>NC_052612.1:12305833-13019102 GCF_016545825.1 Eucalyptus grandis
GACCTTTTTTGCTTCAATTACAAACAACAAAATTAAGATGTTCGCGACATGGAACTTCCATTGAGAATAGGAATGCTTATCTCAATGTATACCGAGATAATTATGATGGAACTCCAGCTACCGGTCGACAAGACATCAAGAAGTAACACGAAAGAAACACTCGTGTACCAATAAATTGGTTGATGGTTTTGTGAGAGTCTATGATAAGTTCTTTGTCTGCTCTTCTTCTTTTCATTTGTCTGTTGTTTTGTTTAAAGTACAATTCAGCTATGCTTTGTTCTGTCAGGATTGGGTGGTGTTTAGCCAAGGAGTAGAAATGTGGCTTTCAAGGGAGAGTCAATAAACAGGAGGTATGTCATATAAAGAAAATATAGTCCTCTGTTACTACTTCCCTTTGCATTGCAAATATGAACTTTCTTTTGTGCTTGTAGATCCCAGTCTGTTTGCGATAAAAAAAATATGCGCTATCTGCTTCCATTATGGATATCACTCATGTCATGTGGGATATGAACCTAAATTAATTTGTCAAGCTTCGTGTCTTATTTGTTGTTACATGTGAAATTGCTTCTTTTCGAGACACGAAAATCGAAGCGGTACTTAAACTTATGCGCAAGATCTAACTTCAATTCTGACCTTCCGCTCTCGATTAAGAAAGGAATCACATTTCCATGAGAAACAAGTATACTCCTGACACCACATCACCTAATTAGCACAAAAAGAGTCACATTTTGCAGCACTTTTTCTCTCCTCGCGAGCATCTTCGCAGTTCTTCATTCTAGCCTAATCGAAAGAGAGAAAAGATGCTCTCTCAAGTCAAGCTGCCGAATCTCTTCTTTCTTGGCAAACACCAATTACACAAATCCGATAGCAACTCTCCGATTCTTGTTCAGCTTCCTAAATCCAACTCCACCATGACTCACCCCATTTCCGAAATCATCCAAAGCTAAAGAAGACGACGCCAGAGACCCATCAATCATTTTAGCTATAAATTTCCGGCAGAACAAGAACCGCCGCACTCGCCGACATGAAAACCAGACAACTCTAAGAAACAAAACAAAAACAAAAACCCAGAAATCAAGAAGCGGCGGATCAAACCTATAGAGCGTAATCGAGGACTACGGGGGAGAAGCGAACCTTGAAATTCCATCGAAGCTGTATCGGAGCTCGGGGTTGAGAGCCGACTCGTCCTCCTCCTCGGCGTCGCCGGCAACGATCGACAGATTCGGCGGCGGCTAGGGTTCGGCAACGATCGACTGATTCGGCGGTGGCTAGGGTTCCGGTGGTCATGAGCGTAGGCACAGTCGTGTGTCGAGAAGAAGGTGGAGCCGAGAAAGATGAGAACGTGTTTGTGTTTCCTGTTTATGTTTGGATTTGAAGTTATCGTGTTTCAGTCGAATGTTCCGATCCTACCCGACCCTAAACATATCTTTATTGTTTTTTGTTTTTATGTCCGTGTCTCAAACAGTATCAAGACCCAAACAATAACTACTTGCTTCGTGTTCGGGTCGTGTTCGGATCGGGTCGGGTCGGGTCGGGTCGGGCTTTTTTGACACCCCTAGTTCTTATTGCTAAGTTTAATTCTCCCACGTACTCCATGAAATCACGATGCCACCTAAGCATCCTGCATACTTTAGCGAAGCTCAACAAACGCTCCCCATTCAACATATCCGATGGATGTGTAGAACGTCCACGCTAATCCACACATCATCGACACGCGCTTGCATGCTGATCTAATCGCTATAAGAAATCTTCAGCTGAAGGGATCACAATTTCGCGTTGAAAGTGACGGTCCTTTTTTCTTCCTTTTTAATATTCCCCAATCCCTCATGGTGCAGGGGCCTTATCGGTAGTTCCATGTTCTACAATGTGACATAAAAAAAAAAAAAAAAAAAAAAGAGGAAGGGGGGTCCCGTTCGTAGTTGACAATTTAAGAACAAGTGAAAGGGACGGCAATTTAGGGAAAGAGTATCCGAAAAATTATAAAATTTTTAATAGTGCAAATTTAATTATAAAAATTTTAATTTAGTGCCAATTCAATCTTTCTGATTAATTCTAGTTGGATGTTGTTGACGTGGATGTCTGCCAGTTTACGTGACAGCGCAAACACTAACGTGAATTATTTATAATAATTTTGTTTCTTTTCTCTTTCTCCTTTGTTCTTCCTTTTGCGGATGACTGACCATTGGGCCATGGCAAGGGTTAGCTTGATGAGGGCTTCCTTGCCAAATAGGGCGAGCTCCGCCATTGCTTGTGCCTTTATGGGTTGGTCACTGGCAAAGGAAGAAATGAGAAAAATAATAATAATAAAAATTAAAATATTATTAAAAATTATCTCACATCAATAATATTTGACCAAAAATTAGTCATAATGACTAAATTGACATTAAGTCAAAAGAATTATGCCTAAATTGATACCATTAAAATGTTTAAAACTAAATCGACATAAATATAATTAATTTATAACTTTTTGATATTTTCCCACAATTTAGCTCTGGTTTGGTTCAATTTTCCTAATGGACCTTTGGCCTCTAAAAGCCTATTAGAAAAAAAGTTCAAGCATTTGGCAATTTTTTTTTACTACTTTGAAAAATGCTAATATTATCATAGGTGAAAACCCAAGGCAAATGGTCCTGAGTTTTCAACATTTTCGAAAAAGCAAGTTCCAAAATAGTTAACTTTTTCTTCCCAAATTGCCCTCCCTAATAATTTCATATTCGATTTTATCCTCAAGAATATTAATCTTTCCCAATGGATCTGGGAGTTCACGAAGATGAAGGAGATAGACAGACTTCGGTGAGACGTCACGTGACGCCAACGTCACATAACCAGTCATGCCACCTTCTCGTCACTCGTGACGTTGGAGTTCGATCTACCTCCCGACTGCTGGAGTCTTAATGAAGCTCACCTAGGGTCATACAACCTTATTATGGCAGTGACAATGTAGATGTGCATTATAAGAATAGAGAATGCAAAGTGATATTGAGCGGCAAACTCGGTAATGATTCTTTCAATTTCACCATTTCTGAATGTGATTTATAATTTCGATGCCTATTGTTTAAATATTCTTGCATTTTTCTATCTTAACTTCATATTTTACTAATTACATGTGCGTATCGCATGAACGAAAGCTCGTATGGACACGTGTGGAGAGATCGTGTCCTCCGACAGCCTTAGAACCCAAAATACTATGACTAAAAAAAAAAAAACCCAAAATACTGAAAAAAAGAAGAAAAAAACTAGTGATAAAAGTTATTAAAAAATAATGAATTGATGATGATAACGCACGTCGTCGTCGTGCCTACTCAGCAGCGCACAATCCGGCAATTTCGCCGCGGACTTCGCCGATCAGCTCGTCGAAGCAGGAAAGCAAAAGCGACGATGTCGGCGACCAGCACCGCGCTCCGGCCAGACGAAGACCGGAAGCTCTTCGACGACACGAAGCTCGGCGTCAAGGGCCTCTACGACTCCGGCGTCTCCAAGCTCCCGTCCTTCCTCACCCACGCTCGGAAGTCATCGGCCGACGGCGTCGACCTCGCGATCCCGACTGTCGACCTCGGAGCCGTCGTCGGCGGCGGCGGTGGCGGCGGCGGCGGCGGCGATCTCAGGCGGCGGGTGGTGGAAGGAGTCCGGAGCGCGTGCGAGGGCTGGGGGTTGTTCCAGGTGGTGAACCACGGGATCCCGGAGGGCGTGCTGGAGGAGATGATCGGAGGGGTCCGGGGGTTCCACGAGAGCGAGAGCAGGAGGGACTGGTACTCGCGCGACAAGCGGAGGAAGGTGATGTACTTCTCGAATTTCACTCTGTTCAACATCGCGGCGGCGGACTGGAGGGATACTCTGATCTGCGAGATGGCGCCGAGCCCGCCGGAGCCTCAGGAATTGCCCGAATTGTGTAGGTACGAGCAATCGAAAACCGTATGGATGCGTTTATAGATGCAGCAAATAGCAAGATAGTATAGTATCTTCTAGTCTTTGCACTTTCAAGAATCTGAGGTCGAATTCGAGCTCGAGCCAGGACATCAGCAAGCCCGACCTAGTCGAGTCGAGCTCGAGTGTCGAACCCTGTCGGCCTGACTGAACTCAACCAGACCCTGTTCTAAAACAGCAGTATCGATGCTCAAGAATGGCGAATTCTCGATTTCCCGTGGCGATGAATCCTAAGGATAGACCCTAATTCATTACTTTGATTCTGGTTAGACTTAAAGGACTTTTGAAGTGCTTGTTTTTGGCATTGCTTGCAGGGACATTGTGATCGAATTCTCCAAACGAGTGCACGACTTGGGCTTCACGTTGCTGGAGCTGCTATCAGAGGCACTTGATCTGAAGCCGAACCACCTGAAGGACATGCATTGCGGCGAGGGACTACTCCTCTTGTGCCAGTACTATCCACCGTGTCCCGAGCCAGAGCAAGCCATGGCATGTAACACCCACAACGACGGCGACTTCCTGACCATACTCCTGCAGGATCAGCTGGGCGGCCTTCAGTTCCGGCATGAGGATCAGTGGGTCAATGTCCTTCCCCAGAAGGGAGCTTTGCTGGTGAACATCGGAGACCTTATGCAGGCAAGCAAAGCTAAAGCTATAGCCTTTAATTATGAGTTGATCTTTTCCCCTACTGTAATCGCCTCATCTTTGCTAATTAAGAAAAGCAGATCAATCGTGCGCACGCTCACACACAATTTTCACACATTCGATGCGAATTTGGCTTTTATAGGACGTGAAATGATGGAAGTTTCATGGTTTTCTCATATTGGATAGAGTTGCTTTGCAGATCTCTGAAATTGCAACTGGTATGATCTCGTATGCTGTAAACAACGCTAGGGACATAGCATAATCGTAAGTGAAAATCGTATACAAAAGAAACCCGAAAATACTGGCCGAAAGAAGGTTTGGAATAAGACATAGCCAAAGAAGAAGAGAACACATAGAGCAGGTCCCGTGGAATTGCATTAGAATGATATCTGCCATTCAATTTCTGAAACTGATTCCTGTTCTTGTTCGGGTCGATGCTCTGCGTGCACAGCTGATTTCGAATGACAAGTTCAAGAGCGCGAGCCACCGGGTGCTGGCTAAAGCCGCAGGCCCGAGGGTCTCGATCGCGAGCTTCTTCAGGACGAATTTCGGAATCGAGCAGGCCACGAAGCTCTACGGACCCATCGAAGAGCTAGTGTCTGAAGAGAACCCGCCGCTCTACCGGGAGACCACGGCGCCAGGTTATCTCTCGTCCTACCACGCCAAGGTCTGCCAGGAAAACAGGCTCGACGCCATCTCTCCGCTAGCAAGCTTCAGGTTGTGAATTTGCATTTGGTATTTTCCCCGACAAACATCTTGTATTGGGTTGACGTCACGTGTCTTCGTATAAGCATCCTTTCGTAATCTTTGACAGGTCGAGTTTAGATCACTGAAAGAGTTATTAATCATGTGACATATGAATTCTTATATATAAATGTAAAATAATGCAGTTCAGATGTATCTAAAATGGCCGGCGTTTGACCTTCCTGCGTGGCAGCGCGCTAACACAAAATCACTCACCTTTCAATTTGGCCACTTCAGCCAACAGGGATCGGCAATGACTAGCAAGGGTTGTCTTGCCCTCGCCGGCTGATGGTAGTGTGACGCCAAGGCTCGTCATGCGCTACATGTATCATTACCAATTATATTTTTCCTTTAATTAATAACATGTGGAAGCACCACAAAATACATAACACCACTAGTTAATAATTAGACATATGTCTCATTGTGCCAACTTCATATTTATAAATCCAGAATATTATTCCATATATCACATAAAACACAAAAGACCTAGGAGGAGTTACGGTTGCCTATCTTTATTACTACTCTTGCCCAAAAACTTGCTTGTACAAAAGACAAACTACCTATTACGGGTCAACAACCTCACCCAACGATTCGTTGCCTTCACCGTCAAAGCCTCTCAATGGTTTGATCAAATCACCCTTGAGATTCAAGTACCAAGCAACAAAATGGTGAGGGATCCACTGAGGAGTCCCTCGTCGACCCATATGGTGGACATACACTTAGTAGGCATCCAACTCAAGTATAGACATAGCTAGCGCATGAGAACGTTTGTTTCTCATGGTTTATGTTCTTTTGTTAGGAACAAAAAAAAATGTAAAACCCGTTTAGTAACGCCAAGTTATTTTTCTATTCTTAGGAATAGAAAGTTAGCCCGGGAATAGATTTGGAGCAGAAACGAGAAGCAAAAAAAAAGTTGCTTCCAGTTCCCGAGAGCAATTTCTAGAAATAAGCTAATTTTCTTTTTTTCTTTTCTTTTATTTCTTTTTCTTGCCACTGACCATCGTCAACTACCCGGGAACCACCGCCCACCGCCGGCTGCCCCGATTGCCCGTCGCCGCCGCTAGTAAACCACTGGGCCACTTGGTCGCGATCGCCGCCCATTGCCGCCCGATCACCGGTCCCGCCCCGCCGCGCTGGGCCACGGTGGCCGCTCGCCGCTAAGCCCCGCCACGCCCGGCCGCTTTCATTGGTTGTCGCCAAACACCACCATCACGGCGGCCGGCAGCGCGATCCATGCGTAAAAATAAAAATGAATAAATACAAAAAGAAATTGTTGCGTTACCAAACACATTTCTATTCTTTCTATTCCAATAGTAGAAATTTTGTATAGTTATCAAACAGGTTCTTTTACTCAGAAATTGTTCCCCGGAACAGAAATATAAAAGAACTATTTTTGAAAAAAAACTCTTCCCTAGAACAAAAGCGTTATCATGCGTAGCCATAGTCTCATAATCACACCCGTGATGCATAGACACCTAAAAAGCATAGGCGGTGAGCTCTCCACCTTACATTTCTAAAAAAATAAAAATAAAGGAGTGAGCCAAAGCCTAATAGATAAAATCTCTAGATTTAAATTAGTAAATCATCTTACCACTCAACATGACATAATAATCACAAGCATTTGAAACAACATAATTAATGCATTAGCACACCTTACCTTCTATTCCAAATGCCTCACACAAATGCATGGCATGTAATTTCTTGATGCATTAGTATCACTTGGTGCCTCATCAATATGCAGGTACGTATGTTCATGAGCATGTATCATGCTTATGATCACTCCTCCCAGAACACTCCTTGAGACATCCCGATCACACAACGGGGTATCTCGACTCCTAAAACATCCTGAAAACTCCTCGGGGCATCCTGATCACACAGTGGGGGCATCCCAACTTTGGGCATTGTCACATACTACTATATGGACAATCACATTACACTTCATATTTAGTCATATGATGTCATGCACACATTATTAATACCACATGATTTCACGTGCATTAAGAATAGAACTAGCAATCATTTCAACAATCGGCATCCATTTTATAACCAATTTCACATGCTTACCTCTTTTTCATTATAATACTCAATAACCAATATGTTCGGCACATAATTCTGAATAGTAAATGATTGTTCCAAATCAATGAGTCTTGAAGCATAAGGAAGTGTTTATGAATGAAAGTCCGAAACATACGCAAATGATTCTAAATGGAAAGTCTTATACATAAATGAGTTATTCTAACGGGAAAGTTCAAAACATAAGCAAATGATTTTGAACGCAAGGTCTGAACGTATGAATAGACACGGGAAGTAAGTTTGGATGTACGTTAGAATGTACAAATTAGTAGACCTGAGGATTAAGTTTTGTGCTTGAGTCTGAACATTTAAGTGAATACATCCAAGCTCAAAACATAAACATCCTCAGGTTCAAAAAATAATATATTTTTTGAGGTTTAGAACATAGGTATACTTAGGTTCAAAAAGCAATATTCTTAGATTCATAATGCAAATATACTTGAATGAAGAAAGTAACATTTTAAGGTTTAAAATATAAACATATGGAAGTTAAAAAAAAAAAAAAACTATTTTTGGTCAAAACATAAACATACTGGAGTTTGGAAAGTTCTATTTTTGGGTTTAAAATGTAAAGATATTAAGGTACAAACATAAACATACTTAGTTTCAAAAATATTATTTTCTAGTTCAAAATGTAAATATACTTAGGAATATAAAATAATATTTTAAAGCAATCTTTTCAAGTTCAGAACATAGATAAACTAAGATATAGAAAGTATTTTTAGGTTCAAAACATAAAGATACCTAGCCTTAGAAAAACAACATTTTTAGGTTCAAAATATAGATATTTCAAATTCAAAACATGAATATATTGAGGTCCATAACATGGACATACTAAGGATCAAAAAATAATATTTTTAAGTTCAAACGTAACTATACTAAGGTTTAGAACATTATTTAGACTCAACAAAATATGGTTGGACAAATAGACAGATTTAACAAATGAAGGGACTCAGACTAAGTAAAAATATGATAGAATAAATGACTAGATTCTAATTTAGTATTTCCACTTACCAATTGTACCACATTTTTAGAAATCCGACCATATGCCCTCTAAAGATGTACAAGATCAACAAGACTAATATAATAATCACCATATCCATACATTATTGCACATCAAAATCACACATCTCAATCAACCAACCAAGTCCAAATTGCTTATTAGATTACGCTAACTTAATGCCTAGAGCTTTCACTTATCTCAAAAGCAACTTCAAATTAAGAATCTAAGTCACCTTTGAACAAAACAAAGACAACCAAAATTAACAAAGTTTGATTTTCAAAAACGATAAAATCTATTGGTAGAAAATAGGGGAAATCCATGATTTATCTTATCTGAATAATATCTTAAGAGTGTGTATGACATAGATGACTTATGATGATGTGCTAGGAATCCATAGGGTAAATATTATGAAAAGTTTTAAACTGGGTACAATTTATGACTTATGATGCGTTAATATTAAATCGATAAAATCCGGGGCTTTTTTTCTAAAAGAAGAAATAATTCAGGATGGAATTGAAATTAGATCTAAAGTCGAAGGACTTTTTAGGAATTTAGGCCTCATGTGGGAGCGCACATCATTTCTTACGAAATTATCTATCGATGTCAACGTGAGAGACGCGAGCGCATCGTCGAGGTCACCATTCTCGCCATCTCCTTGTCGCTTTCCACCCGCGATTCCCACGCAGCAACGGAGGAGAAACGCCAGTCAATGGTTGAAGCTTCCCTCTCCCTCCCTCTCTCTCTCTCTTCAACGCATAATGCAATAAATTTCAAGGAAGGAGAAAAATGGGGAGTTGAAGGATCCACCATCTAGCGCTTGGCTCAGTTCTGCCGCCCGAATCCGCCCTCGTCCCCACGCCCATTTCTTTAATCATCTCCCCCTGCAGACCTTGGCGTGATCTTGCCCTTCTTGAAATCATTTCTTAATTCTTGAAATTGGGTGTCTTTTTCTGGTCGACTCTTGCCTCTATCTCTGCCTCGCTCCCTCCCACTCTTTTTTTAACCATCTCTTTCCGCCTCCCGCATAAAAGGACGAGGTGGGTACTTGCCCAATCAAGAATCGCTTCGACCCCAGTTGGCCTCTGGACTCTGATTGGCCGTTTCGGGTTTTTGGGTCGTGGGGGGATAGCCGTGAGGCGATGAAGAGGTACAGGAACGGCGAGATTTGGGACTTCGAGCACGAAATGCCGGTGGTGGGTGGCAACGACGAGGTGGTTCTTGGGCTGGACGGCGGGACGACGTCGACGGTGTGTATCTGCATGCCCCTGCTCCGGGTCGCCGACCCTTCCCCGACCCTTTGCCCGTTCTGGCCAGAGCCGTCGCGGGTTGCTCCAATCACAACAGTGTCGGGGGTAAAAATTCTCTTTCGCTGTTCGGTTGTTGCTTGAGAGTTTTCTTTTCTTTCTGCTCGTGGATGTATTTGATTTTCTGCTCGTTTCGCGTGCTTCGTGTATTCTTGATGTTGTGTGGTTTGGTGTGTTTGATGATACAGAAGTTTGCGAAGTTGTGTATTGTGTCGGATTGGTTTTTTGTGTTCAAGCTGCATTGCGCACGACCTGGGTTGTGTTTTCGTATGGCATTTTTCCATGAGTTGGTGGAATTGGGGTGAATTGGGTTCATTTTGTCTGAGCTCTGACCTCAGAAGGGATTTACCAACTTTTTGATGCTGGTTCAATACGTCCGAATGTGGTGTCAAATAACAGAATATGACAATTGAACGATAGGCTGTTTGCAGTGAGGAGGTGTGTGGATCGTACATGTATGTCCCTCAATTCACACGTTCTTGTCAATCATGCTTGTTTCCATTAGAAAAGGCTGTTTGAAATGCAAGGTCCTTGTTACTTTTTTGGATCAGTGGCTTCTGTTTTGTGTATTCCTCTTTCCACTATATTTATTGGGATAGGTATTCCAATTACAATGCTCGCGGAGAAAGAAATGTACTCTGGGTTGCATATTTGCTTGTTTGATCATGTTGCTGTTGGCCTGGTGTTTTTGGTCAGGGAATTGTTTCGCATGTTTACGAATGACATAGAGCATACGTCTTCAACATCGAATTCAAGTTTTTAGCTTTCAACTGCTGCTTGAGATGAACCATATTAGAAGTATGGCCTTCAGAGAAAAAAGGGAAGTCGATATAAAGTAGACCATTGTTTTGCGCCATGTAAAATTAACGATCAGAATATCTGTTGTTACGAATAGAAAATTATGCTTGATCTGAGTATGGGTTTCCCAAAATTCAAATAATTATTTGAAACTAGTTGAACCCGAATAGATTGCAAATAGAAAACTGAAGCCATTGGCTACTCTAAAATTTGAGCTGACTATGTGAGTTATATGGGCAGTTAACTCTGTGCATGAGTGCATTTTCCGTATCTTTTTCCACTATAGGAGTAAATTGTCCCACTGGCTGAGATGTGTCAAGTAATGGAGCAATGATAAGCTAATACACTTGAGGTAAATGATGGCAATGGCACTCTATGATAAAAGTGTTAATGGCAGCCATACTACTGAAAACTTTCTATATTCCATGCTTCAAATTTTCAGGCACCATGGACATAATTTTACTCATACTTCTCATAAAGAAGTAAAGAAACTTAATAGATGATGACACCAACAGAGAGGAGGGAGGCAGAGGGAGGGAGGGACCGGTGATATTTAGAACTGGAGAGAAAGAAGGATACACCTTACAGTGTTTTGCACAAGTTCGCTGTATTTGTCTTGTATATATGTTCATTACCATTTCTAGCTGCTCTTTTTCTGCATGACTTCTGATTAAGTACAAGTCTGGAAAATTTGTGACGTCGACCATTTACATGAGATGATTTAGTGATTTTTGTCAATCTTTCCATTTTAAAGAAGCTGCTGCAAGGGAGACACTGGAGCAAGTTATGGCAGATGCTCTTGCTAAATCTGGTTCTAATCGATCAGCTGTCCGGGCAGTTTGTCTAGCCGTGTCTGGTGTTAACCATCCAACTGATCAGCAGAGAATAGTAAATTGGCTCAGGTCTGCTCTAGTAGTACATTATTTGATTACTAATTTATAAACTGTTCAGGATTAGGTTCATTTTGTTGCAGTAATTTCATTTAACTACACTTTGATGGATATTAAAACAATGCCTGACATTATAAGATTCCTCATATTATTTTGTGATGAATATAGATGCACTTGACTGAGAATGAAGGAATTGTAGTGCATGATTTCTGTCCTGACTAGGAATTCGTTCTTAAATTTATTAATACGGGGAAGCTATTTTCCATTTTATTGACTTCCTAATTTGTTCTATTCTACTCTTTAGTTAATGTTTTAGAAGTTGTTGCATGCAAAATGTTGTTTTTTCTAATTGTATATAATACTTCCAAGATCAGCATTTCTGTTTTCAATAACTATAGCAGAGAATGCTTTATACAAAGCATTGTCTTGTGCAGAAATTTCCTATCGTATCTTTTCAATTCCTGAAGCTTCATTCCCTGGGCAGCCATATATAGTTGTCTGATTTCTGTAGAAAGAAATATTATACAGGAAACAAGAACGCAAATGTTCCTACGAATTTCATTTTGTCAACACTTCAATTTATCATGCATGTGTCTTGCGCTTTGAAACCATTAAGAAAGAGAGGAGTTTCTTAAGACCTGAATAAAGAAACAAAAGTGAGGAAAAAAAAAAAAAAGACATGAAAAGAAATAGAGGAATGAAAGAGTTTCAATGCAGATTGCGATTTGTGAATGCTCCGATACAGTAGAGAGACCATGCGACTCTGTTAGCTCTCTTAAGAATCCCGTATTTCTTCTGTCCAAAAATGAGACATATTGTATAAATTAGGTGGTTCTCATTCAGTTGATTTAAGTGCACAACTTCTTTCACTGAGTGGTGTACTTACATACGGCTACTTAAAGTTTCATGATGCTTTTAGCATCGTCTTACACTTGTTAATAGGATTGAAATATTTGCAGGGAGATGTTCCCGAGCTATGTTAGGCTCTATGTTCAAAATGATGCTGTCGCAGCTCTGGCGAGTGGAACCCTGGGAAAGCTTCATGGATGTGTTTTAATTGCTGGTACTGGCACCATCGCTTATGGATTTACAGAAGATGGAAGAGAAGCTCGGGCTGCTGGTGCGGGCCCCACCTTAGGTGACTGGGGAAGGTATATGCATCATTTTCTATAATTCCAATTCCATGGGGCTAGAAGTTTGCTCTACATTTCCAATGTATTTCCTGCATGCATGTTATGTGTGTTCTTTTTTAGGCAAGAGATTATGGCCTTTGACTAAATTTTAGAGTTAAAACATATCATGGTCCTTTATCACCCTTAGGATGTGCCTCATTGTTAGAGTTTAATAGTTTGATTTTCTAAGGGGTAATGACGTGGGTGATCATCAAACTTCTCTTTGATGTTCAATGTGGTCTTCATGCTTTTTTCAATTTGTTCACTAAAATTTTTAAAAGTTATCTTGATGTAGTCCTTCCGCTAAGTGTATTGTCATATTATGTGCGTTTTTCTATGTGTATTGCCATGTTAGCGTTTGCCCAGCCAAAGTAATAATGTGGACTACCACTTCGTAGTCCCAAGTCAACAAATCTTTTTTGTTCTTTTTTTGGGTCAAAATAAGGAGAGATAAATGACATGGAAGACCTATGTAAGCCACATGGATGCCAGTATGGCAAATCTAACATCAAGTTAACAAAAATTATGTTTACGTAAACTAATGGTTTTATAATTTTCAACCGTAGGAATACATCAAGTGGATCGATTTGGAAATTCAAGAACTAGATTGAACAAAGAAATGGTTCAATAAACCTCATTGAATGTTGAAGACAAGTTCATGAACCACCCATGTCATTATTCCATTTTGATATGACTTGAAGCATTTTAGTACCTTTAATAAGCTTAATTGGTAATTGCTTATGAATACTAGAGCATTCAAATGGTATGATTCTAGTCAGCCATGTGTGGCTTTTTTATGTAAGTTGACAGATGTCGAGTATGAGCATCAATTCATGTTATCATGGTGAGAATTTATTGGAAACGTGTTGTGTGGAAAGGCAATGAAGGAAAGTTTAAGCTCTCTCATCTCTTATGCCTGCTATAAGCATGTCAACTTCCTGAATTCCTGTTTATGTAATTGCTGTTGCGTCAGAAGTTCAATGACATTAATTCATGCATCATGATGGCACATGATTTCTAGTGATGCTGCTTGGGGGCTTGAGATCTCTGTTATCTCCCTTCTGTTTGCCTCTGATTTCTGTAACTTAGCTCCAATCAAATTTGCCTCTTTTATGTGCTTTGATGCATTCTATCATGTAGCTGTTAAATGAAGGTTGGGGTTTAATTTTCATATCATTGTATTGTGTGTTTAGGAACATTCATCATAGTTTTATCTTTTTTTTATTGCAGTGGTTATGGAATAGCTGCACAGGCATTAACGGCAGTAATTAGGGCTTATGATGGTCGTGGGCCAGAAACAAATCTGACTTCCAGCATATTAGAAGATTGGCCTTTCTTCCCCAGATGAATTAATTGGGTATGCTATTAACTAGTGGATGTCATGTTTTTCTTGAGGTTCAAAAAAGTCTAGAAATTTTGGGAAGTTTACTGAGTAGAATGCAGTGAGCATGTCTGTGACACTACTTATGAATCTCTGTGACCTAACAACAGCCTTGTTCCTTTTATTTTGGCAAAAACATGAACAAATCCATTCTTTTCACAAAAATAAAAAAGAACCGAAAATTTGTACTTTGATTGCACAGTTTCCTCATTGGTGCATCTTTTTCTTCTTTTGTTTTTTTGTGTCGCCAAACGTGGTACTAGTTTTTCAAGAAATGATTCATTTTGAGGGATATTCAGAAACACTATTGTTTCTAGTGGACTATTCAATCCAATTTAGACTGAGATAACTCTCTGAAAATTGGTTAGTCAGTCTGTCTAATAGCAATTCTATTGATTGCTTGTTGTAAATCAGCATTCTTTGCATAATGAATAGTTAGTGTTGCATTGAGATTCTTTCTCTCTCAATAAATTAGGTGGACCTACATAGATCCATCTTGGGCTCGCATTGCAGCCCTTGTCCCAGTTGTGGTGTCTTGTGCAGAGGCAGGGGATGAAGTCGCTAACAGGATTTTAGTTGAATCTGTCCAAGAGTTGGCTTTAAGTGTGAAAGCTGTTGTTGAAAGACTTCGTCTGTGTGGTGAAGGTGAGATACTTCACCATAGGGATGTACTTGTGGATTCATTTAACCCATTGTTATTTTCTCTTTTTCATGTGTTGCCCAAATTTGACATCGGAAGGTACGATTTAAGTGCTCTTAAACCATGATTATCCTTGAAAGGGAAGTAAAAGAGTGGAAGATAGTGGAGAGGGAATATTTGTCAGCACTAGCACCAATCTAGTAATTATTACTGAATCTTTTACCTCCTAGGTTGGGTTGGATGAGCAGATCCTTCTACTCCATACCATCTTACCTACTGCCAAATTGCTGAAAGATTCTTATTCTCAGAGTCTTTTGTCAGAATCTATGTTCTTTGGGTCTCCCTCTGCCGATTTTGAAGTAAGTTTGACCGTTTAATTGAAAACATCTTTAGAATCTACCTAATAGATATGCCCAAACACCTCAAACATGTTTACCTAGTCTTAATTTTTTCTCCTATTTGGAAACAGTCATTTCCCTGCCATGTGATGTGTCTGCAAATATACCTGATCGACCACATCTTGGATTAATCCATCATCTATGCACGCTGATATCAAAATGTCCCTTTTCTTTGGGGAGAGGGGGAGAGGGGGAGGGGGTGGGGGATTGTTTAATAGAATAACCGGATATCGACTATATAGAGTTTAATTTATGGTGCTTTAATGGAGTTCTCTTACTTCAGTGGCATTTTTCTAGTCAACTTAGAGTGCTGGTTCGACCCTCTATAATCTTCATGCAATTTCATGATAGCCTTAAATTATCAAAATGTCTCATCTTTCTGTTATTCATTGTTCCTTATTTCCCAATGGTTTTATCCATAGATTTGGTTTACGAAATTTTATTGATATGCTGCAGAGATGAAATTACTCAAATAACAACTCTTAGTTTCGACAATTTTCTTCAATTATAATTAAAGCTTTCCCAAGAACTCTCTGCACTCTGCACTCTGATCATGCTCCGGTTAGCAAAAACTTCAAACCAGGGTAACTTTGGTACAGTGTACCTCATGGATAACAAATATATTCCTTTCAGCAGTCGGCAGAGACTTGCAGGTATTTTTCCACTGTAATATGATTCTTGATTAGTGGCCATGAGGGAATGCGAGAAATTTTCAGCCATCGTTTCGGAAGATGGCAGATGTGCCTTGGTTATTCTCTCTTGGATATTTCTATTGTGTCGTCGTAATTGTTTATGATGGTGATTTGATTCTAACCTTCTGAATCATCTATTGCCATGGAAATTAAAATTAAAATTTTGTTGGAATTGTATTATGCCTACTACTATGTGCCTGTTAGACACAGTTGATGAATTACATTAGTTGAAGCATAAATTGCTATGTGGAATTTGTATTACAATCTCATGAAAATGCCATCACAGATGGAAAAGATTCTTTCCCCCTTGTCATGGTGGGTGGTGTTCTTGAAGCGAAGAAGAGGTGGGATATTGGCAAAGAAGTCATAAACTGCATCTCCAAGGAGTTCCCTGGAGTATTTCCTATCAGGCCAAAGGTAAGCATGTCAGTTACTGTTCAAGCGATAAGGATGAAAATTTCTTTAGGAACATATGGATAATGCGTGTCCGCTGGGTAGCATTTAATGATTCTCTCATTCTCTGTGACCAGAAATTCATGGGAACATAGAGAGCTTGAGTGAATTATACTGTATTGTCGACCTTAAAAATTTGCAATCAATGAAGTTTCGGATATATAGATAAATGTATATATACATGTGATATGTCTATATATGTATCTAAACAGACCGTTGGCATTTATCTTTCCGTAGGTTTGACCATGTGCGTTTTGGTATGTGTGCCATGTAGACGCATTAAAAGAAATACACGAATACAGATATCTTGTGGCCTTTTTTTTTTTTTTTTTTTTTGTTTAATAAACAGTCGTGGCTATAATGTTGGCTTCTAGCACGCAATGTCTAACACGTTTTGTATGTTCGAAAAGTTCTGATGGTTGCTTTTTCCTGTGACGTCTGCACATTTTGTATTTACTTGTCCACCAAGATTCTTTCTAGTGAGTATTTGGTACTGGTGCTCATGCTGTGCAATTTTAACTAAGTCTACACTTGGGATGCAGGTGGAGCCTGCGGTTGGGGCAGCATTGCTGGCTCGTAATTTTTACATGAAAGAATTCTGCAAGGAGCTATAGAAGTCCCATTCTTAAAGATTCGCTAGAGTCGACCCAATTGTACAGTAGGATAACAATGAGGTTTTCTAGCGTTGCCAAAACACGAACACATCGGACAGAGGAAACGACAATTTGAGACGAAAACCGGTCCGAGTCTGGTGAAAGGGTTCATAGGTTCCCTCTCCATTCTTCTCTCTCTCTCTCTCTCTCTCTCTCTCTGAGGTCATTCTTTTCAGCAGATAGTTTTTCACTTCCTGGGTGAAACATGCTGCAACGCTACCGTGAGTCCATGATTGGTGAAATTGGTCCGTGTGCTTGTATTTCTTTTGCTGTCGATGATTAGTTTTGATGCATTTAAGCATCCCTCTTGTCGCCATGGCAGAGCATTCTTGCTGAGAATTTCGTTTACCTTGGGAATTGCACTTGGCCACCGTTGGCTTTTCCGCTTTGTGTTTTGTTGTTGACAAATAAGCGGTCACCTACTATCCCTTGCCCTCAACAGGACTCAGCAATGAATCTACAAACACCCTAAGTTTGTGAATTCATGATTCTAACTGGTGGCGTCGAAACAATTCGAACCCGAGGTCAGTACTTTCAGACCCGGACAATTCATCATGGTTTCATTTTTCACGGTTTCATCCCCGCGGTCGCTATTCTGAAGTCACTGTCCAATTTAGCTTTTGGAGAGAAGCAATAAGTGTTGAGAGCACTGTTTTTGGCATCACAATAAATCCCTCTGCCAAACCCTAATCCACTAGCTCAACAAAATGTTCATTGGGTGAAGGTGAACACCGATTTAAGGAAATTGGTCCTAAAAGGATCAATCGTGCATTGAATGCACCTCTTTTTTGGGATTCACTAGCTTGGTGGTAAAAATTTGTTTCCGAGTCCTGGTGGATGAGAGCACTAGTCTGGCATTATAGTCATTAACGGAGTATCTAAAAGAAATGCTATTTGGATGAACAATACCAAATTAAGTAGTTTGTCTTAGAGAGGATCAATTGAATGCACGACTTCCGGATTGATTTACTTGCGGGTAGGCTCGCTCATACTAGAGCACCTATGTTTCCTTTACCTCTTCCTCGCCTAGCTGGGCCTTGCCAGTGGCGGCTGAGGCCGGCCAGCCCAGCCATGGCCAGTGGCTGGCCACAGTCGAAAGGGTGAAGAATTTTTTTTTTAAAAAAAGGAAGAAGAAAAATCAGAACAAAGTAAAAAAAAAAAAAAAAAAAAAACTTTAAAAAACTAAAATATTATTTTAAATGATTCATGTTAGAGCCGATTTTCCTGCATGGCATTGTTGGTCTCCACATGAACAATTTCTAGCTAAAATTAGTCAGATGTACTCATTTGGCAAAAAGTGAAGATATTAAGGACTCAATTAGTAAAATTGAAAGTTTGGATTCAAAAATTTTTGAATAATTTTCCCATCAAATTACATGGAATTGAAAAGACATGACAATTGACAATATAATGAACTTGTCAACTTATAAACCGGTTTGAAGCTGTCATGGTAGGGATGGATTCAATCTGTGTAGATTGATTGCACATAGAAAACCCTCCACTAGCATCCAATTGTTTTCTTTTTTTGGATAGAATTTCTCCTCACTCATTGAAACATCAATTGATTTTTTTACGTGTCTTTACTTGTCTGCTTAAAACTCATCGTTGTTCTGAAGTTACCGTCCAATTTAGCTTTTGGAGAGAAGCATTACGTGTTGAGAGCACTGTTTTTGATATCATAATAAATGCTTTGCCAAACCCTAATCACTAGCTCAACAAAATGTTCTTTGGCTGAAGGTGAACACCAAATTAAGGAAATGGGTCTTAAAAGGGATGGATCTTGCATGTTATGCACCTCTTTGGGATCCACTTGCTTGGTGGTAAAAATTTGCTCCTAAATCCTATTAAATGAGAGCACTATTCTGGCGTTATAGTCATTAATGTAGATCCAACCACCAAACCCTACCTACTATTCTGGCACTCTAATCATGCTCCGATTAGCAAAAACTTCAAACTAGGGTAACTTTGGTACAGTGTACCTCACGGATAACAAATATATTCCTTTTAGCAGTTGGCAGAGACTTGTAGGTATTTTTCCACTGTAATATGATTCTTGATTAGTGGCTATGAGGGAATGCGAGAAATTTTTAGCCATTGTTTCGGAAGATGGCAGATGTGCCTTGGTTATTCTCTCTTGGATATTTCTATTGTGTCATCGTAATTTTTATGATGGCGATTTGATTCTAACCTTCTGAATCATCTATTGCCATGGAAATTAAAATTAAAATTTGGTTGGAATTGTATTATGCCTACTACTATGTGCTGGTTAGACACAGTTGATGAATTACATTAGTTGAAGCATAAATTGCAATGTGGAATTTGTATTACAATATCATGAAAATGCTTCATAGATGGAAAAGATTCTTTCCCCCTTGTCATGGTGGGCGGTGTTCTTGAAGCGAAGAAGAGGTGGGATATAGGCAAAGAAGTCATAAACTGTTGGAGGTTATAGGTTTGAGAGAGAAAAAGCGGTTGCTTGAAGTATTACAGCAAGATACATCAAGTTTGGAATGTTCAATAGTGTTACCTCCAACGTAAGGAAACCCTAGAGTTTTTATATGCATGTTATTGGGCTTCGGCCCATATGGACTCAAATAACTATGCTTTTCCCTATTGGGCTTGTATGTGGACATATTATTTTGGATTATATTAATAATATATCCAACAATCTCCTCCTATGTTCACCATATAGCACAATCAATTAGGTGGTCAGTGTAATGTTCATACAAACATGAATCATCCACATTTAGTCCAAGACAATCAACTCAGATCGGTCAAAGAGTATTTTAACAGTAAAGTATTAAACTGAATCATCATTTACTCATCATTCTTATCATGAATCTGTTCTGAGATTAACAAAATCCAAATCCAAAAATAAATCTCAGACTCAGTTCACAACCAATATATGCATAATAGTCAAGTATAAATAGGCTAGTCAAATTAATCCAATGCCTTACAAATATAAGAAACAAGCATAATAATGTCCACAAAATAGCAATAGTAAAATGCAAGTCTCAAATAAATGGACTTAATCAAAATAGGCAATAGTAGGTAAACTATCAAGTCCCTACACGCTTTAAATGATATATATTCATTTATCAAGTAGGTTATCCTGGTCAGGATTCCACTCATTAAGCTCTCCTCCATCTTTGCCATCCCTTGTAGAATGTCAAATATGAATTTCATATTATCATGAATTCAATAATTTGAATAAAAACTTAGCAACATTCTATCGAGCAAAGAAGAACATATATTGATGTCATAAAGCATCATAATATCATGTTCATAAGCATCAATTAAGTTTCATATATTATGAACAAGACCTAAATAATGTGATTTACAAAGAGCCATCAACTTAAGTTTATTTGTAGGAGAATAACTATTGTCTAGTTTTAAAGAACATGACCAATAGTCAAGTCACCTACAATAACCTAGTCATGTAATATCAAGTTTTTAAGAACAAGACCAGCAGGCTTTTTATGTAAACAATTGTTTCTATGTTTCAATTTGGAATGTCACAATTACTGATTCTTTAAAGTCAAATAATCTAGCATCAAGTTTGGAATAACAAAATTTTCCCCGATAGAACATTTGAATTAGTTTAAAGTCATCTTCATCAAATTTGGAATGAGATAAGTCACAATTTTCAAATTAGTTAGCAACTATGAACATCAATGAAACAAATAAATTGTGCTTATCATTGTAGCCAATAAAGAAAGATTTGATAATTCAAAACACACCATTAGAAGGTAAGTAAATGGTAGTTAAGACTTGCCTATATAGTCTTTACTTCAAGATTGTTGGAGGTTATAAGTTTGAGAGAGAAGAAGCGGTTGCTTGAAGTATTACATCAAGAGACATCAAGTTTGGAACGCTCAACAGTATTACTTCCAGCTTAGAGAAACTCTAGAGTTTTTATATGCATGTTATTTGGCTTCGGCCCATATGGACCCAAATAACCATACTTTCTCCCATTGGGTTTGTATGTGAACATATTAGTTTAGACTATATTAATAATATATCCAACATAAACTGCATCTCCAATCAGACCAAAAAAGAAAAAAAAACTGCATCTCCAAGGAGTTCCCTGGAGCATTTCTTATCAGGCCAAAGGTAAGCATGTCAGTTACTATTCAAGCGATAAGGATGAAAGTTTCTTTAGGAACATATGGATAATGCGTGTCCACTGGGTAGCATTTAATGATTCTCTCATTCTCTGTGACCAGAAATTCATGGGAACATATATAGATAAATGGATGTATACATGTGATATGTGTCTATATATGTATCTAAACAGACCGTTGGCATTTATCTTTCTGTAGGCCTGGCCATGTGCGTTTTGGTATGTGTGCCATGTAGACGCATTAAAAGAAATACACGAATACAGATATCTTGTGGCTTTTTTTTTTTGTTTAATAAACAGTCGTGGCTATAATGTTGGCTTCTAGCACGCAATGTCTAACACGTTTTGTATGTTCGAAAAAGTTCTGATGGTTGCTTTTTTCCTGTGACGTATGCACATTTTGTATTTACTTGTCCACCAAGATTCTTTCTAGCGAGTATTTGATACTGGTGCTCATGCTGTGCAATTTAAATAAGTCTACACTTGGGATGCAGGTGGAGCCTGCGGTTGGGGCAGCATTGCTGGCTCGTAATTTTTACATGAAAGAATTCTGCAAGGAGCTATAGAAGTCCCATTCTTGAAGATTCGCTAGAGTCGACCCAATTGTACAGTAGGACAACATTGAGGTTTTCTAGCGTTGCCAAAACATGAACACATCGGACAGAGGAAACGACAGTTTGAGACGAAAACCGGTCCGAGTCTGGTGAAAGGGTTCATAGGTTCCCTCTCCATTCTTCTCTCTCTCTCTCTCTCTCTCTCTGAGGTCATTCTTTTCAGCAGATAGTTTTTCACTTCTTGGGTGAAACATGCTGCAACGCTACCGTGAGTCCATGATTGGTGAAATTGGTCCGTGTGCTTGTATTTCTTTTGCTGTCGATGATTTAGTTTTGATGCATTTAAGCATCCCTCTTGTCGCCATGGCAGAGCATTCTTGCTGAGAATTTCGTTTACCTTGGGAATTGCACTTGGCCACCGTTGGCTTTTCCGCTTTGTGTTTTGTTGTTGACAGATAAGCAGTCACCTACTATCCCTTGCCCTCAACAGGACTCAGCAATGAATCTACAAACACCCTAAGTTTGTGAATTCATGATTCTAACTGATGGCGTTGAAACGACTCGAACCCAAGGTCAGTCCTCTCAGGACCCAAACAATTCATCATGGTTTCGTTTCCACGGTTTCATTCCCGCGGTTGCTATTCTGAAGTCACTGTCCAATTTAGCTTTTGGAGAGAAGCAATGAGTGTTCAGAACGCTGTTTTTGGCATCACAATAAACCTCTGCCAAACCCTAGTCCACTAGCTCAACAAAATGTTCATTGGGTGAAGGTGGAAACCAAATTAAGGAAATGGGTCCTAAAAGGGATCAATTATGCATTGAATGCACCTCTTTTGGGATTCGCTTGCTTGGTGCTAAAAAATTGCTCCCAAGTCCTAGTAGATGAGAGCACTAAAGAATTATAGTCTTTAATGTAGATCCAACCACCAAACCCTACTTGCTATCTCAAATAAATGCTATTTGGGTGAGCAAATACCAAATTAAGTAGTTTGTCCTAGAGAGGATCAATTGAATGCCCAACTTCTGGATCGATTTCCTTGGCGGTAGGCTTGCTCATACTAGATCACCTATGTTCCGTTTACCTCTTCCTTGTCCTTTCGATTCCTTGGGATTGAGTTTGCGTCACGAGAAGCTTGAGATCTCATGTTTGACTTCATTTAAGATGACCTCTTGGAGTTAGATTATAACTGGCTTGTTGAGGAGATGAATTTTGTTTGATGTGGGAAACAAGACTATGGTACCTATGGAGCGATACACGGAAACTTTTCATGCCTTTTCGTTGAGCTACGGCTTATTAATCATTTGTATTAATTTGATCTTGTGACCAAGCAAAGATTTTATAGAAATGCACAAAGGCAAGCCGGATGAAGTCTATTAGAAAGTGATTGAGCGAGTGCCACGGTTCCACGGTTGAGCACAAACGCATGAATGAGACTTGAATGGAGCGACGAAACCATGCGAATCTCAATGCAAGGAAACATAAATTGCATCGTAATTTAACTTGGAATCAAATTACGAAAAATTATCCAAAAAAACCTAAATCTATTGCGTTTTTGCTGATTTAATTCTAAACCTTTCAATTTTGTCAATTAGTTATAAACATTTTTCTTTTTTGCTAATTGAGTTTATCTAGCCAATTTTGGACGGAAATTACTGATGTGGACATTGACAATGTCATGTGGGATAACCAAGCCGACGTGGATAATTTTTAATAATTTTTGAAATTTTAAAAATTGTTTAAAAAGTATTGAATCCTAACCTTTCAATTTTTCCAATGGAGTCCTAAACCTTTTCACTTTTAGATAATTGAATCAATTTTGGAAGAAAATTGCTAATATAGATGTCGGTAGCGCCATGCTCAAGTAAGGTCAAACTTTGCTTGGGCTTGCCTCGGCCAAGGGCCCTTGCCGAGATCTAGCGAGGCTAACCTTCGCCCAACATCACTTGGCAAGGCCGCCACGACTTGGGCGAGTTGAGCTCCCTTCGCCGGGACTCACCCTTACTCGCCAATGGCAGCCGAGTCTAGCCAGCCTAGCCATGGCTAGTGGCTGGCCACAGCAAAAGGACGAATAAATAAATAAATAAAAAGAAAATCAAGACAAAAAAAATATAAAAAACTAAGATATTATTAAAGATTTTCTATGTCGAGCTAATTATCTTGTGTTTTTGCTAGAATCCACTTTAGCAGTTTTCGGTCAAAATTGATTTGGATATACTCAATTGACAAAATTAAAAGATTTAAATTCAAGATTTCTTCAATAATTTTCCCATCAAATTACATGGAATTGAAAAGACATGATAATTGAATTTGAAGTTGTGACGTTAGGGGCATATTTAGTTTGCATAGATTGATTGTGCATAGAAAGCCTTCCATTGGCATGCGATCCTTTTTTTCTCCGGATAGAATTTCTTGTTACTCATGGAAACATCAATTGATTTTCATGTGTCTTTACTTGTCTACTTATGAACTCGTTGCTTGTTCTTAGACTGTCAAATGGGTGGGTCGGGTCGAAAATGGTCGACCCATATTTGATCCATTTATCCTAAATTTATGTAGTGTAAATCAAGTGACCCATACTCGACCCGACCCGTATTGTTAAAACCTATTAATATTCTAGGAAAACCCACTTCTACTATATGCTAATTGGATTAAAACTTCAAATTAAATTAAAAATAGTAAATAAAATAAAAAATTTAAAAAAACCTACAAATTGAAATATTTATAAAAAATTAGACTATGCACATGTTTCTCTTATTTGAAGTGAACATACCATTGAATAACTAAAAACCGTAACATGAAATTTTTTTAACTAAATCTAAAAAGCTCATTTTTATGATTTTTTTTTTTATAAAAAGAAGATGTTGTTAAAACATTTTTATGCAATACAAATTTAATGTAATTTTTATAATTATTTTAAAAATATTTTTTTAAATCTAATTTTTAATAATTATTATTTTTTCTTCTTCTTCGGGCGGTCGCCAGCTAGGACAAAGAATCGCAACCAGCCATAGGCGAGATCAAGCTCGCTAGCAGTGGGCGAGGCTCGATCTCGCCGATCCAGCTGACGAGACTCGAGCTCGTTGGCATCCGGCGGGGCCTCAACCTCGTTGGATTGGCGAGATCGAGCCTTGCCCGATGCCCTTGCGATTTGGCGAGACTTGAGCTTGCTAGGTGTCGAGCGAGGCTTAATCTCACCGATCCGGGTGAGGCCAAGGCCTCGCCGTCTGCCGGGCGAGCTCGAGCCTCGCGGTCGTTGGAGAGCTCAAGCTTCGTCGGATCTAGCGAGACTTGAGCTCACCGGCATCGGGCGAGGCTCGATTTCGCCGATCTGGCAAGGCCGAGGCCCCACCCGATGCCGGCGAGACTCGAGCCTCGCCGTCGGTGACCTCGAGCTTGTGTGTTGGCGAGCTCGAGCCTCGACCGGCTTGTTGCGGGTCGGCAGCCGGCCGTTGCCTTGCCGGGGCCGCCATTTAACAAGAGAAAAAGAAAAAGAAAAAGAAAAAGAAAAAGAAAAAGAAAAAGAAAAAGAAAAGAAAAAAGAAAAGAAAAGAAATTGAAATATGAAAAATAATTATAATTTTGATTTTTATAAAGAAACATTTTTATAAAGTTAAAGAGTGAAGGCCATGGGTTCAAAGTGGGTTTCCTAATAACCCATTTAGACTTTTTTTTTGGTGCTTTATTTTCTCAAACTCATATTTAACTTTCACTTAATCAATTTTTGACCCATATTTAACTTTCACTTGACCCATATATGACATATTTAACTAAAAATGGGCCATAATATGGGTTTATAACCCATTTTGCCAGCTCTAGCTGTTTTGAAGTCACTGTCCCATTTAGCTTTTGGAGATAAGCGATAGGTGTTGAGAGCACTGTTTTTGGCATCATAATAAGTCCTTTGCCAAACCCTAATCACTAGCTCAACGATATGCTCTTTGGCTGAAGGTGAACACCAAATTAAGGAAATGGGTCTTAAAAGGGATGGATCTTGCATGTTATGCACGTCTTTGGGATCCACTTGCTTGGTGGTAAAAATTTGCTCCTAAATCCTATTAATTGAGAGCACTATTCTGGCATTATAGTCATTAATGTAGATCCAACCACCAAACCCTACTTACTATCTCAAAGAAATGCTATTTGGGTGAGCGATACCAAATTAAGTGTTTGTCCTAGAGAGGACTAATTGAATGCACAACTTCCGAATCAATTCACTTGGAGGTAGGCTTGCTCATTATAGATCACCTATAATCCCTTTTACTCTTCCTTGTCCTTCTGATTCCTTGGGATTGAGTTCTTGCACCTCGAGAAGCTTGAGATTTCATATCCGATCTTCATTTAAGATAACCTCTTGCAGTTAGATTATAACCGACTTGTTGAGGAGATAAATTTAGTTTGATGTGGGGAACAAGACAATGGTACCTATAGAGAGATCCGCGGAAACTTTTCTTGGCTTTTTATTGAGCTATGGCTTATTAATCATGTGTATTAATTTGATCTTGTAACAAAGCAAAGATCAGCAATATATAGAAGGGGAAAAGTGTTAAAAAAGTTCTAAACATTTTGTATTTTTGTCAATTTAGTCATAAACATTTTTACTTGATGCAAATTTAGTCATTTCTAACTAATTTTGGCTGGATTTTCTTGACTAGGTGCCGGGTCGATCGATGTGAACAATTTTTAATAATATTTTAATATATTTGATTTTTTTATTTGATTTTTCCTTTTCCTCTTCCTTCCTCTAGCAAGTCGCCGAACTTTGGTGATTGACTAGAGGCGACGATTGGCAAGGTTGAGCCTCACCCATGGCCGATGAGGCTTGACCCTTGCTAGATTCGGCGAGGGCGAGCCTCACTAGCCTCGGCGTGAGGCTGCCCTCGTGGCTAGGCGGCCTCAAGTTGGCCTCGTTGGCCTCTCGTTGGCCATGGGCGAGGCTTGATCCTCGCCAAAGGCTCACCCTCGTGGCCACTAGTGAAGGGTCGAGTCTCGCCAATGGCCGGCGAGCCTTGCCGCTCATTGCAAGGCCGCCCTCGTTGGCCATTGCCTTTGGTTGGTCGTTGAGGTTCAACGACCAGCTGGAGGAAGGAGGAGGAGAAGGAAAAAGGAAAAAAGAACGAGAAAAAGAAAAAAAAATTATAAAATTATAAAATATTATTAAAAATTATTCATGTTAGCGTCGATCGTGTCACGTCAATCACGTTCAGTTAGTAAAATCTGGCCAAAATTAGTTAGAAAAGACTGAATTGGCACTAAATAAAAAGGTTTATGACTAAATTGACACATAAAAAAGGTTTATGGCTTTTTTAACACATTTCCCCGTAGAAAATGCACAAGGGCAATCCGGAGTCCATTAGAAAGCAATTGAGCTCGCGCCATGGTTCCATGATTGACCACAAAGTGCGTGAACGAGACTTGAATGGAGTGACAAAACCATGCAAATCTCAATGCAAAAGAAGAACTTAATTTGCATTGTAATTGAACTTACTTGGAATCAAATTACATGAAACTAAGTAGACATGATAATTGAAAATATATTGAACTTGTCAACTTATGAATTGGTCGAAGTTATGACCTTAGGGACCGATTCACTCTGCGTAAATAGATTACACACCAAAAGCCTTCCATTAGTGCACGATATGTTTTTCATTGGATTTCTCCTAGCTCATTAAAATTGATTGATTTTCTCATGTGTCTTTACTTATCAACTTATGAACTCGTCTCCTTTTCATTTTTTGCTTCTCCATGCCGATTTTTGCTCCATTCAAGTCAAATTCCTCTGATCAATGGCCACAAAATTCAAAGTGAAACACCCCCTGGTTTGCACGTTTATTAAAAGCATATGGTAAAAATAGCTAGCAACGCACAATAATAATTCAGGAGAATCTTGGAACATCATTTAGAGAAAATGAGAAAGTATAGTTGCTAATTAGCGATGGGGAATCGATAACGACTTATCTGACTTGAATGGAGTCTTCCACAAGCTAGGTGTTCCCATTAGCGACAACTTCGATAACAATTAATATTCAGCTCAAAATCACGAGAAGGCAAAAAGGGTTTCCTTTTTTTTGATATCTAGGGAATGTTGTACAGTCAGCAGCCGGCGGGTAAACCCTGGAGTGACGCTAGCAGATGACTCACCACCCCAACGTCAGAAAGAAAGAAAAAATCCTGTTTTTTTTATTATTTTCCTTTAAGCAAATTATTATAGATGACAATTTTGTAATTCACAATAGGTCCATTGGATGAGCAACGTGATATGTCAAGATGACATTATATGCAAGCATTTAAAATGCATTAAATGTGAAAAAGGGAGATATAATAGTCAAAAGAGCTCGTTGCTAATCATTTTGAATCGGTTGCAAATTGAGGACATTATATTAAGTTCTAATAATTGCGTGTGAACAAGGAATTATTCAAATGGTCAGAACATGGTGTGTTCTCCCGCATGGCCCTAGGGACCACCACTTCCTAAATACATTGCAAAGATACAACGTGACAAACTTACTATAATTGACCTTGCTTTTGTATTTTGTGGCAAAAAAAGAGTTAAAAACAAAGAATTTGCTTTGTTATTTATAGGTTATCCCATTTAGATGTGGATGAGAATAATTGTGTCTTAAATAAATCGCCATTGGACTAGCCGCCTCGAATTATATGAAATGTGTGAAAGCGAGTGAGAGAAAATTGTCCGGACCAACATAGATAAATTAAGAAGACTACCAAATTTCTAGAAAATAGCGGAATTTTTATATGATACTCTATCAATAAGATTCAAAAGAAGATGAATATTCCGTGCTTTATATGTTTTGTGATTGACCAGATTAATCTACCATAGTAAAAAAGAACAATAATTGTTTTAAAAAAAGGATGAAATTGAAGGGAACGTTCTTATGCATCTAGACGGCCATCATCGAGAGATGATTTAGAAAAAGAACGTCATTTGGTTGTATCAAATCGGGAGAGAGTGTGAATAGAACTAAATTACAGGGATGGGATACTCAATTTAGCAATGGGCCAAGAAAACGAAAGATGGTGATGACGGCGGTCTATTTATCTTCAACTTCATATTGAGATTGTTTATGTATCATCAGCTTTTCTTTAAAAAATACAAAACAACATTGAATGGTGAATCGAATAATCACAGGGAACCCATTCAACCAAAAAAATGACATGGAACCCTAATTCTCAAACTGACCAAAATCTTGTCCACGTCTCATTCCTGATAGGTCAAGTCAACCCTAAAAATGATGAGGATCTCATTAATTTCCCTTCAAAATGATTATATCGCCCTTTGAAAAGGAGACATTGTTGTGTAAAATTGGTGGTTCCGGGACAAGTTTTTCCTTTGAAGTACTTATTTTAAATAATTTTTCAAATGATTGTTAAAACAAAACAAACATTATTTCGAATATTCGACGGCCAATCTGCTTGTGAAAATTTCAAAAGTTCCGTAAGAGAAAAAAAAATAAAAAATGATGATTATATGTTGCAAGACGAGTTCTAACTACCGAATTATAAGAATGGTTAAGATGTCGCATCGCAAATTATCATATTTATTTAATTGAATATTCGGACACGAGCTAGCTAGCTAACTAATTCTCGAGAAAAGTATAATTAGAGAAGCTGACCATTGACATTAATTTAAGGACTTAAAATTATTGAAACGAGGTTTTTCGAATCAAGATGACAAAATTGAATGATTCGTCGCATCGGTTCCTTCACGCGTGGGTTTACAATTTGCATGATGACGTTTAAGCCCAAATTAAAAAGAAAAAAAAAAGGTGTAAAAAAAGCGAAAAAAAAGAAAAAGGAAGGTAGCTGCTCATCTCAAGGATGCCACGCGCCTTCACCTGCTCCCATTTAATTGACCCCAAGCTTTTTTAAATGCACGTACTTCGGTCTTTTTCTCTAAATCCGCCGCGTCATCTGTACGAACCGAAACAATGGAAGATTCAAATTTCGATATAAGACAAGGAAATAGAAAGAGGGTCGATGTGACCTTTTTGCATCATTCGTTCAGTCTTCTTTTGTTCGTTAGATTAGTATGATAATAAGTTCGAATTAATGCCATTTTGAGGTAAAGCTCTCTCGTACATCATAAAATTGATCAAATTTTATCGTGCTATGTCAATATATGGTACGAGTATCGCAATGGCATGGACATGATACACATTCTCAAAAACCATAAATGGAGATGGTTGGGAATTCTAGGAGGTTAGCCGAGTGATAAAGTCATCGAAAACCATAGGTCTCTAGGCGTAAGAGGTCTTGTATTCGGTTCTTATTCAACACAACATTTCAAGATCGATAAGGATAAAATTCCTCGTGGCATCGTGGACAATATATCTTTGATCAAATCAGAAAGGTAGGGAGTCGATTTGTGCGAAAATGCTTGTTTGCAGGCCATCTATTTCTACCCGAAACAAGAAAAAAGTGTTAACTAATAGGAGCAGAAGAATATTTCAAGCAGGCCTTCGTTTACACGTTCTTCTCCCTAGGCTTTTTGGGGAGAGACAGCGTAAGGAAAATAATGGTACGGATGTTAAATTTGACCATGGTGAGAACTAAATGAGAGGGTTGAGAATGAGTTGTTGACATTTCTTCCTCCCACCTTTCTTGCTGACTTTGAACCACATAGTCTTTGACAGGGTATTCAACGAACCCCACCACTTCCTGGAAGGCATATATTTTTGCTTTTAGGAAGCGCTAAACTGATAGGCCTAGCGTATCATTCTTGAACGAGCCCTTTGCTACCTGTTTTGATATTGGGTCAGAGCGACATGCATTAAGATGGTAGTGAATGGGAAGATGCAGAGTTTTCACTTTGGAAAAGGAACGACAGGTGGCGGAGACATGGCGAGCAAGAACCTCCGGTTGCTCTCGTTTCTGGTTCTCTTCTGTTCTCGGATTCATCTGATTTGCTCTACTACAAACCCAAATGACCGTAAGTGCACACGCATGTATTTGTTTATGCATGTTGCTATGGTCTGTGGATTTATTGTCGTTCATGTTCGTTCTTTCTTTCCATCTGTACTTCTTTTGGGTTCATCTTGTTCTGGCTTGGGGATGGTGTGAGTAAAAAGGTCGCTAGTCATCAAAACAGCTTTTCTCTTATGGTTTTTTCCCTTTTGAGGTTTCAGGGACTTAAGCTGTCTGCGTAGAACTTAGAATTCCTCAGGTTTTTAAGGTCGTGGCTTGTCTGGCGAGACATGAACATGTTCTGTTATTGTAACCAGGAAAGGGCTACTTTCGGTCTCTCTGAGCCCGAAGGATCATCTGGATTTTGTCACGTAGATGAGAGGACATGCTTAAAAGGCTGCTAGTTTCGCAGGTCTTTCTTGTCTTAAATTGTCCCTGGAGTCTTGATCAACAAGGGGCATATACTTTTGCTATGTGCTTTGGGATTGAGTCATTCTAGCCTCGGTATAACTACTCAAAGGAAGAACTGACACAGGTGCAAGAAAGAGGTCTCCCATTATGTTGTTAACCATTAACAAGTTCATAAACTTGGATACGATTGCAAACATTATTCCCTTAAAAGGATTTCAGCAATGTGGAGCTCAAGAATAAATAGAGATTAGACACGTGAGTATAGAAATTGAAGCATCTAGTGGTTATTGCTGTGAATGTTTTCTTGGCCGTCCATGCAGTCAATTCAATTATCTGCTCTGAGGCGTGCAGAGCATGAAATATTTAGCCCTGTACGAACATGTCGGTCTTTTTCTGCCTTGTAGATGTAGAACTAAATTCTAGAGTTCTGAAATTTCATATCTAATCATACACTCTGAGCAAACAGTAAGTTCTGGCATTGATCACGAAAGAAATGCGAGTGTTAAATTTAGTGAGAGAAAGGAAAAGGCGAACTGTCTATCTATTTCTGTCCCTGAATACTTGCTCAAGCAATAGAACAAAGATGCCTCTGCTGAAACAACGGTAAGATCAGTGGGAAGTCTGGACTGATAATAACTGTGACAAAGTGCATGCCCGGATCTCTGTTGATGAAAATTTTAGTGGAAGTGGCTGTCGCAACAACTAGCTGTTTTACCCAACTGCTGGAGCCATGAGAGAGCTTTTAGTACAGGATGACACTGTGTCTCTTGCAATCAGAAATTTTTTCTTTCAAAGTCTTGCATCGACAATGGATCTCACGAGGCTTGAACGTGCATTTGACCTTATTGGCCTGTGGCCAAGGCAAAATCTGTTCCCTTTCCCATCTTAAAATTTCACTCTTTTTCTTTTTTGCCATATAATTGTGCAGTCACTGCTCTTTTAGCCCTGAAAGCCCAGTGGCAGGACACACCGCCCAACTGGGGCAAGTCCAATGATCCTTGTGGACTGCCTTGGGATGGACTCACCTGCAACAGTAATTCAAGAGTGACCGGATTGTGAGTGCTCTCTACTTGTTCTCAGTGGTGCTCATTCCTGTTCTCAGTTCCTAGAACTTTCAGTCCTTTCCTTGAATATCAATAATGCCATTTTAGCGGCCATTGACTGTGATACTTTTTTTCTATTTTCACTTTGACAGGGGGTTATCTAGCATGAATATCAAAGGGCCGCTGCCAGCCGACATCGGGGGCTCACAGAACTCACTTCTTTGTGCGTTTCTCGTCTTTCTATCTTCTGTCATGAGCAAATTTTATTCTTAGATGTGTAATAGGAATTGCATAGATGAAGTACTTCAAAGCAAAGATGGTCGTTTTTTGTGTTCAATCATCAACTAGCGTATGAACGAGTCTACTTATTTGCCCATTTCACCTTTGAACTGCAGGGATCTTTCCTTAAACAAGGGTCTCACCGGACCGATCCCTTCGCAGTTGGGAAGTCTACAGAAGTTGAATATCTTGTAATATCCTTTTTGACTGCATTCATTGCTAAGACAGCTTTTCTTTTTTCTTTTCTTTCCTCTTTTTTCTCATGTATGGACCTTGATCTTTCCAATTTTCAGAATCTTGGCTGGATGCAGCTTCACCGGTAGTATTCCTGATGAACTGGGCAACCTCATGGAGCTGACTTTCCTGTCAGGCTTGTCAAAATGCGAATGCCACCAACTTGATGCTATGGAAGTTTAGCTATATGATTTGCTTAGAATTTCAAATTGTCGTTCTTACCAGGGCACTAAATTCCAACAATTTTAGCAGTAATATACCTGCTTCTTTGGGTAAACTCTCCAAACTCTACTGGTTGGATGTGTCAGAAAATCAGTTATATGGATCACTACCAGTTTCGACAAACACCACCCCAGGGTTGGACCTTTTGTTCAATTGCAATCACTTGTAAGTTCTCTACAATCCTCCCACACCTAGTGTGATGAATATAGACTAAGGATTTTATATTCCAGATTCTACCGATAAGTGATACAATCCTTGTGTTCTTTCATCATTAACTGTTTGGAATGTGCTGCATCTGTAACTTCAGCCACTTCAGCAAGAACCAACTGTCCGGCACCATACCAGCTAAACTGTTCAGTTCAAACATGTCTCTGATACACACGTAGGTTACCAATTTTCTCACTTCATACAATAGACCAAGCTTTCCGCTCTAACTTGTGTTAGCTTTTGTTGACAGATTATTTGATGATAACAAATTTAATGGTTCTATACCGTCCACATTAGGCCTTGTTCAGACGCTTGAGGCTCTGTAAGTAAACCATGTTTTGTGCTTTGGGATATTTAATTATCAACCATTGTCACCTACTAAATTTAGATGGACTCACATTGCACAATATGGCACAGCCGACTCGATAGGAACTCCTTTTCTGGGAACGTCCCTTCAACTCTCAACAACATTACAAAACTCAGTGAACTGTGAGTATAGATTTTTTTCATCAATGGTACTCTAGCGGGATCACAGAAAGAACTCCGCTCATTCTGCTAAGTTTTCTTCAGGAATTTAGCATATAATGAATTGGACGGTCCTTTGCCAAATTTAACGGGTATGAATTTACTCAGTTACATGTAAGTAAGACACCCTGGCTTTGTCTCTTCCTCATGATATCACATAGTTAATCCTGCTGGGTGGTTGACCGGGCATAACTGTACATTTGCAGTGACCTCAGCAACAACTCTTTTGTGGCTTCGGCGGCTCCAGATTGGTTCTCAACTTTATCATCTCTCACCACTCTGTAAGATTTCTCAATGCAATTGGTACAATAAGAAGTATGGCTTTCTGAAACTAATGTGCAACCTCAAATTTATCTCACTATGACCAGAATCATACAATATGGACCGCTTCAAGGGACCATACCACAAAACCTCTTCAGCCTTCCCCAGCTAGAGCAAGTGTAAGGAAGAAATATTTCTAATTTGTGTCTCTTCTACCATTTTGATGATTTTTCGAACTTCTACAGTGATATGAGAAATAATGCTTTCAATGGAACGCTGTACATGGGTACCAGCATCAGTCCCAATTTGGAGCTCGTTAATTTGGAAGATAACAAGATTGAATCGCTGACGACCAGTCCCTACCAGAACAGATTAATGTGAGACAGACAGTTCACAGGTGTTAGACTTCAATTCTGAGATAAGACAGACATTATGATGCTAATCAATTTTTTTTTTTGGGTCCATTTTGCATCAGGCTAAACGGCACTCCAGCATGTACGATTGCGCCTATTCTCTCAACTTCGGCGTACTGCAATGATCAGCAGCAGCAACGACCTTATTCTACCTTAGTCGACTGCCCAGGTGCATCGTGTCCCTCAGATCAGAAGCTTAACCCTGGAAGTTGCAAATGTGCAGTTCCGTACGAAGGAATAATAACATTTAAAGCTCCATCATTCAGCGATTTGTCCAATGACACTCTGTTTAAATCGTTGGAAGTAGGCCTGTGGCAGACATTGAACCTAACTAATGGTTCAGTTTCTCTTCAGAATATCTTACATAATCAAAGCAGTGGATATCTTATAGTACCTGTGTCTTTCTTTCCATCTAATGGGACAGAATTCAGAAGGTCGGGCATTGTGAGAATCGGATTCGCTATGACTAACCATACCTTTCCATCGCCCCCCATTTTCGGTACCTATCTCTTCAGCGCACAACCTTATCCATTCCCAGGTAACTTAACTTCATCCTCTCATGTATCAGGTTTGACTATCATTCATATCTGTTTTGACATGAACCACTGTTCCAGCTCACGGAATAAGAATCAGTATCGCGTCATAGCAGGGATTGCCATTGGCTGCTCAGTCCTGGCTCTTGGACTTGTGTGGTCAGCAATATACGCTATTAAACAGAAGAAAAGAGCACAAAGAGCAATGGAATTGAGCAAACCATTTGGTAATTAACGCATGAACTCTTCATCTTTTTGCTACTAAAGCACTTTGACAAGCTGATTGCTGAGATCATTGAAAAGGAGTAAACTAGATAAGTTGTTCTCTCACTCACATTGATCTATCCATTTTTAAGCATCCTGGATACCGAGGGAAAGTGATGGTGGAGGAGCACCGCAGTTGAAGGGGGCAAGGTGGTTCTATTTTGACGAAATCAAGAAGTGCACCAATAGCTTTTGTGAAAGTAATCAAATAGGCTCTGGGGGCTATGGAAGGGTAAAAATCATGCGCTGCGTCGATTGTATGTAAATCATAATATGCTTCATATCACTGCTTTGTAATTCTTTTTTGTGATCTGATAGGTCTACAAAGGAATGCTTCCTGATGGCCAAGTGTTGGCAATCAAGAGAGCTCAGCAGGGGTCGATGCAGGGCACGCATGAGTTTAAGACGGAAATCGAGCTACTTTCTCGAGTCCATCACAAGAATCTCGTCGGCCTCTTTGGCTTCTGTTATGAACAAGGAGAGCAGATGTTGGTCTATGAATATATGCCTAACGGGACACTTAGGAGAGCTTGTCGGGTACTTTTCTTCACCTAAATAACATGGAGCTTTGTGATCTTTAGATTCCATATAAAACTTTCCATATCATTCTTTGTCCTCATCTCGTTATTTCTAGCATAAGTGCGAGCAAGACTTTTCTGGTGAATGAAACTGCCCATCGTATGTAGCAATGGATACTGAAAATTAATGATGCAGGGAAAACTAGCATACATCTTGATTGGAAGAGAAGGCTGCAGATTGCTCTCGGCTCTGCGAAAGGACTGGCATATCTGCATGAACTCGCGAATCCCCCGATTATTCACAGAGATGTCAAGTCCACGAATATTTTGCTGGATGAAAACTTGGTGGCTAAAGTTGCAGACTTCGGCTTGTCTAAAATGGTGGCGGACAGCGAGAAAGGACATGTGTCAACCCAAGTCAAGGGCACACTGGTATAGTATACTCCTATTTGAATGTCCAGTTTAGGCGACACAGGCGGGTTACTAGATTTTAACCGAATTATAACCTCTAGTTTTCCATCGAACTCCAACTGACAATAAGTTCCCCTTTGTCTTCCCGAAACTTCAGCAGATGATACGTTAATGCCAGATTTACTAGAACTAGGGAAAACACCGGACACTCCATATAGGTAAACTGAAAGTAAAAAGGATTATATAGAGTACCATTACGAAGTCTGAGTAGGTTTGACTAAGTTGCAATGAGTTATAGATATTCCTGAGAAGGTGAAGTGTATGCTTTCCTGATTTTGAGTTTTGATTGTTCGTAACTTATGATCTTGCAGGGCTATTTGGATCCAGAGTACTACATGACCCAGTTACTGACAGACAAGAGCGCGTCTACAGTTTCGGGGTCGTGATGCTTGAACTGATAACTGCAAAGCCACCGCTCAACAAGGGCAAGTACATTGTCCGCGAAGTTCGCATGGCAATGGACAAAAACGACCAAGACTACTACGGACTAAGGCAGGTCATGGATCCGTCCCTTCTCAACGTGGGGCGTCTCGCAGGGTTCACAGGGTTCGTGGAGTTAGCAATGCGGTGTTTAGAGGAATTATCCATGAACCGTCCCAGGATGAATGAAGTCGTGAAGGAAATCGAGGTGATCCTGCAAGCTGAAGGGATAGCCACAAGCACGACGTCTGCGGCCACAGACGTCAGAGCATCGCATTATGGTGCTCCTACACATCCTTTGTACACTGATGTTTCGCTCAGTAGTCAGAATGCTAGTTACAGCAATTCGTTCGATCACAGCAGCGGGTACGCACTTTCGATGAAGATCGAACCGAAGTAAATGTAGATTGCGTGAATCGCTTATTTGAATCATCAAATAAGTATGGTAGTTAGCACGAATCTGTTCCATTTTGAGGTGCAGTTCCTCGTTCCTCGTATATAAGGATGAGAATCGAATAGTAATTTTGTACAGCTTATTGATACACAAGATTTCACTAATATCGGGGTATTTTATGTCCCTTGATCAAATTGATGATGCTACGTCAACAAACTGTTAGGTACGATATACATTCTCAAGGATCATAGATAAAAATGGTCGGTGATTGAACAGGTTACTCGAGTGATAAAGTCATTGAAAACCCTAGATCTCCTGTAGAGGGAGAGGACTTGTTCGGTTCTTACTCAAACCAACATTTCAAGGCCAACAAAAATAGAATTCCTCTTGGCTTCCTGGACTATATGTCTTTACCAAATCTGGGAAGAACGGCGATCCATTTATCTATTTATCTACTTTTTAAATAAAATAAATTAAAATTGGTAGGTTACCAAATTGATCCGAATAATCACTTAAAACCCTAATTCTCGGACTGACCAAAATCTTGTCCATGTGTCGTTTATGAAAGGTCAACTCAATCCTAAATGGTGAGGATCTCATTAATTACCTTTTAAAAGATTCATTTCGTAACCTTGTTATAGGGGTCTCCCATGAATCACTAGCGAAAGCTTATCCATTTGATGTACAAGGACAATGGGCTCCACAAATGCATTCTTTATTTTTCAATAGTCTTAAAGCTTTTCACTTCTGATCAATTTTGATGAAAAATTATTGATGTAAATGTTGGCAGTGCCATGCTCAGGTTAAAATCGAACTTCGCCTGCGCTTGCTTGGGCAAGGGCCCCTTGTCGGATCTAATGAGGTTGAACTTTGCCAAGCGTCGCTTGGCAAGGCCACCTTAACTTTGATATAGCTAGTATAAGTACCTAGAGGGGGGTGAATAGGTATATAAAGGATTTTTCTCAATAATTGCACAATACTAGACAGTTGATAGATTTGAGACAAACAATAATCAAAGTAAGGCGAGAGAAGAGAAAATTGAACACGCGGTTTATAGTGGTTCGGCTTATTTCAAGCCTACGTCCACTCTTTTCTCGCACCGACAGCCTATTGGCTGGATTTCACTATGAACAAAAAAAAGATGTTATAGCGATGTTCTTCCTTGGTTTCTTGGTATAGATGATCTACCACATTCGCTCAAGGTATCACTAAGTATAGACACTCTTTGTGTATACAATTTCGCTCAAAATGTATCGACTAATAATCAATGTGCTTCAGACTCTGGAATTTCTCTATCGATCATGCACTAAAGCAACTAGAATGTCTTCCTTTTATATTCCTTTATGCCATCATACCCGTTGGTGTTGGAGAAATCTTTCCAGAATATTTTGAAGCTGACAAAACATTTCTATCAGTCTAAGTCTGGATATCGATAGTTAAAGTCTCAAGATTTTATAGTCTCAAGACTCTGTTATCTCAAGACTCAAGACTCAAGACTCAAGACTCAAGACTCAAAGTTATTCTCACGCGAGTCTTTCTAATCCGGTGTTGAAGGAAATCCAAAGTCGAGGTTTATGATTGAGGATTTGATCCTATCCTCTCGGGATAGATTCTTTGGTTGGATAATCATTTCGGATTCTTTATATCTTATCTAAGAACGATTGAAGATCCGATGGTCGACGAAATAATCTTGGATTATTCTATTCTTGAAACCGAGATCCCGATTGTATGGGCGAACAGATTGATGGGCTATCATCGATTCCTTATATAGCTCGGATGATCTTCTTGATTGATTCCGTCCAACGGGTAGATTGGAGGAATTCCTTTGGTAAGTGCCAACGGCTATGATGGCATGAAGGAGTATAAAAGGAAGACGTTCTAGTTGTTTTAAGTGTGTGATCGATAGAAAAATTCCAGTCCGAAGATCCTTTGATTGTTAGTTGAGGCGAGCGAAATTGTATGCGAGAGTGTTTATACTTGGTGACGCCTTGAGCAAGTGTGGTAGATCATCTACACCTAGAAATCAAGGAAGATCAACACTTGTAACAACTCTTTGATCATAGTGGAATCCAGCCAATCGGCTGTCGGTGCGAAAGAGTGGACGTAGGCTTGAATCAAGCCGAACCACTATAAGCGAGTGTTCAATTCTCTCTTTCCCTTACTCGATCTTGCGATTGAATTTTCAACATTTGCAAAGTCTCTAATTGTTTAAGTATCGTGCAAACATCGAGAAATTTTTGTGTATACCTATTCACCCCCCTCTAGGTACTCGTACTAGCTATCTCAATTGGTATCGAGCTGTGTTCTTACTTTGTTTGAAGTGTTTTACTTGAGTAAAAGATCCATGGCTAGTATGCTAGCACCGGGGCTGATGGAGGGGCAAAGCAATACCGAGACCTCCCTACTTCGATGGAAAGGATTACAACATCCGGAAGAACAAGATGAAAGCTTTCCTACGATCAAAGGATCCTACGGAATGGGACGTAGTGGAAAAAGGAATCACTCTGCTGCTGCATCAAACACCGAAAAGAGGAAAAGAAACCGTTGAAACCAGCGGAATGTCTCAAGAAGAAATAAACAAGAGACAAGCACTCGATGCTAAAGCAATTTATTCTTTATATTGTGCTTTGTCACCAACCGAATATAATGAATATCTTCTTGTGTCACGGCAAAAGAAGTCCGGGGACAGGTTACATATCACTTATGAAGGAACAGATCGAGTGAAGGAGACCGAGAATTAACATTCTTCTTGGTCAATATGAATCCTTCAAAATGAAACCAGGAGAATCTATAACCGACATGTTTAGTCGTTTTACGAGATATTGTCAATGGTCTTGAGAACCAAGGACAAAAAATTTCTGATCCCATGAAGGTGAACAAGCTTCTACGTGGACTCTCCAAGGATTGGAATCATATAAAGACTTCAATTAGAGAGACGCAAAGAATCATGCCATTATCGTAGACGGGCGATTGGAACTCTTCGGTCTTACGAAGTGGAACGAATTAATGAAGACGAAGATCCAAGAGGTAAGAAATCTATTGCACCGAAATCAAATGATGATTCGATGATGCAGATTCTGAAGATGATATGAATGATGAGGAGCTCGCCCTCATGATAAGAAGATTCAGAAAACTGAATAGAAAAGCAGAAGGTTTATCCCAAAGAAACAAAGTTCTCGGAGACAGCGAGACCAAGTCTGGGATGATGAGGAACCAAACAAAGAAGTAGTTTGCTTCGAATGCAAAAAGAAGGGACACATCGGACCCAACTGTCCTCTTCGAAAAGAAAAGAGGAAAAGCTGAGAAATTTCGAAAAGCTCTTAAAGCCGAAACTTGGAGCGATGAGTGTGTGAAGAGAGTGATGAGGAATATGCCAACTTTGTGTCTAATGGCGCAATCGGACTCGGACTTCTGGATCGGACTCGGACGGTGAATTTGAGGTAAGTAATTATAAAATCCTGTCAAAGTCTCTAAATATATTAATGAGTTATGTTTTAGTCTTAAGACTTCTCTTAAAAAGGATTTCCGAACTTAAAAAGGAAAACTCAGTTTTAAAACAAAAGGAAATCATTTTAGAAGGAAAGGTAAAAATTTAGACTTAAATGTTTCTACTCTTAAAGAGAGTGAAGACAATCTTTCAAAAGAAAATGCTTTCTTAAAAACTGATTTATCAAATATTTCAAAGAAATTTTCAATAGGGTCCGAAAACTGGAAAAAGTTCTTTCAATCCAAAGACCTTACTTTAATAAGTCGGGTCTAGGTATGACAGAAGAAACAATCCCTTTGATTGATTTTCCGAAAGTAAAAGAAAGAATTAAGAAAAGACCATCGAGAGAGGCTTATAAAAATCATTTCAAAAGAGTTTTTGTAAAGCCCGTAGGTCGAAATGCTTTAAGGTGTTCTAAGTGTAACAGTCGGGATCATTTTGAAAAAGAGTGTCCTATGGTTTGGAAGCTTTGTGAAGAGAGTATGGCCTAATAATGCTTATCCTACTAACATGAAAGGACCCAAGAAAATTTGGGTACCAAAGAAAGCTTGAGACTCTTTTTGAATGCGGGTCTCTGTCAAAAGAAGGTAAAGTGGTATCTTGACAGCGGATGCTCAAGACACATGACGGGAGACTCGAGTGTTTCATAAAGCTTATTAAAGTGAATGGTGGAAAAGTTTCATTCGGAGGAAATAGCAAAGGAAGTATTGTGGGATTCGGAATTGCGAAAATTGGAAATCTCACAATAAGCAATGTCTCTCTAGTGGAAGGACTCAACTACAATCTACTCAGCATTAGCCAATTGTGTGATACTGGTTACAAGATCTTCTTTCAAGAAGGCATTTGTTCGGAATTAGCAAAGATTCGACTCAGTCTTTCATGGGTCGAAGGCATGGAAACATCTACCTCCTTGATGTAAAGCCAAATGAAGAACAATGCTTAATTTCAATTCAAGATGAAGCAATTCTATGGCATAGAAAGCTTGGCCATATCAACAAGAAGCAATTAGCCAAAATCTCTTCAAAGCGGCTTGTTAGAGGTCTACCTAAAGCGCCATACCAAAAGTCGACTTATGTACTCCATGCATTACGAGGAAAGGTAAAAAATTCATTTAAACAAATAAATCATGTATCTACTAATCATGTAATACGGTTGCTTCATATGGATCTCTTCGGACCAACAAGAACCCGAGCATTGGAGGTAAGAAATATTGTCTAGTAATTGTAGATGATTACTCGTTTTACAGGTATATTTTCTAGCAAACAAATCGAAACCTTTTCGTACTTTGAAAAGTTTGCTAAAAAGGTTCAAAATGAAAAAGGATGTGCTATTTCTAGTATAAGAACAGATCATGGAAGTGAATTTGAAAATCAAGATTTTACGAGATTACGTGATAAACGGTGTTAATCACATGTTCTCCTCTCCGTATACTCGAGCAAAATGGAGTTGTGGAAAGAAAGAATAGATCTCTTCAAGAAATGGCTAGAACACTTTTAATTGAAAGTAAAATTTCTTCACGATTTTGGGCTGAAGCTGTTTCAACTGCTTGCTATATTATAAATAGAGTCTTTTTAAGACCTATTCTTGATAAAACCCCCTATGAATTGTTCAAAGGTAAGAAGCCTATTGTTTCATACTTTCATGTGTTCGGTTGCAAATGCTTTATTTTGAAAAATGCAAATGATCGAGTTGGTAAGTTTGAAGAAAGATCAGATGAAGGCATCTTCCTTGGATATTCTACATCAAGCAAAGCCTACAGAGTCTACAATAAAAAAAAAGCCAGTCTGTGGAAGAATCAATGAATGTCAAATTCCAAGACTCAGTGCAAGATGAATCCAGCCAGACTCAGTACGATGAGACTGAATCCGCTCTAGATCTTCAAATGTCTACATCTCAAGAAGCATCTCGGATTGGAAGTCCATCATCAAGACGATCATGGAGAATCAAATAAAGAAAGAGATCATCAACACAGTAAGCTGGAAACACAAATCCAGTCATCCCAAAGATCTTATTATTGGCGAACTTAATGAAGGAATCCGCACCGAGATCAAAAAGGCATGAAGAATCTAGTGCTTTGTGGCTCTCATCTCGAAATTGAACCAAAAAGCATAGAAGAAGCTTTATCGATGAAAGCTGGATCGAAGCTATGCAAGAAGAGCTTAGACAGTTCAACATCAATGATGTACGGGAATTGACATCTAAACCAAAAGGTAAAACTGTTATTGGAACCAAATGGGTATTCGGGAACAAAATGAACGAAAAAGGAAAAGTCGTACGAAACAAAGCAAGGCTCGTGGCCAAAGGGTATACGCAAGAAGAAGGAATAGACTATGACGAGACTTACGCACCCGTTGCAAGGTTAGAAGCTATTCGTCTATTACTTGCGTTTGCTTGTTACAAAAATTTCAGGTTATTCCAAATGGACGTCAAAAGTGCTTTCCTAAATGGATTTATCCATGAGGAAGTTTATGTGGAACAACCGCCTGGATTTGAAGACCCAAGAAGCCCGGACTCGGTCTTGGACTGAAAAAGGCTCTGTATGGTCTAAAGCAAGCACCTCGAGCTTGGTACGACAGATTAAGTAAGTTTTTATTACAAAATGGTTTTGTCAAAGGTAAAGTAGATACTACTTTGTTTATCAAAAAGGAAAACAAAAACTTTTACTTGTTCAAATATATGTTGATGACATTATTTTTGGATCTTCTAATGAAAGTCTTTGCAAGAAATTTTCTAAGTCTATGCAGGATGAATTTGAAATGAGTATGATGGGAGAATTAACATTCTTTCTTGGACTCCAAGTGAAACAAATGAAGGAAGGAACTTTCATCCATCAAGAAAAATATGCGAATGATCTTGTCAAAAGGTTTGGATTGGAAAAATGCAAAAAGATCGACATACCAATGTCATGTTCTCGAAGATAGACAAGGATGAAGAAGGGAAGAAAATAGATCAAAGCTGTACGAAGCATGATCGGTTCACTTCTTTATCTTTGCTTCTAGACCTGATATTTTGTTCGGTGTTTGTATCTGTGCTAGGTTTCAATCGGATCCTAGAGAATCACATCTCGGTCGTGAAACGAATTATCAAATACGTTGCTTCATCTTCAAGCATCGGTCTTTGGTATCCAAAGAAGGAGACTTTAATCTTCTAGGATACTCAGATGCGATCTGGCCGGTTGCGGGAATCGATAGAAAGAGCACTGGGAACTTGTCAACTACTTGGAAACAGAACGGTGTCTTGGTTTTCGAGGAAACAAAGCACTTTGTAGCTCTTTCAACAACAGAAGCGAGTATGTAGCTCTTGGAAGGCTGCACGTTCGCAAATTCTATGGATAAAACAACAGCTACAAGACTTTGGCATTGAAGACTCATGCACGAAATCGAGATGTGACAACACCGGTGCTATAAATCTCACCAAAAATCCAATCCTTCATTCAAGAGCAAAGCATATTGAGATTCGACATCACTTTATTAGAGATCATATTCAAAATGGAGAAATCTCGATCCAATTTGTTGATTCAAAAAGTCAACTAGCAGACATATTCACAAAGCCTTTGGAGAAGAATCGGTTTGACTTTATCCGCTCAAGACTCAACATTTTGAAGCTTGAAGAAGTTAAAGTCTAGAGACTCACCAACTCTAAAGACTCGATCTCTTAGACTCTAAGTCCCGAGACTCGGACATTCGTGGATAAAGGCGTAAGTTGTATTTCTTCTAAAAGGTACTAATTGTCATTTAGTCGAAAAGGTACGATCTTTTGTTTAATAATTTTGGCAGTTATAGATTTTGAAAAGAAGTAATCGTTCACTTTCCATTGCACCGATTGAACTTCCCTTTTCAAAAACTAAGTTATATATACTGATTTTTTTCCCCAAATCTTCAAAACCCTAAAAGCACTCTTCTCTCTATCTTGTTTCTACTCTTTGTTCATCGTCGAGAAAGTGGTCATTTTTCTTGGGAAAGCAAGTGAAGGAATCCTCCAATAGACAAAGAAAGATGTCGTCTTCAAGGAAATCATCAAGAATCGCGAACGGGGGACCACAAAGAATGAAGAAGGGACCGACTCATTTCGATCTCACCGAGGAAGAAGACTTATCGGTCGGCGACAAAGTCCGATTCGCTCTCCTCCACGTCATTCAGCATCTCCCGCCCCACAAAGTGAAAGTCATAAACGGAAGAAGAGATAATCGAGGATGCCGACCCAGTAAGAGTTCAAAAGCCTTCCTTTTTGTATAATCTTTATCGTGCATTGAAAAGCACAGGTACTCCATTGAACTACATAGATGACTTCCTTAAGGACAAAAATTATGGGAATGAGTATCTTTTTCTGAAGAAAATGGAGGAATGGGGAATTGCCCCAAAAGGAAAAGAGAGGAAGCTCTTGCAAACATTCCAAGAGATCCTCGTATGCCGAGACAAAATCGATTGACGCGAATGATGATGACAAAATGTTCCTTGAATTTGAACCTAGAATGGGTGTGGCGGCAAAGGCGAAAGGAAATCGGATGGATTTGTTTAAATCCAAGGATCAAGAAAAAGTGTATTACGATCATGTTGAAAAGAGGGGTAATCAACCCTAGAAGTGTCGATTTCGACTTCCTGGATTCCATCAACTTGAACCTAAGAGAGAAGTTGAATTTGCTTCAACTTGAGACTTTCTGCTCTGACTCTACAGACGGGTATGATCATCTGACTGCTTATTTCTATTCAAATCTTAGCTTTTTGGATGCGAATAGAATTTCATTCGATGTTCGAGACAAAGTCTATGTGGTAGATGTGAATATGTTGGCAGACATAGTTGGAGTTGAACGGGACGCTATCTCCCAATTAAAGTCTCACTGCTCGAACTACTCTGGATCTTGTCAAAGATAGGGATGTAGATAAGAAAATTATCTATTCAGAATGAACGCTATCAACATTGTGCTTCACAAGATTGTGATCAATTGTCTAAGACCTAAGTCTACTTCAAAGACTTCGTGTCTCTTTCGAAGCAAAGTTGATGTATGCGATCAACTCGGGACGGAAGTTCTCTCTCCCGCACACTATTCTTTTCCATATGTACGTAAGCGTGTCAAAAGACAAAGGACAATTGCCTTATCCTGTGCAGTGACCAAGATCTTTGAGACATCTGAATATTGAACTGCCACATACTTTTGTGTTCGACCGTGTGATAAGATGGTGGTAGGGTTGAAAATGTTAATGAAGATGCGTCCGCAAGAACTTTCTAAGGCAATGGAGAAATTCAAAGTGAAATCTCAGTCCGATCCTTCAAAAGGAAAAGGAAAGAAGGCATTTAGTGCTTCTTCGAAAAAAGGAAAAGAATTCTTATCCCTGGAGGATGAGGATGAAGATGAAGATGATGAAGATCCCACTATTCCAGCACCGACAAGAACAAGACGTTCGTGTCTTATTGAGAACTTCAGCAGAGCGAGAGAAGAAGAAGAACGAGAGAGAGAAGGAGAAAGAAGTTGAGGAAGAAAAAGAAGAAGTAAAAGATCGGTCCGCGATAAACGGAGAGAAGGGAAATCAAGAGATTGATCATCACTCTTCCCCTTTCGATGTCCTAGAGACGGGGAGTTAGCGAGCAAGAGAGGTCTCCACCTCATGCTTGCTGAAGATCAAAGAAAATCTCGGAAGACCCGAAGAAGCTCGGAGTCTCTCAATTGCCGAAGAAGATGATACGACGATTCCAAATCTGCAAGACCGTTCGAAGCGCCATCGTCCGCACACACACCATCTCGAGAAAGCCAATGCCGGTACACGGACGGATGATTCTAGATCTTCGTAGTATCATGAATATTCTTACGGAAATGCGTAACTGAGATATATATTCTGGATTGTGAAATCCAAGTCTTGAAGCATCTTTGGACAAGCATCTTGAGTCTCTCGGAAGAAAAATACAAAGACCTCGCTCTACAACTTCAAGCCAATGCCAAGAGAGAAGAGGTAGCTCATCTGCGAGAAGATGCGAAGAAGCTCGAAGGAGTAGTCCAGTCCATTGGGGATTTCCGGATCGTGCGCATTCCCAAGCAGACATGACTCCTTTCTCACCCTCTTTTTAATGATGACAAAAAGGGGAGAACCAATTTGAACAAACATTATTTATTTGACTTTTGTGGTTATGTTTATTTTTGAGTATGACTTGAGAACTTGAACTTGAGTGTTAGATCTGAATTGGTTGTGGATTTTGATGCTTGATTTGGTTGCATTTATATCAAGTATTGTTACATGGTATTACTCATGAAAGACTAACCAATTTCTTTGTGGATGCGAGTCGGTTGTTTATTAATCTTTATGAGTTAGCCATATTGCTTGAGAAATGTTTTTGCGGGTCAAAGTTGTTCAAATCTTCAAGAAAGTTTTGTCACCATCAAAAAGGGGAGATTGTTGGAGAAATCTTTCCGAATATTTTGAAGCCGACAAAACATTTCTATCGTCTAAGTCCGGATATCGATAGTTAAAGTCTCAAGATTTTATAGTCTCAAGACTCTGTTATCTCAAGACTCAAGACTCAAGACTCAAGACTCAAGACTCAAAGTTATTCTCACGACAGTCTTTCTAATCCAAAGTGTTGAAGGAAATCCAAAGTCGAGGTTTATGATTGAGGATTTGATCCTATCCTCTCAGGATAGATTCTTTGGTTGGATAATCATTTCGGATTCTTTATATCTTATCTAAGAACGATTGAAGATCCGATGGTCGACGAAATAATCTTGGATTATTCTATTCTTGGAAACCGAGATCCCGATTGTATGGGCGAACGAGATTGATGGGCTATCATCAATTCCTTATATAGCTCGGATGATCTTCTTGATTGATTCCGTCCAACGGGTAGATTGGAGGAATTCCTTTGGTAAGTGCCAACGGCTATGATGGCATGAAGGAGTATAAAGGAAGACGTTCTAGTTGTTTTAAGTGTGTGATCGATAGAAAAATTCCAGTCGAAGATCCTTTGATTGTTAGTTGAGCGAGCGAAATTGTATGCGAGAGTGTTTATACTTGGTGACGCCTTGAGCAAGTGTGGTAGATCATCTACACCTAGAAATCAAGGAAGATCAACACTGTAACAACTCTTTGATCATAGTGGAATCCAGCCAATCGTGCATCGGTGCGAAGAGTGGACGTAGGCTTGAATCAAGCCGAACCACTATAAAGCGAGTGTTCAATTCTCTCTTTCCCTTACTCGGTCTTGCGATTGAATTTTCAACTGTTGCAAAGTCTCTAATTGTTTAAGTATCGTGCAAACATCGAGAAATTTTTTGTGTATACCTATTCACCCCCTCTAGGTACTCGTACTAGCTATCTCAGTTGGCACTTACCAAAGGAATTCCTCCAATCTACCCGTTGGACGGAATCAATCAAGAAGATCATTCGAGCTATTAAAGGAAACGATGATAGCCCATCAATCTGTTCGCCCATACAATCAGGATCTTGGTTTCCAAGAATAGAACCTTCCAAGAATATTTCGTCGACTATCGGATCTTCAAACGATCTTGATTTCGAATAAAAGAATCCGTTATTTTTATCCAGCCAAGAGATCTTATCCAGAGGATAGGACTAAATCCTTAACCAAATACTTCGGCTCTGGATTGCCTTCGTCACTGGATTAGAAAGAATTGTCAATGAGAATAGTCTTGAGTCTTGAGTCTTGAGTCTTGAGTCACGGTGATCGAAAGTCTTCGGACTCTAAACGGAAGATCTGTATTTATTCGGACTAGATCGATAGAAACGTTTTGTCGCTTCAAAATATTCGGAAAGATTTCTCCAACAATCTCTCTGTTTTGATGGTGACAAAACTTTCTGTAGATTTGAACAACTTTGACTGCAAAACATTACTCAAGCAAAATGGCTATCTCATAAAGATTAATAAAACAACCAGACTCTGCATCCACAGAAAATCGGTTAGTCTTTCATGAGTAAGACCATTCAACAACACTTGATATAAATGCAAATAGTCAAACATCAAAATCCACAGCCAAGTCAGTCAAATTCAGGTTCACACTCAAGTCATACTCAAAAACAAATATTCAAACACAAAAGAAATTTAAGAAATTTAAAGTCAAAGTTTAAAGAGTTCAAATTGCAGTTCTCCCCCTTTTTGTCATCATTAAAAAAGGTGAGAAAAGAGTCAAGTCTGCTTGGGAATGCGCACAATCTGGAAATCTCCCATCGACTGTACGATGCCTTCCAGCCTCTTCAAGTCTTCCCATAGATGAGCCACCTCTTCTCCTTTGGCATTGGCTTGAATTTGAAGAGCGAGGTCCTTCATTTGATCTGCCAGGGTAATAGAAGATGCTTGTCCAGCATTCTTCATGACTTGAAGTTCACATTCTAGAGCATAGATTTGACCCTACATTTCTAGAAGAACATCAAGGATACGACGAAAATCTGCGGTATTGTCCGTTTGTGTGCTCGCATTTGCTCTTTCGGATGGAGTGAAGGCAGACGATGGAACTTCGGTGTAATTGAGCAGATTTGGTGTTGACGTATCATGTCCTTCGTCAGGCATTTGAGAAGCCTGAAAATCTTTTGGATTTGTTGGTGAGTGACTCACACCTTCACTGTTGACAGCATGTGGTGTAGTCCTTCCTTGCTCGCCATCTCCCCTGTCTCTAGAACCTCAATTGGGGAAGAGTGATGGTCATGCTCTTCGACGTCTTGATTCCCTTTCTTTCCGTCTTCATCTCGAGACTTTTCTTTTACTGCTTCTCCTTCTTCTTCAGCTTCTTTCTCTTCATCTTCTTTCTCTTCATCTTCTTTCTCTTTCTCTTGATGCTCCTCTGCTTCTCTGTTCTTTGCTTGTCTCTCTTCTTCTCTCTGTTCTTTTCTTCGCTTCTTTTCCTTTCTTCGTTTCGTTGATTCGGGTACGAACGTAACGCCCGGTCCTTTCAATGCGAGAGATAGTGAGATCTTCCTCCTCATCTTCATCCTCCAAGATAAGAGTTCTTTTCTTTTGGATGGAGCACCCATGGGCTCCTTCCCTTTTCTCTTTGATGCGAAGATCTTTGGAGTCTTCACTTTGAACTGCTCCATTACCTTATTAAGCTCTTTCGGACGCATTTTTGTCAGCATTTTCAAACCCACCACCATTTTGTCGCATGGTCGAACACAAAGAGTATGTGGAGGTTCAATGTTCAAGTGTCTGAAGATCTTGGTCACAAGACCTGGATAAGGCAATTGGCCCTTGTCCTTCAACATTGCTCTGTACATGTGAAAGAGAATGGTGTGAGGGAGAGAGAACTTCTTCCCTGAATTGATCGCGTACATCAATTTCGCCTAGGAGTTAGACACGTCAGTCTTGGATGTAGACTTTGGCCTGATACAGTTGATCACAATTTTGTGAAGCAAGATGTTGATGGCATGCATTCTTGAGTAGGTAACTATTCCTTCTGTACTCCTGTCTTTGACAATTTCCAGTGTGGTACGAGCGATTGAAACCTTGATTGGTTTATATCGTCCTCTTTCAACTCCAATGATGTTTGCCAACATGTCCACATCTACCTCATAGACTTGGTCTCGAACACTGAAGGATATTTTATTCGCATCTAAAAAGCTAAGATTCGAATAGAAGTATGCTGTCAATTGTGCATACCCATCTGTGGTGTCGGAGCAAAATTGCTCAAGTTGAAACAGATTGAACTTCTCCCTTAAGTTCACATTAATGGCATCCAATAAATCGAAATCAACACTCCTAGGGTTTATCACCCCTCGTTTCAACGGTCGAAGAACAGATTCTCTGTTCCTTCGATTTAAACAAATCCATCCTTTTTCCCTTCACCTTCGCAGCAACACCCATTCTAGGTTGAAATTCACCGAACATTTTATCATCATCGTTACCGTCGGTCGGATTCGGTCCCGATACACGAGGTCACTTGGAATGTTCGCAAGTGCTTCCTCGGCCTTTCCTTTGGGAGCAATTCCCAAATCCTCCATTCGTCGCAAAAATATATACTCATTCCCATAATTCTTATCTTTAAGGAAATCATCTATATAGTTCAGCGGAGTCCCAATGCTCTTCAACGCACGATAGAGCTTGTAAATAAAAGAGGGTTTTTGGACTCTTACTGCGTCCTCGATTATTTCTTCCTCCAGTTGTTGACCCGCACCTTGTGGGGTAGATGATGAAGAGTGACGTGGTGGAGAGTGAATAGGGCTCTGTTGCTGACTCGGTAAATCTTCCTCTTCGGTGAGATCGAAATAGGTAGGCCCCTCCCTCATTCTCTGTGGTCCCCTATTCGCAATTCTTGAAGACTTTCTCGAAGAAGACATCATTCCTTGTCGTTGAAAGATTCCTTTACTCGCTTTCCCAAGAAAAGATGACAACTTTCTCGAAGATGAACACGAAGTAGAGACAGGATTGGGAGGAGAATGCCTTTTTAGGGTTTTGAAGTTTAAGCGAGGAAAACTGTATATATATAACTTAGTTTAAAAAGGAAAAAACCAATCGGCACAAAGGAAAATGAACCGACGCCTCTTTAAAATCAATAATTGCCAAATAGGAGTTAATCTTTTTGAAAAGACAAGATTCAGTTTTTCACGGAAATTATAAATTAACTGAACTAATGATCGTACCTTTTCGAAATTGAATATAATAACAACTTACAGTCTATAGCCATGAATGTCTGAGTCGGAGGGTTTGAGAGTCTCTAGACTTTAACTTCCTCAAGCTTCAAAATGTTGAGTCTGGAACGGATAAAGTCGAATTGATTTTTCTCTAAAGGCTTTGTGAATATATCCGCTAGTTGATTTTTTGAATCAACAAATTGAATTGAGATTTCTCCATTTTGAGCATGATCTCTAATGAAATGATGTCGAATCTCTATATGCTTTGCTCTTGAGTGAAGGATTGGATTTTTAGTGAGATTGATTGCGCTGGTGTTGTCACATCTAATCTCTGTGCATGAGTCTTCAATTCCAAAGTCTTGTAGCTATTGTTTTATCCATAGAATTTGCGAACAGCAACTTCCAAGAGCTACATACTCTACTTCTGTTGTTGAGAGAGCCACAGTGCTTTGTTTCCTTGAAAACCAAGACACTGTCCTGCTTCCAAGCAACTGGCAAGTTCCCGAAGTGCTTTTTCTATCAACTCTGCAACCGGCCAGATCTGCATCTGAATATCCCAGAAGATTAAAGTCTCATTTCTTAGGATACCAAAGACCGATGCTTGAAGATGAAGCAATGTATTTAATAATACGTTTCGCAGCACTGAGATGGGATTCTTTAGGATCTGATTGAAACCTAGCACAGATGCAAACACTCAACAGAATGTTAGGTCTAGAAGCAGTTAGATAAATAAGTGAACCAATGATGCTCCTGTATAGCTTTTGATCAACTTTCTTCCCTTCTTCATCTTTGTCTATCTTCAAAGAACTTGACATCGGTATGTCGATCTTTTTGCACTTTTCCAGTCCAAACCTTTTGACAAGATCATTAGCATATTTTTCTTGATAAATAAAAGTTCCTTCCTTCAATTGTTTTACTTGAAGACCAAGAAAGAATGTTAACTCTCCCATCATACTCATTTCAAACTCGTCTGCATAGACTTAGAAAATTTCTTGCACTGAGACTTTCATTAGAGGATCCAAAAATAATATCATCCACATATATTTGAACAAGCAAAAAACTTTTGTTTTCCTTTTTGATAAATAAAGTAGTATCTACTTTACCTTTGACAAAACCATTATGTATTAAAAACTTACTTAGTCGTCGTACCAAGCTCGAGGTGCTTGCTTTAAACCATACAATGCCTTTTTCGGTCCAAGGCGAGTCCGGCTTCTTTGGGTCTTCAAACCCGGTGGTTGTTCCACATAAACTTCCTCATGGATAAATCCATTTAGGAAGGCACTTTTGACGTCCATTTGGAATAACCTGAAATTTTTATAACAAGCAAATGCAAGTAATAGTCGAATAGCTTCTAACCTTGCTCGGGTGCGTAAGTCTCATCATAGTCTATTCCTTCTTCTTGTGTATATCCCTTGGCCACGAGTCTTGCTTTGTTTCGTACAACTCTTCCTTTCTTATCCATCTTGTTCCTGAACACCCATTTAGCTCCAATAACAGTTTTACCTTTTGGTTTAGATGTCAATTCCCGAGACATCATTAATGTTGAAGCTATCGAGCTCTTCTTGCATAGCTTCAATCCAGCTTTCATCGAGATAAAGCTTCTTCTATGCTCTTTGGTTCAATTTCAGAAATGAGAGCCACAGCACTAGACTCTTCACGCCTTTTGGATGCAGTGCGAATTCCTTCATTAATTTCTCCGATAATGAGATCTTTGGGATATATTTGGACTTATGTTTCCGATTCTTGGTTGATTTGTCTGGTTGATGATCTCTTTCTTTATTTGAATCTTCACGAACAGCTTGATGCTTTGGTCTTCAGTGCGAGATGCTTCTTGAGTTGTAAGCTTTGGAGGGTGCGGGAGCGGTTCGGACTCTTCATGATGAGTCTCGACATTTGGATACATCTTGCGTAGAGTCTTGAAATTTGACATTCATTGACTCCTTCACGGGCGGCTCTTCTTGTTATAGACTCGTAGGCTTTGCTTGATGTAGAATATCCAAGGAAGATGCCTTCATCTGATCTTTCTTCAAACTTACCAACTCGATCTTTTGCATTTTTCAATATAAAGCATTTGCAACCGAACACATGAAAGTATGAAACAATAGGCTTCTTACCTTTGAATAACTCATAAGGGGTTTTCTCTAGAATAGGTCTTAAAAAGACTCTATTGATTATATAGCACGTTGTTGAAACAGCTTCAGCCCAAAATCGTGAAGAAATCTTACTTTCAATTAAAAGAGTTCTAGCCATTTCTTGAAGAGATCTATTCTTTCTTTCCACAACTCCATTTTGCTGAGGAGTATATGGAGAGGAGAACACATGCTTAAAGCCGATTCATCACAAAATTTTGTAAAATCTTGATTTTCAAATTCACCTCCATGATCTGTTTTTATACTTGAGATAACATATCATTTTTCATTTTGAACCTTTTTAGCAAATTTTTCAAAATACGAGAAGGTTTCGGACTTACTTGCAAGGAAATATACCCAAGTAAAGCGGGAGTAATCGTCCACAATTACTAGACAATATGTCTTACCTCCAATACTCTGGGTTCTGGTTGGTCCAAAGAGATCCATATGTAGCAACTGTAGTACATGATTAGTAGATACATGATTTATTGGCTTAAATGAATTTCTTACCTGCTTTCCCAGAATACATGGAGTGCATGGATCAGTCTTTTGGTATGGTAATTTGGGTAGACCTCGAACAAGCTGCTTTGATGAGATTTTGGCTAATTGCTTCATATTGACATGACCAAGCTTTCTGTGCCATAAGCTTGCTTCATCTTGAATTGAGATTAGGCATTGTGATTCATTTGGTTTCACATCCAGAAGATAGATAATTCCATATCTTCAACCCATGAAAGACTGAGTAGAGTCTTTACTGGTTCCGAACATGTTCCTTCTTGAAAGAAGATCTTAAAACCAGTATCACACAATTGGCTAATGCTGAGAAGATTGTAATTGAGTCCTTCCACTAGGGAAACATTACTTATTGTGAGATTTCCAATTTTCACAGTTCCAAATCCCACAATATTTCCTTTGCTGTTCCCTCCAAATGAAACTTTTTCACCATTTACTTGAACAAGCTTTATGAAGCAATTTGAGTCTCTTGTCATGTGTCTTGAGCATCCTTTGTCAAGATACCACTTTACATTTTTCTTGACGAAGACCTGCATTTTAAAAAGAGTCTCAAGCTTTCTTTGGTACCAAAATTTTCTTGGGTCCTTTGGTGTTAGTAAGATAAACGAGTATTAGCCCATACTTTCTTAACAGGTTTCCAAACCATAGGACACTCTTTCTCAAAGTGATCCGGACTATTGCACTTTGAACACCTGAGGGCATTTCGACCTACAGACTTTACAAAAACTTTCTTGAAATGATTTTTGTAAGCCTCTCTCGAGGGTCTTTTCTTAATTCTTTCTTTTACTTTAGGAAAATCAATTAAGGGAATTGTTTCTGCTGTCATACCTAGACCGGACTTATTGAAGTAAGGTCTTTGAGCTAAAAGAATTTTTTCAAGTTTTTCGGACTCTATTGAAATTTTTTTTGAAATATTTGATAAGTCAGTTTTTAAAAGAGCATTTTCTTTTAAAAGATTATCTTTATTTTCTTTAAGAGTGGAAACATTCAAGTCTAAAATTTTAACTCTTTCTTCTAAAACGTTTTCCTTTTGTTTTAGAGCTGAGTTTTCCTTTTAAGTTTGGAAATTCTTTTGAGAGAAGTCTTAAGACTAAAACACAGTTCATCAATGTATTTAGAAACTTTGACAGGAATTTTAAAATTACTTGCCTCAAATTCACTGCCCGGAAAGTCGATCCAAAATCTGAGTCCGAGTCGATTGTGCCATCGGACATAGGTTGGCATATTCATTATCACTTTCTTCACACTGTATCACTCCGAGGTTTCGGCTTTGAGAGCTTTTCGAAACTTTTTAGCTTTTCCTCTTTTCTTCTTGTAAGAGGACAGTTGGAGGCCCGATGTGTCCATTTTCTTACATTCAAAGCAAATTACATCTTTGTTTGGTTCCTCATCATCCAGACTTGAGTCCGGCTGTCTTTGAAAACTTTGTTTCTTTGAGTTGAACCTTCTTCCTTTTCTATTTAGTTTTCGAATCTTCTTATCATGAGAGCAAGCTCCTCATCGTCCATATCATCTTCAGAATTTGTATTATCAGAATCATCATTTGATTTTAATGTAATGGATTTTTTACCTTTTGGATCTTCGTCTACATTAATTCGTTCCACTTCATAAGACTGAAGAGTTCCAATCAGCTCGTCGACAGATAGTGGCATAATTCTTTGCGTCTCTCTTATTGAAGTCTTTATGTGATTCCAATCCTTGGAGAGTCCACGCAGTAGCTTGTTTACCTTCATGGGATCTGAAATTATTTGTCCTTGATTCTCAAGACCATTGACAATATCGTAAAACGGCTAAACATGTCGATTATAGATTCTCGGTTTCATTTTGAAGGCTTCATATTGACCGAGGAGAATGTTAATTCAGTTTCCTTCACTCGATCTGTTCCTTCATAGGTGATATGTAATCTGTCCCAAACTTCTTTTGCTTTGTAACACAAGAAGATATTCTGTTATATTCAGTTGGTGACAAAGCACAATATAAAGAGTAAATTGCTTTTGCATCGAGTGCTTGTCTCTTGATTATCTCTTCTGAGTCATTCCATTGGTCTCAACGGTTTCTTTCCCTCTTTCGAGCGATGCGGCTTTAGGAGTAATTCATTTTTCTACAACGTCCCATTCCGAGAGGATCCTTTGATCGTAGGAAAGCTTTCATCTTGTTCTTCCGGATGTTGTAATCCTTTCCATCAAAGTAGGGTGGTCTGGTATTGCTTTGCCCTTCCACCAGCCCTGGTGCTAGCATACTAGCCATGGATCTTTTACTCTGAAGTAAAACACTTCAAATAAAGTGAGTACACAAGCTCTGATACCAATTGATATAGCTATTATAAGTACCTAGAGGGGGGTAAATAGGTATATAAAGGATTTTTCTCAATAATTGCACAATACTAGACAGTTGATAGATTTGAGACAAACAATAATCAAAGTAAGACTGAGAGAAGAGAAAATTGAACACGCGGTTTATAGTGGTTCAGCTTATTTCAAGCCTACGTCCACTCTTTCGCACCGACGGCCTATTGGCTGGATTTCACTATGAACAAAGAGATGTTACAGCGATGTTCTTCCTTGGTTTCTTGGTGTAGATGATCTACCACACGCTCAAGGTATCACTAAGTATAGACACTCTTTGTGTATACAATTTCGCTCAAAATGTATCGACTAATAATCAAGGTGCTTCAAACTCTGGAATTTCTCTATCGATCATGCACTAAAGCAACTAGAATGTCTTCATTTTATACTCCTTTATGCCATCATATCCGTTGGCACTTACCAAAGGAATTCCTCCAATCTACTCATTGGACGGAATCAATCAAGAAGATCATTCGAGCTATTAAAGGAACCTGATGATAGCCCATCAATCCTGTTCGCCCATACAATCAGGATCTTGGTTTCCAAGAATAGAACCTTCCAAGAATATTTCGTCGACCATCGGATCTTCAAACGATCTTGATTTTGAATAAAAGAATCCGTTATTTTTATCCAGCCAAGAGATTTTATCCAAAGGATAGGACTAAATCCTCAACCAAATACTTCTCTGGATTTCCTTCGTCCTTTGGATTAGAAAGAATTGTCAATGAGAATAGTCTTGAGTCTTGAGTCTTGAGTGTTGAGTCTGGTGATCGAAAGTCTTCGGACTCTAAATGAAGATCTGTATTTATTCGAGACTAGACTCGATAGAAACGTTTTGTCGCTTCAAAATATTCGGAAAGATTTCTCCAACAAACTTGGGTGAGTCGGGCTCATTGTTGTGACTTGCCCTTGCTTTGCCGGTGGCAACCGAGGCTAGCCAACGCAGCCATGGCTAGTGGCTGGCCACGGGCAAAAGGGTGAAGAAATAAATAAATAAAAAGAAGAAAAAATCAGGACAAAATAAAAAAAAACTAAAAAAAATAAAGATATTATTAAACATTTTCTATGTCGAGATAATTATCATGCATTGCATTGCTAGAATCCACTTCAGCAATTTCTAGTCAAAATTAACTAGGATATACTCAATTGACAAAATTTAAAGATTCAAATTCAAGACTTTTTCAATAATTTTCCCATCAAATTACATGGAATTGAAATTAGGAACAGATTTAGTTTGCATAGATTAATTGTGCATAGAAAGCCTTCCACGGGCATGCAATCCTTTTTTTTTTTTTTTTTTTTTTGTGGATAGAATTTCTTGTTACTCATCGAAACATCGATTGATTTTTCATGTGTCTTTACTTGTCTACTTATGAACTTGTTGTTCGAAGTCTTTGTCCCATTTAGCTTTTGAGAGAAGCGATAGTTGTTGAGAGCGTTGTTTTTGGCATCAAAATAAATCCTTTGCCAAACCCTAATCACTAGCTCAACAAAATGTTCTTTGGGTGAAGTTGAACACCAAATTAAGGAAATGGGTCCTAAAAGGGATGAATCTTGCGTTGTATGCACCTCTTTGGGATTCACTTGCTTGGTGGTAAAAAATTGCTCCTAAGTCCTATTAAATACGAGAACCATTCTGGCATTGTAGTCATTAATGTAGATCCAACCACCAAACCCTACTTACTATCTCAAAGAAATGCTATTTGGGTGAGCGATACCAAATTAAGTATTTGTCCTAGGGAGGACCAATTGAATGCACAACTTCCGAATCGATTCACTTGGCGGTAGGCTTGCTCATTATAGATCACCTATAATCCATTTACTCTTCCTTGGGACTGATTTCTTGCGCCTCGAGAAGCTTGAGATTTCACATCCCTTCTTCATTTAAGATAACCTCTTAGATTATAACCGACTTGCTTTGAGATGAATTTATTTTGATGTGGGGAACCAGACAATGGTACCTATAGAGCGATACGCGGAAACTTCTCTTGGCTTTTCATTGAGCCATGGCTTATTAATCATGTGTATTAATTTGATCTTGTACCAAAGCAAAGATCAGCAATATATAGATGCATAAAGGCAATCCGCATAAAGTCAATTAGAAAGCGACTGAGCTCGCGCCATGGTTCCATGCTTGAGCACAAAACGCATGAATGAGACTTGAATGGAGCAACAAAACCATGCCAATCTCAATGCAAAAAAATTTAAAAATTAAATTTCTTTGTAATTGAACTTTCTTGGAATCAAATTACATGCAACTAAATAGTCATGATAATTGAAAATATAATGAACTTGTCAACTTAAGAATTGGTTTGAAGTTATGACCTCGGGGACCGATTCATTCTCGCTAAATAGATTGCACACGGAAAGTCTTCCATTGGCATGCTATTGGGAAATGGATTCGAAAATAACGATCCGACACTCAATCGAACACAAAAAATGAATGCGGAAAACATCATTAGAAAACACGTTACACCGATCATAAGGTACATTACGTAGTCGAACATATCTTGTCTTTCACAGATTAAACACTCTTGTCGCAGTTTGATGAGGAATACTAGTACTGTTCTTCAAAAGGAGTGTGCTATTTTTGGGGAAAAACTAAGAGAGCACAGAAAATAGAGAGAACATATTTTCTCTTATTTTCAAATTAAGTAGCAACCGCTCAAATTTCTCTTTTATTAAAAAATCTCCATTTTTTTTATCTACTATAACTACACTCTTCTTCTATGGGCCCTTCACTTATGTTGGAGAAATTCCTCTTGAAGTGTTTTGAAGTTGACAAAACGTTTCCATTAGTCTAGTCTGAAGGATTGCAGACTCTGCTATTTAAAGTCTGAAGACCTCCGGACAGCCAGACTCAAGACTCAAAGTCTATCCTCATTGTGATCTCTAATCCATTGAAGAAAGGCTATCCGTAAGGCTGGATGTTTCATTAAGGATGTGGCCTTATCGACTGGAGAAGATCTCTTGGCTGGATATGACATAACGGAATTCTTTATTTGATCACAATTGATTTGAATATTAAGGATCCGATGATTGGCGAAGTATACTTGGAAGGTTCTACTTATGGAAACCGAGATCCTGATTGTATGGGCGAACATGATTGATGGGCTATCGACATGTTCCTTTAATAGCTTGAATGATCTTCCTAATTGATTCCGTCCAATGGGTAGATTGGAGGAATTCCTTTGGTAAATGCCAATGGGTATGATGGCATGAAGGAGTATATAAGGAAGACGTTCTAGTTGTTTGAGAGTGTGCACGATAGAAGAATTCCAAAGTCTGAAGCTCCTTGTTTCTAGCCAATTCATTTGTTGAGCATAATCGTGTAAACAAAAGAGAGTCTATATTCGTGAGAAACCTTGAGGAAGTGTGGTAGAACATCTACACTGTGGAATCAAGGAAAAGCTGTGCTGTAACTTCTCTCTTGTTCATAGTGAAATCCAGCCGGTGGGCATCGGTGCGGAAGAGTGGACGTAGGCTTGGAATAAGCCGAACCACTATAAATCTTGTGTTCATTTCTCTCTTCTCTAACCTTTACTTTACTTTGATCGTATTTTCCTTTCTATCGATTGCCTAAAATCGCTTCCGTATCTCGAAAATTTGTTTGTGCACCTATTCACCCCCTCTAGGTGATTATACTAGCTATCTCAATTGGTATCAGAGCCTGTGTACTTACTTTTGTTGAAGTGTTTTACTTCAGAGTTAAAGATCCATGGCTAGTATGTTGGCTCCAGGGCTGGTAGAAGGGCAAAGCAATACCAGACCACCTTACTTTGATGGAAATGATTACAACATATGGAAGAACAAGATGAAAGCATTCCTAAGATCAAAGGATCATCGGAATGGGACGTTGTAGAAAAATGAATCATTCCTAAAGCTGCATCCGTCTCGAGAAAAGAGGAAAAGATGTTGTTGAGTCTAGCGAAATGACTCAAGAAGAGAAAATCAAGAGACAAGCTCTTGATGCAAAAGCAATTTATTCCTTATATTGTGCTTTATCCCCTACAGAATATAACAGAATATCTTCTTGTGTTACAGCTAAAGAAGTCTGGGATAGATTACATATTACTTATGAAGGAACCGATCGAGTGAAAGAGACTAGAATCAAAATTCTCCTCGGCCAATATGAAGCCTTCAAAATGAAACCAGGAGAATCTATAACTGATATGTTTAGTCGTTTTACAGATATTGTGAACGGTCTTGAAAATCAAGGTCAACCAATTTCTGATCCCATGAAAGTAAACAAGCTACTACGTGGACTCTCCAAGGATTGGAATCACATAAAGACCTCAATCAGAGAGACCCAAAGGATCATGCCTCTATCTGTTGATGAGTTGGTTGGGACTCTTCAGTCTTATGAAGTGGAACGAATCAATGAAGACGAAGACCCTAAAGGTAAGAAATCCATTGCGTTAAAATCTAATGATGATTCTGATGCTACAGATTTTGAAGACGATATGGATGATGAGGAACTTGCTCTCATGATAAGAAGATTCAGAAAGATGAATAGAAAAGGAAGAAGATTCAATCCAAAGAAACAAAGCTTTCAAAAGCAACAGACTAAGTCTGTTGAGGATGATGAATCAAACAAAGATATAGTCCGCTTTGAATGTAAGAAAATGGACACATCGGACTAACTGTCCTCTTCGAGGAAGAAGAAAGGAAAACTGAAAAGTACCGAAAAGCTCTTAAAGCTGAAACACGGAGTGATACAGAGTGTGAAGAAAGTGATGATGATTATGCCAATATATGTCGATGGCACAATCGGATTGATTCAAATTCCGAGACAAATTCAGACTCGAAAGCGAATTTGAGGTAAGTAACTTCAAAATCCCTATTAAGGTTTCAAAGTATATTGATGAATTGTGTTTCAGTCTTAAGACTTCTCTTAAAAGAATTTCCGAACTCAAGAAAGAAAATTCTGCTCTAAAACAACAGGAAAATATTTTGAAAGAAAAAGTGAAAAGTTTAGACAAGAATGTTTCTTCTCTTAAGGAAAGTGAAGATAATTTGTTAAAAGAAAATGCATTCTTGAAAAGAGATATCTCAAATATTTCCAAAAGATTTTCTATAGGATCTGAGAAACTAGAAAAAAATCTTTCTGTTCAAAGACCTTATTTTAATAAATCTGGTTTGAGAATGACTGATGAAACCATTCCTTTAATTGATTTTCCTAAGGTGAAAGAAAGAATCAAACAAAGACCCACAAGAGATGCTTACAAAAATCATTTTAAAAGAATCTTTGTAAAACCAATAGGTCGCAATGCTCTCGGATGCTCAAAATGCAATAGTGCAGATTATTTTGAAAAAGAATGTCCTATGATTTGGAAACTTGTTAAAAGATATGGGCAAAAACCGCATATCATACTAACACCAATTGACCCAAGAAAATATGGGTACCAAAGAAGGCTTGAGTTTCTTTTTTAAATGCAGGTCACTACCAAGAAAAAAGTAAAATGGTATCTGGATAGTGGATGCTCAAGACACATGACAGGAGACTCAAATTACTTCATAAAGCTTGTTCGAGTAAATGGTGGAAAAGTTTCTTTTGGAGGAAACAACAAAGGAAAAATTATGGGATTTGGAACGTAAAGATTGGAAATCTCAAAATCAGCAATGTTTCCTTAGTGGAAGGGCTCAATTACAATTTGCTAAGTATTAGTCAGCTATGTGATATTTTTGGTTTCAAAATCAACTTTCAAGAGGGAATATGTTCGAATTAGTAAAGATTCTACTCAGTCATTCATGGGTCAAATACATGGAAATATCTACCTCTTGGATGTGAAACCAGATGAATCACAATGTCTAATCTCAATCCAAGACGAAGCAAACTTATGGCACATAAAGCTTGGGCACGTCAATATGAAGCAAATAGCCAAAATCTCAGCAAAGAAGCTTATTCGTGGACTACCCAATTTATCATATCAAAAGTCTGATCTATGTACACCATGTATATTGGGAAAACAGGTAAGAAATTCCTTTAAACCAATAAATCAAGTTTCCACTAACCGTGTACTGCAGCTTTTGCATATGGATCTTTTGGACCAACAGAACGCAAAGCATTGGAGGTAAGAAATACTGCCTGGTAATTGTGGATGATTACTCACGATTCACTTGGGTATATTTCTTGGCAAGTAAGTCTGAAACCTTCTCTCAAAATAATAGAAAAATCGCTATGAACCCACTCCACACATTGACGACCCTCGATTGTCGTGGAAATCTCGAGGAGTCAAATACGGAACAAGGTATCAAAATAATAGAAAAATCAGTCTAGTACCGGCCGACGAGAATTTTCCAATTTAGTGGTGTCACTCACGATTAGCCACTCGTCTCGCCGAACCGACCTATCTCTCGATCTCTAATCGATTTATATCCGTGCCGTAATGATCTCGGCAGATGAGCACGATCGAGTAACCGATCCCTAGTCGAATTCTCAAGTCTATTGTATTAAAATTCCTTAATGACTTCCCCAGGTAGTCTAATTTTCTTAAGAATGATCAGCTCTGAGAACAGCCCTATAGGTGCGTCAATGAAATGCCCGATTTATTTAGTAGAAGACCGGATTGAGAATCTAGGATGTCACAAAACCCATCATTTCCCACTCGCACATGGTGGGCCGAACAAAATTTTATTTACCTCTCTGCAACATTCATACCAGTGAATAATTCGTGCGACCAACATACTTTGAGAGCTTGTTGCCATATATCTGTTAGGAATATATAGCAGCTTATAATGAGCATCACAATTTTGAGTAAGTATAGTATGCAGTACTTTAGATCGATCGATCACATTTATATCATTCTTGATCTCTTTTTAACAATGATATATTGTATTTACAATTATGATTATCCCAAAAACAATCATAATTGGTCGACCAGTAAATACAAAACTAAAATGTAATTCTCCAAATTCGATCTTCCTCTTTTCTTGAAACTCTCAATTTCAGTTTAACTTGCTTTTCTAGAAATGTCCAATTAGATTGAGTCAATTCATGATTATTAGCAACATTTTAAGATATCAAACATTGAATAAAAATCTTGAGAATAAGTAAGAGTCATGAGGGCACTTAATGGAGGAACTATTTTCCTCAAAAGTCTCACATGGCATGAAAGTTGAGATAAAAACTTTTGCCACTCTTGTTGGTCGTTTCATGCATACTTAGTATGAAATACGTATTACAGTATTTAACTCATTTCTCATGGAGCGTATGTCTACACTTTCAATACCGTACAAATGATAGTTCAGACATACCTAGGTGATGTTTGATAACCATCCCAACAGTGATTGATTCTGATTTTTTGTTCTTGGGAGAAGTTTGGGAACATAATTACGTTTGATAAAAATTTTGTTCCTAGGAACAGATTTGGAGTAGAATCAAGAATAAAAAAAAAGTTTATTTTTATTCCGGGAACAAATTTGAGAATCAAGTCTTCTTCTATTTTCTTTTCTTCTTCTTCTTCTCTTTTCTTCTTTTTATTTACTACCATCCTGCAATTGCCCCTGCCGCTGTCCACCATTCACCGTCCACCATCCGCCTGGGCTGCCATTGTCGGCAACCGATCGGTGAGCTTCGCTGGAGGCTCGCTTGGCCAAGGCGAGGTTAACGAGCCTCCCATGAGCTCGCTGGAGGCAAGCTTAGCCACCGACGAGGCTAGGCGAATCTCGCCGGTGGCTAGGCAGGCCTCGCCCAACTCCGCCGAGGCCGGCCTAGCCACCGGCAAGGCTGGGAGAGGGCTAGGTGACCTCGCCCAGTTGCTGGTGAGGCTTGACCGATGAGGGCCAGCCTTGCCGAGGGTTGGTGATGCTCCGGTGAGATCACCGGCCCTCGTCTAGTCGATCGCTGGTTCGGCGATCGGCCGAAGAAGAAGAAGAAGAAGAATATGAGAAAAAAAAAAAAAAAAAAAAGGAAAAAGGGAAGAAAAGAAAAGAAAAAAAAAAAGGAAAAAAGTATAAAAATTATTTAAATATTAAAATAAATTGATTTGGAACATAATCAATGAGCACGGTACCAAACACATTTCTAATCTAGAATCAGAAATTTTGGACAGCTACCAAACAGCTTAAAATGCTTAGAATCTGTTCCCCATAACAGAATAAAAAAGAATAATTTCTTATCAGAATTTACTCCCGGGAACAAAATTATTGCCAAACGTGCCCCTAATATCTAACTTGAATTCACGTATCTACTCTTTCACGGAATTTATCAGAACTCATGTCGACATCATAGATAGATAAAGTAAAATACATGGGTTATTTTACTTTTAGACATCGTAAAATATTATGTCTTCATCTTAACACTTAGTTAAGTGGACATATATATTTTAAGCTTGAGCTCTTAATTATCACAAAGATAATAAGTTTAAAAACCGTCGCATCCTTATTTATCACATAATGAATAGAGACGATTATCCATGTGAGTGGGCTAATTTTGTATCTGTCTGACATACCTTCTCAACTTTATATAATGCACTAAGCATTAAGATGCATAAACGTCAACCAAAGATTCATAGGCATTAATAATGAATACACAAATTCATTAAATGTGAACACTTAAGAGAAATTATAATATTCAGTACATCAGCCTCTACGTAGTCCTAAAGATTTCACATGGCCACCGAACACATCTCTAGGTATTGGTTTCATCATAGGATCTGCTACCATTCTTTGACAAAATTATGCTTGGTACCTATATGTTTGGTCTTGCCATGATATTTTGGATTTTTGGTGTACGTTATTGCTGCTTGGCTATCACAGTTAACCAATAATGAGTTTGTAGCATTCTCAATAATACCTAAATGATCTAAAAATCTCTTGAGCCAAACACCTTTTTGTATTGTTGCTGAAAATACCACGAACTTAGCTTCCATCGTGGACAATGCTATACATGTTTGTTTCTTACTGCTCCAAGATATGACGCCATTATTCAGTAAGAAAAAAAATCTAGAGGTAGATTTTCTTTCATCTAAATCTCCTCCTCAATCAGCATTTAAATAGCCTTCAAGTCGCAAATCATTTCCTTGATAACTCAGCGTATAATCAGCAGTTCCCTTTAGATACCTTAGTATTCTTTTAACGGTTTTCCAATGTGCTTAACTTGGATTTGATTGATATTTACTTACCATTTCAATTGCAAAACATATGTTAGGTCTTGTACACATCATTAAGCTTCCAACAACATTAGCATAAGGAACATGTTGCATTTGTTCATTCTCTTGTGGAGTCTTTGGACACATTTTATGATTCAATCCTTTACCTTTTACAATAGGAGTATCTATGAGTTTACAATCTTGCATACAAAATTGTTCAAGAATCTTATTGATGTATGTTTTCTGCAAAAGAGATAATGATTTCTTTGAATAATCTCTTGAAATCTTAACTCCAAGAATGTGTACATTCACACCCATGTCTTTCATCTCAAAGTTGGAAGATAACTAACTCTTGACAGTATTAACAAACTCCATATTGCTTCCAGCAATCAGTATATCATCAACATATAATGATATGATCACAAATTGATCTTTGGATCTTTTGATATATATATATATATATATATATATATATATATATATATATATATATAATGATCCTCATCGATCATTGAAAAATCACATGTTATTATGGCATTATGAAAATGTATATATCATTGTCTCGACGATCGCTTAAGGCCATATATTGATTTCAAAAGTCGACATACCTTTTGTTCATGGCCTTTTATAATGAAACCAACAGGTTATTCCATATATATTTCTTCATTTAATTTTCCATTGAAAAAAACAATGTTTACATCCATTTGATGTAACTTAAGATCCATACTAGCTACTATTGCCAGAATAATGTGAATCGAGATAAATCTCACCACATGAGAAAATGTTTCATCATAATCAATTCATTCCTGCTGATTATATCCATTTGCCACAAGACGAGCTTTATGTCTTTCTATTGAGTCATTAGCTTTATGCTTTATTTTGAAAATCCACTTGTTCCCAATGGCTTTGCGTCCTTTTGGAAGATCAACTAGTCCCAAACATGGTTTGACTTTATTGACTCAATTTCCTCTTCCATTGCATACATCCATTTTTCCTTATTAGGGTAATTTAGAGCTTCATTTACATTTCTTGACTCATCTTCATCTTGTGGAACAACCATGAAAATTTCCTATTCAATGTCAAAATGTCGACGGAGAATACTTTTGTGACTTATTCGTTGTACGGGAGATTGTACACTTTGCACATCATTGCTCATTATACTTACACTCGGATGAGATAATGATAATATCGTCTCATCATGTGGTTGTAATTGAGAGTGAGTTGAATTCAATTCATCACTTCTCATGTTACTCCCACTTGGATGACTCTACTAATTTCATTATCTTGATCTAAGGTTTCGCATAGGGAGTAATCCTTACCTATTTCGTCATTCTTAGGAAATTTATTATTTAAGAATGTGACATCCCGTGATTCGAATATAGTTTTACTCTTACTTTTCTACTCACCTATAAACACATACCCTTTCGAGTACTCTAAGTATTTTATAAAAATACTCTTCTTGCCTCCGAAACCCAATTTCCCAAACTTGTGAGAGGGCTCATAAGTATAGGCAGCACAACCTCACAGTTTAAGAAAACTTAAGTCTAATTTTTTACCTGTTCATAACTCATATGGAGTGGAATTAATTGATTTGGAATGCACATGGTTAAATATATAAGCAATAGTTAATAAAACATTACTTCAAAAAGTGATAGGTAAGTTAGCATGCGTCATTATGGACATAACCATTTTCAGTAGGGTTTTGTTTTTTTTTTTTTTTCTGCAACACCATTTTGTTGAGGAGTGTAGAGAATAGACAATTGTCTTTCTATTCTTTATCATCACATAAATTTCTGAACTCATCAAATAAATATTCTCGACCACGATCGGATCTCAATATTTTTATTTTCTTATCTAATTAATTTTCTGCCAAGCTAAAACAACTCAATGCTTCAGATTTATGATAAATTAAATAGACATGTCCGAATTGAGTATAATCATCTATAAATGTGATGAAATAAACAGTCTCACGCCTTTCTCTCACATTTATTGGACCATAGATGTCAAAATGGATTAATTGCAAAGAAAATTAAGCTCTTTTACATTTTCCAAATGGTTTCCTTATTGTTTTTTTTACTAGGCAATGCTCACATATTGACAAATTGACTTTTTCAATGTTGCCAAATAAGCCCACTTTGGCTAGTCTATTAATATGTTGTTGACTAATAGACCAAGTCTAGCATGCCCCATGTTCACATAATTATCATATGAATTTGAAGGCGTGAAAAGGGAATAAAAAACATTGACATTACCACAGTTAACATTCAATACAATAAAATCATCTAGAAAAGAACCACAATTATAGTAGTTTGTATTCAAATACAAATTCACACCATTATTATGGAAGTTTAAACTAAAACCAAGCTTTACAAACACTAAAATAAACACTAAATTCCGACGAATCTTCAAAGCATATAATACATCATGTAGGAACAAAGTGCATCCACCATGCATGTTCAATTGGCAGATGCCAATTCCTTTTATTTCGGCTCTGGAGTTATTTCTTACATATATCCACTTAGTTCTAGTCAGTATTTGTCGAAATTCCACAAATGATTCTCTATCCTTCGCTACATGGTCTGTTGCTCCCAAATTTACAGTTCACAAAGGATTAGATTCAGTTAAAAACACAAAACTTGACACATAAGCAAAGTTTTTAAGAGTACGAGGGGTGACTACCTTCTTTGGCTCACAACAATTGCGAGCATAGTAACCATTCTGGTCAAAATTATAACATTTCATCCTTGAAATTCTTTTCACTCGATAACGTTTTCCTCTCTTATGTTGGTTAATTTTTAGTTTCTTACTGGCAGAAGTACAACCAAAGTGCCAAAACTTGGTACGAGGGGACACTTAAGTGCCAAAAATTTGGAAATGTACACTTAAGTGTCAATTTCTTTGAAAAGTGGGACACTTAAGTACCACCTCTGGTGAATCTTACCAAAAATCCTAAGTGACAATATTTAATTATTTTTGCTTGCCTACGTGGCTCACCAGAGAACTAACTCAGCTCTAACTCACCCGAAACAATGCCATTTCCATAGTTGGCCAAAATAAAAGGTCTGAATCTACAAAAATGACGTTGTCTCCCAAATTGCCCCAAATCTAAAATCCGAAATCGGCCAAAATCCTTATTGAAGTGCTCAAATCCAAGTCTCGAACTCTAATTTTGATTTGCCCAAAATTCCATCATCGGATATTGGAAATGGAGAGCATGACTCGCAACAACACCTCAAATTCCTCTCATCAAAGCGAAGGAGAAGGCCAGAGTTTTTGTTTTTGTGGGTTAAAGAGTCCTAGAAGAACATCATGGACTCAAATCAATCCTAGGAGAAGATTTTATGGATGTGCTTGATATAAAGAAGGGTCGAAGTGCAAATACTTCAAATGGGTTGATGCAAAATTCTCTGACTGAGCCACAGATGTGATATTGGATCTACTTTATAAAAGATATCAATTTCCATCTATGTTCGTGGACAACTTGGACGATGTTGACTCAATGTAAGCTCAAGCATCTTTAGCTAAACTTTTCAAGAATGAAGTCTCAGCTCAAGCATCTTCAGCTAAACCTTTCAAGAATGAAGTTTCAAGGATGAAAATTGAACGGAAATGTTACCAAGCGTTTATTATGGTGTTGTTTTGTTGTCTATCATACTTTATGATGAAATGTAAAGAAATTGAAGATGAGAAAAAGTTTCTTTGACTGCCATAGTTAAAAACGAGTGGATAAATGTAATTGTTTTGGATTAAATGTAGGCTTTTTTCTTTTTGAAAAATGAGAAGAAGTTTGTGTTGTTCTACAAGATCGTTGTGGCTTTGTTGTTGTTTGTGCTGTCAAGTATATTGTGGATTAGTTCTTGTGTTTGTGGGGACGTTAAGGAAATTGAATGAGTGAATTAGATGCTGCTTGTACGAGTGAATTAGATGCTGCTTGTACTATGTTTTTACTTGTTCTTGAATATAATAAACCAATAATGATAAATGTGTATTGGGTCAATGTATTGTGGTGGCTTTTGTACTTGAACCAAATATAAACATAAACCAGTAGCAAATATTGGAATTGAATGGAGTCGCCATAAGTTAAATTACCATCACCTTCTCCGTTTTGCTTAAGACCAGTATATACACAAGACAAACATGAGTTATTACCCTAGTGTTATAAGTTGTATTTAATAATCACTTAAGTGCTAGTCGTGATGAAAAAAAGATTACTTAAATGTCAAGTTATTATTAAAGTGATCACTTAAGTGTCACTTATAATTAAAAATGAACACTTAAGTACCAAGTTTTTTAGAATGTGATCAGTTAAGTGCCAATTTTTTGTAGGTTTTATCTAAAAATTGTGCTAGCCACCACCACCACCAGCTGTGCCACTAACCATCACCATTAGCCACATTAGGCGCTCCAGCCACCACTATGCTAGTGGTGTTACTGCACAAGATATTGGTGTAAGTTGAACCTTGCACTAGCTTGCACCAGTACACATGGTGTAAGATATGCAAACTGCACATTTGCACCATATGCAACATAAGCCCATAATTCCCACCACAAGCCCATAATCACCAGACATCACCAGTCACCACCACCAGCCACACTAGCACCCCAGCCACCACATTAGTACCCGCACAACAAACTCACTACCACCAAGCATCACCATCCACCACCACCAGTCACACTAGCGCTCTAGCTACCACCACAGATCCAATACCAACAGTAGCATGTAAAAGCAGAATCCATATCTTATAAAAAACAGAAGAATTTGACAAGCAGTAAGATCATTCCATTGATATTGATATTAAGTGACAAACTAAAGAAAAAAAGAAGATAACCATCCATAGCAAGTTATTATAAACGTTTACAAAATTGACTCCTAAGCTCCACAAATCTTATCACGCTCCATCTCATCAATTAATATACATAACACCCTATATTCATGCTTCTTTTGATGGTCCTTTCACTTGATTCATAACTCTTGCACTCTTTCTAACTGGACGTACAACTTCTTTTTCAACATTCTCAATATCCACTCACTCAAATTGAGCTGCAAATGTCCCAGGCTCAATTGATTCAAAAGGAGCTGCAACTGTCCCAGGCTGAATTAAATCAGATGGACCTGCAACTGAGTTTTTGCTCTTCTTTCTTGTTGGCGCAACTGCTGTTTTCTTTTTTGTTGGTGTAGCCGTTGATTTTTGAGTTGGGCCTGAGATAAGAACCTCTGAACTTCTCCCAAGCTACAAAAAGACAATAAATTGTCAACAAAAGTCTGCAGCATAAATTAAATTAAATGTAGTCAATAAAACTTATATTCATAATGACTGTTCCAATACGCTCATCTGTATAAATGCCATAACCATATTGTCTTAACCTCTTCCCAACTGTCCCTCTTGTTTGAAGAGGGGCGTCGCTTTCAAGAACTTGTGATTTGTTCGCTCTTTTTCTTGCCAGTGATTTCTTGGGCCCTTCAACTACAACTAGGGCTTCTTCGACCAATTCTTTAGCTGGGCGTCTTCTAGATGGTCTTTGTGTAGTTGCCCCTTCACTTGGCCTTCTTCTAGTTGTCATTCTGTGTAGCCCTTCAACTTTAGTGACACCTTCTGTTAAGCCTTCTAGTGGTACTTGTGGTGACCCTTATAGTGATTCTTCTGGTGGCCCCTGTGATGACCCTTGTGGTGGCTCTTGTGATGGCCTTTCAGTTGGCAGTTGAACTCCAACTTGCATTCTTCAAACTTGAGAAAGAGGCAAAAGACACCATAAATATAATATCGGGTCATATAATAACGTAAAGAAAAACTGAATACAAATTGTTGAATTTACTAGGTATTTCTTTCTCTGCTGAAGAACAGTCGACTGAATTGGCCGTTTAGCTGCTAGGGCCAATCATTCAGCTAGTCGTCTTTTACCTTGTTTTCTTTGAACATGTTGTTCAGTTTCATGATTTATCGAGGTTCTTCTCGTGACCTAATAAAGACATTACATACAAGGTCAAATAAGATATTATGTACAATGATAAACCACAAAGCAACATAAACATAAATTTTATTTTATGACTTACTGGGGTTCTAGTTGTCGACTAAAGAATAGTTGACTCACTTGGCCCTTCCGTTTGCCTTTCTCCAACTGTCTCTTCACTAGGCCCTTTAGCTGGCCTCAACTGTTCTTGTTGCTTCCTTAATTGACAACCTTTAATATTGTGCCTTGCTATGCGGCAATAAGAGCCCGTCATCTTTGCACCTGTCCTGCTCATTTTTTGCTGACCCAAGCCTTCTCCCTCCGCCACTCTTTGTCTTCGTTTTGACCTTCTAATTTTCTTCTTCAATGGCAAATGTTGAGATGCTTCATAATTCGTGGGCTCCCAAAACCTCCTACTTCTAATTGGCTGCATCATAAACCTGGTACAAAGCAATGTATTTTGATTTTTTGTACCAATCATCAATGTAATCCTTTGTAGTGTGGCCCTTCAATTGGATGTCACATATGACATGTGCACAAGGAATTCCACTTAGTTGCCATGCTCTACATGAACACTTCCTTGTACTTAGACGGACAACATACTTATCAGAACCCTTCATTATTTCATATCCATCATCTCCATTCCAAATGGGATGACAATGCTTACTTGCAGCCAAGTTCTCATCCAATTTCTTGGCAATCCTAGGACAACATTGTTTAGTTCACTTTGCAGCCTCATCTCTTCGTTTCTGCAGCTGAGTTAGGACCACAATTTGTATATCTTCAAGCATTGAGATGGTTGGTTTGCATCTGACATCTATTATCTTCGAATTAAAAACTTCACAAATGTTATTGTCGATGTTATCGCACTTGAATTCCCCATTGAAGAATGCCCTATACCAATGCTTCGGTTCTAGTTAAAATAATGTAGTGCAACATTCCTTTGTCAACTGAAGCAGTCCTTCTTTGGCTATTCTAAAGTTAGTCATGTTTGTACTCTTTGCTAATTGCCAAAATTGCAATTGCAACTTATCCCCTTTGTAGGTCTTTGCTCAATTTCCGTATATGTGCCACACACACATTCGATGTTCAACATGGGGCAACAACTCGGTTCTTACACGCGAACCAATCTCTCGCAATAATTTAAAGTAAGAAATGTAAGCAAATAACATGTTAATATTACAAAGCAAACTATTGACTAAATTTTTCAAAAAGCAAACATTACTTTTTGTTGGTCGCTCATAAACGTCCACCCTTCCTTGTTTGTTATCTCTAAGTCAGCCATCAAATTTTTCAAGAACCAGGACCAATTGTCCTTTTTCTCAATTTTTACAACAGCCCAAGCTAATGGGAACATCTGATTATTCGCATATCTTCCAATCGCCGCCAACAGTTCTCTCTTGCACAAGCCCTTCAAGAAACAGCTGTTCAATCCTATAATCCGTCTACAATCAGCTAAAAATCCTCGTTTGCATGCATCAAAGCACACATAAAACTTATTAAACTTGGTCCCACTATCAGGAAGCGGCCTTTCCATCACCTCTACATACACTTTACTTGAAGGGTTTTACAACCTACACTCCTAAGCATACTCCCACACCTACCCATATTCCTTGCCATATTGACCAATAAGTATCTTTATCACCTTTTGCTTTTCTCCTTTACACTAACTCCTAGATATATTGATGCTTACATACTCCTTCACCAGCATCCTAAAGTCAGTAATTTTCATCTCGGGCCTTAGCTTAATCAGATCGAAGAAGTGCTTGGACAACCATGCACTTGTTACCCTTTTGTTTTGAAAATTAATGGAACAAGTGTGTTTCTCTTAGTAGGCTCTAATCTGGAAAGACCTACTCCTCTTAACAAACGTGCCGTAAATCTTCCATGGACAATTTTGTTGCGAACATCTAGCTCTTATAAAGTTCTTAGTGTTTATAATGAAATCAATATTTCTTTGTGCAACAATGGAGTTCTTTAGTATAGCTTCCCTAAATTGTATCACATCTTGGAATTTCATACCTACTGAAAAAGTAGGAGAGGCAACGGAAGGATCATAGGAAGGAAACTTACTTTTTCTTCTATGCACAGCTCCTTGATCTTCTTCAAGCTCGTCCTTGGAAGTAGCAATGTTGATGCTTTCTTCATAATCCGTCTCTTGGCCAACAACACCAGCATCTGCAGGGCCTTTGTCTCTGTTGGGAACTTCATCAGCTACCTGCAAAGTTGCAAATCTATCTGACAAAAAGTCCCTTTGTTTTTTCCTTGACTGTGTAAGCTCCTCCTCGTCGTCATCACTTAAGATCAAGAAATTTTCAGCAGCCAACCCTTCATCGTCATCATCACCATCACTGAATTCAGCTACTTCTCAATCTAATTCAGTGATTGTGACATCACCTATGTCACCATCACTCTAGTAAACAACATCTACGCCCTTCTCCTCCCTGTCTTGTCCATCATGCCCTCCTTCATCCCTAACTTCAGTACTAGCTTAAATATCATCTCCTCCTTCTACTACTTGGGTGCTATCGTTGTCATCATCTTCATCCTCATTATCACTATTGTATTCAACATATACTTTTGCCTCTTCGCCATGAAAATAATGATATAAGACATCCCTAAAACCATTATAATCTTCTAAATTTCTTAAACCATCTCTTAACCCTTTTCCTAGGAACACGGTACAACAACTTTTGTACTTTATAAGGTAAATATGTCACCATATCCCTAACAAATCCAATATAAGATGCCTTCTTTATATCTGAAAAAGATAGTACCCTCATTCCCCCCTCATACTCCCACTCATCCTCCCCAATCGCAAAATACCCACCAAAGCAAACAATGACAGCAACACAGTTCTTATCATAAGTCATTTCCGCAACAAAAGAGGAAACAAATACAATTAATTTTTAGGACCACATTCATGAAAGACAACAGACAATTGTATGTGGAGGTCCTTACACTTTTTATTAAAGAAAAGAAGAAAGAATGAAAGATGCACAGATCAAATGACAGTTACTTTGATTATGTCGCATTCCCTTAAAATATGGAGACGTCCCCCAGATAAGCATGGGTCCTCATGACACCAATTTCAACATTGTAATTTAAAAAAAAAAAATGCCCATAAGTCCCCATGACAATTACTCTGAACCCTAACAATCACCATCGCACATCACATTTCACATTTGACCCATACAAATTACTTTCGCACATCACAATTCCACATCCGAGCCCTACGTCACACATCACAGTACTTAGCACCACATTTGAGCCTTAATTTTCCCCCCGCCGAGCCTTACGCCAAGCTCTACTTTTTGAGGTTGATCATAAACTGTCAATCCGAACCCTTAATAGGGTTCTAGCACCACTTCTAAGCCCTAAATCTTACATCAATACCATCCAAGCCTAAGATTTCCTAGCCAACTCCCAAATCTTACATCAAGTTGGAGTCCTAATAAACGAGTCGAAGCCCTAATTTCACCACAGGGGAGAGGAAGAAGAGAAGATACCTGAGTGAGCAATGATGGCGAGCTACGACAGCAAGCGACAACAACGAGCGACGATGATGAGCGATGACCTGTGAATGGCGACCTGTGAACGGCGATGGAGAGGACGTCAGATCTGGTGTGAACGCGAGCGACGGCCAGTTAAACCCTAAATAAGCTAAACAATGTTGTTTAGCACTATGGAAAAACGACGTCGTTTAGCTTGGCCAAGGCAGAGTGGATGGGGCGACATTGTTTTCCTCCTCCACTTGTGCCTTTTTTTTTTAAATAAAAATTGCCACATCGGTTAAGCATGTTGTTGGAAAATACCACATCTATATTTTGGCCAGATTTTGGCCGGATTAGTACTTAAGTGATCCATTTTGTTCCGATTTTGACACTTAAGTATACCTTTCCAAACTTTTGGCACTTAAGTATCCATTCGTGCCAAGTTTCGATACTCCAGGTGTCCGTACCTTGTTTCTTGCTAGTAGGACTTGATCCTTTACATTTCCACCTTGCGCTTGCACTTAGAGCTCGAAGCTCCTTCTAAGCTAGAACCAGCACAGCAAATATATGTTTCCTGCTCAAATGCCTTTAAGCAGTCATCTAATAGCTCAAGGTGGCACACATCATTCTCGAGTTCTTCCATAACATGATTAAAAACTTTTAGTGCTTCTTACTTTTCAAGTACATATTGAATTTTCATATTCAATATTTCGCAATTCTCGCTGTTCAATTTCTCTTCTTTGTTCAACTTAGCAATTATACTTTTAGTTGCTGAAGCCATTGATATGAACATATTAGACACATGCACGAATTATTAATGTTTATCATTTATGCATCCATTTTGCATAAACTCACCATATTAATGAACAATTTTAAATAAGGTTTCAAAATCAAAATATCACTATATTTCCAATCATTATCCAAAATCCTAACTTGAAATTATCATTAACATAATCGTTCATGCAAAAAATAAGTTCAGCAAAGTCACTAAAACTTTCTTGAACTTTCGATAAAAAATTGTAAATTAACATACTAATTTACAACAATAGATAACATTGAACTTTCAATAATTAAATATGTCAATTACACTAAGTAATATATTCAAAGGAAAAATATCTACTTTGAAAGAGATAGTTACACCTAAAACATCTTAAACTAATCTAAGAAAAAATAATTAATTAAACCCAAATATTTTCATTTATCTCATAAACTGGGAAGTCTCTTCTAATCTCTTAGTAAATTTTTTTGAGAATTTTGAAGGTACATTGGTCAATCACGGAAAAACCTTTAAAGAGCCCTCATGCCACCTCCAAGGCACATTCATTCTGCGCCATGTGACACTCAACCCAAGGGTTGAAGTCTTGGTTAACTCGATTCTATAGTACCCTCTTACAAAAGCTATTACAAGCCTTCTATAATTTGTGATCACGTTAACCTTCCATAGGCGATCTAATACTGCTTGTCATTAAGGTAAAATAGTGTTCATTAAGGCCGGCACCTTCTCAAAATTCGGCATAGGATAACCATTCCAAATGATTTCTTGTATCATCCGATTGACCCTAACTACGTGTGATACTACATAACCGTCATTCTACCGATAATTAGCTAATTCTATTTTTAGCCCTTAAAGTCTCGCATTTTCTTCATTCATTTTCAGAAATGTAGGCATGCGTGCAAAACGCATCATGGTTCTTGCAACAAATGCATAACAAAAAAAGATTACTTATAATCCACAACGAACAAATCGGAAAAACATAATTTTCCCTTCTTTTTTTTTCTTTTTTTTTTTTTTGCCGGTCAACAACGATCAAAGCAGGTCAACGGTGATCAATGTAGGTCAACGATGGTCAGCGTTGGTTAACGGTAGTCAACGATGGTCAACGGTCAATGATCAATGGCCAAAGTCAATGGTCAACGGTCAACGGTCAGCGTAGTCAACGGATTGGGTCTGGTCAAACCAACCCGCCTAGGTGACGTCATCATGACATCACTAGCACGTACCCTGCACATGCGCGGGCAACTGCCGGTTGACGTCACGATGACATCATCTTGTGCATGCCATGCACGCACCAGCGGTTGCCGCATGCGTGCCACGCACACGCGTGCAATTACTTGGGGGAATTGCTTCGGCGTGTTAGTTGTATGCGCCGATGACTCCGGATCTTCTAGTTGCGCGTCCGACGGCCCCCGGCGGCGGGCCACCCTTCGTTTTTCTCATCTCGACAAGAATTACGATCCTTGTCTATCAGAAATGAGTTTTGATTTACAAAAAATCATAAATGGGGTGAACTATACGCAGTGTCGGGATTTCCATCCCTGAGCAACCGACAGTGGTGTTTCACAAAATTTCAACAAAAAAAAAAATATAAATATCAACACTAATCGGGAAACATGAACAACATTGCTCTGATACCAATGTTGGGAAACGGATTCCCAAAATAACGATCCAACACTCAATCGAACACAAAAAACGAACACGGAAAACATCCACAGAAAACACGTTACATCGATCATAAGGTATATTACGGAGTCGAACATACCTTATCTTTCATAGATTAAGCACCATTATCGTAGTTTGATGAGGAATTCTAATACTGTCCTTCAAGAGGAGAGTACTATTTTTGGGGAAAAATTGAGAGAACGTAGAAAATAGAGAGCGTGTTTTCTTTTATTTTCAGATTACGTAGCAACTGCCCAGATTTCTCTTTTATTCAAAAATCCAGATTTTTCTTTTATCTACAATAACTGCACTCTTCTTCTATGGGCCCTTCACTTATGGGCTGGGTTTTTGGCCCAACATGGGCGGACGGGTTTAAGTAGCCCCATCAAACATAAAAAACCCATCACACGCAATTGTGTTTTTCACGGAATGTCTAGTTACTTATTGGAACATTGATTTGTTTTTAACGTGTCTTGACTTGTCAACTTATGAACTCATCTTCTTTTCATTTCTTCCTTCTCCATTTCGATTTTTGCTTCATTCTGGTCGAATTTCCCGGTCAATGGCCACAAAATTCAAAGTGAAGTAGCCCACGTTTTGCACATTTATTAAAAGCACATGGTAAAAATAGCTAGCAACGCACAATTACAATTTAGAAGAATCTTGGAAAATCATTTGGAGAAAACAAGAAAGTGTAGTTGCTAATATAGCGATGGGGAATCGACGACGACTTATCTAACTTGAGTGGAGTCTTCCACAAGCCAGGTGGTCACATCATCGACGACTTTTATAACAATTAATAATCAACTCCAAATCACGAAAAGGCAAAAAAAGGGTTTTTTTGGGGGGGGGGGGGGGCATGAGAAAAAAATCCCATTTTTTAAAATTATTTTCCTTCAAGAAAATTATCGTAAATAACAATTTTGTAATTCACGATGGGTCCATTAGATAAGCAACTAGATGTATCAGGATGACATTATATGTAAGCACGTAAAATGCTTTAAATATGAAAATATGGAGATATAATAGTCAAAAGAACTCATTGCTATTCAATTTGAATCGCTCACAAATTGAGGACATTATATTAAGTTCTAATAATTGCGTGTGAAAAAGGAATCATTCAAATGGCTAGAACAAGGGGTGTAGTTTCCCCACATAGCCCTAGGGACCACCACTTCCTAAATACATTGTAAAGATACAACGTGACAAACTTACTACAATTGACCTTACTTTTGTATTTTGTGGCAAAAAAAAAAAAAACCTTGCTTTGTTATTTATAAGTTATCCCATTTTAGACGCGGATGAGAATAATTGTGTCTTAAATAAATCATCATTGGACTAGCTGCCTTGAGTTATGTGAAATGTGTGAGAGCCAGTGAGAGGAAATCGTCCCGACCAACTACACAATTTAAGATGACTACCACAATTCAAGAAAATACTCTATCAAAAAAAATTCAAAAGAAGATGAATAGTATGTGCTTTATTCCTTTTGTGATTGACCGGATTACTCTACCATGGTAAAAAGAACAATAATTATTTTTTTTAAAAAGGATGAAAATGAGAGGAACGTTCTGATGCAGCTAGACGGCCATCATCAGAAGATGAGTTAGAAAAAGAATGTCATTTCGTCGTATTAAATCGGGAGAGAGTGTGAACAGAATTAAATTACAGGAATGAGATACTCGATTATGTCTGTGTATATATACAAGTAGCTTCGTGTTGGTGACAATAGCAACGGGCCAAGAAAACGAAAGATGACGAAGATGGCGGTCTATTTATCTTCATTTCACATTGAGATTGTCTATGTATCATCAGCTTTTCTTTAAAAAATATATAATAAAATTGGATGGTGAACCGAATAATCACAAGAAACCCATTCGACCAAAAAATAAAATAAATCACATGGAACCCTAATTCTCAAACTGACCAAAATCTTGTCCATGTCCCATTCTTGATAGGTCAAGTCAACCCTAAAAATGATGAGGATCTCATTAATTTCCCTTCAAAATGATTATATCGCCCTTTGAAAAGGAGACATTGTTGTGTAAAATTGGTGGTTCCAGGACAAGTTTTTCCTTTGACGTACTTATTTTAAATTATTTTTTTAAAATGATTGTTAAAAACAAAACAAGCATTATTTTGAATATTCAACGGCCAACCTGCTTGTGAAAATTTCAAAGGTTCCGTACACGAAGAGAAACGCAAATTCCAAACAAGGAAAAAAAATGATGATCATATGTTGCAAGACGAGTTCCATTTACCGGGTTACAAAAACGGTTAAAATGTCGCATTGCAAATTGTCATATTTTCTTAATTGAATACTCGGACACAAGCTAGCTAACTAAATCTCGAGAAAAGTATAATTAGAGAAGCTGACCATTAACATTAATTTAAGGACTTATAAAGATTGAAACGAGGTTTCTCGAATCAAGATGACAAAATTGAATGATTCGTCGCATCGGTTCCTTCACGCGTGGGTTTACAATTTGCATGATGACTTTTAAGCCCAAATTAAAAAGAAAAAAAAAGATGTAAAAAAAAAAAAAAAAAAAAAAAAAAAAAAAAGCAAAAAAGAAAAAAAAAAAAGGAAGGTAGCTGCTAGGGGTGAGCGTGATTTCCAGGTAGAATCGGGAACCGGAGAACCGAACCGGAGGTTCTAGTTTGGTTCCCGGTTCTAAGGAGGCCGGTTCCGGTTCCCATAGGAACCGAACCGCCAAAAAAAAAAAAAAAAAAAAACCTAATCCCCTCCACATCATTTCCCCCCTTTCTATGAGTAAATGTATCACATTGTCACGAAAAAAAGTTTGGAGGTAAATATGTCATAATTGGCAAAGTTCGGAATTTTTTATGTCAAATTTTTTTTTTTTTTTTGTAAATTTGTCACTTTAAGAAAAGTTTGGAGTTTTTGGTAGTTTTTCCCCTTTAAAAAAAACATGAAAATGAGAGGGATGTTCTTATGCATCTAGACGGCCATCATCAGAATTAGAAAAAGAACGTCATTTCGTCGTATTAAATTGGGAGAGAGTATTAAAAATAACTAAATTAGAGGGACGAGATACTCGATTCTGTCTGTGTATATGTACATGTAGCTTCATGTTGGTGACCATAGCAACGGGCCAAGAAAACGAAAGATAGTGATGACGACGGTCTATTTATCTTTTTTTTTTTATAAATATAAAACAAAATTGGATGGTGACGGATTTGACCCGAATAATCACAGGAAACCCTTTCAACCAAAAAGGAAAAAAAAAAAAATCACAGGAAACCCTAATTCTCAAACTTGCCAAAATCTTGTCCATGTCTCATTCATGTTAGGTGAAGTCAACCCTAAAAATGATGAGCTCATTAATTTCCTTCCAAAATGATTATATCCCCGTTTGAAAAGGAGACATTGTTGTGTAAAATTGGTGGGTCCGGGACAAGTTTTTTGTTTTAAGTACTTATTTTAAATAAAAAAACTTTTTAAATGATTGTTAAAAACAACTCACATTCTTTTGAATATTTGAGGCCTATTTGCTTGCGAAAATTTCAAAGATTTCGTACACGAGAAGAAATGCAAATTCCAAACAAGCCAAAAAAAAACGATGATTATTTTACGTCGCAAGACGAGTTCTAATTACCTAACTACAAGAATGGTTGAAATGTCGCAAATTGTCATATTTTCTTAATTAAATGCTCGGACACGAGCTAGCTAACTAATTATTGAGAAAAGTACACCGAGAAAAGCTGACACTAACATTAATCTAAGGACATATAAAGATTGAAACGAGGTTTCTCGAATCAAGATGACGAAATTGAATGATTCTGATACGTCTCATCAGTTCCTTCACGCGTGGGTTTACAATTTGCATGATGACGTTTAAGCCCAAATTAAAAAGAAATAAAAGATGGAAAAAAAGCGAGAAAAAAAAAAAAAAACCGAAATAGCGGCGCCCATCTTAAGGATGCCACGCTTCTTCACCTGCTCCCATCTATTGACCCGAAGCTCATTTAAATGCATTTACTTCGGTATTTTTCTCTAAATCCCCTGTCACCGGTATGCACTCGGAGCATGTGAGCCGACACATAGAAGATTCAAATTTCGATATAAGACGACGAAGTCGAAAGAGAGTCGATGTAACCTTTTTGCATCATTCGTTCAGTCTTCTTTTATTCATTAGATTAGTATAGTAGTTAGCTCAAATTCATGCCATTCGAGGGTAAAGCACTCTTGTAATCATAAACAATATGGCGAGGTTCCGAGGGTAGGTTTTTATTGTGCAATCTGTTCATAGAACATCACTAATATCAGGGTTCTTGCTTTCCCGTGCTATGTCGACACATTGTATGGGTATCGCAATGGCATAAGCATGATAAACATTCTCAAGAACTATAGATGAAGATGGTTGATAATTCTAAGAGAGTAACCGAGCGATAAAGTCATCGAAAATCTTAGGTCTAAATAAAGCATAAGAGGTAACATTTCAAGATCTCTATGGATAAAACTTCTCGTGGCATCGTGGACAATATATCTTTGACCAAATCAGGTAGTTCGGTAGTCAATTCGTGCGAAAATGCTTGTTTTATAAGCCATCTACTAAAACGCGAAAAAGTGAAAACAAGAGGAGCAGAAGAATATTTCAAGCGAGCCTCCGTTTACCTGGTCTTCTCCCTAGGCTTTTGGTGGAGACCCTGCGGGGGGAAAATAAAGTGACGGATGTTAATTGACCCTGGTGAGAACTACTCAGATGGTTTAGAATGAGTTTCTTGACTCTTAACACAAAGCCGAAACAGGAAGGAAAGAAAGAAGGCAATCATCAGACTCAAACCCATCGAGCAAAAGAGAGGAAAAAATCCAAAGACTGTCCCATTTATTCCTCCCTCCTTTCTTGCTGACTATGAACCACATAGCCTTTGACAGGGTTTTCAACAAACCCCACCACTTCCTGGAAGGCGGATTTTTTGCTTTTAGGAAGCGCTAAACTGATAGCAACATATCAGTCTTGAACGAGCCCTTTGGTAACCTGTTTTGATATTGGGTCAGAACGACGTGCGTTAAGATGGTGGTGAATGGGAAGATGCAGAGTTTTCCCTTTGGAAAAGGAACGACAGGTCGCGGAGACATGGCGAGCAAGAACCTCCGGTTGCTCTTGTTTCTGGTTCTCTTCTGTTCTCGGATTCATCTGATTTGCTCTACTACAAACCCAAATGACCGTAAGTGCACACGCATGTATTTGTTTATGCATGTTGCTATGGTCTGTGGATTTATTGTCGTTCATGTTCGTTCATTCTTTCCATCTGTACTTCTTTTGGGTTCATCTTGTTCTGGCTTGGGGATGGTGTGAGTAAAAGGTAGCTAGTCATCAAAACAGCTTTTCTCTTATGGATTTTTCCCTTTTGAGGTTTCAGGGACTTAAGCTGTCTGCGTAGAACTTAGAATTCCTCAGGTTTTTAAGGTTGTGGCTTGTCTGGCGAGACATGAACATGTTCTGTTATTGGAACCAGGAAAGGGCTACTTTCGGTCTCTCTGAGCCCGAAGGATCATCTGGATTTTGTCACGTAGTTGAGAGGACATGCTTAAAAGGCTGCTAGTTTCGCAGGTCTTTCTTGTCTTAAATTGTCCCTGGAGTCTTGATCAACAAGGGGCATATACTTTTTGCTATGTGCTTTGGGATTGAGTCGTTCCAGCCTCGGTATAACTACTCAAAGGAAGAACCGACACTGGTGCAAGAAAGAGGTCTCCCATTATGTTGTTAATCATTAACAAGTTCATAAACTTGGACACGATTGCATACATTATTCCCTTAAAAGGATTTCAGCAACGTGGAACTCAAGAATAAATAGAGATTAGACACGCGAGTATAGAAATTGAAGCATCTAGCGGTTATTGCCGCGAAAGTTATCTTGGCCGTCCATTCAGTCAATTCAATTATCTGCTCCGAGGCATGCAGATCATGAAATATTTAGCCCTGTTCGAACATGTTGGTCTTTTTCTGCCTTGCAGATGTAGAACTAAATTCTAGAGTCCTGAAATTTCGTATCTAATCATACGCTCTGAGCAAACAATAAGTTCTGGCATTGATCATGAAAGAAATGCGAGTGTTAAATTTAGTGAGAGAAAGGAAAAGGCAAACTGTCTATCTATATCCGTCCCTGAATACTTGCTCAAGCAATAGAACAAAGATGCCTCTGCTGAAACAACGGTAAGATCAGTGGGAAGTCTGGACTCATAATAACTGTGACAAAAGTGCATGCCCGGATCTCTGTTGATGAACATTTTAGTGGAAGTGGCTGTCACAACAACTAGCTGTTTTACCCAACTGCTGGAGCCATGAGAGAGCTTCTAGTACAGGATGACACCGTGTCTCTTGCAATCAGAATTTTTTTCTTTAAAAATCTTGCATCGACAATGGATCTCACAAGGCTTGAACGTGCATTTGACCTTATTGGCCTGTGGCCAAGGCAAAATCTGTTCCCTTTCCCATCTCAAATTTTCACTCTTTTTCTTTCTTGCCATATAATTGTGCAGTCACCGTTCTTTTAGCCCTGAAAGCCCAGTGGCAGGACACACCGCCCAACTGGGGCAAGTCCAGTGATCCTTGTGGCCTGCCTTGGGTTGGAGTCACCTGTGACAGTAATTCAAGAGTGACCGGATTGTGAGTGCTCTTTACTTGTTCTCAGTGGTGCTCATTCCTGTTCTCAGTTCCTAGAACTTTCAGTCCTTTTCCTTGAATATCAATAATGCCATTTTAGCGGCCGTTGACTGTGATACTTTTTTTCTATTTTAACTTTGACAGGGGGTTATCTAGCATGAATATCAAAGGGCCGCTGCCAGCCGACATCGGGGGGCTCACAGAACTCACTTCTTTGTGCGTTTCTCGTCTTTCTATCTTCTGTCATGAGCAAATTTTTATTCTTAGATGTGTAATAGGAATTGCATAGATGAAGTACTTCAAAGCAAAGATGGTCGTTTTTCGTGTTCAATCATCAACTAGCATATGAACGAGTCTACTTATTTGCCCATTTCACCTTTGAACTGCAGGGATCTTTCCTTAAACAAGGGTCTCACCGGACCGATCCCTTCGCAGTTGGGAAGTCTGCAGAAGTTGAATATCTTGTAATATCCTTTTTGACTGCATTCATTGCTAAGACAGCTTTTCTTTTTTCTTTTTTCTTTTCTTTCCCCTTTTTTCTCATGTATGGACCTTGATCTTTCCAATTTTCAGAATCTTGGCTAATTGCAGCTTCACCAGTAGTATTCCTGATGAACTGGGCAACCTCACGGAGCTGACTTTCCTGTAAGGCTTGTCAAAATGTGAATGCCACCAATTCAATGCTTATGGAAGTTTAGCTATATGATTTGCTTAGACTTTCAAACTGCCGTTCTTACCAGGGCACTAAATTCCAACAATTTTAGCAGTAATGTACCTGCTTCTTTGGGTAAACTCTCCAAACTCTACTGGTTGGACGTGTCGGAAAATCAGTTATATGGATCACTACCAGTTTCGACGAACACCACCCCAGGGTTGGACCTTTTGTTCAATTGCAATCACTTGTAAGTTCTCTACAATAATCCCACACCTAGTGTGATGAATATAGACTAAGGATTTTTTTATTCCAGATTCTACTGATAAGTGATGCAATCTTTGTGTTCTTTCGTCATTAACTGTTTGGAATGTGCTGTGTGCTGCATCTGTAAATTCAGCCACTTCAGCAAGAACCAACTGTCCGGCACCATACCAGCTAAACTGTTCAGTTCAAACATGTCTCTGATACACATGTAGGTTACCAATTTCTCACTTCATATAATACACCAAGCTTTCTGCTCTAACTTGTGCTAGCTTTTGTTGACAGATTATTTGATGATAACAAATTTAATGGTTCTATACCGTCCACAGTAGGCCTTGTTCAGACGCTTGAGGCTCTGTAAGTAAACCATGTTTTGTGCTTTGGGATATTTAATTATCAACCATTGTCACCTACTAAATTTAGTTGGACTCACGTTGCACAATATGGCACAGCCGACTCGATAGGAACTCCTTTTCTGGGAACGTCCCTTCAACTCTCAACAACATTACACAACTCAGTGAACTGTGAGTATAGATTTTTTCATCAATGGTATTCTAGCGAGATCACAGAAAGGACTCTGCTCATTCTGCCAAGTTTTCTTCAGGAATTTAGCATATAATGAATTGGACGGTCCTTTGCCAAATTTGACGGGTATGAATTTCCTCAGTTACATGTAAGCAAGACACCCTGGTTTTGTCTCTTCCTCATGATATCACATAGTTAATCCCGCTGGGTGGTTGACCGGGCATAACTGTACATTTGCAGTGACCTCAGCAACAACTCTTTTGTGGCTTCGGCAGCTCCAGATTGGTTCTCAACTTTATTATCTCTCACCACTCTGTAAGATTTCTCAGTGCAATTGGTACAATGAGAAGTTGTATGGCTTTCTGAAACTAATGTGCAACCTCAAATTTATCTCACTATGACCAGAATCATACAATATGGACTGCTTCAAGGGATCGTACCACAAAACCTCTTCAGCCTTCCCCAGCTAGAGCAAGTGTAAGGAAGAAATATTTCTAATTTGTGTCTCTTCTACCATTTTGATGATTTTTCGAACTTCTACAGTGATATGAGAAATAATGCTTTCAATGGAACGCTGTACATGGGTACCAGCGTCAGTCCCAATTTGGAGCTTGTTAATTTGGAAGATAACAAGATTGAATTGCTGACGACCAGTCCCTACCAGAACAGATTAATGTGAGACAGACAGTTCACAGGTGTTAAGACTTCAATTCTGAGATAGGATAGACATTATGATGCTAATCATTTTTTTATTTCCTTTTTTGCACCAGGCTAAAAGGAACTCCAGCATGCAATAATGCGCCTGTTCTCTCAATTTTGGGGTACTGCAAATTTCAGCCGAAACAAGCTTATTCTACCCCAACCTACTGTGGAGGTGCATCATGTCCCTCAGAACAGAAGCTTAAACCTAGAAGTTGCACGTGCGCAGTTCCATATGAAGGAATAATAACATTTAGAGCTCCATCATTCAGCGATTTGTCCAATGCCACTCTGTTTGAATTGTTGGAAGTAGACCTGTGGCGGACACTGAACCTAACTAATGGTTCAGTTTCTCTTCAGAATATCTTACATAATCAAAGCAGTGGATATCTTATAGTACCTGTGTCTTTCTTTCCATCCAATGGGACAGAATTCAGTAGGTCAGACATTGTGAGAATCGGATTCGCTATGACTAACCATACGTTTACATCGCCCCCCATTTTTGGTACCTATCTCTTCAGTGCAAATCCTTATCCATTCCCAGGTAACTTAAATTCATCCTCTCATGTATCAGGTTTGACTATCATTCATATCCGTTTTGACATGAACTACCATTCCAGCTCACGAAATAAGAATCAGCATCGGTGTCATAGTAGGGATTGCCATTAGCTCCTCAGTCCTGGTTCTTGGACTTGTGTGGTCAGCAATATATGCTATTAAACAGAAGAAAAGAGCACAAAGAGCAATGGAATTGAGCAAACCATTTGGTAATTAATGCATGAACTCTTCATCCTTTTGCTACTGAAGCACTTTGACAAGCTGATTGCTGAGATCATTGAAAAGGAGTAAACTAAATAAGTTGTTCTCTCACTCACATTGATCTATCCATTTTTAAGCATCCTGGATACCGAGGGAAAGTGATGGCGGAGGAGCACCGCAGTTGAAGGGGGCAAGGTGGTTCTATTTCGACGAAATCAAGAAGTGCACCAATAGTTTTTCTGAAAGTAATGAGATAGGCTCGGGGGGCTATGGAAGGGTAAAATTCACACGCTGCACCGATTGTACGTAAATTATAATATGCTTCGTATCACTGCTTTGTAATTCTTTTTCATGATCTGATAGGTCTACAAAGGAATGCTTCCTGATGGCCAAGTGTTGGCAATCAAGAGAGCTCAGCAGGGGTCGATGCAGGGCGCACATGAGTTTAAGACGGAAATCGAGCTACTTTCTCGAGTCCATCACAAGAATCTCGTCGGCCTCGTTGGCTTCTGTTACGAACAAGGAGAGCAGATGTTGGTCTATGAATATATGCCTAATGGGACGCTTAGGGAGAGCTTGTCGGGTACTTTCCTTCACCTAAATAGCATCGAGCTTTGTGATCTTTAGATTCCATATAAAACTTTCCATATCATGCTTTGTCCTCGTCTCGTTATTTCTAGCATAAGTGCAAGCAAGACTTTTCTGGTGAATGAAACTGCCTATCGTATGTAGCAATGGACGCTGAAAATTAATGATGCAGGGAAAACTAGCATACCTCTTGATTGGACGAGGAGGCTGCAGGTCGCTCTCGGCTCTGCGAAAGGACTGGCATATTTGCACGAACTCGCAAATCCCCCAATAATTCACAGAGATGTCAAGTCCACGAATATTTTGTTGGATGAAAATTTGGTGGCTAAAGTTGCGGACTTCGGCTTGTCTAAAATGGTGGCGGACAGCGAGAAAGGACACGTTTCAACCCAAGTCAAGGGCACACTGGTACAGCATACTCCTATTTGAATGTCCAGTTTAGGCGACAGAGGCGGGTTACTAGATCTTAACCGAGTCATAACCTCTAGTTTTTCATCGAACTCCAACTGACAATAAGTTCCCCTTTGCCTTCCCGAAACTTCAGCAGATGATATGTTAATGCCAGATTTCCTAGAATTAGGGAAAACACAGGACACTCCACATAGGTGAACTGAAAGTAAAAAGGATTTTATAGAGTACCATTACGAAGTCTGAGTAGGTTTGACGAAGTTGCAATGAATTATAGATATTCCTCAGAAGGTGAAGTGTATGCTTTCCTGATTTCGAGTTTTGATTGTTCGTAACTTGTGATCTTGCAGGGCTATTTGGATCCAGAGTACTACATGACTCAGTTACTGACGGACAAGAGCGACGTCTACAGTTTCGGGGTCGTGATGCTTGAACTGATAACTGCAAAGCCACCGCTCAACAAGGGCAAGTACATCGTCCGTGAAGTTCGCATGGCGATGGACAAAAACGACCAAGACTGCTATGGACTAAGGCAAGTCATGGATCCGTCCCTTCTCAACGTGGGGTGTCTCGCAGGGTTCACAGGGTTCGTGGAGTTAGCAATGCGATGTTTAGAGGACTTATCCATGAACCGTCCCAGGATGAATGAAGTCGTGAAGGAAATCGAGGTGATCCTGCAAGCTGAAGGAATAGCCACAAGCACGACGTCTGCGGCCAGAGACGTCAGAGCATCACATTATGGTGCTCCTACACATCCTTTTTACACTGATGTTTCGCTCAGTAGTCAGAATGTTAGTTACAGCAATTCGTTCGATCACAGCAGCGGGTACGCACTTTCGATGAAGATCGAACCAAAGTAAATGTAGATCGCGCTTATTTGAATCATCAAATAAGTATGGTAGTTAGCACGAATCTGTTCCATTTTGAGGTGCAGTTCCTTGTTCCTTGTATATAAGGATGAGAATCAAATACTAATTTTGTACAGCTGATCGATACACAAGATTCCAGTAATATTGGGTATTTTATGTCCCTTGATCAAATTGATTGTTGTGACCAAATTTTCGGGTGAACCACCTAGAATTTGGTTAATGGATTACTAAGTCTAAACTCAATTCGGATTTTCCCAAACCCATACTTAGGTTCAAGTTCTTAACATCCATTAGAAACCTAAGTACCTTTTAGTGCCTTTCTCTTTTATTTTAAAAAAATGCTAGATTTATGAATTCAGCGATTTAATTACACTAAATTTCTCTAACGTCCTTTCAATACCTTTCTCTTTTATTTTAAAAAAAATTCAGACAACAACTTGAATTGATTTTAATTACATTTCTATTTTATTTTTAAAAAAATGTTTCTCAAACAACTTGAATTGATTTTAATTTTCTCTCCTAACAAAAAAAAAAAAAAAAAAAAAAAAGAAAAACATGCAATGTGCAAACTACCAATTTAACACCTAAATAAGCAAATAAAAAAAAAAAATGCAGGACTTATCTCATGGCAACGAAAGCATTTGCCTTGTTAGATCAGAATTCATATAAATGATTTCTAATTAACACGCAATCACTCAATTTTTGTTTTCACTTCATTTAATTGAATCATTTAATTAATCTATATATATATATATATGCAAAACAATACTAATAATCTAATATAAAATGATATGACATGATAATATGACATAACTATATGACATAAATAAAATGCGGTCTATCCTAAAAATCGAATTGATTTATTCTAAAACAATCTTTTTTGGATTTTCCATGAAACTCGCAATCTAAATGTGCAATTTAAATTAACCAAATGGCCTAATTCTAATGATGGTTAATTTCTAATTAAATGGACCTAATAACAATCATTAGATGATGTGCATTTCATGAACCTAAATCTATATGATATGTGCATGATTTTTTTATTTATGAAAATTCGTAATTAAAATCACTAAAAAATAAAAATCTAACTAAAGTGAAAACTAAAGTGAAATATTATCTATTCTAAACTAGGCTCGAACTAATGACTTCCACCATGTCAAGGTGACACTCTACCGTTGAGTTATATCCCTTCCCTGCTCTTTTAAACATGTGTTTTAAAAAAATAACTAACCTATCGTGCAATCAATTCTAATCTACATGAAATGCAAATGCAAATTTTTTTTTTTTTTTTGTATTTTCGAGATAAACAGAACAATTAAAAGATAAACACTAAATTATCCATGTGTTATCAAAAATGTTATCCACCTTTTTTTTTTTCAAATTGAAATTCAAACTTAATTATTTCGCTAATAAAATCGATAAATTGATCTCGCCCGTGTCGCGATATCAATTTTTTTACAAGTTTACCAAACGCATCCGCATATAATTATTCCATCTAAAGCCTTATAGATTAAATAAAAATTCGGTTTCAATCATGCATTGGAAGATATTTCAAACAAAGAGATAAAATATCAAAAACTAAAACAAGATAAAACAAATCTACCTAAAAATAATCCTTACCAAAAAAAAAAAACTACCTAAAAATAAAATAAATCTCTACCTAAATTGAATTTTTTTCCAAAAATCTGAACGGTGAGGTGGATTGCGATGGAAGCTCAGCGCAGCTAAGGACGGGGCAAGGGCAGCGGCTGTGATGGTGACTCAGTGTGGCTCGACAAGGCCGCGACAAGCTCGATGGTCTATGGTACGGGACACCAGGAAACCTGCAAAGCTATCGAAAACTTAGATAATCCGTCGGGAGGCTTGCCGGTGTCACTGAGTCATCGTCGGTGCTGAGAACCGGTCACGGTATTGAGACCAGAATGGTGAGGCTGAGCAATATCGTTGATGCGCAGCAAGACCGGCGAGCATCACCAATGTTGGGCTGGGACTAATCTGGGCCGAAGAACCTGTAGTCGTGCCCGCACGCTGCCCAGATCGTCTTGAAACACTCAGGGACTGCCAGCGAAAACAGGTTTGCAGTGGGGGTGACGGTGAAGCACTCGGCGTGGCCGAGCAACAAGAACAGCAAATTAATTGATGTTAGGGCGCCCTTCACGGACACGATACCAGCACCGGAAAGAGCTGCAGGCGCACGTGAAGATCACTGACGTCGATGGAGTCCCATTGCTCTACCGAAGGTAAAGAGGGCAAAGCTTTTCCTCACGATCCACCCTTTCCTCTCGATTTCTGCCAAGTGATCCCCAAGAGAAGACTCCCCCTTCGTTGACTTTTAAACACCAAAAAGAACCCACGAAAATTCAACAGAAAGAAAAGCCCTCACGATTTCTTCTCTCTCGCACGATTGTGGATCATGGCCGGTCCCCTCACGATTTCTTCTCTCTCGATGCTCTCAACTGTGGCCGTATGTATGTTCAATGTGTGGCCCCCAACCCTACGCATTTTAACCTATTTATAGGCCATGGATTAGGATTTTTAATTTTCCAAAATCATATCCACGAAGATTTTCTTTTTCAAATGCAATATTTACTTTTGAATTGAAATCTCGTAAAGATAAATCCGTAAAATCTCCCGAGGATACGGGCTTGGGCTGATTTCTTCTCTTCGCTTAGCCTGACTCATCAAATTAGAATTTATGAACCATCAATTCGAACCCATCCGTCCGCGGCCCAATGTAAATGTGAATTAAAAAATAAATGCATCTAAAATTATATGCTATGCAATTAACTATTTTTTCAGGGATAAAATTAACCCATAATTTTTTTTTAATGCGATAAATAACTAAACAGGTCACCAAAATTTAGGTGTCAACATTGATGATGCTACGAAAACAAACGGTTAGGTATGATATACATTCTCAAGGATCATAGATAAAAATGATCGGCGATTCAATAGGTTACTCGAATGATAAAGTCATTGAAAACTCTATCGTAGAGGGAGAGAGCTTGTTCGGTTCTTACTCAAACCAACATTTCAAGGCCAACAAAAATAGAATTCCTCTTGGCTTCCTGGACTATATGTCTTTACCAAATCTGGGAGGAACGGCGATCAATTTATCTATATATCAAATTTTTAAAATAAAATAAATTAAAATTGGTTGGTTACCAAATTGACCCGAATAATCACTTAAAACCCTAATTCTCAGACTGACCAAAATCTTGTCCATGTGTCATTTATGAAAGGTCAACTCAATCCTGAACGGTGAGGATCTCATTAATTACCCTTTTAAAAGATTCATTTCGTAACCTTGTAATAAGGGGTCTCCCATGAATCATTAGTGAAAGCTTATCCTTTTGATGTACAAGGACGGCGGGCTCCAAGAATGCATTCTTTATTTTTTCAATAGAGTCCTAAACATTTTTACTTTTGGATAATTGAATCCATCTTATCAATTTTGGTAGAAAATTACTGATGTAGATGTCGGCAGTGCCATGCTCAAGTAAAATCAAATTTTGCCTGGACTTGCTTGGGCTAGGGCCTCTTGTCGGATCTAGCGAGGCTGACCTTCGCCTAGCGTCACTTGGCAAGGCCGCCCTAACTTGGGTGAGTCGAACTCCCTTCATTGTGACTCGCCCTTGCTCTACTAGTGGCAACCGAGGCCAGCCAGCCCAGCCATGGCTAGTGGCTGGCCACGGGCAAAAAGGTGAAGAAATAAATAAATAAAAAAGAAGAAAAAATCAGGACAAAATAAAAAAAAAAAAAAAAACTAAGATATTATTAAAAAATTTCTATGTCAAAGATAATTATCCCGCATTGCATTGCTAGAATCCACTTCATCAATTTCTAGTCAAAATTGACTAGATATATTCAATTGACAAAATTTAAAGATTTAAATTCAAGACTTTTTCAATAATTTTCCCATCAAATTACATGGAATTGAAAAGACATGATAATTGAATTCGAAGCTGTGACGTTAGGGATAGATTCAGTTTGTGTAGATTGATTGTGTATAGAAAGCCTTCCACAGGCATGCGATCCTTTTTTTTTTTTTTTTCGATAGAATTTCTCGTTACTCATTGAAACATCGATTGATTTTTCACATGTCTTTACTTGTCTACTTATGAACTCGTTGCTGTTCTGAAATCACTATCCCATTTAGCTTTTGGAGAGAAGCGATACTTGTTGAGAGCACTTATTTTGGCATCAAAATAAATCCTCTACCAAACCCTAATCACTAGCTGAACGAAATGTTCTTTGGGTGAAGTTGAACACCAAATTAAGGAAATGGGTCCTAAAAGGGATGAATCTTGCATTGTGTGCACCTCTTTGGGATTCACTTGCTTGGTGGTAAAAAATTGCTCCTAAGTCCTATTAAATAAGAGAACTATTCTGGCATTGCAGTCATTAATGTAGATCCAACCACCAAACCCTACTTACTATCTCAAAGAAATGCTATTTGGGTGAGCGATACCAAATTAGGTATCTGTCCTAGGGAGGACCAATTGAATGCACAACTTCCGAATCGATTCACTTGGCGGTAGGCTTGCTCATTATAGATCACCTATAATCCATTTACTCTTCCTTGTCCTTCTGATTCCTTGGGACTGATTTCTTGCGCCTCGAGAAGCTCGGGATTTCACATCCCTTCTTCATTTAAGATAACCTCTTAGTTAGATTATAACCGACTTGCTGAGATGAATTTAGTTTGATGTGGGGAACAAGACTATGGTACCTATAGAGCGATACGTGGAAACTTCTCTTGGCTTTTCATTGAGCCATGGCTTATTAATCATGTGTATTAATTTGCTCTTGTAACAAAGCAAAGATCAGCAATATATAGAAATGCACAAAGGCAATCCGGATAAAGTCAATTAGAAAGCGATTGAGCTCGCGCCATGGTTCCATGCTTGAGCACAAAACGTGTGAACGAGATTTGAATGGAGCAACAAAACCATGCAAATCTCAATGCAAAACAATAAAAAAATTAAAAATTAAAAATTAAATTGCTTTGTAATTGAACTTCTTGGAATCAAATTACATGCAACTAAATAGTCATGATAATTGAAAATATAATGAACTTGTCAACTTATGACCTCAGGAACTGATTCATTCTGCTAAATAGATTGCACACGGAAAGTCTTCCATTGGCACGTAGTCGAATTTTTCACAGAATTTCTAATTACTCATTGAAACATTGATTTGTTTTTAACATGTCTTGACTTGTCAACTTACGAACTCATCTCCTTTTCATTTCTTCCTTCTCCATTTCGATTTTTGCTTCATTCAGGTCGAATTTCCCCGGTCAATCGCCACAAAATTCAAAGTGAAGCACCCCACGTTTTGCACCTTTATTAAAAGCACATGGTAAAAATAGCTAGCAACGCACAATAACTATTCAGAAGAATCTTGGAAAATCGTTCGGAGAAAACGAGAAAGTATAGTCGCTAATTAGCGATGGGGAATCGATGACGACTTATCTAACTTGAGTGGAGTCTTCCACGAGCTAGGTGGTCATTAGCGAAGACTTTTTTAACTATTAATAATCAACTCCAAATCACGAAAAGGCAAAAAAGGGTTTCTTTTTTTTTTGGGGGAGGAGGGGGCATGAGAAAAAAATCCCATTTTTTAAAATTATTTTCCTTCAAACAAATTATCGTAGATAACAATTTTGTAATTCACGATGGTTCCATTGGATAAGTAATTGGATATGTCAGGATAACATTATATGTAAGCACGTAAAATGCGTTAAATATAAAAAAAGGGAGATATAATAGTCAAAAGAAGTCATTGCTATTCAATTTGAATTGCTCGCAAATTGAGGACATTATATTAAGTTCTAATAATTGCGTGTGAATAAGGAATCATTCAAATGGTTAGAATAAGGGGTGTAGTTTCCCCACATAGCCCTAGGGACCACCACTTCCTAAATACATTGTAAAGATACAACGTGACCAACTTACTATAATCGACCTTAATTTTGTATTTTGTGGCAAAAAAAAAAAAAAAAAACTTGCTTTGTTATTTATAAGTTATCCCATTTTAGACGTGGATGAGAATAATTGTGTCTTAAATAAATCTTCATTGGACTAGCCGCCTTGAGTTATGTGAAATGTGTGAAAGCAAGTGAGACGAAATCGTCCGGACCAACTACACAATTTAATATGACTACCACAATTCAAGAAAATAGCGGAATTTTCGTATGATACTCTATCAAAAAAAAATTCAAAAGAAGATGAATAGTATGTGCTTTATTCCTTTTGTGATTGACCGGATTACTCTACCATGGTAAAAAGAACAATAATTATTTTAAAAAAAAAGGATGAAAATGAGAGGAACGTTTTGATGCAGCTAGACGGCCATCATCAGAAGATGAGTTAGAAAAAGAATGTCGTTTCGTCGTATTAAATCGGGAGAGGGTGTGAACATAATTAAATTACAGGAATGAGATACTCGATTATGTATACAAGTAGCTTCATGTTGGTGACAATAGCAACGGGCCAAGAAAACAAAAGATGACAACGATGGCGGTCTATTTATCTTCACTTTTCACATTGAGATTGTCTATGTATCATCAGCTTTTGTTTAAAAAATATAAAATAAAATTGGATGGTGAACCGAATAATCACAAGAAACCCATTCGACCAAAAAATAAAATAAATCATATGGAACCCTAATTCTCAAACTGACCAAAATCTTGTCCATGTCTCATTCTTGATAGGTCAAGTCAACCCTAAAAATGATGAGGATCTCATTAATTTCCCTTCAAAATGATTATATCGCCCTTTGAAAAGGAGACGTTGTTGTGTAAAATTGGTGGTTCCAGGACAAGTTTTTTCTTTGAAGTACTTATTTTAAATAATTTTTTTAAATGATTGTTATAAACAAAACTAACATTATTTTGAATATTTGACGGCCAATCTACTTGTGAAAATTTCAAAGGTTCCGTACATGAAGAGAAACGCAAATTCCAAACAAGGAAAATAATGATGATTATATGTTGCAAGACGAGTTCTAATTACCGAACTACAACAACAGTTAAAACGTCGCAAATTGTCATATTTTCTTAATTTAATACTCGGAGCTAGCTAACTGATTCTCGAGAAAAGTATAACTAGAGTAGCTGATCATTAACATTAATGATTCGTCTCATCGCTTCCTTCACGCATGGGTTTACAATAAATTAAAAAGAAAAAAAAAAAAAAAAAAGGAAGGTAGCTGTGCTCATCTCAAGGATGCCACGCGCCTTCACCCGCTCCCATTTAATTGACCCCATTGACCCAAAGCTTTTATAAATGCATGTACTTAGGTCTTTTTCTCTAAATCCGCCGTCATCTGTACGCACTTGGAGCACGTAAGCCGAAACGATAGAATATTCAAATTTCGATGTAAGACGAAGAAGTAGAAAGAGGGTCGATGTGACCTTTTTGCATCATTCGTTCAGTCTTCCCTTGTTCGTTAAATTAGTATGATAATAAGTTCGAATTCATGCCATTGTGAGGTGAAGCTCTCTCGTACATCATAAAATTGATCAAATTGTATCGTGCTATGTCAACATATGGTATGAGTATCGCAATGGCATGGACATGATACACATTCTCAGAAACCATAAATGGAGATGGTCGGAGATTCTAAGAGGTTAGCCTGAGTGATAAAGTCATTGAAAATCATAGGTCTCTAGAGGCACAAGAGGTCTTGTATTCGGTTCTTATTCAACACGACATTTTAAGACCGATAAGAATAAAATTCCTTGTGGCATCGTAGACAATATATCTTTGATCAAATCAGAAAGGTAGGGCGTCGATTTGTGCGAAAATGCTTGTTTGTACGCCATCTATCTCTACCTGAAACAAGAAAAAAGTGTTTACTAAGAGGAGCAGAAGAATATTTCAAGTAGGCCTTCGTTTACACGTTCTTTTGGTGGAGAGATGGTGGAAGGAAAATAATGCTACGGATGTTAAAAGGGGGTGCATGACAAACCATTGTTTCTGTTCCAAAAACAATTTTTCAATTTCAAACTTGTTTCTAAAATAAAAGTCCGTTTGATAAATTTATTTCATTTTTCTATTTCCGAAATAGATTCTTGTTTTAGAAATAGGTTTGAAATAGAAATCAAAAGTAAAAATTTTCTATTTATCTATTTCTAGAACAAAAATGAGAAATAAAAATTCTTCTCATCGTGTCCTCCATCCGTTATCGTCGACCACCGTTCGTCGGTCACCAGCCACTAGTTGCCGGCCGCTGGTCGCCTGTCCGCCATCATTCGAAAGGAAGAAATTTTATGTCGTTATCAAACTAATTTCTATTTTTAGAGTAAAAATTTTATATCGTTATCAAATGATTATTTTTGCTTAAAAACTCATCTAAAAATAAAAATAGAAAAATCTATTTTTCTTCAAACAATTAACTTCTGATGACCAGAATGTTTATTATTTGCGCTCTAATTGACCCTGGTGAGAACTGAATGAGATGGTTGATGATGAGTTTATTGACTCTTAACACGAGCCGACACGAGAAGGAAAGAAAGAAAGAAAGAAAGCAATCATCAAACTCAAGCCCAATAAGCAAAGGAGAGAGAAAAAAAATCCAAAGCCTGTCCCATTTATTCCACCCTCCTTTCTCGCTGACTTTGAACCGCGTAGTCTTTGACAGACTTTTCCACAAACCCCACCACTTCCTGGAAGGCAGATCTTTTTGGCTTTTAGGAAGCGCTAAACTGATAGGCCTAACATATCAGTCTTGAACGAGCCCTTTGTAACCTGTTCTGATAATAGGTCAGAACGACATGCATTAAGACGGTGGTGAATGGGAAGATGCAGAGTTTTCACTTTGGAAAAGGAACGACAGGTGGCGGAGACATGGCGAGAAAGAACCTCCGGTTGCTCTTGTTTCTGGTTCTCTTCTGTTCTTGGATTCATCTGATTTGCTCTACTACAAACGCAGATGACCGTAAGTGCACACACATGTATTTGTTTATGCATGTTGCTATGGTCTGTGGATTTCTTGTTGTTCATGTTCATTCTTTCTTTCCATCCGTACTTCTTTTGGGTTCATCTTGTTCTGGCTTGGGGATGGTGTGAGTAAAAGGTAGCTAGTCATCAAAACAACTTTTCTTTTATCTTTTTTCCCTTTTAAGGTTTCAAGAACTGAAGTTGTCTGTGTAGAACTTAGAATTTCTCAGGTCTTTAAGGTTGTGGCTTCTCTGGCGAGACATGAACATGTTATATTATTGGAACCAGGAAAGGGCTACTTTCGGTCTCTTTGAGCCCAAAGGATCATCTGGAATTTGTCACGTAGTTGAGAGGACAAGCTTAAAAGGTTGCTAGTTTCGCAGGTTTTTCTCATCTTAAATTGTCGCTGGAGTCTTGATCAACAAGGGCCATATACTTTTCGCTATGTGCTTTGGGATTGAGTCATTCTAGCCTCGGTTTAACTACTTGAAGGAAGAACTGACATAGGTGCAAGAAAGAGGTCTCCCACTATGTTGTTAACCATTAACAAGTTCATAAACTTGGATACGATTACATACATCATTCCCTCAAAAAGATTTCAGCAACGTGGAACTCAGGAATAAATAGAGATTAGATGCACGAGTATAGAAATTGAAGCATCTAGTGGTTATTGCCGTGAAAGTTATCTTGGCCGTCCATGCAGTGAATTCATTTATCTGCTCTGAGGCATGCAGAGCATGAAATATTCAGCCCTGTTCGAACATGTTGGTCTTTTTCTGCCTTGTAGATGTAGAACTAAATTGTAGAGTTCCCAAATTTCATATCTAATCATACGCTCTGAACAAACAGTAAGTTCTGGCATTGATCATGAAAGAAATTTGAGTGTTGAATTTAGTGAGAGAAAGGAAAAGGCAAACTGTCTATCTGCATCCATCCTTGAATACTTGCTCAATCAATAGAACAAAGACGCCTCTGCTAAAACAATGGCAGGATCAGTGGGAAGTCCACACTCATAAAAACTGTGACAAAAGTGCTTGCCCGGATCTTGGTCAATGAGCATTTTAGTGGAAGTGGCTGTCACAATTAGCTGTTTTACCCAACTGCTGCAGCCATCAGAGAGCTTTTAGTACATGATGACACCGTGTCTCTTCCGATCAGAAATTTTTCTTTAAAAATCTTGCATCAACAATGGATCTCACGAGGCTTGAACATGCATTTGACCTTATTGGCCTGTGGCCAAGGCAAAATCTGTTCCCTTTCCCATCTTAAAATTTCACTCTTTTTCTTTCTTGCCATATAATTGTGCAGTCACCGTTCTTTTAGCCCTGAAAGCCCAGTGGCAGAACACACCGCCCAACTGGGGCAAGTCCAGTGATCCCTGTGGACTGCCTTGGGATGGAGTCACTTGCGACAATAATTCAAGAGTGACCGGACTGTAAGTGCTCCCTACTTGTCATTGGTGCACATTTCTGTTCCCAGTTCCTAGAAATGTCTTTTTTTCCAAACTCAGTGATGCCATTTTAGCCGGCCGTTGACTATGATATTTTCCTTTGGTTATGCCCTTGACAGAGGGTTATCTGGCATGAATATCAAAGGGCTGCTGCAACGTGAAATAGCAGGTCTCACAGAACTCACTTATTTGTGAGATTCTCCTCTTTCAATTATCCGTCATGATCATAAGCCGATTCTTAGATAAGGATTGCATAAATAAAGTCCTTCAAAGCATTGTGTTCAATCATCAAGTATCATATAAACGACTCTACTTATTTGTATCATTTAACTGTTGAAATGCAGGGTTCTTTCCTTAAACAAGGATCTCAACGGATCGATCCCTCCACAGTTGGGAAGCCTACCGAACTTGAATACCTTGTAATGTCCCTTTTGACTGCATACCTACATCAGCTTGTTTTTCCCTTTTCTCTCAAGTATGAGCATTGATCTTTCAAAATTTTCAGAATCTTAGCTGGATGTGGCTTGAGTGGTAGTATTCCTGATGAACTGGGCAACCTCACGGAGCTGACCTTCTTGTAAGGCTTGTCAAAATGCGAATGCCACTAATTCGATGCTTATGGAAGTTTAGCTATATGATTTGCTTAGACTTTCATATTGCCGTTCTTACCAGGGACTAAATTCCAACAATTTTAGAGGTAATATACCTGCTTCTTTGGGTAAACTCTCCAAACTCCGCTGGTTGGACGTGTCAGAAAACCAGTTATATGGATCACTACCAGTTTCGACGAACACCACCCCAGGGTTGGACCTGTTGTTCAAATGTAAACACTTGTAAGTTCTCTACAATAATCCCTCACCTAGTGTGATCAATATAGACTAAGGATCTTTTTATTCCAGATTCTACTGATAAGTGATACAATCTTTATGTTCTTTCATCATTAACTGTTTGAAATGTGCTGCATCGGTAATTTCAGCCACTTCAGCAAGAACCAACTGTCTGGCACCATACCAGATAAACTGTTCAGTTCAAACATGTCTCTGATACACATGTAGGTTACCGATTTTCTCACTTCATATAATATACCGACTTCTGCTCTAACTTGTGCTAGCTTTTGTTGACAGATTATTTGATGATAACAAATTTAATGGTTCTATACCGTCCACAGTAGGCCTTGTTCAGACGATTGAGGCTCTGTAAGTAAACCATGTTTTGTGCTTTGGGATATTTAATTATCAACCATCACCAACTACTAAATTTATTTGGACTAATATTGCACAATCTGCCACAGCCGACTTGATAGGAACTCCTTTTCTGGGAATGTCCCTTCAACTCTCAACAACATTACACAACTCAGTGAACTGTGAGAATACATTTTTTCATCAATGGTATTCTAGCGAGATCACAGAAAGAAATCCACTCATTCTGCTAAGTTTTCTTCAGGAATTTAGCATATAATGAATTGGACGGTCCTTTGCCAAATTTGACGGGTATGAATTTCCTCAGTTACATGTAAGCAAGACACCCTGGCTTTGTCTCTGCCTCATGGTATCACATGGTTAATCCTGCTGGGTGGTTGACCGGACATAACTGTACATTTGCAGTGACCTCAGCAACAACTCTTTTGCGGCTTTGGCAGCTCCAGATTGGTTCTTGACTTTATCATCTCTCACCACTCTGTAAGATTTCTCAGTGCAATTGGTACAAAGAAAAGTTATACGGCTTTCTGGAAGTAGTGTGTGACCTCAAATTTATCTCACTATGACCAGAATCATAAAAAATGGACCGCTTCAAGGGACTGTACCACCAAACCTCTTCGGCCTTCCTCAGCTAGAGCAAGTGTAAGGAAGAAATATTTCTAATCTGTGTCCTCTTCTACCGCGTTGATGATTTTTTGAACTTCTACAGTGATTTGAGAAATAATGCTTTCAATGGAACGCTGTACTTGGGTACCAGCGTCAGTCCCACATTGGAGCTCGTTAATTTGGAAGATAACAAGATTGAATCACTGACGACCAGTCCCTACCAGAAGAGATTAATGTGAGAGACAGATCACAGGTGTTAGACTTCAATTCTGAGATAAGATAGACATTATGATCCTAATCATTTTTTTTTCCTTTTTTGCATCAGGCTAAACGGAACTCCAGCATGTAATAATGCGCCTGTTCTTTCAATTTTGGGGTACTGCAAATTTCAGCCGCAACCACCTTATTCTACCCCAACCTACTGCGGAGGTGTATTGTGTCCCTCAAAACAGAAGCTTAAACCTAGAAGCTGCAACTGTGCAGTTCCGTATGAAGGAATAATAACATTTAAAGCTCCATCATTCAGCGATTTGTCCAATGCCAATGCCAATCTGTTTGAATCGTTGGAAGTAGAACTGTGCCAGACATTGAACCTAAGTAATGGTTCAGTTTCCCTTCACGATATTGGCTTTGATCAAAGCACTGGCTATCTTTTGGTACCTGTGTCTTTCTTTCCATCTGAGGGGACAGAATTCAGCAGGTCAGACATTCGGAGAATCGGATTCGTTATGACTAACCATACCTTTGAATCGCCCACCAATTTTGGTACCTATCTCTTCAGCGAAAATCCTTATCCATTCCCAGGTAACTTAAATTCATCCTCTCATGTATCAGGTTTGACTATCATTCATATCCGTTTTGACATGAACCACCGTTCCAGCTCACGAAATAAGAATCAACATCGGCGTCATAGTAGGGATTGCCATTAGCTGCTCAGTCCTGGTTCTTGGACTTGTGTGGTCAGCAATATATGCTATTAAACAGAAGAAAAGAGCACAAAGAGCAATGGAATTGAGCAAACCATTTGGTAATTAATGCATGAACTCTTCATCTTTTTGCTACTGAAGCACTTTGACAAGCTGATTGCTGAGATCATTGAAAAGGAGTAAACTAAATAATTTGTTTCTCACTCACATTGATCTATCCATTTTTAAGCATCCTGGATACCGAGGGAAAGTGATGGTGGAGGAGCACCGCAGTTGAAGGGGGCAAGGTGGTTCTATTTCGACGAAATCAAGAAGTGCACCAATAGTTTTTCTGAAAGTAATGAGATAGGCTCGGGGGGCTATGGAAGGGTAAAAATCATGCACTGCGTCTGTTGTATGCAAATCATAATATGCTTCATATCACTGCTTTCTAATTCTTTTCATGATCTGATAGGTCTACAAAGGAATGCTTCCTGATGGCCAAGTGTTGGCAATCAAGAGAGCTCAGCAGGGGTCGATGCAGGGTGCGCACGAGTTTAAGACGGAAATTGAGCTACTTTCTCGAGTCCATCACAAGAATCTCGTCAGCCTCATTGGCTTCTGTTACGAACAAGGAGAGCAGATGTTGGTCTATGAATATATGCCTAATGGGACGCTTAGGGAGAGCTTGTCGGGTACTTTCCTTCACCTAAATAGCATCGAGCTTTGTGATCTTTAGATTTTTCATATAAAACTTTCCATATCATGCGTTGTCCTCGTCTCGTTATTTCTAGCATTAGTGCAAGCAAGACTTTTCTGGTGAATGAAACTGCCTATCGTATGTAGCAATGGACGCTGAAAAATTAATGATGCAGGGAAAACTAGCGTACATCTTGATTGGACGAGGAGGCTGCAGACCGCTCTTGGCTCTGCGAAAGGACTAGCATATTTGCACGAACTCGCGAATCCCCCAATAATTCATAGAGATGTCAAGTCCACGAATATTTTGTTGGATGAAAATTTGGTGGCTAAAGTTGCGGACTTCGGCTTGTCTAAAATGGTGGCGGACAGCGAGAAAGGACATGTTTCAACCCAAGTCAAGGGCACACTGGTACAGCATACTTCTATTTGAATGTCCAGTTTAGGTGACAGAGGCGGGTTACTATATCTTAACTGAATCATAACCTCTAGTTTTTCATCGAACTCCAACTGACAATAAGTTCCCCTTTGTCTTCCCGAAACTTCAGCAGATGATATGTTAATGCCAGATTTCCTAGAATTAGGGAAAACACAGGACACTCCTCAGAAGATGAAGTGTATGCTTTCCTGATTTCGAGTTTTGATTGTTTGTAACTTATGATCTTGCAGGGCTACTTGGATCCAGAGTACTACATGACCCAGTTACTAACAGACAAGAGCGACGTCTACAGTTTCGGGGTCGTGATGCTTGAACTGATAACTGCAAAGCCACCGCTCAACAAGGGCAAGTACATTGTCCGTGAAGTTCACATGGCGATGGACAAAAACGACCAAGACTACTACGGACTAAGGGAAGTTATGGATCCGTCCCTTCTCAACGTGGGGCGTCTCGTGGGGTTCACAGGGTTCCTGGAGTTAGCAATGCGATGTTTAGAGGAATTATCCACCAACCGTCCCAGGATGAGTGAAGTCGTGAAGGAAATTGAGGCGATCCTGCAAGCCCATGGGATAGCCACAAGCACGACGTCTGCGTCCTCGTCGGCCACAGACTTTGGAGCTTCACATTATGGTGCTCCTAGACATCCTTTGTACAGTGATGTCTCGTCCAGTAGTCAGGATATTAGTTACAGCAATTCCTTCGATTACAGCAGCGGGTATGCGCTTTCGACGAAGATCGAACCGAAGTAAATTAGATCATGCGAATTGCTTATTTGAATCATCAAACATGTATGGTAGTTAGCTCGAATTTGTTCCATCTTGAGGTGCCATTCCTCTTCCTTTTATATAAGGACAAGACTCGAATAGTAATTTTGTATGGCTAATCCATACACAGGACTCCACTAATATCGGGGTAATTTTTGTTCCTTGATCAAATTGACAAGGCTACATCAATAAACTGTTAGCTCCAATATGTATTCTCAAAAATCATATATGAAATGGTTGGCAATTCAAGAGGATTAGCCAAGTGATAAAGTCATTGAAAATCCTAAGTCTCATGTAAAGGAAGAGGACTTGTTGAATTCCTACTCAAACACAACATTGCAAGGCCGACAAGGACAGAATTCCTCGTGGTGTCGTGGACAATCTATCTTTGCCAAATCGAGGAGATACGGCAATCAATTTATCTATATATCAACTTTTTTTTAATAAGATAAAATAAAATTGGTAACCCTAATTCTCACACTGACCAAAGTCTAGTCCACGTGGTCAGTTATGAAAATTCAACTCAACGCTAAATGATGAGGACCTCGTTAATTTCCTTTTTAAAAGATTCATTTTGTAACCTTGTAACTAGGGGTTCTCCACAACCACTGGGATGAATGGAAGGGGAGGTGAGGGGATTATGGGGTGGGACGCGTAAGTTTGTTTGACTGGTTAGTGTAAAGGTGAATAAAAAAAAAACTAGGGGTCCCCCACGAATAATTAGTTGTTGGTTACAAGGTGTAATCTCACTACAAAAGAGGTTGTTGGTTACAAGGTGTAATCTCACTACAAAAGAGGAGCCAAAGCTCTCTCAAGGGTCTGCAGCCGAACCGTTTGATATATAGGGATGGTAGGCTCTACGGATGCATTCCTTATTTTTACGTGCCGGTGTTTGCATGTCCTGTGACCCAATTGGTACAATATTTTTTTCTTGTTTTGTACCCACCAATACCCTCTAAATGTTTTACATCTATGCCTTTCCAAGGTTCAGATGAAACCTTTTAAGGATTTGCTCAGGTTCAAAAAGGTTTTTATTTTCTTTTTTTGGTTTAAAAATGAGATATTAGGGATGTGCAACCGGACCGGGTATACTCGGTTCCCGAATCAGTCCACCCGGAAAACAGGGTTGGGAACCGGTTCCCATTGAAATCAGTCCAAGAACCGGTTCCCAAAATTCGGTACCGGTTTAAACCAATCTAGGAACAGGTTCCGAGTGATTACCCACCTAGAAACTGGTTCCTAAACTAGTTTTGGAAGTAGAAGTTCAAAACCTTTTTTTTCCCCCGATTTCTATTCTTACTCTAGCAATCACACGACGTTTTTCCTCTTGGCTCTCTCAAACACGCACGGCACTCCTCCTTTGTCATTCCTCTTCCTCACTTGCTTCCCTCCCTCACCGGCTCCCTCTTGCACTGTCTGATAGAAGGATGATGTTCGTCGCTGCCAAATTATTATATATCACATGGATTGACTCGCCCAATTTCTCTTTTGTATGAGGAGTTATTCTTGCATAAATGAGTAGCTTCATATAGTAGTTGTGGAAATAAGACTAATATTAGACTCATGTTTGTTACTAATTCTTTGCCTTATGATTTTATTTATTATAATTAGCTCTGTAGATCCTTAATTTTTCGTTTAGTCAAAAAGTTATTGTATTTATTTATTATAAGTGCTTAATGTTTTAATACAAATTAGAAGGATTACGTTATTTTCTCGCGTATTAATATAAAATTCAAAGTCGTATAAGATATCGGAAGATTGTAAAATAGGTTCTAGTGAAAACAGGATTGACCCTGGAACCGGATTGGAAAAATATGGTGGGTCGTATAAGGTCCAATATAAACGGGATCAAGTATAGAGACTAGAAAAGGAGAACCGGTTATAACATGGTCGGATACGGGGTCAAGTCTAAACCCTACCCATCCTGGACCCGATCACCCCTAGGAGATATTGTAAGTTAAAGTGCATTTGTTTTGAGAAAAATGAATGATTTAGAAAATATTTTCCTAAAAATGATCTTATGTATTGCCTACAAAAATGAATAAATAAAAAATATTTTCATCGTTCATGAAAATATTTAGGGATAAATTATTTTTATAATGAAAATAATTTTCATTGATTAATTATCCCATGCAATACAAACGACAATCTTTAGGAAAAAATTTTAAAGTCATTCATTTTTTACAAAATAAACAATGCCAACATTGATATATATGAGACAAGATTTTTAAGTACTTATTTTAATTTAAAAGCTCCTATAGCGTGCGGTTTTAAAGATTTTAGAGATTCCATATTAAGAGAAATCCAAATCTCAATCAAGAAAATAGAATGGCTATTGTTGGCTGTATTTCACAAGACAAATTTCAATTACTTATTACAAGACAAATAAAAACGCAAAAAATCGTAATCTTTTTTTTTTCTTTTAAGGGTTAATACCACTAAAAACTCCAAATTGGTATATATGTGACAAATTTACCACTAATTAATTTTTGGGTCATAAAAAATCCAAATTAGTACACTTATGACATATTTATCTTCAGTTAGCTTCCATCAAATTTTACTGTGAAATTACTTGATACATGCCAATAACTCAATTAGTATGCCATTGCCACATAAAAATCCATATCAATTTGGGTAAATTTATCACAAATATACTAGTTTGGGGTTTTTTGTAATCCAAAACTTAATTGGTCATTTGGTAAGTACTTCTTTTATGCATTAATGTGGACATTTTTTAATAGTTTTTTTGGCTTTTTTCTTCTCTCTTTTCTTTTCTTATATTGAGGGCTTGACAAGGGTCATTGGCATTGGGCGAGGGTCGCCATGCTCTCACCAGCAAAAGCAAGGCCATGCAACCTCTCACCTAGATCTAGTGAGGGTCACGACGCCCTCACTAGGCCGTTGACCCTAATCTGCCCTCAGTAAAAAAAAAAAAGTAAAGAAAAAAATTCAAAATATCATTAAAGTGTTCATGTCAGTGTCAACCATGTCAAATAGGATAGTCAGAGTTTATGTCAGTGATTTCTAGTCAAAATTAATCGGATGATCTCAATTAACAAAATTTGAAAAAGTTTAGAATGAAATTGAGATAATTGAAAGATATAATAAAACTAAATTGGCATAAATGCAATAGATGTAGAATTTTTTCTTTTTTGGTAATTTCAGTTGTTAATCTGATCAATGACTTATAAGATTGAAGCGAGATTTACCTAATCAAGATGACAATGTTGACAATGCAAGCTGAGAAATTCAATGATCGGTCTCATTAGTTCCTTCACGTGGGTTTACAATTTGGATAATGACGTTTAAGCCCAGATTTAAAAAAATTAAAATGAAAAAAGAAAAGAAAGCAAGGCAAAAACAACCGAAATAGCGGCCTTCATCTCAAGGAAGGTTTTCAATGAAAACCGGCATCTTGTCAGTCCAGGAAGGCGCTGAAAGTCCTGGCAAGTTGGGCACTCCTTCCGGGTGGTGGTCCTACCCCTTCTGGTTTGTTTCTTCGGAGGAAGAAAGTGTTGAACTTCTCATGGAAGAAGATCACGGTCTTCCTTATGAACGGGAAGTCCATCTCAGCTATATCTCTACAGCTTAACAAACTCCATCATAAAGCGCTTTCCATGCTCATTTATGAAGGGAGGGAAGAAAGTGTAGACATTACCCTATACAGAATCCTGGCCCAAAAAAAAAAAAATCCGAAAACCGTAACCGAGTTCGGTTCACATTTTGATTTGGTTACCCCTAGTCTTCATGCAAGGTTGACACTCTAGGGGTGTCGGAACCGAACTAAAATTGAATTGAACTGGAATTTCGTGCATTTCGATTCGGTTTCAGTTTCAGTTCAAATAATGAAAAAATAACTATTTTTTTTATTCCAATTCGGATATTTTCGGTTTTGTTTAGTTAATAGAACCTAACTGAAAATTGCCCATCTTTTTAATATTATAATTTACTTCTCTCTACTTTTTCACTAAAACCTTTTCTTAATATCACAAAAGAAGACAACTGAAAAACCAGACAAAATTGGAGTGAATTGAATTGAGCCGAGCTAGGTTTTTGGTTCAAGTTATGTTCGGTTCGGTTGGGTTCATGGTACGATTCAAAGGTAATGCACACCACCCCCGCCCTCTTCACCTGCGCCCATTCAATTGACCCCCATGCCTTTCCCTTTTGGTCAGAAATTGGCCCCACTGCTTTTCAATCGCATTTGCTTCCGTCTTTTTCTCTTAATGGCATGCGCCGTCATAAAAGAAAATCGCCCATCCACTTGGAGCATTTGAGCCGAAACCGTGAAGATTCAAATGTCAGCATAACGCGACGAAGTAGAAAGGGAGCCGATGTGGCCTTTTGCTTCGTTCGTTCATATCCCAATTCCGGCTAACGTGTTTTTTTATCCATCAAATTGGTACGATAGTTAGATCGAATTCATTCCATTTTGAGGTAGAGCTCCATCGTCCTGTCGTCCATCATTAATAATGATGAGACTCAGAGTAGTTATATGGCGCGATCTATCCACGAGACATCATTAATATCAAGGTTCTTGCTTATTCTTGATCAAATTAATTGTACTACGTCAACATATCGTATGAATATCACAATGGTTATCAGGAACCACAGAACAAGATGATTGAGGATTCATGAGGTTAGTTGAGCGATAAAGTCATCAAAAACCTTAGGTCTCTCAAAGCTTAAGAGGTCTTGTCTGTGGTTCTTACTCAGCACAACATTTGAAGGCCAATATGGATATAACTCCTTGTAGCATCGTGGACAACTTATCTTCCACGAAATTGGGAAGGTACGGCGGTCAATTTGTCCTGTGAAAACGCTTGCTTTGTACGCCATCAATACCCGAAACAAGAAAAAGTGGAACAAGAGAAGCAGAATATTCAATCAAGCCTTTGTTTACACATTCTTCTCCCTTGGCTTTTGGAGGATCGACAGCCTGAAGAAATTAATGTTATAGATGTTAATTGGATCGTGACCGTGATGAAAAAGTCTCTGGTGAGAACTAAAGAGAGAGAGGTCTGGAAGGAGAATGTTCAAATGGTTGAGAATGAGTTCATTAACTCTTGAACACAAAGCCAAACCAAAAGGAAAGAAAGAAATTAATCACTAAACTCAAACACGACAGGCAAAAGAGGAAAAATCCAAAGCTTGTCCCATTTTCTTCCTCTCTCCTTTCAAGTTGACTTTGAAACAGATCTTCTTTGGCAGTGTTGTCAGCAAACCCCACCACTTCATTGTTCACACACCCATATTGTCCTAAAATGTAGATTTTTGCTTTGGTTACCGCTAAATTGATAGGCCAAACATATCAGTCTTGAACGAGTCTTTACCACGTGTTTTGATATTGGGTCTGAACGATATGTATTGAGATGGTGGTGAATGAGAAGATGCAGTTTTTTCACTTTGGAAAAGGAGCGAGAGGTGGCAGAGACATGGCAAGCAAGAACCTCCGGTTGCTCTTGTTTCTGGTTCTCTTCTGTTCCTGGATTCATCTGATTTGCTCAACAACAAACACAAATGACCGTAAGCGCACACGCATGTATTTGTTTATGCATGTTTCTATGATGAATTTCTTATCATTCATGTTCTTTGTTTCTTTCCATTTGTACTTCTTTTGGGTTCATCTTGTTCTGGCTTGGGGATGGTGTGAGAAAAAGGTACCAAGTCATCAAATAGATTTTCTTTTATCTTTTTAATCTTTTAAGGTTTCAGGGACTTAAGCTGTCTGTGTAGAACTTAGAGTTCCTCAGGTTTTTAAGGTTGTGGCTTGTCCCGCGGACATGAACATGTTATGTTATTGGAGCCAGGAAAGGGCTACTTTCGGTCTCTTTGAGCCTGGAGGATCATCTCGATTTTGTCATGTACTTGAGAGGCTGCTAGTTTCGCAGGTCTTTCTCGTCTTATAATGTCCCTGGATCCTTGATCAACAAGGACTATATAACTACTCGAAGGAAGGAAGAACTGACATAGGTGCAAGAAAGAGGTCTCCCACTATGTTGTTAACCATTAACAAGTTCATAAACTTGGATACGATTACATACATTATTCCCTCAAAAAGAATTTCAGCAATGCGGAACTCAAGAATAAATAGAGATTAGATGCGCGAATATAGAAATTGAAGCACCTAGTGGTTATGTGCGGGAAAGTTATCTTGGCCGTCCATGCTGTCAATTCAATTATCTGCTCCGAGGCATGCAAAGCATGAAATATTTAGCCCTGTTCGAACATGTTGGTCTTTTTCTGCCCTATAGATGTAGAACTAAATTGTAGAGTTCCCAAATTTCATATCTAATCATACGCTCTGAACAAACAGTAAGTTCTGGCATTGATCATGAAAGAAATTTGAGTGTTAAATTTAGTGAGAGAAAGGAAAAGGCAAACTGTCTATCTGCATCTATCCTTGAATACTTGCTCAATCAATAGAACAAAGACGCCTCTGCTAAAACAATGGCAGGATCAGTGGGAAGTCCGCACTCATAAAAACTGTGACAAAAGTGCTTGCCCGGATCTCGGTCAATGAGCATTTTAGTGGAAGTGGCTGTCACAACTAGCTGTTTTACCCAACTGCTGGAGCCATGAGAAAGCTTTTAGTACAGGATGGCACCGTGTCTCTTGCAATCAGAAAATTTTTCTTTGAAAATTTTGCATCAACAATGGATCTCGTTAGGCTTGAATGTGCATTTGACCTTGTTGGCTTGTGGCCAAGGCAAAATCTGTTTCCTTTCCCATCTTAAAATTTCACCCTCTTTCTTCTTTGCCATGTAATTGTGCAGTCACTGTTCTTTTAGCCCTGAAAGCCCAGTGGCAGAACACACCGCCCAACTGGGGCAAGTCCGGTGATCCTTGTGGACTGCCTTGGGATGGAGTCACCTGCCACAATAATTCAAGAGTGACCGGATTGTGAGTGCTCTCCACTTGTTGTCATTGGTGCACATTTCTGTTCCCAGTTCCTAGAAATGTCTTTTTTTCCAAACTCAGTGATGCCATTTTAGCCGGCCATTGACTGTGATATTTTCCTTTTGTTATGCCCTTGACAGAGGGTTATCTGGCATGAATATCAAAGGGCTGCTGCAACATGAAATAGCGGGTCTCACAGAACTCACTTATTTGTAAGATTCTCCTCTTTCAATTATCCGTCATGATCATAAGCTGATTCTTAGATGTGTATAAGGATTGCATAAATGAAGTCCTTCAAAGCATTGTGTTCAATCATCAAGTATCATATGAACGAGTCTACTTATTTGTATCATCTAACCTTTGAACTGCAGGGATCTTTCCCTAAACAAGGATCTCAGTGGATCAATACCTCCAGAGTTGGGAAGTCTACAGAACTTGAATATCTTGTAATATCCCTTCTGACTGCATACATTGCTAAATCAGCTTGTTTTTCCCTTTTCTCTCATGTACAAGACCTGATCTTTCAAAATTTTCAGAATTTTAGCTGGATGCAGCTTCAGTGGTAGTATTCCTGATGAATTGGGCAACCTTTCAGAGCTGACTTTCTTGTAAGGCTTGTCAAAATGCGAATGCCAGTAATTCGATGATTATGGAAGTTTAGCTATATGATTTGCTTAGACTTTCAAATTGCCATTCTTACCAGGGCACTAGATACCAACAATTTTAGTGGTAATATACCTGCTTCTTTGGGTAATCTCTCCAAACTCTACTGGTTTGACATGTCGGAAAATCAGTTAGATGGGTCACTACCAGTTTCAACGGACACCACCCCAGGGTTGGACCTTTTGCTCAAATGTTATCACCTGTAAGTTCTCTACAATAATCCCGCACCTAGTGTGATGAATGTAGACTAAGAATCTTTTTATTCCAGACTCTACTGATAAGTGATACAATCTTTATGTTCTTTCATCATTAACTCTTTGGAATGTGCTGCATTGGTAATTTCAGCCACTTGAGCAAGAACCGACTGTCGGGCACCATACCAGATAAACTGTTTAGTTCAAAGATGTCTCTGATACACATGTAGGTTACCAATTTTCCGACTTCATATAATATACCAAGCTTTCTGCTCTAACTCGTGCTAGCTTTTGTTGACAGATTATTTGATGATAACCAATTTATTGGTTCTATACCATCCACAGTAGGCCTTGTCCGGACGCTCCAGGCTCTGTGAGAATCTCCTCACCTAATGTTTATTTTGTGTTTTGGGATATCCAATTATCAACCATTGGCACCTATTAAATTTATTTGGACTCACATTGCACAATATGCCGCAGCCGACTCGATAGGAACTCCTTTTCTGGAAACGTCCCTTCAACTCTCAACAACCTTACAAAACTCAGTGAGCTGTGAGTATAGATTTCTTCATCGATGGTATTCTGGTGGGATCACCAAAATCTCCTCTCACTCCACTAAGTTTCCTTCAGGAATTTAGCATACAACGGATTGAACGGTTCTTTGCCAAACTTAACAGGGATGAATGCACTCAGTTACATGTGAGTAAGAAATCCTGGCTTTGTCTCTCCCTCATGATATCTCATGGCTAATTTCACTGGCTGGTTGACTGGGCAAAAATGTACCTTTGCAGTGACCTCAGCAACAACTCTTTTGCGGCTTCAGTAGCTCCAGATTGGTTCTCAACTTTATCATCTCTCACCACTCTGTAAGATTTCCCAGTGCAATTAATACAATGAAAAGTTGTATGGCTTTCTGAAACTGACGTACGACCTCAAATTTATCTCACTATGACCAGAATCATACAATACGGACCGCTTCAAGGGACTGTACCACCAAACCTCTTCAGCCTTCCGCAGCTACAGCAAGTGTAATGAAAAAATATTTCTAATTTGTATCCTCTTGCTTATACCATTTTGATGATTTTTCGAACTTCTACAGTGATATGAGAAATAATGCTTTCAATGGAACGCTGTACATGGGTACCAGCGTCAGTCCAAAATTGGTGCTCGTTAATTTGGAAGATAACCAGATCGAATCCCTGTTGACCAGTCCCTACCGGAACAGATTAACGTGAGACAGACAGTTCGCAGGCATTAGACTTCAATTCTGAGATATGAAAGACATTATGATTCTAATCATTTGTTTTTTTTTTTTTTTTCCTTTTTTGCGTCAGACTAATGGGAAATCCGGCATGTACCAATGCGCCTGTTCTCTCAACTTTGGGGTACTGCGAAGATCAGCAGCCACAAGTTTATTCCACCCCAGCCAAATGCAGAGGTGCATCGTGTCCCTCAGATCGGAAGCTTGAACCTGGAAGCTGCATGTGCGCGGTTCCGTATGAAGGAACATTCACATTTAAAGCTCCATCATTCAGCGATTTGTTCAACGCCACTCTGTTTCAATCGTTGGAAGTAGAACTGTGGCGGACATTGAACCTACCTAATGGTTCAGTTTCCCTTCAGAATATCGGCTTTAATCAAAGCAGTGGCTATCTTATGGTACCTGTGTCTTTCTTTCCATCTGATGGGACGTACTTCAGTAGGTCAGATATTGGGAGGATCGGATTTATTATCACGAACCATACATTTCAGCAGCCCACGGGCTTCGGCCCCTACATCTTCAGCGCATATCCTTATCCATTCCCAGGTAACTTAAATTCATCCTCTCATGCATCAGGTTTGACTATCATTCATATCCATTTTGACATGAACATCCAATCCAGCTCACGGAATACGAATCAGCATCGGCGTCATAGCAGGGATTGCCATTGGCTGCTCAGTCCTGGTTCTTGGACTTGTGTGGTTAGCAATATATGCTATCCGACAGAAGAAAAGAGCACAAAGAGCAACGGAATTGAGCAAACCATTTGGTAATTAATGCATGAACTCTTCATTTTTTTTGCTACTGAGGCACTTTGACAAGCTGATTGCTGAGATAGTTGAAAACGAGTAAACTAAATAAGTCGTCTCACTCACATCGATCTATCCATTTTTAAGCATCCTGGATACTGAGGGGAAGTGGTGGCGGAGGAGCACCCCGATTGAAGGGGGCAAGGTGGTTCTATTTCGACGAAATCAAGAAGTGCACCAATGGTTTTTCTGAAAGTAACGAGATAGGCTCCGGGGGCTATGGAAGGGTAAAATTCACGCGCTGCACCAATTGTATGTAAATTATAATATGCTTCGTATCACTGCTTTGTAATTCTTTTTCATGAACTGATAGGTCTACAAAGGAATGCTTCCTGACGGCCAAGTGTTGGCAATCAAGAGAGCTCAGCAGGGGTCGATGCAGGGCGCGCACGAGTTCAAGACGGAAATCGAGCTACTTTCTCGAGTCCATCACAAGAATCTCGTCGGCCTCGTTGGCTTCTGTCACGAACAAGGAGAACAGATGTTGGTCTACGAATATATGCCCAATGGGACACTTAAGGAGAACTTGTCAGGTACTTTCCTTTGCCTAAATCACATAGAGCTTTGTGATGTTTAGACTCCATATAAAACATTCCGGATCATGCTTTGTCCTCCTATCATTCTTTCTAGCATAAGTGAGAGTGATACTTTTTCTGGTGAATGAAACTGCCTACTGTTTGTAGCAATGGATACTGAAAATTAATGATGTAGGGAAAACAAGCATACCTCTTGACTGGAAAAGGAGGCTCCAGGTCGCCCTTGGCTCCGCGAGAGGACTGGCATATCTGCACGAACTCGCGAATCCCCCTATAATTCACAGAGATGTCAAGTCCACGAATATCTTGTTGGATGAAAATTTGGTGGCTAAAGTTGCAGACTTTGGCTTGTCTAAAATGGTGGCGGACAGCGAGAAAGGACATCTTTCAACACAAGTCAAGGGCACAATGGTATAGCATACTCCTATTTGAATGTCCAGCTTATGCAACAGAGGCGGGTTATGAGATCTTAACCGAATCATAACCTCTAGTTTTTCATCGAACTCCGACTGACAATAAGTTTTCCTTTGTCTTTCTTGAAACTCCAGCAGATGATAAGTTATGCCATTTTCCTAGAATTAGGCAAAACACGGGACACCCCGGATAGGTGAAATGAAAGTAAAAAGGATTATATAGAGTACCATTTTGAAATCTGAGTAGGTTTGACTAAGTTGCAATGAGGTATAGATAATCCTCAAAAGGTGAAGTGTATGCTTTCCTGATTTCAAGTTCTGATTGTTCGTAACTCGTGATCTTGCAGGGCTACTTGGATCCAGAATATTACACGACCCAGTTACTAACAGACAAGAGCGATGTCTACAGTTTCGGGGTCGTGATGCTTGAACTGATAACTGCGAAGCCACCGCTCGACAAGGGCAAGTACATCGTCCGTGAAGTCCGCATGGCGATGGACAAAAACGACCGAGACTACTACGGACTAAGGCAAGTCATGGATCCGTCCCTTCTCAAAGTGGGGCGTCTCGAGGGTTTTACATGGTTCCTGGAGTTAGCAATGCGATGCCTCCACGAATCATCCGCCAACCGTCCCAGGATGAATGAAGTCGTGAAGGAAATCGAGATGATCCTGCAAGCCGACGGGATAGCCACAAGCATGACGTCCGCGTCCTCATCGGCCACAGACTTTGGAGCTTCACATTATGGTGCTCCTAGGCATCCTTTGTACAGTGATGTTTCATCCAGTAGTAAGGATGTTAGTTACAGCAATTCGTTCGACTACAGCAGTGGGTACGCACTTTCGATGAAGATTGAACCAAAGTAAATGTCGATCGCTAGAGTCGCTTATTTTGTTCATCAAATTTGTATGGCAGTTAGCCGACTTTGTTCCATTCGTCATATAGTAATTTTATATCACTCCATACATACACAAAACATCATCAATATCGAAGTACTTTTTTTTCCTGTATTAAGTTGACGATGCTACTACCTCGACTGTTGCCTTCTTTTGGGCGACTAGATGTGGTCTTCCTTGGAGTAATAAGCCTTGGGAGGATATGCTTAGTTGGGCTTCGGCCTTGCTCTCGAGCAAAGAGTTTTATAAATGCATTGGCTGATTCTCTTTTGGAGCTCTCTGCCACATCATTTGGAAGAATAGAAACGATATTCTCTTTAGGAGTGTGCAGATTTCTACTTCGGCTATGAAGAAGCACCTTCTAAAGGTTGTTAAAGATAAGGCTTGCACCTTCAAAAATGTGGAGGATTCCCCAAGAAATAGAAGAGTGCAACGTTCCTGGGAAGTGGACCCTGCTATCTTCGACGTCTGAGTTGGCCTTGCCTGGGTAGACACTTGGTGCTGCTTTGTGTTCTTCCTTTGGCGTGTTGTCTTGTTTTGGTGTTGTCGACCAATTAGCCTTTTTTCGGCTTCCTTTCACTCATCATGAGCTTGTTCATCTTGAGTGACAGTTTTTTGAAGTCGTTTGTCTGTACATTTTGACATTCCCCTTAATATTACTTACCTTACCAAAAAAAAAAAAAAGTCGATGATGCTACATCGACAAACTGTATGAGTATGGCAATAGCATAGGCATGATACACATTCTCAAGAATCATATATGGAAATGATCGGCAACTCAAGAGGCTAGCCAAGTGATAAAGTAACTGAAAACTCTAGGTCTCCTAAAGCGCAAGAGGTCTTGTTCAGTTGTTATTAAACACAACATTTCAAGGCCAACAAGGATAGAGTTCCTCGCGGCGTCGTACGGCGATCAAATTGTTTATACATCAACCTTTCTTTAATTAAATAAAGTAAAATTGGAAGGTGAACAATTTGATCGGAATAATCACACGAAACCCTAACTCTCAAACTGATCAAAATCTTGTCCATGTGTCATTTATGAAAGGTCAGCTCAACCCTACATGGTGAGGATCCTATTAGTTTTTTTTTTTCAAAGAATTATTTCATTTCAAAAAGAGATATCATTATTTATGCTACATTTATTTTGCAAAAATAAATAATTTTAAAAATATTTTCTCAAAAATAATCACTTATATCATTTATAATAAATGGACAAAAAATATTTTTATCTCCACAAAAAAAATGTTTAATGATAGAAATAAATTATATAAATTACTTATTTCAAACAAAACAACCAATCACTTTTAAGAAAATATTTTGTAAACTATTCATATCTTAAGAAACATATAGAGCAAAAATTGATTTATAGGGACAAGTTTTCTTATGTATTTATTTTAACTAAAAAAACTTCTACATAATTACAATAACTCAAAATGTTCTGAACATCTGACGATTATGCGGTTTTAAAGATTTCAAAGATTCCATATTAAAATTAAGTTTGTTTTGCGTAAAATGTAACATTTCCATAAAATATTTTTTCAGAAAGTCATTTTGTGGCATCTGGATTATCGCTCGATAGAATAGCAAACCTCCAATGCTCAAAGGCTCAGACCACGTCAACGAGTTCATCATCAGACCACGGCATTCGTGCCACCGCAGTATTTGCCATCTCAGCCCATCTTCGTCACCATCAAGACACCTCGCTCCGCCAGGTCGACATCGCCGTAACGCATCACCGCCACATTTGAAATGCCACCGAATCAACCAAACGGAGAGATGAAAAACCATGGCGGAAAGAGGCGGCGGCGGCGACTCCCATTTCGCCCCCTTGCTGCCGCATTAGCCCCAGGCGTCGGCCATCCGGACTTATGGAGTCAACAAACCTGGCCGACTCAATCGGTGGAGAAAACGAAGACTGAAGTATAAAGGGGAGGTCAGCATTTCATTCCTTCTTCTTGCACGAACCTCCTTTCATTCTCTGTACGGAACAACGACCGGCTTTTCCCTCATTCCTCCCTGCTCGTCCGTGACGCCACAGCGACGCCGTTCGACCACCGACGCTGCTCAATTCAGCCAGTCCATCGCATCGTTGTTTCGCCACTCACGGGTCGTCTTCCTGGCCACTGCAACTCGCCGAACTGCGGCCACCGCTCATCCAAGATTTAAGGCAAGTGAATTACTCCCCTGTTTATGCTACGTAGGTTGTTGATTTCCTTGTGTTTTAGTTGCCTCAATTAAATTCGTGCTTAGTTATGTTCATCGATAGATTCGGGATATTCGTGTTGCTAGTAGTGTTAAGAATTGAGTATATTGAGTATATTAATATTTTGTTGAAATGCTGGTCGCTGAAATTTTAGTGCATTGAGTTTGAATATCACGCATTGTGGACGGAATCTGGGAACGCAATTATTTGGAAATTCGGTTTGCTGTGTACCGTGGATTTTGCCAATTTTATCCCAATTTCTGTGGTACAAATTTTATGAGACTTTCTCACGAAAGTTGTGCATTTTGGCTTATTCTACAAGATACTTAAATTTTAGATTTTTCGGACCCTGTATGGGCAAAATATATTTTAAAAACTCTTTGGGTCCGAAATTATTTTTATAAGCGATTTCCAGACCTTTGTTTGGTTTCCATTTTCTACCAGATTTTTACAAACAATTTGGACTAGTATCCTTCATGAAAGTTGTAGACCATATCTTCAACTATAATGTTCAATTTTTCCATTTTTTCCATGATTTTTGGAGTTCATTTAGGTGTCAAAATTGCAATTTCCTGACCCAGTTGCAATCTGGATTTGTGCTCTGTTTTGACCGAAATTCAGAAAATTATTGGGACCCGTACAAGCTAAACTAGACCTCAAGTCCTCCACAAAAAAATGTTCCTCAGAGTCTCTTCCACATCGTGTTAAAGTTTCGTGATTTTTTAAATGGATATGCTTGGCGAATGCCATCGATTTCTAAGAATAGGCGAACTGCCCTTTTTATTGAATTTGGTACTTGGAATTTCCCCTTTTGCCCTTGTCTTTTGGACAAATACTAATAATCAACCTTCCTATATCATTTTCTGATTTTCAAGTGGACAGAGGATTAATGATTGTAAAATTGAATGGGTCTTTGTGTTTTAACTCATTGGATGAGATGTTTCAATTGATTTGTAGAATTGATGCAACATAAGATGAGTTTGTGATTGGGAGTACTATCAATCCTTGAGACGACGATGCCCTGGGTTATAGTAGGGTAGCTCAGAGGAGTAACTGGGTTCCTCCGAATGCCTGGAGATATAGCACGATTCCTTCATATACCCTCACAATATCAAATGAGTGCGAGATAGCCAAGGGGTAATAGGGTTCCTAGAAGACGGTGGCAATCAATTCACAGTAATGATTAATTGCATTTTCATATTTATTCAAGCTTTACTGGGTTACGATTTTTAGGGAAAATGTTTTCTAATTGCTATCCTAATTTTGAGAAAGGTTCTTAGGTAAATTTATAACATAATGATCTTTGTCCTGTATATTTAAACTTCCTAGTATGTGTTATTATTGACTTATGTGGTATAGACAAGTTGGTAGTTTTTTATTTGTGGTTGTAAACAGGTCGGTAGTTTGCTTGCTAAGTTTTTTGTGCTCACTCGTGATTGATCATTATTTCTCAGATCAGTAGCAATTGGGAAGACTAGGCTAGGATTTTGGATGTACTATGGGTGGGAGAGAGATGACATAGTATACATGTCGAGAAGATGCAACTATTGGAGCTTTTGGGTGTAGTATGGAGTAGTGGTACCTTTTGCTCGTCCCCAGTGTACCCCAACCATGTCACCTAAAATATATATAAATATGAAATGAGATCGCATGGTTCATAATTCTGCTTGTGTTCCTTTGAATTTTATATATCCTAGGTGTTCTATAACCAGACATGCTTCTGCATGCTTAAAAAGTAAAATATTTTAGTAACCTTGCTAGCCGTAACATACTGGGGACGTCACACATTTTCTAAGAAAATAATAATATTTTTTAATGTTTGGAGAAGACTTGAAAATGAATCAAAAAATATTTTTCTTCGTTTGGTAAGGAAAATCTCGCTAAATTTATTGTGTCGTTGTTTGATCGGAAATTGTTGACATGGATGTCAGCGCTAACATGAATAATTTTGTAATTTAAAATAAATATAAATTTTTTTTTCGTTTTCCTTCTTTTTCTACTAGTCACCAAGCCTCAATGATAGGCCATAGGCGAGGGCCAACCTCGGTGGCATTGGGTGAGGTCGAGCCTTAGGAGATAGTAAGCTCAAGCTCGCCCAAAGTCGATGAGATCGAGGTCAAGATCAAGCGTCTAGCCCGGCGAGGTCAAGTGTCGATTCTAACAAGGTCAAGGTCGATCATTGCTCAAGGTTGGCCCTCGCCAGGACTTGGCAAACTCAAGCCTCACTAGCCTCAAGTGACGCTCAACCTTATCAAATTTTGTGAGGTGCAACCTTGCTGACTCTCTCCTATGGCCAGTCATCGGCGTATGAAGGAAAAAAAAAAAGAATAAAATAAAATAATATCAAATTTTAAAAAAAATGTAGAAACCGTCCGATCCTGATCTTAATGGACTTGAGCTTGGGTGCCAAGGACCAATCATGCTGCCAAGGGCTCAAGAACAACGTTGGGGCTCCATTCCTAAGCACGGAGTTTCTAAAAAAATGATTTCTAACTTTTAAAAGAAGGAATCATTTTCCTTAATATAAAGTTTTAGTAGGAATATCTTCCCAATTGATTAGGAAAACATTTTCCGTTGACTTAATTTTTTAAGCGAACCAAACAAGAAGATTATTTTCCCAAAAAATATTTTCCAAACAAATGGAGCCTAAGAGGAATTCAAATCTCAAACAAGAAAAAGAATGGCTAGTGTTAGCTATATTTCACGAGACAAATTTCAATTACTTATTACAAGAACAGTTAAAACAATGAAAACCGTAGCCTTTTCTTAATTAATTCTTTGTAAATGCTCTTCGGACAGAAGCCAGCTGACAAATTCTTGAGAAAAGTATACAAAGAGAAGCTGGCAATTACATTAATCTGACTGAGGACTTATCAGATTGAAGCAAGATTTTTATAATCAAGATAACAATGTAAGCTGAAAAATAGATTAAAAAAAAAAAATTCAACCGAAATACCGTCATTCATGCGAGGATGCGGCTACGTGGGACCCCTGCCCCATTCTCTGTACCTACCACCCTACCCGCTCCCATTTTTTTTATTGCATTTTTCGTTATCCCATTTTTTTAATCCGCCGGCGTTGGATATTCGTGTATGCACTCGAAGCATGTGAGCCTGAATTATAAAGATTCAAATTGACTAACAAATTAGTACGGTAGTTATCTCCAATTTGTACCCTTTTGAGGCGAAGGTCCTCCTCCTCATATGTAAGATGATGAGAGTCGAATGGTGATCTTGTATCGGGTGAATACCTTTTCTTTTCCCTTGATCAAATTGATGACTGTACATCAACAAAATGTCCGAGTATCGCAATAGCATAGGCATAGGATCATAGATGGAGATGATCCACCATTCAAGAGGTTAGCCAAGTGATGAAATCATCAAAAAACCCTAAGGTCTCCAGTAGCGTGAGAGGTCTTGTGTACGGGTTTTTACTCAAGCACGACATGTCAAGGCCAATAAGGGAAACTGCTATGGACACCAAGCAGCCTTTGTTTACACATTCTTCTCTCCAGGCTTCTAGTGGAGAGACGGCCGCAGGAAAACAATTGAAAAAAAAGGCTTGGATAGCGACCGCGATGAAAAGGCCTCTCTCTGGTGAGAACTAAGGCTTGGAAGAAGGATGGTCAAATGGTGGAGAACGAGTCATGGTACCTTTTGGCACGAGCCAAAACAAAAAAGAAGGATCGTCACGTTCAGACCCGACAAGTAAAAGAGATAGAAACAATCCAAAGCTTGTCCAATACCTTGTCTCCCCTCCCTTCTTGTTGACTTTGAACCAGACGTCATTTGACAGCGTCTTCAACAAACCCCACCACCTCTTCATTGTTCACACTCACAGATTGTCCTGAAGAATATAATTTTTATTTTTTGGTAGGTGCATAGACCTAACGTCTCAGTCTTGCACAAGCCATGCTGCGTGTGTTGATACTGGGTCAGAACAATATGTAATAAGATGGTGGTGGATCAGAGCAGATGAGGAGTTTTGACTTTGGAAAAGGAATGAGAGGGATGAGAGGTGGCGGAATAATGGCAAGCAAGAACCTCCGGTTGCTCTTGTTTCTGGTTCTCTTCTGTTCTTGGATTCATTTGATTTGTTCTACTACAAACGCAAATGACCGTAAGTGCACGCACATCTATTTGTTTATGTATATTGCTATGGTCTATGAATTTCCTGTAATTCATGTTCTTTCTTCCTTTCTTTCTATCTGTACTTCTGGGTTCATCTTGTTTTGGCTTTGGGATGGTGTGAGAAAAAAGGTAGCGAGTCATCAAAACAGCTTTTCCTTCTTCTTCATTTTTAAGGTTTCAGGGACTTAAGCTGTCGGTGTAGAACTTAGAATTCCTCAGGTTTTAAGGTTTTAGCTCGTCTGGCGAGACTTGGACATTTTATGTTGTTGGAACTAGGAAAGGGCTACTTTTGGTCTCTTTGAGCCTAAAGGATCATTTGGATTGCGTTATGTATCTGCGGAAATGCTTAAAGAGGACGCTAGTTTCGTGGGTCTTTCTTGCATCAAATTGTCCCTCGAGTCTTATCAACAAGGACTATATACTGTGCGCTATGCGCTTTGGTATTGAGTCGTTCTAGCCTTGGTAGAACTACTCATAGGAAGCACTGACATAAATGCAAGAAAGAGGTCTCCTGCTATGTTGTCAACCATTACCAATTTCATAAACTTGGATAGTATTATACATGTTCCTTGAAGAGAATTTTAGCATCTTGGAACCCAAGAAGTAAAAGAGATTAGATGCACGAACATAGATATAATGGTTATTGCCACAAAAGTTGTCTTAGTTGTCCATGCAGTCAATTTGATTATCTGCCCTGGGGCAATGCAGAACACGAAATACTTTAGCCCTGTTGAACATGTTGGCCTTTTTCTGCGTTGTAGATCTAGAACTAAGCTGGTATATTCTGGAGTTATGATATATCATATCTCATCATACGCTCTGTATGAACAATAAGTTCTGGCATTGACCACGAAAGAAATGGGAAACAACTGAATTTTAAAGGAAAGGGAAAACTGTCCATCTGCATCCACTCTTGAATAGTTGCTCCAGCAATAGAAAGAGATGCTTCTGCAGAAAAAAACTGAAGATCAGTGGGTAGTCTAAACTTATAAATGAGACAAAAGTGCATGGCCAAATCTCTGTCGATGAGAAGTTTAGTGGAAATGGCTGTCACAGCCATCTTTGCCCGCCTGCTGCAGCCATCAGAAAGCTTTAGTACACGAAAACACCACGTCTCTTGCAATTTAAAATATTTTCTCCAAGAATCTTGCATCGGCAGTAGATCTCTGGAGACTCAAATGAGCATTTGACCTTTCCCATCTTAAAATTTCACTCTTTATTTTTTGCCGTATGAATGTGCAGAAACCATTCTTTTAGCCCTGAAAGCCCAGTGGCAGAACACACCATCCAGCTGGGGCAAGTCCAATGATCCTTGTGGACACCTCTGGGATGGAGTCACCTGTGATGGTAATTCAAGAGTGACCCAACTGTGAGTGCTCTCTACTTGTTCTGGGTGCTCATTCTTGTTCTCAGTTCCTAGAATTTTCTGTCCTTCTCCTTGAATATCAATAATGCCATTTTAGCAGCCATTGACTGTGAAACTTTCTTTCTGGTTTCAATTTGACAGGGGGTTATCTGGCATGGATATCAAAGGGCCGCTGCCATCCGACATAGGGGGGCTCACAGAACTCACTTCCTTGTGTGTTTCTCATCTTTCGATCTTCTGTCATGATCAAATTCTAATTCTTAGATGTTTATTAAGAATTCCATAGATGAAGTACAAAGATGTCGTTTTTTGTGTTCAATCATATATGAATGAGTCTACTTATTTGTCTCATTTCACCTTTGAAATGCAGGGATCTTTCCTTAAACAGCGGTCTCACCGGACCGATCCCTTTGCAGTTGGGAAGTCTACAGAAGTTGACTATCTTGTAATACCCTTTTTTACTGCATTCATTGCTAAGACACCTTATGTTTCCCTTTTTTCTCATGTATGAACCTTCATCTTTCCAATTTTCAGAATGTTGGCTGAATGCAGCTTCACTGGTAGTATTCCTGATGAACTGGGCAACCTTTCGGAGCTGACTTTCTTGTAAGGCTTGTCAAAATGAGAATGCTACTAATTTGCTGATTATGGAAGTTCAGCTGTATGTTTCGCTTAGACTATTCAAATTGCCATTTTTACCAGGGCGCTAAATTCCAACAATTTCAGTGGTAATATACCTGCTTCTTTGGGTAAAGTCTCCCACCTCTACTGGTTTGACGTGTCAGATAATCAGTTAACCGGATCGCTACCAGTTTCAACGGGCACCACCCCAGGGTTGGACCTTTTGTTCAATTGTAGTCACTTGTAAGTTGTCTACAATAATTCTGCACCTAGTGTTATGAATATGGATTAAGGATCTTTTCATTCCAGCTCCTAGAGATAAGAGACACAATCTTTATGTTCTTTCCTCATTAATTGTTTTGGACTGTGCTGCATCCGTAACTTCAGCCACTTCAGCAAGAACCAACTGTCTGGCACTGTACCAGATAAATTGTTCAGTTCAAATATGCCTCTGATACATATGTAAGTTGCCAATTTTATCACTTGATATAACTTCCCTAGCTTTCTGCTCTAACTTGCGCAAGCTATTGTTGACAGACTATTTGACGATAACCGATTTAATGGTTCTATACCATCCACATTAGGCCTTGTTCAGACCCTCGAGGCTCTGTGAGTAACTACTCTCCTAATATTTGTTTTGTGCTTTGGGATATTTAATTACCAACCAGCGGCACCTATTAAATTTATTTGGACTCACATTGCACAATATGACACAGCCGACTCGATAGGAACTCCTTTTCTGGAAACGTCCCTTCAACTCTCAACAACCTTACAAAACTCAGTGAGCTGTGAGTATAGATTTCTTCATCAATGGTATTCTGGTGGGATCACCAAAATCTCCCCTCATTCTTTTACATTTCCTCCAGGAATTTAGCATATAATGAATTGAGTGGCCCTTTGCCGAACTTAACAGGGATGAGTTTACTCAGTTACATGTGAGTAAGAAATCCTGGTTTTGTCTCTCCCTCATGATATCACGTGGCTAATCCCACTGGCTGGTTGACTGCGCAAAATTGTACCTTTTCAGTGACCTCAGCAAGAACTCTTTTGCGGCTTCGGCAGCTCCAGATTGGTTCTCAACTTTATCATCTCTCACCACTCTGTAAGATTTCTCAATGCAATCGGTACAGTGAAAAGTTGTTTGGCTTCCTGAAACTCGTGAATAACCTAGAATTTATCTCACTATGACCAGAATCATACAATATGGACCACTTCAAGGGGTTGTACCACCAAACCTCTTCAGCCTTCCCCAGCTACAGCAAGTGTAAGGAAAAGATATTTCTAGCTTGTGTCCTCTTTCTTCTACCATTTTGATGATTTTTCAAACTTCTACAGTGATATGAGTAACAATGCTTTCAACGGAACATTGAACGTGAGTACCAGCATCAATACCCAGTTGCAGATTGTTAATCTGAAAGATAACCAGATTAGTTCGCTGACGACCAGTCCCTACCAGAATGTGTTAATGTGAGACAGTTTATAGGGATTAGACTTCCATTCTGAGATACAGTCGACAGTTTTATGCTAATCGCTTGTCTTTCTGCTTCAGACTAGTGGGAAACCCGGTATGTAATGGGTCTGTTCTCTCAACCACGAGCTACTGCAAAGTTCAGCAGCAGCAAACTTATTCTACCCCAACCAACTGCGGAGGTTCATCATGTCCCTCCAATCAGAGACTTAACCCCGGAAGCTGCACATGTGCAGTTCCGTACGTTGGAACATTGACATTCAAAGCTCCATCGTTCAGCGATTTGTCCAATGCGGCACTGTTTCAATCGTTGGAACTAGACCTGTGGCAGACATTGAACCTTACTAACGGTTCAGTTTTTCTTCAGAATATCGACTTTGATCCAAACAGTGGCTATCTTTTAGTACCTGTGTCTTTCTTTCCATCTAACGGGACGTACTTCAGCAAGTCAGACATTCAGAGGATTGGATTCGATTTGATTAAGCAAAATTTTAAGCCGCCCCCAATTTCGGTACCTATCTCTTCAGCGCACTTGCTTATCCATTCCCAGGTAACTTAATTTCATCCTCTCATATATCAGCTTTGACTATCATTCATATGTGTTTGACATGAAAAACTGACCCAGGTAACAAAGTAAGCATCAGCAAAGGAGCCCTAGCAGGGATTGCCGTTGGCTGTGCAGTCCTGGTTCTTGTACTTGTGGGGTTAGCAATTTACGCTATTCAACAGAAGAAACGAGCACAAAGAGCAATTGAATTGAGCAAACCATTTGGTAATTAGTGCTTGAACTCTTCATCATGTTGCTACTAAAGCACTTTGACGGGATGATTGCTGATATCATAAAAACGATATATAAATAAGACCCAGAATTTTGTTGTCTCACTCACATTGATCCATCCATGTTTAAGCATCCTGGATACCGAGGGGAAGTGATGATGGAGGAGCACCACAGTTGAAGGGGGCGAGGTGGTTCTACTTCGACGAAATCAAGAAGTGCACCAACAGTTTTTCTGAAAGTAATGAGATAGGCTCCGGGGGCTATGGAAAGGTAAAAATCATGCGCAACGCCGATTGTCAATTTATAATATGCTTCAATTTACTGCTTTGTAATTCTTTATCACTGATATGATAGGTCTACAAAGGAATGCTTCCCGATGGCCAAGTGACGGCAATTAAAAGAGCTCAGCAGGGGTCGATGCAGGGCGCGCATGAATTCAAGACAGAAATCGAGCTACTTTCTAGAGTCCATCACAAGAATCTCGTCAGCCTCATCGGCTTCTGTTATGAACAAGGAGAGCAGATGTTGGTCTATGAATATATGCCTAATGGGACAATCAGGGAGAGCTTGTCGGGTACTTCCCCTGGCCTAAATCGCATCGAGCCTCGATAGATTCCATCATATAAAACATTGCATACCATGGTTTATTCTCATCTCGTATGAGGTTTCTTGTGAATGAATCTGCCTATTGTTTAGTAGCAATGGACACTGACTATATTCGACGCAGGGAAAACTGGCATACATCTTGATTGGAAGAGGAGGCTGCAGGTTGCTCTCGGCTCTGCGAAAGGACTGGCATATCTGCATGAGCTCGCGAATCCCCCGATCATTCACAGAGACGTTAAGTCCACAAATATCTTGTTGGATGACAACCTCGTGGCTAAAGTCGCGGACTTCGGCTTGTCCAAAATGGTGGCAGACAGCGAGAAAGGACATGTTTCAACACAAGTCAAGGGCACGCTGGTATGGTATCCTCCCACGCGAATGTCCCATTTAAGGCGACAGAGGCGGGTTATGAGATTTATCCCGAAATATAACCTCTAGTTTTTCATCAAACTCCCAACTGATAATACGTTCCCCATTGTCTTCCCCTAAACTTAAGCAGATGATATGCTTATGCCAGATTCCCTAGAATTAAGGAAAACACAGGACAGCCACAGATAGGTGAACTGAAAGTACAAATCATTTTAGAGAGTCCCATTTTAAGTGTGAGTAGGTTTGATTAAGTTGCCATGAGCTACAGATTTCCTCAGAAGGTACAGTGTATGCTTTCCTGACTTCGATTCCGATTCTGACCGTTCGGAACCTCTGAACTTGCAGGGCTACTTGGATCCGGAGTACTACATGACCCAGCAACTAACAGATAGGAGCGACGTCTACAGTTTCGGGGTCGTGATGCTCGAACTGATAACCTCGAAGCCGCCGATCGAAAAGGGCAAGTACGTCGTCCGAGAAATCCGCACGGCGATGGACAAAAACGACCGAGACTACTACGGACTAGCGCAAGTCATGGATCCGTCCCTTCGCAAAGCGGGGCGCCTAGCGGGGTTCGCTCAGTTCCTGGAGCTGGCAATGCGGTGCGTGGAGGAATCATCCACCAACCGCCCCAGGATGAACGAAGTCGTGAAGGAAATCGAGACGATCCTGCAGATGGACGGGACCGTCACGGGCCTGACGTCCGCGTCCTCGTCCGCCACGGACTTTGGAGGACCAAACATTGGTGGTCCTAGACAACCTTTGTACACGGACGTTTCGCTCAATAGCAAGGATGTCGGCTACAGCAATTCGTTCGATTACAGCGGCGGGTACGCGCATTCGGCGAAGATCGAACCGAAGTGACCGCGGATCGCGCGAGTCGCTTGCTTGTTCCTTTCTTTTTTTTGGTTCAATGTTCAATTACTTCTTGGTGCATCAGGCCCTTCTTTGAGGGTAATGCAACTTATTTTGACATTCTCATGATGCATGAATACATGCTTATTACAGGTTATGTAACTTTTTTTGAAATTTTCTTTATACAATTTTTTGGTTTTTTTTTTTTTTTTTTTTGAAATATTATTAAGACATTCGGTAAAAAAATGAAAGAGATTGTGTAATTTATAATATTTAGAAGAAGGCCAATTTTCTGTTTGGAATGGTTGATTGAACAGAACCAAAACTATCAAAATGGCATTTATTATAAAATGATTGTTTCTTTTTATTATCCAAATCGAACTGAAAATGTATGAAAATTTGGTTCGATTTTCCGATTCGGTTCTGAGATCCATACTTAGCAACCACAAATTGTCAACTTGAGGCACAATTTTGCGATTATACATCAAAGTGCCACCTCCGGTCAACTAAAAATATGGTCAATGGAGAGGAGTTGTAATCAATTAGTCTTGATTACACTTAAAGCTTTTCTAAAGTATATTTAAGTTGACTTTCCAGCTGTAAACACGAGCTTTGACTTTGCTAAAATAGTAGTTTATAATAATTCACCTACTCAGTGGTTTTCTTAATTCTTGTCCCCCGCTTGATCTCCAAAGATAACATATTTTTTTCTAGCATTTTTTACCTACTAATTATACCTACTAATTATCCAAATTAAAATGCTTGGACCATCACAAAACATATCGAGGTCCCGGAAATTCGAGTCTTGAATATTTGGACCTCCTTAGATTCTCAATTACAATAGCTAGACAGGGGATTCTCGTGTCGAAAAGGTTGTGAAAACCATCGATAACCGTCAATTAGGATCATACAACGCATGCTGATTTCGATTAGGACAGGCGAATGCTCCTGAATCCGCATGGTCAGAGGCTTGCTAGCGTGACGGTGCCGGTAGACTGAGTTTCTAGCGGTTCTATCTTGACCACAATTTTCAATCCTAGAACAACTGGCTACTTGTTTTTAGGTCAGTTTATTCTTAAAAACTTAAAAAACAATTCCCTAAAAAGATAATGAATCTTAAAATCCTTTTGTTTGTCCTTTCTAACTAAGAGCCCATTTGGTTTGGTTTTGGGGAAATGACTTTAGGAAAATGCAAATACTTTTGAGGTAAAGAGGTTTTCCGAAATGTTACACCGTTTGATAAATTGTAACATCAACTAGCGTTGGAAAATAGCTTTAGCATAATTACCATTTGGTAAAACCCATATTTGTAAAGGGCTTTTGCTATTTTTTATTTTTTTAATCTGAAAATTAAATCCAGTGTAGCTACTGAACGACGAGATCTAACCTCTAGACTACCGAATCTAGAGGCCTGAGGTCGCAAAGGCCAGATCTGGCGACCTAAGATCATTATCTTAGGCGACGCCACCTAAGGTCACGCACTTAGGCAGCGTCGCCTAAGTCATGGGTCACGCCACCCCAAGTGGCAGTCGCCGGAGATGCACAACCCCCAGGCGACGGTGGCGGTTGCTAGAGAAGACCAACTCTTAGGCGGCAAATCGGGAGAAGATGAAGACGAACAGGAAAAAGATGAATAATGACTCGAATGAACAATACACTTGCATTTCCAAAATGTTAAAAGCTCAAAGCAGGTCCAGACCTGTATTGAGCTTTCAGCATTCTCAATGTTAAAAGTTGGCCAAACAACTTCTAAAAATGCTTACTAAACGCCTAATATTTTCCCCAAGGGGCTTGGGAAAGATGAACCAAATAGGGCCAATAATTCTCTTGAATATCAATGTTCATCCCATCTCTCCTCCATGAACACTTCGCGGCATGATCTTTCTTTTTCCTCTATACATTTTATTATAATGAAACGTCATAATGCTCATAAAATAACAATATTCATATTGAACGACATTTTAATCTTGATAAATGTCGTAATATCTATATCATAAAATAAAACAAAAAGGTATGACATTCACTTGTTTATAATAAAACTAAGTAATTATCTAAATAAGAAAAAATTCCCATTCTATAAACATTTTGCTCTCATAATGTAATGTTTGCAATTCTTTATATACTATCGTAACTGTAATAATGAAAAGTCATATCTTCACATATTATATAATGTGCCACACTTCGGAAAAAAAAAAAAAGTCGTCAGTGATGAGGCAACGTTGTAAAATTAAATAACAAGGCATTTTATAATATCATGTGTACATTATTATCATCAATAGTAATAAATCTTTATAGAATATCATAAGATAAAATAAATGTATTTTACGATATTTTGAACTCGATCACATCTTCACATAGTAAATTTGCAAAATTCAATTTTGTTTAGGTCTTACGAGCTACGTTGATTGAATCCAAGTGAAAAATGTCCTAATTATATTTTTGGTGTACAGATGACCAACTAAAATCATCATTTCTCAAAAGAAATAAGGGGTTCTGTGCGAAAAAGAGAGAACTACATAGCCAAAATATAAAAAGGAAGTGCGATGGCATTTATGGGAATCAAATCCCACCGAGAGGCATTTTGATTTCCCAAGGAAACCGGACGAAAAAGTCATCCGGTTTCCTTGGTAAATTTTGGGGTGCAGATTGCACCGTTACTCTGCATGGAGTGATGGTACAGTCAGCTAAGTATTTTTCGCATGGTTAAGGGGAGGAACCTCTCGCGGGTTTCGGTCTCCAGTTGATGTTTCTTGTTACTTTCAAAAAATATTGTAAACTCCCAATGAAATGAGACTGAAAATTACTTAATCAATCATAAACCTATTGTATGGGTACCGGATATTAATGAGTTGTAAACATTTGCATGAAGTTTCAATATAATTCTCATTTTTATGGGAAATCGTTGACATGATAGTGCAGTCAAAGTTGGTCGTCCTATGTGACGCACTTTACGTTAGCAATTTCCAACAAAAACTGACGGAAATGACTATATTTAGGGTGAGCATAATCCGAATGGGCAATTCTCACTTTGGAATTGAGAACCATCCACTAAGGATAAGTTCCAAAAAATTGGAACTAGGAACTGCCCATCAATTCCATGGACCTGGGAACCAGACTACCAGTCTAGTTCGATTCGTGGGTGAGTTCATGAAACTGGTCTCCAATCCTTCCAAAATTGCATTCATCAATTAATACCATGGTAAACCTACATTTAAGCTTATTAACCCTTAAATTCAGGTTGAACATCTCCTATCAGTCTCCTCCATCCTCTTCATCCGTTCAATTTGATTTGACTGAGAAAGCAAGTAAGCGGATTATTAGAATAAACACAAAGTAGGCAATTTAATCCTATTACGCACTCAAGAGATAAAATGAATCAATAACGTCCAATACTACAAATATATATATATATAGACATAAATAATTAGTCAAAAACTATAAAATAATTAAGTAATTAAATTAATTTTTTTAAAATATATATATACTAGACCGCTCCGGTTCAAGTGGGCGGCTCACCCTCGGAACTAGGAACCAATACTCACCGGTTCTAACAAATTGGAATTGAGAACCAGACTGTTAAATATTACTCGAGTTTGAGCGTTTGCTAAAATGCGAAATTTGGTGGACTCCCGAAGGAATTACAAAAGAATAAAATAAAGAAGAAGGAACCCCTGCAGTTTCGAATTCCTTTGAAAAAGGAAATCCGGGCACATGTATTATAATAAAATAGGTTTCCCTTTTGGCGTGAAGTTCCTCCGTGAAGATTGAAATTGGTGGGGCTCAAGGTCAAACTTTGACCTTGGGCATACTTTTATATATACAGGTTTTCTTTCTCTGCGGCTGCTGCACGAAGACCTACGTAAAGAACCCTACGTAGAGAGGAGCCGCATATTAGAGGAGTTTTCTTGGCACATCCGCACCGCTTGCAAAGGCCGCGAAAGAGGTCCTTTTTTTCAGGTGTTGCTGCTGCACCCGTACACGAGAGAAAAGGAGGAGCCGCATGTCTTCAAGCTGAAGCGCGATCAAGAAAAAGAGTTCTTTTTCAGTGTTTATTTTGAACTTGTGTGATAATTTTATGCCGTGACTTGGGTTTGGATTAAATTGGGGTTTGGAAAACACCGAGAGAATGTTTGAGTGACTTGAGTGTGTAATCTCCTTGTATCGCTTTATCTATAGTGAAATTCGATACTGCTCTCCCCGTAGACGTAGGTCTTTACGACTGAACCACGTAAATTTGATGTCCGATTTATTTTTCTTTTTCCGTCTATATTTTGTTCAATCGCTCGCCCAATCGCAACAAGACCAATCCCTATGGGAACCACCTGTTTCAAACCAGTCCGGTCCGATTCCGGGCGGTCTAGACGATTCCTAGTTTCTTTGCACACCTCTAGCTATATTGGAATTAAGCTAAAGATTTAGAATTAAATTGGTAAAGTTGAAAATTTTAGAATTAAATTGGCATACATATAATAAATTTAGGATCAATTGGACCATTTCCCCTTAAATAATAACATTCACCAAGCATGTCAAAGGAATTTAGTGGATGCACAACATAAATTGACCGCCAATTGAAATGAAGATTGATTTTTCGGAGTCTACTATTCCTTGTTGATTCCACAGCCGACTTTGCTATTGCTACTAGTCATCATGGTCATTGTTCGATATGGTACAGTGCTAGGGACCAAATTAGGGTTCAGACCATGAAAAGTACTAGTGAGGTTGACCTGTAAATAATGGAAAGATTCTCTTTCCGTATTCCTAGACATTCTTTATTTTTTTCCCATCAAATTGACCTAAGTCAATTGCTATTGCCCTAGGTTATGTAACTCTTTTTGACATTTTTTAAATAATTTTTTGGTTTTCTTTTTTGAAATAATAGATTCAGTAAAAAATGAAAGAGATTGTGTAAATTGTAATATAAAAAGGATGGCCAATTTTCTGTTCAGTTTTGTTAATCAATCAAACCGGAATTATTTAAATCGCATTTAAAAAATGATTATTTTTTTATTATTATTCAAACTGAACCAAAAATATATGAAAGTTCAGTTTGATTTTTTGATTCGGTTCTAACGCCGGTATGTAGCAACCACAAACTGTCAACTTGAGGCATAAAATTGCGATTCCACATCTCAATGGAGAGGAGTTGTTATCAATTATTTTTAAGCTTTTTTAAATTATATTCAAGTTGACTTTCCAGCTGTAAACACGAGTTTTGACTTTGCTAAAATAGTAATTTACAATAATTCACCTACTCAGTGATGTTCTTAATTCTTGTCCCCCGCTTGATTTCCAAAGACAACATTTTTCTTTCCTAGCCCTTTTACCTACTAATTATCCAAATTAAAATGCTTGGCCTTTCACAAAGCATATCAAGGTCCCGAAAGTTCAAGTCTTGAATATTTGAAACTCCTCGATTTTCAATTACAATAGCTAGGCAGGCGATTCTCACGTCGATAAGGTCGCGAAAACATTGGTGACTGTCAATTAGGATGCATAAAATGCATGCCGATTTCGATTAAGACAAGCAAATGCTCCCAAATCCGCATGCTTAAGGGTAGGAACCTCTCGTGGGTTTTGGTCTCTGGCCAATGTTTCTTATTACTGTTGAAAAATATCGAGAACTCCTAATGAAATGAGAGGAAAAATAACCTATTATATGTATACCAATTATGTCATATCATTTGAGTCATAAACTTTTGTATGAAATTTCAAAGTAATCATTCTGATTATTTTTGTGAGAAATCGTTAATGTGACAGTTCAGTTAGTGTCAGTCGTCCTATTTGGTGCATCTCTACATTAGTGATTTTCAACAAAAATTTACTAAAATGGCTATATTGGTAGTTCGCTAAACTTAAGGACTACATTGATAGAATTGAAAATTTTATAATTATATTGCCATTCGTACAATGAGTTTAAGAATGATTGGACAACTTCCCCTTAAATAAAATCATTCAATAGGCATGTCAATGGAATTTGGTGGATGCACAAAATAAATTGACTGCCAATTAGGATGAAGATTGATTCTTCAGAGTCTACTATTCCCTGTTGATTCCACAGCCGACTTTGCTATTGCCACTATTCTTTATGGTCATTGTTCCACATGGTGTAGTGCTAGGGACCAAATTAGGGTTCAGAACCATGACATATAATAGTGAGGTTGACCTGTAAATAATGGCGCGATTCTCTCTTCATATTCGTGGACATTCTTTTTTTTTTCATCAAGTTGGCCAATGTCAATTGCTATTGCCCTAGGAATTGGTTTTATATTCCTTCCACTTGCAGTTTGTTTGTGTGGGGATGTATTGAGACTCCATGTGATCATTTAATTCATGAAGATGACATTTCTCCACTTCTTTGGTAACGAGACACTAGGCCTCCCTAACTAGAAAGATCTTGACCTGCGAAAAACCAAATTAATTTCACAAAAAACCATTTACCTAACAAGATATAAGTCGAAGTTCGAGTGACCCACCTCACCAATTGTGAAACTGTTTGCCTTCAATAATGCAAGAAATCAGATCTATATAATGGGCAGCCAATTGACATATACTTTTTTCTTAACCACAAATTTTCAGAGAACGGATATCATTTTAAAGGCAAAACTATCAAGGCTTCAATTCCTAACCACATGTGGAGAATTGAAACCCTAAATTGCATCATGTCGACTCCCACATGCAAATGGAAAGCACTTTCCAATCGTGCTCTTTCTCAATCAAGTCTCCGTTGAGCTACTCAATGACTTGCCTAGCTAGTAATAATTAGTAACTATTTCCCAAAAAGAAAATATTCTTCCCGTAGATGGGCTATAGACATTGATTGGCTAGACTCGCCACTGTCCATAAATTCTCAGTTACCATCTTCCTTTTGTTTTTTTCCATCTAAATTTGTGTTTTAATCTCATGATAATTATTAATTTTTTTTTTTTAGCTTTTTTATCTTTATTTTTGGATTAATATTATAAAAAAACCTCAAATTAATATATCTATACAAACTAATTTTCTAGTACATTTTGATAAATTTATTCTCTATTAATTTCAATTGAATTTTACTGTCAAATTATTGAATTAAATAACACGTAACGGTTGATTAATGTACTAAATTGAGGTTTCACTTTGTCACGGGTAGCATTAATTCAATTTAATGGAAATTAATGAAAGTTTTATTTATCATAAATGTATGAATTTATAGCTTTTCATGATCAAAAAATTAATTTAAAGTAAATTCATCCTAAATTCGTGATAAATTGAGATAAATTTATCATTTTCGTGACATTAACCGTATTTTTGGCCCTTGTGTCCAGAAATAGTTTTTTCAGTTAATGGGTTTCTTCTAGATGGGGCATTGGATTGAGTTTTGTCCCATGCGAATGTGGGGTCCATGTGGGGCTACCTCCTCACCTACTGCCCAACTAGACATTGATTACCCCCATTTACCAGATTTATCTCTAAAGAAAACAAAAAATGAAAAATAAAATAATAATAAGAGGAAATCTTCTGCCACCACATGCATTGCATTTTACTAAACAACATAATCTTTTATTAAATGACTGCAAATTGAGAAGTTTTGACATACTTACGTTATAGCAAATCACCTTCCTTGGCAACAAATAAAAAAAGTTATGACAGCAGCCAGCAAGACGTGATGGTGCCTTCAAGTGTACTAAACACTAGCAAATCATTGTTCTGTCCATGTTTGCTCAAGCTTTATCCTCAGTTGGAAACAAGGACGAGAGAGAGAGAGAGAGAGGGAGGGAGAGAGAGCGGTGAGATGTCCATTGTGGTGATGTTTAAGTGTGTTTAACGACGGGCATGATGAAAGCGAGGGGTGTGAAGAATGATGGCTGATGCTCAGTGGTGGTGGTGGTGGTGGTGGTCGGAAGCTGGAGGGAGGTAGATTGGCTTCAAAGACAAGGCAAAATCAATCAAAAAGCAAGCACACACCCAACAAATCCTCCCCTCCTTTATTTTAATTTCTTGTTCCATTTCCCATCTCCTTTTTCTTCTCTTAGAGTAAAGATATTTTGACAGGGTCATCAACCAACCCCTCCCAGCACCCCCCCCCTACTGAATTTTCAACCCATCAACATCATATTCACGTTCTCATTATGCTCTGCAAGTCGTCGCAGAGGACCGGGACAATAGCAGCCGGAGGAGCCTTGGAGGCAAGACGAGTTCTTTGACTTGTTTTTCTCCTTGGCTACGGAAGGTATGGAGGAGGCCTTCCTGAGGGTGATCTTCCTGGTGGCGGTGCTTTTGTTTGGGAAGGATCTGCAGCTGGTTTTTTCTTTCACCAATCCTGATGACTGTAAGTGTACTTGCTTATGTGTGCTGTTGGTGACTTTAGCGTCTGTCTTCTGAGTCAAACGGACTTTTTTCAGCTTAAGAACTTTCTGGGGAAGTGCCCGTTTTGGCTAGTTTTCATATGGAGATTATGACGATAGCAGTAGCAAATTACGAATCTTTTCGTCTCTCTAATGGGAGTCACAGAGCAGGGCTGGTCAAATGACTTTCCTAACAGGGAAAGGAAGCAGTGGTCTTGTGTGATCCTTTTTGATTTCGGCGCTTTCGTATGAGTGATATGAAGCTGATTTTGAACCTGGACATGTCCCTCTACTCAGATCTTTAAGGATTCCATATGGTGTACGCATTTCATAGTCTTGGGGCAAATACTGTGCATTATGGACTGTAGAATGGCTACTTTCTAGTCTTCAGGGACCGATAGATTCGTGTTCCATTACATATTTTTGGGAAATGCTTGTGATGGAATCTCATATTCGTGTCTCGTACATCTCTTACTCCAGAGCTTGTAGTGTTTTCGAGGTTGGATTGCGTAAAGTTGGATAGATAAGGGGGACGTCACAGATCGGGGGTCATTTACAATCAACCCGAAAAAGAAATCTCGCAGTGTGATAGATCTTAGTAAATACTTGTCCGCTAATTTCTTGGGCAGTTCAACTGGGCTGTGGGAGGAAAATTCTATTAGGGCAGCATTTGAAGTTGCAAATGTTTATAGAGTGGAAACTTTTCTAGGTGGTCATTTGCCCATAATAAATTAGATTCAACTTTTGGTGCTTAAATGATCATAGTCCATCACTGAATTGACCATGTCGAAATATGCATGACTGTGCTTGATCAGCCGTGGCTCTCCAATCCCTCAAGATGTCATGGCAGAACACGCCGCCTAGCTGGGAAAGGTCGAGTGACCCGTGTGGACTCCCTTGGGAAGGAGTAACCTGCAATAGCAATTCGAGGGTAACTTCATTGTGAGTTCCTTTCTCATATCTAGTCCAAATCCACATTGATTTCAGATCTTTTGCTTTATTGTGTTGTATCAATTTAGCCAGAGACTCACCAGTATTCATTTACTTTTAGGGGATTATCAACCATGGGAATCAAGGGCCAGCTAATTAGTGAAATAGCAGGACTCGCTGAACTAAGATCTCTGTGAGTCATTCTTCTTACTATGAATCCATGAACTCTTATGCTCTTTCCCATTCTCAATTATATTAAGTGACTAACATGAGTCGGCTTTCGAGCTTACTTTGTCTATGTTTGAATTGCAGGGACCTTTCCTTCAACAAAGAGCTCACTGGTCCGCTCGCTCGGCAGTTGGGCAATCTACAGAAGTTGAACATACTGTAATAGCCATCACATCGTCTCTCTTGACTATATTATTTATTCCTGGACATTGATCATATCGTGAGTGTTGGCTTCTTTGTAATTTTCAGGATTTTAGCCGGCTGTAGTTTCACCGGTAGTATTCCGGATGAACTGGGCAACCTTGCAGAGCTATCATTCTTGTATGCCTTCGGTCTCGGTCATGTTTTGTGCTTTGACTTGGACGCCAGATAATCATTTTGAGCTCATCTCTTTCTTTGGTTCTGAACCTGTCAATATAGGGCGCTGAACTCGAACAACCTCACAGGTAATATACCTGCTTCCTTGGGTAACCTCTCCAAGCTTTACTGGTTTGACCTGGCTGATAATCAATTAACGGGGCCTATTCCGATATCGACGGACACATCCCCTGGGTTGGACCTCCTGTTAAAAGCAAAGCACTTGTAAGTCTCTTGTTCCCTCGACTTGCAATGCAAGTGAGCAACTGGATGTGAACTAGGGATCCTCTTTCAACAAAAAGACCACAGCTTTGGGTGACAATACCGAGCATAATGATGACTTGAATTAATGTTGCAGTCATTTCAACAAGAACAAGCTTTCAGGGCCCATTCCGGAAAAGCTATTCAACTCGGCGATGGTTCTAATACACGTGTACGTTTCCGTGCTAATTTGGCATCCTACATTTTGCTCTTGTCCTTCTTAACACCGGTCTGTGTTTGTCGACAGCTTATTCGATGGAAATCAGCTTAATGGTTCTATACCGTCCTCAGTAGGACTTCTGCCGGATCTTGAGGTTCTGTGAGTAAAAGAAAACTTTCCACATTTACTTTCTCAGTCATAAACATCCTTCAAAGTACATTTTCTTTCCTTTCTGCTAACTAGTTTTCTTGCAAACTGTTTGAATGTGAGGCAGTCGACTTGACAGGAACAAGTTATCTGGAAAGGTCCCTCTGAATCTCAACAACCTCACAAACCTTAGTGAACTGTGAGGAACACTTCTAATATGATGATGTTGCGACAATATGAAGGGTTTAACAAGACTCGTTCTGATTTTATCAAGTTTTTTTTCAGGAACTTTGCCCATAATGCATTGACTGGCCCTTTACCAGACTTGACGGATATGAATTCCCTCAATTACGTGTGAGTAGACATGCTTGGAATGAAGTTTCGCACCTATTTTTCTAAAATGTGGTGCTCTGTGCTATGATTGACATGGCGAAAATTCACTGTCGCAGTGACCTTAGCAACAACTTCTTTGACCCTTCGGAAGCTCCAGATTGGTTCTCAACTTTACCTACTCTAACCACGCTGTAAGTCTTTATCGCTTATCGGCATCAGATAGGTGGCATTTCGCAATACTCCATTTAGCAAGTGTTGAACTTTCAGAATTTCGCTGATTCATTCATGACAGGGTTATAGAATATGGACCGCTTAAGGGGGTTGTCCCACAAAAGCTTTTCAGCTTTCCTCAGCTACAGCAAGTGTATGAAAAACATCAATGATCATCGTTGTTTATGCATTTGCATTGAAAGATAACGCTAGTAATTCATTTTCTTTCTCAAACTTCTTACAGGAAATTGAAGAACAATGAATTCAATGGTACGCTGAACATGGGAGACAACATCAGTCCCCAGTTGCAGCTTGTCGATCTGCAGAACAACCAAATATCATCGGTGACGCTGGGCTCTTCGGGTTACTCAAATACACTGATGTGAGAGAGCTCACAAAAGCATGCTAATTTCTCTCTGATCATGAGCATTTTCCATCAACCTTTAAACTCATTTTCATGTCCCTCAGGTTAATAGGTAACCCCGTTTGCACTACCGAACTCTCGAACACTAATTACTGCCAGCTCCAGCAGCAGACGGTGAAGCCTTATTCGACCAGCCTCGCCAGCTGCGGAAGCAAGTCGTGCCCTCCCGACGAAAGGCTCAACCCTCAGAGCTGCGAGTGCGCATTTCCATACGAAGGGACCTTATATTTTAGAGGTCCCTCCTTCAGGGAATTGTCCAATGTGACCTTGTTTCACATGCTCGAAATGGACTTGTGGACGAAGTTGAATCTCACTCCGGGTTCGGTTTCTCTTCAGAACCCCTTCTTCAATCTTGACGACTACCTTCAAGTGCAGCTTTCACTCTTCCCCCCGAGCGGGAAATATTTCAGTCGGTCGGATATTCAGAGCATCGGTTTCGACTTGACAAACCAAACTTTCAAGCCTCCCAAACCATTCGGCCCCTATTACTTCATCGCCTCCCCCTATGCTTTTCCAGGTAACTTGCCTTCATCCTCTTTGTCGATACAATTTGTTCCGACTACGAATTTTCTGAGACAGGATTAACATTGTTTGCAGACAATGGAGGAACCGCCATAAGCAAAGGTGTGATAGTTGGGATCGCTATTGGCGGCACGGTTCTGGTTCTTGGCCTTGTTGTATTAGGGTTATATGCTATTCGACAAAAGAAACGGGCGGAGAAAGCTCTCGAGTTGAGCAGACCCTTCGGTAATATTTCCTTCCCATGTGAACTGTAACTTGATTCAACGCAGATTGAAGCCATGGAAAACCAGAAGCAGTGTTGACTTACATGCTTTTGTCCATCTATCAGCATCCTGGGCACCCAGTGGGAAAGATAGCGGAGGAGCGCCACAACTGAAAGGAGCACGATGGTTCTCCTATGATGAACTTAAGAGGTGCACCAATAATTTCTCCGATAGCAATGAATTAGGCTTCGGAGGATACGGAAGGTACATTCACCGCGACAGTCCTTTCAGGTCAAATGAGACCTTGTGCTGTCTCTTTCTTAATCTTCTACTACTCGGTTTTCGCCTCAGGTGTACAGGGGAGTTCTTCCTGATGGTCATATAATAGCAATCAAAAGAGCTCAGCAGGGGTCGATGCAGGGTGCAACCGAGTTCAAGACAGAAATCGAGCTGCTTTCGCGGGTTCATCACAAGAATCTTGTTGGCCTCATAGGATTCTGTTTCGAGCAAGGAGAGCAGATGTTGGTCTATGAATATATGCCTAACGGGACGCTCAGGGATAGCTTGACAGGTACTCAAATGCGATGTGGACACTGTGAATCAGTAAATCGCGATATCGATAGGCACGACACTCGTGACTCGTCCTAAGCGAAGGATGTTGTTATATTCATAATGTGTGTGTACTAATGCAGGAAAATCAGGCATTTATCTTGATTGGAAGAGGAGGCTTCGTATAGCTCTAGGTTCGGCTAGAGGACTAGCTTATCTGCACGAACTCGCGAATCCTCCAATTATCCACAGAGATGTCAAGTCCACAAATATCTTGTTGGACGAACATCTGACGGCCAAAGTCGCGGATTTCGGTTTGTCCAAACTGGTATCGGACAGCGGGAAGGGGCACGTTTCGACGCAAGTGAAAGGCACGCTGGTAAGTGGTATTCGCGCTTGTTCGACCACTTGTCTTTGTTAAAGCTCCTCGTTCATGGAACGTATGACAAGATCCGCAGCAACATTCACTGGAATGCTATACGTTTCGCAGGGCTATTTGGATCCCGAATACTACATGAGTCAACAGCTGACAGAAAAGAGCGATGTGTACAGCTTCGGGGTGGTCATGCTTGAGCTCATCACTGCAAAGCAACCGATTGAGAAGGGCAAGTATGTCGTCCGCGAGATTCGCACCGCCATGGACAAGAACGACCAGGACTACTACGGCGTGCGGGAGATGATGGACCCGTCCATGAGGAGCATGGGCTACCTCGTCGGGTTCAGCAGGTTCTTGGATTTGGCAATGCGATGTGTCGAGGAGTCGGCTGCGGACCGCCCCACAATGAGCGAGGTGGTGAAGGCGATCGAGACCATGTTGCAGAACGATGGGATACACACCAACTCAACGTCCGCATCGTCGTCGGCGACGGACTTCGGGTCGACGAAGGGCGCTCCTCGGCATCCGTACAACGATGCCTTACCCAAGAAGGAAGTTAGCTATAGCGATTCCTTTGATTATAGTGGTGGATATGGACTATCTACAAAAATTGAACCCAAGTGAAAAACATGATCAATTGATCTGCTCAGTCACTTGTTTTTCTTTTTCCTTTGTTTCTGCTCAGGTTTGGCTTGGTCCTCTTCACAATTTCTGCAAGTGAGTAACCTGTCTTACATGTGTAATAGTTTTGATCAGCCGCATCAAGTGAAGGAAGTTCTTGTGCAAGTGCCAGGCTGCTATATATTTCATTCTCTCATTCTGTTAATGAAGTTATGTTAGTTATGTTAGTTATGTTAATATCATTGTAGCAGCATTTGACATTCTTAGCTTGTCTGGTTGTCTATTTATCTTGAATCAATGACCATGTTCATAGCAAAAAGGATTTACATGAAGGAGAGAAGAAGATAACACCGATGCCTCTGAAGGTGCAATTGGAGAAGGTTGGAAGAGACAAAGCATTGTCTTTTAAACAGGTCCCTCCCAGCACCACAAATTGTAGGTTGCTGCATTGCTGGTCTATAAACCCTTCCATTTTGGCGGTTGATCACTCACCTACCAATCTTACTGTGGGGTTCTTCACTTTGCATTTGTGTTGTTTCTGGGCTCTTTGTTCTTTTTGCTCCTTGTGTAGGCCGTTTGGTTTGCTTTTGCCACTATTTTGGCTTTCCTCTGCTCATGTGCAGGTGGTCTTATTTTACCTTAACACCCTTTCACTCACTTTGACTGTTCTTGTCCTCATGAGTGTAAGTTTTTGGTGCTGAATTCTTGTTGTATAGCTTCTTACTTCTCTTTGGCTTTAGTTAATATAATTCTTACCACTTATCAAGAAAAAAAAAAAAACACCGATGCCTCTAAATTACTACCAGTTTTGAGCTTTAGCCAATAGATGGAAACAATGGTACACTCAAACCGAGATTATAGATCATATGTTCGTGTCTTCGGATGGTGATCTGTCGAGCCCTAATCATGTTATGTTGCATTTAGATCTAGCCCTAAGATGACCGATAGTTTCATATTGTCGAAGCTTAAACACGACACGTTTATTAACTTAGTTAACTTGTTTTAAGAAAACTTGTGTATAAATAATACCCAAATGTGTTGTTTCGGCATGGTTAACAGATTAACCTATTTGATCTAACATGTATAAGCATGGAAAAACTGGGTTACAATGACATTGAAAAGGATAGGTGTCTTGGCTTGTCTACAATTTGCATTACGACACGATACAATCAAGTTCTATCCTGAGCATGCTCAACTATTTGTCATGTACACGAGTTGGATTGAAAATTGCCAACCCTAAGTGGATTTCATTCGGTGACAACATATTATTAAGAGCAGTTGATTTATTGATGTGAAAAACTTTTAAAAGGCAAAATAAGTTAATAAATACACTTTCTAAATTCGTGTTCCTTGATAATCGAAAGGACGTGAGGAAGAGAGATCATGATTAGTATTGGTAAGTTTTGGGACATCGTCATATTCATAATGACCCCACATCTCTTATAAAATATCCAGAATAGTGACACGACAAATTCGCAAATGAACCAAGGAGAGGAGATGGAGTGATGTGGAGATGGGAACTAGAGACGTGGATTGAAGAGGCCCGGATCTAAATGGCCCGGTTTAAGTCCATTTCGCCAGCCCATTGTTATAGGTCCATAAACAAAGTGGCTGATTGGGCTACAAAGGCCCATCATTCAAATTCCATTTTTTACTTTATGGGTAGCAAACTCCCCACCATCCCAATCTCTTTAGGATGTTTTATGTTAGGACACCCCTATGTCGGGGTTTTTGTTTAAGAGCTCTTGAATTTAAATGAACATCAAGGAATATTTCGACCAAAAAAATCACAAAAGTGGTGGAACTCAAGTTGCTCACGATTTTTCAACATGGGCTTGGTGGCCCACGGGTTCATCATGGGCTTGGGCAGATAGTTGGGCCCGATTCATAGCTCAACTTGACTCAGGCCCGCCCGATGATCCCCCATAGTCCTCACAATCTAATACATAATTAGTGAAGATGTTGCACAATTTCGTTTCTCCAACCACGCTCTTAGATAAATAAAGGTAAGACATGGATATTACGTAATTTAATATCGGGGTCTAGCCGCATCACGCAATTTGTGATTTTTTATCAATTGAACACAACTTTTAAATTGAATATTAAAGCGGCTCAAATTGATTAGCTTAATCCAAAAGGAACAGGATGCTTTGATCCAGAAATTACCAGGCTCTTTTGAAATTAAAATATTTCATTATCCCATCCGATCACTTTTTCTGTTCACATTTCCTATCTTTTCCAACTTTCCCTTTCCTCTTTTCTGGCCACATTACTTTTTTGTCCTCTTCACGGCTTTACTTTTATGTTTAAAAAAAAAAAAAAAGAGGAAAAACGAACGTTGCACGATCTTCCCGTGCAACTCAGAGCAGGCTAGCCGCAAGCCGCAAGCCGCTCGGCCAATGGCGGGCTTCCACGTGCGTCAACGCGAACTCCGATCCGTAAAACTGACGGTGACTCTAGACTCGCCCCGTCGCCATGTGCGATCCCTGTGCGCCTGTCTCTTTCTCTCTCCTCTCTCTTTCTCTCTCCTCCCCCGTGTTGAAGTCCGTTCGAGGAGTGCGAGTGAGAGAGGAGGGAGAGCGTGCGCGATTCGCGATCCAAATCGGAACTCGGACCCGACTCAGCCTCGACGAGCGATTCCGCGGACCGAGTTCGCCGATGAGCGGCGGCGCAGCGGCGGCGGCATCGCCTCGAGATTCGTCCAATCTCCCGGCGGCGGAACCGAATCGGTGCTCCTGAGATCTCGGTAGAGGCCTCGGCATTTCGTCGGCGGATTCCGCGCCTCGCCATGGTGGTGGCGCCGGTGCTGCTGCTCGGAGCGCGTCGCCATTGAAGCCGAAGGAATCTCGCAGAGAGAGAGAGAGAGGGAGAGGGAGAGGGAGAGAGGGAGCGATGAAAGGCGGTGGTGGAGGGAGCGGGGCGGGGAAGCGGCGGTGGCGGGGCCTGGTGATCGGAGTGCTCGGCCTCGTCGTCCTCTCGATGCTCGTGCCCCTCGGGTTCCTGCTCGGCAGATTTCACTCCGCTTCCACTTCTGGTAAAATGGAATTTCCTCTCCGCTCACGCCATTTTATGGATCTCTCGGGAGGTCGTTGTCGATGTGCGGTGTCCGGATCGTTCCTTCTTATCTACTTCCTGACTCGTGATTTCTGTCGGTTCGGCTGTCATCATTGGCGATCTCCGCGGCCGCTGCTCATCATGAGCTTATTTAATTCGATCGGTCGCTGTCGTGTGCTCTAGATCTCTGACGTAATGCCGCCGCCCCCTATTGGGCGGCATCTAGATGTGATTAGTCTCTTTCCCTCATTCATTCGTTGTGTTTTTGCGTTTTCTGCAGTTTTCGTGTCTGACCAACTCGATGCAGCGGCTCTGTAAGTAATGCTGAATCTTCTGATTCGCTTCCTATTTTTCTATTCACGGGTCAATTTCTTGTTCAATTATGCAATTGTGAGGTCGGCTTTCGGTGTGATGACTTGATGTTGATTAGTTGTGCTTATCTTTTTTGATGTGGGATCAGAGTGGTATTAGGAGTTATGACAAGTACGATGTTCAGAGTGGGAATCGGTCTAAGTCAGAGGTAATGAGTTTCTGTGCTCCTTTTGGGCCGTGCGAGCGGCACTTACCTCATTCTTGTTCCTCAGAACGCTTCACAGTTCATTGGTTAAGATTTTATTGTGAGTTTTAGCAAAATTGTTTTCTACCTGTATGGAAGTTTTATGGGGGACATTTTATCCTACCATCAGTCATTAAAAAGCTTGTCTTTTATACTGCAGAAGGATCAGTCGAAACACGTACAAGATCTTATTAAAAAATTGGGACCAGCAATTTCTAAGGTGCTTTATACAGTCTTCTAGTGTCTTTCTCTTGCTTTGTTTTGACGACGTATATCAGCATTTTTCTCGAGATTTGATGGTCTTTTAACCAATTCTGTAAGGAAATTTACCCATACTAGTTAGAATCACCAAAAATATTGTAAAAGTAGGCTTCTGCCACTTATATGCAAATGTGCATCGACCCGTTATTGTCAGTGTGATAATAATCCTTCTCCACCTTTGACATGTGTGACAGCTTGGGTTCCTTACTTTTAGCTCGACATATGCAGTGTCATCTGGATATAATGCTTCACACGAAACTTTTCATCTTGTCCATGAGACTTGAGATGGGAATGAAGGGGCTTTGTACTTAAAAAGTGGATAATAGAGATGAGCGTGTGGGAAAACAATAGTCATTTTGAGATGCTAATTTGAAAAACACGGGATGGTGCTGTGTGCATCGGGAGAAAACACTACGTAGTAAATTTAATTTTGAAAAAAAGAGGAAGAAATCCTTTTGATGTTGCAGTTAGCATTAAGTAGGGGGTATCAAAATGTTTTCCTTTCTCTGCTGAAAGCATGTTATATGTCATGTCTAAGCCATAGATGCACATTTGCACTTCTGACTTTTCTCGCTAATCGGCTAGCTTGGGAAGTTTTAGGTTATTATTTGACTCTTGCTCCATCTACAATCCACTTTCGCTTGTTTCTCTGGGTACTTAAACTGAAATGGAGCAGTAAGAAGATACTCTTTTGTAAGAACGGAGGCTGCTACAGAAGATGGAAAGTCTCGCATAAATAGATGATGAGCTTTCTCAATCCACTTTTGTGGGTCCCAAATATCCTTGTGGAAAACATCCCATTGTATTGTATGAGTGTGGACATCAGTGGAAAGGGCAGTGTGGCTCTATTAAGCCTCTAATCCTAGGAGATATGGGGCACCTTTTTTTTAGACAATGTGGTGCAAAAATCTGCAGTTAAGTGGAACGGAGAAGATTGTTTCATGGCAATTTTTTTTCGCTGTTTCTAGGAACCTCGTAATATTGACCAGAATAACTGGGGGATTTAAAAGTTTTCTTGTTATGAATTTGTTGCGACTTGTGAGTGGCTCTTAAAAGGGATGCAGAACCTAAGACGTGAGTTAAGAGATTAAGGATAAACTTGGATGTGAGGTTTGGTCAAGGTGTGTGGTACTTAATCAGAGTGCAAAAGCATAATTAATGATGAGAAAAGGTTGCATTGATGTTGCCAGATTATTATTTATTGATGTGAAGTTCATACATCTTGTGTTGGTACTTGACAAAAGATAATGGTGCAAGTGGCATGATGTTTGGAAAAAGAGATGCCTGTCATGCAAATGAATGACCATATGTTTAGAATGTGACAATTATGGTCTTTTTCCTTTCAAAGTTACCTGCGATAGAAATCTGCCTTGAATTGTTTGCACAATTTTTTTGGCTCTGTCAATCTTTTTTTCATCGAAGCAGTTATGAGGAGACTCCTTCACAGGAAATAATCTTCTTTTGGCAAACTTTTGGGTCCTTTGTCCAAGCTTATTATGGCTCCTGTAACCTTGCTTTCTGTCTCATCTATCTTTTGCTGCACTTGTACTGTTTTTGCTCTAAAATGGATTCCCAAAGCAGATGCCATTAAGCTGAAAAGTTCTATTCTAGCAAGGTGAAAACTGTAGAGAATCTATGGAGTTCTCCTGATGCATTTAAATCAAGTTTAAACTGAGTTCTGGAAATACATGCTCTGAATTTCCTTAATGCTTACTCATGGAAGCAGTTTATGTTTTAACATCTGTATATTATGAAAAATTTTATTCTGCAAATTGCATACCAGTTTCCTGTCAAATTTAATATGACAAACATTATTGCAGGAAACTTGATTGACATGTATCTTTTTCACATTGTTTGTCTAACCTTCCTTTCCCTAGTTTGTTTGCTGATCGTTTTCTGCTGTATGATCTGCATAGATTTTTTATTTATTTATTTGAACTGTCTTTTCCCCAATCTAATTCTTCTTATATATTTTATTATTTAAATTATGTGTTTGAGCTTTTGATGGTCCTTGGATCATTAAACATCCTAGAAAAGTGAGAAGTACTTGTTGATGCTACTCCAGAATACTGTTCCTTCATGCTGTTTTTTTCGAACTTATAGTATATGCAGTGATTATTTGTTATAAGGATCATATTTGATGCACTCATCCTTATAATTTGAACTGTTACTTCAAAACTATGTGCGATTTTTTGAAATCTTGCTTCTCTTTGTCAAAAAGTGAATATATTGTCTGTCCTCAGGCTTCATATATGAGAAGATGACAATTTATCCGATGCATGCTCACAAGCATCTGATTCTGGCTCAGCCCACATGTTTTGTTCTTCATATTCCTTTCTTTTCTTGTTTTATATCAGGACATGCTTAAAAATGTTGAGAGTGGATCAAAGAACCATTCCATTAGTTCAGTAAAAAAGCATGACAGTCGTCAAGGAAAAGGTTTGGTTGGAAACTAATCTGCTTCTGAGATGCTGTCTATTGTCTTCTTAGAATTTTTCGCTGAGATCATTTAAATTTCATACGGTTGCAGGTTCTCCAGCGCCTGCTAAAGTAGATTTGCAGCCTGTCCCCAGTTCAAATGTGTGTATGCATCCAAACTATTCGTATTAAGCCTTCTGAAAATTTATCCCTTTGAATTCCTGTTGAGCCTCAATAGTCAAATCAATTATATGCAGGTGCCCGAAGCTCAAAAGGTCGAAGGCTCTGAACCTAACAATGTTGCAATTGTTGATGTTGGCAAATCATGTGAGCTGAGATTCGGAAGCTACTGTCTATGGCTGCGAGAACATAAGGAAGATATGAAGGATTCTATGGTGAAGAGATTGAAGGACCAGCTTTTTGTGGCAAGAGCATATTTTCCTAGTATTGCAAAACTTCCCACTCAAGAAAAGTTTTCTCGTGAATTGAGACAAAATATTCAGGATTTCGAGCGTGTTCTCAGTGAATCTTCTAAAGATGCTGATCTTCCTCCTCAGTAAGTCATAAACTGCATGAAATGCTTAGAGTGATGGAAGTTTGCTGATAGGGGCCGGACTGTACCTTCTCTGTTTGATGTTGTCGAATTTGTCTCTGTTCATCATGCATTTGCTTTTTTATGGCTTTTCATGGAACAGCTACTGACATTATCACTATGTCAAAGTACTGCATTGGCGTGTAGCTTGACAAGTATTATTGGATGCTTTTGCTTGTTTTGATTGGCATATACAGTAACTTTAGACTAGGGATTCGTAATAGTCTTCCAGTTACTCTTTCGACTAAGATAATGGCGTTTCCACTCAAAAGTTATGCTGTTGATTTAAAGGAATGAGTCATGTTAATTTTCTTATGATTGTCCTTCCAATTCCTTCCTTTCAGACCCTATTGTGCCATACTCTTATGATCAATGAAGTCATGTCTACCATATCCTATTCATTCCTTTTCATAGTATCTATGTTACTGCTTCCTTTCCAGTTTGTGAAACATAGTAGTTACGGCAGACTTTTTAATCTTCAGAAAGTTCCTTTTTTAGTGGTTCTTCGGATCAGCATCATTGTTATCTGATGCATTAGGAACATGTTGCTGTAAAGGAGTTCTTGTCCACAGAGCTAACAATAGTCATAGAGTGAGGCACATTTTAGATCTATTTAACTACCGTTCTTGACTATACCTGCCTTGCGTGTATTGTGATCCACTGCTTCCTTTTAGCTGAGTTATTATGTCATTGCATTTTCTTATTTTCTTTCTGAATAATGCTAAGATATTAAGATCAGCCTGTAGGATTGATTTATAAAGTGATGTGACAGACTTCTATCAGTTATTTGAATAGGATTTATTTATTAAATATCCGCTTATAATTTTCCACATGATTTTGTAAATTTCGTAAATTGTCTTAATATTTTTCGTAGTACTCTTTTTTCCTCCTGTCAGGATGTAAGTATACTGCCATATTCAATATTCCTTAGTCCTTACCTTTTTCCTTTACATAATGTGTTTATGTATCAGGATTGGACAGAAGCTGCAAAAAATGGAGGCTTCAATAGCAAAAGCTAAATCATTCCCAGTCGATTGTAATAACGTTTATAAGAAGTTGAGTCAAATCTTGGATTTGACTGAGGATGAGGCTAACTTCCACATGAAACAAAGTGCCTTCCTTTACAGATTAGCAGTTCAGACCATGCCAAAGAGCCTTCACTGCCTTTCTATGAGGCTCACAGTGGACTATTTTACATCACCTTCAAGTGATATGGAGGTTCCTCGTTCTGAGAAGTATTCAGACCCCACATTGCGTCACTTGGTCATATTCTCCAAGAATGTACTTGCATCTTCAGTGGTGATAAACTCAACAGTAATGCATGCAAAAGTATGATTACAGATTTCTGATACGAGCTTTGATTTTTCAATTGTTGAAATTTGTTGGTCACTTGAATTACTATATCTCTTACTGTTTGCAGGAAAGCCAAAATTTAGTTTTTCATGTGCTGACAGATCAAGAGAATTACTTTGCAATGAAGCTATGGTACTTTAGAAATGCTTATAAGGATGCCACTGTTCAAGTACTGAATGTTGAAGAGCTTGATTTGGACTACCATGATAAAGCAGCTTTATTGCCTCTCTCTTTGTCAGAGGAATTTCGTGTTTCCTTTCACGGCATAAACAATATGTCAATCCTCAAGACGAGAACAGAATATATATCTATTTTTTCAAATTCTCAGTATCTTCTCCCTGAGGTATTCCCAAGTTTGAAGAAAATCGTGGTTCTAGATGATGATGTTGTTGTCCAGCAGGACTTATCTGCCCTTTGGAGTCTCAGTATGGGAGGGAAAGTGAATGGTGCTGTGCAATTTTGCTCTGTGAGATTGGGTCAGCTACAAAGTTACTTGGGTGAGAACAGTTTAGATAAAAATTCTTGTGCTTGGATGTCCGGTTTAAATCTGATTGATCTAGCTAGGTGGAGAGAGCTAAAACTCACTGAAACTTATCGGAGGTTGGTGCAAGAGGTGAGGACGCAACTGCCTTGTGTACTTATTTTTTCTTTTACCGCTGCTCTAAACAGTAGGTGCTTTGTAATGTAATGACTTATTGCGCTGAAATTCTCACACAAACACACACAACCCTTATCTAGCAAGTGTTTCTCCTGCAACTTATATGCATCTGTTTCTTCAGTTTTGGAGTGACGTTATTGGTCAGAGTCTTGACTAATTTTCATTTGCTAGATCATCAGAAATGTTATTGTGGATGCCTGGCTAACCTACTTCTCTCTGGATGTATATTGCAGTTGGATATTGGGGAGCAATCAATTGAAGCTGCAGCACTGCGTGCAAGCTTGCTTACCTTTCAGGACCTTATTTTGGCTTTGGATGGCGAGTGGGTTTTGTCAGGACTGGGGCATCGTTATGGTCTTGATAGCCAAGCCATCAGGAAAGCTGCAGTTTTGCACTATAATGGAAACATGAAACCATGGCTTGAGATGGGAATTCCTAAATATAAGGGCTACTGGAGAAAGTTTTTGAATCTAGAAGATCAAATATTGAGTGTATGCAATGTGAACCCTTGACTGGGTAGTGATTAAACTGCATGAAGCTCAACTGCCTTTCTGCTGGTAGCATTGTCTTGCAAGTGCCTGTTTACTTGGTACTGTACTAACCAGTTGAAAGATTTCTCAGAAAGGTAGCTGTGAATCACGTGCTGGCAGCCATGAACATTGACATATATTTCCCATTCTTTTGGTAAATAAAGAATATCTACTTGCCTTGCAAAGCAGGAAAGGAAGACATTCTGTGATCATGTCTGAAGTTTTGCAAGGGGCTGATCTCTGTCTGGCAGTGAATCCATTGGACAAAGAGAGAACATGAGTCTTTATTCTTTTGTTCCATAGGGTTGGAATGTGAACGGCTTGAGTGGAAACCGGCATGAATAATTGTTTCGTTCAAGGTGCTACTACAAGGCGCTCCTGGGAAGAGAAAAGTACCACTCGATGATAATTTTGGACGAGAAAGCAAGTATTATAGAGTGAGTTACTTGTTTTCCATCACATTTTTTTATTCTGGACATGTCTTTTCGAACTTGATTTTTTTTTGGGTGTTCAAAGCAATGGAAGGGCTAATTCTTACATGTATTTGTACCAATTGTACATTCTTGCATTTTATGAAATTGAGCCAACAGTGACATATCTCGAGCTTGTTCCAGGAGGAATTAGCATGCTGTTGATGCCAAATTGTCAAGTGTGGTACATGCCTCTGTGCTTTTCTTCTGTTTAGGTAAAAACGTCACGACTTTTCCTAAAATTCACGCGCCAGGTGTATACGGATGATACTTTTGGACCATTCAATTAGGTGGCCACTATAGTTTCACATGAGGCTCATCAGATCCCATAGTTCCGGGGGATAAATATGTTACCTGTACTTGGAACATGTAACATACGAATCATTTTTAACATCAGGGTAGTTTCTCTGACCATTAACATGCCCCTTTTGCATATGAGAGCCCTCTTTATATAATCCAGTGAGGATTCATCTGGCTTGATGCGCGGATAAGCTCTATGTTTTGCAGAGAGTGAAATTTAGGCGATATAATGACATTCATTACGCATCACAGGAGTCGGTCTTTTATTCACTAAGTTTGAGAAGACTGCTTCTGTGGTCCCTGAATGTCGATATTTCAGCAGTTTAGTCCTTGATTTTGTGCATTGCATGCGATTGAGTTGAATCCGAACGTAATTATGCTCATCCTGGAAGCCCATCGTTTTGGCTGTGCATAGTGATAGGTAATCGACTTGAACAGTGTAAAAGTGGTCGCTTTCGAAGTTCCGGTCAAGGACAAGAATGATGATTTAAATCCATTATCAGCAAGTGTAAAGGAGGAGTTATGTCACAGAAGCTTACAAATTTAGAGTAGTCTCATCTTTCAAAAGCCAGTGTCGGTTAAATTATGGACCCCTCGACATAACTTAAAAGTGCATTTTTACGAACCAATCAATAGAGATTTCAATCATTTGTGCTCTTGCGTGGCAACTAATGCTAAAAGTCATATATTAGAGACTGTAAATGTTGTTTTTGCTTATGATAAAACCGTAAAATCGCCATTGCCATGGTAAAATATGCACTAGAAAGTGAAATTTCTAAGGACAGCATATAGATAGGAGGCATTACCTTCGGTTACTTCTTTTGCCTGGTTACATTGGTTTTCTTAGATCTTGTATATGGCTTTTGTGTACCTTCTCCAAACCCTCCATCTCTAGGTCAATTCTTGGTGCCAAGAAATAGTCTTCACTCAAATTGAAGAGCAGCACCTAATTAGGGAAACGAGTGGAGAGACGGGGAAGACTCATGGACAGAACGCGGGTAAAAATGTTTTTCATTATTGGGAACAACTCGAAGTAATTCAAACTCGCGCAGATTTATGGATCACAAAGTTGAAGATGTCGACTCGTAGTTTCATGAATCGTACTTTGGAGTAAGCCAAGTTACTGGCATCGACAAAGAGAAAGATGCACGACTCTACTTACGAATTGCAACAAATACATCTCATTAGGGCGTGAAGATGCGCGGCAATAACAAATTATGCATCCCCGCATAAACCTTCGCCCGCTCAATCTTGTGAACAAGTTAGGTCTATCATGCTAAGTTTGAACTGCAATTGGAAATCCTGTCTGAAGATGAGCATATATAATCATAAAAAGCATTTGTACAGAGTTTATATCCATGTCAATCCATTCTCATATCAAGACTCATGAAACCAATTCTGTATCTAATCCCGCAAAGCACGCTCAGTAGTTCCTCTTGGCCTTTCTCAAAGGGGAACGTGGAGACTTTGAGCAGGTTTCAACAGTACAGTATCTGCATCATCTATTATTTGGTTCTACATATGTGCCTCATCAAACTCTAACTAGGCTTTCAATTCTAATTATGAACACAAGACCGGAACGGCGAGGGACTTGGAGCAGATGCGATCCATTATGACTACGAAGGCCATGACGAGGTCACTGTTGCCGCCATCTTGCACCACCAAGTTGAACACGTCGGTCCCAAGCAAAACCGTAGGGCTCGCCCTCTTCCGAGTGATCTTGGCCACGAATTCTTCACTTCCGGAGCGCCTGATTACGCAGTTTCGGCTTCTGAATGACCCTTCGACTGTGAATGCCGGTTTCTTGGAACCCCCCACGAAGACTTCCGCTACGTCCTTTCTTCTTCGATCGAGGAAGGACGACACTCTTCTCATGGAAAAGAGCTTGAGGTTTTGGCCCTCTTTGCACTCATCTTCTCCTCTGTATGCATTCCACTGGCACTGCATGCTCAGAATCTGTAGATGAAAGGGGGAACAGAATTGGATTAAGACTCAGAGCCATAAAAAGTTCATATTAACGTCTGCAGGGACTTCGGTCGAACTGCGCAGGAGAAAGTATATCCTATGGCGCTTCTCTTACATTGGATTGCGCACTAGTACGATATTGTGGCCTAATCAAGTACTTGCACGTAAAAAACAAAAATACATGAGTGGATTGGTGATATTCTATCACCATATCACTCATCATCGCATGTTTCAATATACAAAATTTCATCGATATGTCTAGAATGAGTTAAAACAACAATGAAAACTACATATGCTAGATTAAATTAGCATCTTAAACATATACAACAGCAAAGTAAGTGACTTTATGAGATTCCAAATCAAGAAATAAAGCTGGGTTCCAATTTCCTCGTTCAAGTTACAAGGATGGCGGTTTTACCTGGGGTCTCAGACTCATCAAAGCATTTCCGGCTCCGTCCATGAGGACAAGCCCACCCCCGGCGGAGCAACACCCTTTCCTCGAGTAATTGTCCACGCGGAAAACAAGTCTCCCGTGCTCATCGAAGACGGTGAACCCGTCAGTCCCTTGGAAACTCATGCTCGATCTCTTCCATACCGTGAACTTGGTCGGGCATTGATCCGGACGCCGGGAGCTGCCGTTCCTCGCTTCGCCCTCAGATTTATTCTCAGCTGGATGAATTCTAGACATCGAGAGACACGACACCTTTCAAAGAAGAATGAAGGAGATTGAAGATCCAACAGAAAGTTGATGGAGCAAAAGAGTTGTCTGAAACTAGAACTGAATTCAAAGCTCCTTTTATAAGTTGAAATGAAGTTGGTTGATACAAGGAACTGCATGGAGAGAGAGAGAGAGAGAGAGCCTTTTGTGCCTGATGTTTTCTCTTATTGGCCAGTAGTGGTCCATTACGTGGGGTTCTACTTAGCTCTAATTTATGGCGTTATCAATGAGCTTTTGCTTTTCTCCCTCTAATCTTTGTCTCTTTTGCATCCTTTTACAGACATCACTTTCACCGTGCCATCAATGAGTTTGCAACAGGTCACCGATGTAGATGATGATTTTGCCTTTTGTTAGTTCCATGTCTTCTCTTTGCAAGGCATGGTTTGGCACCTATAAAGATGTGTGCAATGGCATCTTAGATTTAAGTGTTTCTTTCTATTTCATATTCTCTCCAATACTTCTTTCATTACATCGCCACTAAAGTTGCTATTCTCAATCCATCGTCAAATTTTCTAAAATTATTAATTTGGATTAGATGGAGGAAGAAAATCTTTACTTGTGCAATTGGTAAGTATGAATAGCAAGGAGTTCTCACAATAACCTACTCTCTATTAGTTAGAAATTTGTCGTCTCATTCAAACACAAGTGACGAACTTTGTTATCATGGTTGAATTGAATTCTCTTCGTCTAATAACTTAGGCGGAAGTAGATCTTCCATGAAGCACAATCTAGCTAATGTTCAAGAATTTTGCAAACAATTTAAACATGTTATGATTAGAACCACGACTTGGCTTTTGTACTCTTGCTACCGTCGTGGTTCGGAAACTGGCATGGAATCTCCTTCTGATGGCAGCAATTCAGTGTGCATTGGCCATAAAGATTTGAATAGCACGTACGAATAGGGATGGCAAGGTCAAATGGAATGTTTTGATGGATAATATATTGGCAACTTGAGTTGAGACATGAAGGGTCGTCTGGGATTAAACTAATTAAACAGCTTGGTTGAGTGCCCCATGTTTTGAGTCAGAAAAGCACTGAAACAAGGACATGAATAAAGTAATGATTAGTCACATTCTCTAAATAGGAGCATGGCAAAAGAAAGGTCATTTTCGCATGAGGAGAAAAGGATTACAATAAGGAAAATGATGTCTAATCAATGCTAGCCGACATCCATTAGGGCTTCTTGTCCTTAGGAAAAAGGAAGAGCAGAGAGAAAAAGGGTTAGGTGAGAAAAATCCATCCATGCAGCCCCAAACCTACGAAGTTCTTATCCATTTTCCTTCATTAGTGGTTTCCTATAACTAGTTTTTTTTTTTTTGGTCGGTCTATAGCTAGTTAAATTTCTTTAATTTTAGTTTATTATTTGTTTCAAGTGCTGACGGCCAAAAAATATACAATTTCCACAGCCTTTCGGCTGAAGAAAAGCTTGGTCCCATGGTATTCCGTCGTCTGGAACAAATCGCTTTTGCCTCGGTACCATTTCCATCTTTGACTTATTACCCACCCAAGTTTTTTTACTTTTTCCTATGGTAGGATTGTGGATGGCTCTTGTGCTTTTTGCAATCTAAGACCACGCTCTATTGATCATTTGTTTTTTGGTTGGTTGCCATATTACGGCGAGCCTCGCTATGTTTTGGGCTGCGAAATGGAACCTCCCTTGGCAAAATAGATCATGGATGGAAAATCTACATTAGGCCACCAAATTCCTCTCCAGCAATGATTTCTCTCAATGTATTGCTCGGTTTACTTTTGGGGCCCTTTGTCATCTAATATGGAAGACGTAGGACATCTTTTTCTGGAATCATGTCATGTTTGTGCCTGCATTGAAAATGCATCTTGTCAAAGCCATAAAGGACAAGGCTACTACGTTCACCTATGTTGCAGATCCGCCGAGGAACCGAAGGATGCAACGAAGTTGGGACTTGATCCCTCTATCTTTTCTCTTGAGGTGTCTAATATTTCCTTGTAAAGTTGCCTAATAGTTGCCACCATTTTGATTTCCCCTCTTTCTCCTTTTTCGCTCAACACCCATCCACTCGTAATGACTTGTTAGTCACCATGAGTGCAAGTTTTGTTGGTGCATAGTTCACTTTGATGTAAATTTCCTTTTGGTTAAAAGTCAATACTAATCTTATCTTACCAATATATATACACACACACACAATTTCCACTTGCAATATTAATTTGTAGATATATATATAGATCCTTATCCAAAAAGTCATAAACCTATTATGCGATATCAATTTAGTTCTAAATCTTTCAATTGTATTAATTTAGTTCTAAACTTTTTGAAAATTTGTTAATTTAATCTTAAACCCTTGAAAATTTTGTCAATTCAGTCATAAACTTTTTTAAGGTTGTCAATATAATATTTTCGATCAATTATCTATATAATAGATTTAGAACTAAAATGACAAAACTTCAAAAGATTTAGGGCTAAATTGATATAATTAAAAGATTTATAGCTGAATTGACAAATCGTGAAAAGATGTAAAACTAAATCAGCATAATTGAAGGACTTACGACTGAATTGACCATTGTACAAAATCTTTAAAACTTGAACCAACATGCATTGCAAGATCTCAAAGTCATTTCGGAAATAACTTTTTTACACTAGCAATGGACGTCCTCTTTCTTCTAGTTAAAGAGAAACCTATGAAAGGGGAAAGACAATAGGAGTGTTAGTCACTTATTTAGGTGATTTGCCAATAAAAGCCTATAGGCCATGTATTACTTCATATACAAAGTGATTGATCATGACTCCAAGCTATCATAAGTTCCACTCTTGCAATTAATGGTACCTAATTAGCTATAACAAGATCCTTAATTATGGCACCTAGTGACTGGGCAATATAAATGAAACGATTTGGTGATTTGGTTTTTGTCTTCTATTAGCACCTCTATCTTTACACGTCAGTTTTGCATGGAGGATTGATGGAAAATTGCTAAACTCGATTATAAGTACAATACAAAGATTGAAAAGGTCAGATGTTGCATAATTTACAAGAAGGTGCACCCTTTTTAGAGCTTATATAATCAATTCTTTACGAACAGAACCAAATATGAAACTCATTTGGCGCAGATAATTGGATGGTTTCATCATGCGATTAGAGCGAGACCTTCACATTTATGTCATCGTGGGTTGACTTGCGAACCGGATAAAGTAGTGCTCCAGCACGACGATTGATATTTAGGTCGTACCACACGCGATGTCTCTAAAGACGTAATCCCATTCAATCACCCAAAAGAAAGACGTCCTTATCCATCCGCTTTAGCACACTCCACTTCCCTTAATTTAATCGAGCAAAGTTAGGCACCGAGCGAGAGAGAACGAAATCGATAGTGGGATCGAGTGATGCAACCTCACCACTCCACAAGAACAGGGTTCGAGGTTTTGGACCTCGTTATGTCGACGTTCCATGATGTTGTGTTCCGATTCATTGCACAACATACAGAGGAAGAAACCCAAAGAATGAAAAAAGATAAGACCATGTGGACCGCACAAACCTAGTCAGGAACATGAGAGCTTTTCCTAGTATAAACTCTTTTCCTAGTATAAACTGTTCGATGCATACCCAAAAGAACACCATGTCAGCACAATGCAATGCAATAGAATACAATACAGCATTGATAAGATAAAAAGAGCAGCAGAGAACGATGTTGCCACCGAGCAATGCCAGTCCCCATCGACAAACTATCCTCCTCCTCCATGTTTCAGCCTCAGCCTTGATAATGTTGTCTAATCTTATTTTTATCCATTGGATGACAGTGGAGGGGGAAGAGGATGGTGACTAGCATAGGAATGCAGAAAGTGGAGGCGGCGTGAGAGATCAAAAAATTTAAATAAAAAAATGACCTCTTTATTATTATTTTTTAAATTTGTATGTGGCTAATCTTTAGGGACGAACCCTTTGAAATCTTTAGCTAGTCGCCCATGTGTGGTGGCTAAGTCAAGTCAACTGGAAGAGACTGTAGCAAAAAAGAAAAAGGACAAAAAATTGCATAAAATAGGTTACATTTCCTTTTTTATAGACATGGTGGTTGGCTGGGCAGTTTAAAAAGTTGCTTATATATTTTTCAATGACACGGTACTAATTTACGGGCACTAATCTAAATTATTTGGATGGTCCTAAATTCCTTGGATGGTCCAAAACCACGGCCGCAAATTAACAAACGACCATCCGCACACATATATATAAGGGATTTCAATCCTTTTTCCCCATTACATATATTATATTCAAGGGCAAATGTGTGAGTTCACAATTCTATCTTTATCTTTTGCATATTGAAATTTTCGTCTTTTCCATCTTACAACAACAATATATTTTCATCTTTTCACACGTGCAATTTCCTTGAATTGTGTAGTTCTACCATCTACAACGACAACATATTTTCATCTTTTCACACGTGCAATTTCCTTGAATTGTGTAGTTCTATCGATCATCCTATTCCATTACTCGACAATTCAAATATTCGTAATAAGATAATTTCATGCTTTTATCTTTCAAATGCCTATCTCTTGTACACACAAGGTCCGACGATTCAAATATTTCTTAATAAAACAATTTCTTGCTTTTATCTTTCATATGCCTATCTCTTGCACACACGACCGCATGTGCACGTTTGCTAGTCCTCTTATATAGCGACCTAATTATCAACTTGGAAACATTTTATTTAACACGTCTTGTTATTATTAGGCTAGTAGGTTCAACCACCTAATAACATTATTTATGGACTTGGAATTGGCCTATGTCTTGTAGGCTTGTTGGGGGGGACCAAGAATCGTTAGGAGGGCGAAGAGGACAAATTATTATCTATACATGTAGCAATTGGTCATAATAACTATATAGATTCCAAACTTACCTATCTAAGTTGAGCTTCCTATTCCCAAAAAAAAAACAAAACCCCTATATCTTTTTTCAAAGTCACGAGATCGATTCAAGAACAGTTAATGTAGAAAAATGGAGTTACTAGATCAAAATCACTCTAATATTTAATTCAATTAAATTATAAGGAATAATCACACGAAAAAAACAAAATGATTGATAGTGTATTATAGATGACTCCCAATGACTCCCAATGTCCATAGGAGCTTCTCATTTTTTCCAAAAAAAAAAATGATGAGAAATTTATAATTTTTTTTTTTTTGGTACTGAAAGAGGGAGCAATTTAGCAAAAGGTGGGGATAGAAAGCAAAACTAATGTGCAAATAGTTGAGGCTAGAAAAGATTCATTCTCAAGAGATTACCTCTCTTATGAGGAGATCCTCATTTTGCTTTAAAGAACACCCAGAATACTTCTCTTTTTAAAGGGGTCTCAAGAAACTGATCTGTCGCTTCCAATAATGCATCCACTTTTGCCAAGAAATCCGCATCACACAGCCCATTGCCTTTGCACAGGCTCGTGGCAATTGTGAGAGCGCAGGCCTCTACTTTCGGATCGGCACTTCTGTCTTGCACTACTACATATTGCATGTTAACCAGACAGCAAGAATGAGCAACTGTTCCAAAAAAACATGCCAACTTTCGCAGCCAGACAAGCAAAAGAAAATACACACAGCACTAGAGCTGTAACAGTTAATAGGAGAATAACTATTAAAGAGTTCCCTGAAACTGTCAAAACTCACAACCATTACACACATTTTCTCAATTCCCAAACTGGAACTGCATCATCAGTCATAAAACTTTAGCCTCTTTCAGGGAACCCTGCCCTGACCTCCCCAAAGGTAAAAAAAACAAGAGAGGAGGAAAGAAACTCTAAAGGTGAGATAAAGAACTACCCCATCCGAAACTGAAGCAGAAAGATTAGACCTTTTCACATGAGAAATTTACCACTGTATCAGCGAAACAAGACCTTGAGATTAATACAACCACGAAATCCACAGACCAGGGTGGACTTGACTGGAACTATGGAACACCACGACAGCTTTTGACTTCTTGCATGAGGAAGCAAATGCACCCACCATTATAGTTAAGCGACTTTTCATCATTCTAAAGAGGCTTGGGGAGGAAGAGGCACAACTAAAGGAGTATACACAATTTAGTAGCAGTTACTCATCTCACTCGACATGCTGCAGGGCCACCCGGTGAACAGTTAGGGTTTGGAGACCGGCAGTTAGCACCAGGACCCACATTGCTTACGAACCGGCGACGGGTCCGATAATCAGAAACTCCACCCATTGGAAAGGAACCGCCAACTCCGAGTGTCAATGGCATTTCATTTACACCATCATTACTACCTTGTAGAGGTTCCAAGGTTTCAACGACATCGCTCATTAGGGGTCTTGCTTTGGGGTTCTGGCTCAGACAATAGTAGGCTAAACTGCATGCCTTTTGAGCCGCTCTTGCTGAATACTGATTCTCCAATCTTGGATCGATTATTTGCAACAATTTTCTTTTGTCGTTCAGTTTGGGCCGGGCCCAGTCAACCAAGTTCTGCTCCTTGCTTGGTCTGGTCTTGTCAAAGGACTTCCTCCCAGTCAAAAGTTCCAATAGAACAACTCCAAAGCTGTACACGTCGCTCCGCGCTGTTAAGTGACCTGCTCATCAGGTAAATAATACATTCATAAGCATGGAGAACTTTTTGAGCTGCACTCTTCAACAACACAATCGTCAGAAGTTTGGTCTTTTAATGTAAAGGTTAGGAGTATCAATTCTTGACACATCATGAAATCACAACAGGTCATAAGTTGTACCTAACTCGGACTGCCAAGACTGTACAATTGCAGTCCTCTTCCAGAAACTTGCAGTGGCTAATAAATTGAGAAATTGGTAGCAATAAAAATTAAATATTCCTCAGCACAGATTCTAGATTATGAAAACAATGCCACAAAAAAGTGAAAACTTCTTTCCGCATCCGACCAACAAATTTCAATATCTACTAGCATTTATAACTTTATTGAGGAAATATGACTTACGTATGACATCGCTTAGTTATCACTTCTACATAATCTTCCCACAATTCATTTTCCTCTGATGAAAATAGTAAGTAAAAGAGTAAATCTAGTGTTGTGTGTTTTGAAAAGAAAGATGGGTTAACATAGTTTGTTTACTTCAAGAACACCAGCATTTCACATGATTTCTCTTCATCAAAGTCAATGCATTATCTAGCTCATCCATCCTTAATGTCATAAGACATTTACCATCTTATTGTTTTCTTATAGGTATTTTATCACCATATTACCATAGGAACAAACACACTGTCACTGTAGACTTTTGCCATTAGAAATACAATGAGAATACAAAGACCATAATTGTTGCGGCAAATTAAGAGTCTCCTGCATTTTAACCAGCAAATGGACAAAATATAATATCACCACCGGCGCCCATGTCACACCAATATATATAGTGTACGTCATTGCCCACTCGTAAAGAATGTTTAAAATAGTTTGCTCCTAATTCATAACCTGCTGGGATATACCCGAAATAAGTGCAGTTTATGATTCAACAGTAAAGTGAAGAAACACCGAAACAGCTCATCACCTACCAGTCATTACATACTCAGGGGCAGCATAACCATACGTTCCCATAACACGGGTTGATACATGAGTCTCATCACCCTGAGGCCCAGCTTTTGCAAGTCCAAAGTCTGAAAGCTTTGCTGTATAATCCTGTCAATCGTAGGAAAGTAGGTAAATAAAGCTCTCGTTCTTTAATAAAGGGATTCTGAGGATGGTTGAGGGTAAGCGGCAAACTCACAGAGTCCAAAAGTATATTTGAGGTTTTGAAGTCCCGATAGATGACTGGTCTTTCTGCATTGTGAAGGAAAGCAAGTCCTTTGGCAGCCCCAAGAGCAATCATCATCCTTGTAGCCCATGATAAAGGAACAGTTGCTTCTAAATACCTCACGAAAAGACCATATTGTATTGAGTTCAAAGAACCAGCATATATTTTTGTAAATGCACCAAATGAGCTCATAATTAGTATAAAGGTTTCAATTAGGTGGATTTTCTCAAAGAAATGAAAGCAGCAGACGATAGTAAAGTTACCAAACTTTTATTGTCTAGACTTCTTTCAATAAAAAAATTCTTCTTTCGAATTTTTCAATCAGATCTTGTAGCTTTGAAAGTTAAATTAGTGACTTTGTCAACCATCCACTGGAAAAGCTAACGAAAAGCTACTATGTCATGTCATGAGGCAGTTGGCACATAGATATAATAACATGCCATCTTAAGTGCCGCATTAACTTTAGATTAAATGAATCAATCTTCCAAAATAGAGCAACCTCATTTGAAGATTTTGAATCAAGATTTTCCTGATTGGATGATGCAAAATGTTGAGTTGCTACTTTGTTGATCCATACATAATCAATTGCATGAGTGGCAAGAACTTTCAGTGGACAAATCACAATTTAGCAGCAATACTAACTGTTTTAGACAATGAGTTGACTGCATCACAAGTGACATGATGGTGGAAGCTCATGCACATAGATGAGATAAAAAGGGAAACACTAGCCTATATAATTAGTTAAACAAAATCCATTGTTAGACATTGATCAGCAAAGTAAAACCCCGAAAGCTGAGACTGAGGAGAAAATGGGGACTTATGTTGGTGCAAAAAAAGTATCCAATAAATGGCATATACGATCAGAGCATGGACAACATACTGAGCTACATGTATGCTAACCTAAGTGAAACAAAAGCAACTCCAGAGTAATAAATCCCATAAAAAGAGATTCAACATCTCCATCCATATGCTCACCAGCTTAAAGATAAATAAAGTCCAAACGCAGCCATTGAAACTGAACATGTGCTACAATGATTTGACCACACATATATTTTTTTAATAAATGACAGGACTAATGAGAAAACACCATCCTAAAGATAAAGCAACATGTTACAATGAAATAAATGAGGGTACTTTTTACGAAGATCATATTAATTAATAATAAACTGCCAGGTGCAAGCTTTTGCTATCCCAATATGGAAGAAGAGGCGATGTCTGTTAGTGAGAAGGGAATTTGAACAAAGAAGTTTGACAGTTTTGGCTTAAGCTGTCGCATTTAAAGATGCATTCAATACCATAACTGAGTGAGGGTACTGCATTCAACCAGCAAAATCCAACTCACAAGATGAATGAGATGAACGTGCAGGTAAGATATCAAATTTCATCTCAATTTTACAGGCCTGAACAAGCACTTAGACCCTATTGTAATTCCCCTTGTCATAGATATGTCAGAAAATAATAATTGTAAGTAAAAAAGGTCATGATCACTTGAAAGAGGCTCATTTTCAACAAACACGCCAAATAGCATTTATACTAGCCACTAAGACATAATTTTAACACAAACTATACACGTGACACTTAAATACACAGGAGACAAAGAAACATGTACGCACTTCGGAATAGGTGGTTCTCAAGACTCCCTCGGAACATAAACTCATACACAAGTAGTCTGTGATCTTCCTCGCAGCAATAACCAATCAATTTCACCAGATTTGGATGTCTAAGCTGTCCAAGAAAGTTGACCTCGGTCTGCCAAACATACATCAACAGTCAAACAAGCTGGCGCAACTCAAAAATACTGCTAATCAAAGATTTAAACAGAAGAAGAGGTGAGGAGTAAGTGAGGGACAAAGACGATACAAGCCATTCCCGGTGGCCCTGAAGACCTTCCTTGTTGAGAACCTTAACAGCAACCGGAAGAGATTTAAGGCCAACCCTCACATTCTCATCAATATAACCTTTGTACACAGTCCCAAATCCACCCTCCCCCAGGATGTAATCGGAGCGGAAACTCTTGGTAATAGTCTCGAGTTCATAAAGTGTGAACGCAATCACATGGGTGTAGAGCACAGCATTTTTTCTTGAGTCCTCAAAGTTTCTGGGGGTCGAACAATCACTCAGATCTGACGTGGAGCGGCTATGCTTTCTCTCTGGTGGGTTTTTAACGGGCAATGGAGATAATATTTGAAGTTGTTGGACTGCCAAAAGGACAAACTAATTGTAAGATAAATGAAGCCCTTACTGCTAATTATCCAAGGAGAAAGGAACCCAATTGCCCAACATTTAAAATCTGACCCACGAATGAGAATTACCAAATATGTTTATAATGGGTCATCAAAATCAGAAACAACCAGGAGCCGATTAATGCAAGAAACATAGCCAATTAATGTAAGAAACATTGTCAAATTCAGAAAGTCGAAGTAAAAACTTCAGCTCCAACGATCATCATCATCCTCATCATTACCCAAAAGGGAAAATTAAGCAAATGGTAAAAAGTGTCTACAAGAGCACAATGTGAGAGGCGAAACAAGAGCACTAGATCTAGAGATAGAAATGCGAGAGAAACGAAAAAGCTGACCTTGCGCATGCGCATTAGCCACAACGGCGGATTCTTCTCTAGTACCGCAATTGCCCATCTTATTCGCCCACCGCCGTTCTTGTTCTCGTTCCTGGTCTGAGCGTTCTTGTTCAGATGAAGCAAAAGCACAAACACCAGCAGCGGAAAGGAAGAATTCCTAGTTGCAGAGCTCCAAGTGATTGCCTTCCTCTTCCCTTTTATCCCCTCTTCTCTTGACCCTTTACTGTATGTATATTATACTCTTCTTTTCTCTCTCAAAGTAGATGAAGAAGACTTTCTCTAGTTTGAAAAAAAAAAAACAGGAGAGAAACCCATTAAACAATGCAAACACACACCGGGGGAGAAGACAACCAACACAAAAGATACTTAGAACATGATCGCTATTAAACAATGGCCACTACACATCTCCAGATCCCAAAAGTCGCCCCTCTCTCTCTCTTTCTCTCTCTCTCTCTCTCTCTCTCTCTCTCTCTCTCTCTCATAGTAGGGATGGCAACAGGGCAAGGCAGGGCAGGGCGGGGATCGCGTGTCCCGGCCCACCATGGCTCCTGGGACCCGCGACCCGTGCAGCTCGCCCCGCGCCAAAACGAGAAAAGAAAAATGCGATCTTGAAACTCTTGATAGTCAAATGACACTTTCCAGAGAGGAACATCAAAATCAACCCAAAACGAATTCGAATCTTGCGGACTTCGCAGCACTCGACAGACGGGTTTCACACCCAAAACCCAAAACTCAAAACCATTTTCAGATTCCGACTTGACACTTGAAAATGCAGCTCAGATTCAAGACAAAGCCAAGAGAGAGAAAGATAGAGAGAGAAAGAGCACTGACGGGTATGAATGGCGGCTGCCGTGAAGTGGGTTTTGAGCTGAGATGGCGAGCATTGAACGCGAAGGTGTGGCTGGCGAAGGAGACGAAGATGATCTCATCGCATGCCTCTCTCCCTCTGCGCCTGTGTGTGGATGATGGAGAGAGAGATTTTAGAGAGAGAATTTAGAGAGAGAGTGTGACAAGAAAGTGAGGGTTTGATGGTGAAAAGTAAGGAGTTCAGTCACTTCTTTTAAGGATTAATCGGAGGAAGCCACGTGTCGACATGGATATTTTAAAGATTTAATGGTTTTGGTTTTTCTTTTCTTTTTTAAATTTTTATTTCTCCAGATGGAATTTCTCGTTGGTCTCATTCTCATTCCATTGGGTAAGACCACGGTCAGAGGATTTGAAAGCTTAACCAATATTCGGCGATAATTCCGTGATCAAATTTGACATTTCATTTCGCCAAACTTAGGTTGCGCGATTTTCGCTGAAATATTAGTCATGCGCGACTTGCTTGCTAATCTTAAATTGCGTGATTTTCGCTGAAATATTAGTCATACGTGACTTACTTATCAGTTATGGATAATTATAAGTAGCGATATGACGTCCTAAATTAGAAATCAAAATATGGAAATAATAGGATTTATAATTAATGGAGAATTCAATTATTCGAATTTAAGAGGAAAACATGAGATATAAAATGTTGGCCGTAAGTTTACTATTGTAATGTTGATCAATATCTGTAAGAGCGTGATTTTAAGTTTGAGCAGAGATCTTATTTTACAACTTAATAATCATAAAACAATATTGCTTTTGGGGACCAACTCAATTTCGACTCACCCCCAACTCGTGGTATGATGATGCTTCCATTGCACATCTAGTAAGAGTTTGATTTTGTAGATATGTATCTTGTCGAACTATGCGGTGTTCAATGTGAAAAGCCCTTTGATTATAAGTATCATGATATGCAATGTATTGAGCAAAAGCCGGAACTCATTTCAATTGGTCATCAAAATAGGTTCAAATTAATTTTTACTTGACATTCCCCTCTCTTAGGTTTCAATATCTCCTCTACCCAAACTCTCTTAAGAGCTTCAAAAGATGATTATTTGTAGAACTTTATTTATCCCCCACCATGTCAAGAGAAAATGCCCAAATTTCCTTTTATTTTTTCGTTATTTGAATTAGGAGCAACCTTATTCTTAGACCTAAAATCCTTAAAATAAAATAAAATGTATTGACATCAGAAACATCAAATCAGTGCACCCATTCTATATCTACTCAAAACAAATTTTTATATCAAAAAAAAATCTTAAAGTGACATTTTCATGCCACAATTACATTAAACTTATGTATTCATACTATATTTACCCCCAAAAATCTCTGATTTATTGTAATATGAGATAAATGTGGCACAAATGTACTGGTTTAAAAATTATTTTTGAGTCAAAGTGGCAAGAGATTTTATGAAATAAAAATTAGTTTGATGTAAATACGGCACAGATGAACTGATATGATTTTTTTTTTCTTTTTTTTTGTGGTATTAGCTTAAAAGAGGAAAGAACAAAAAGAAGAAGAAGAGAACTTGAAATTCATGAGCAATAGCAAAAGGCCCAAAGTGGAAAAGAACAAAAAAGGCCCAAAGTGGATAAGAACAAGAAAGGCCCAAATTTGTAGACATGGAGCAATGGCCCATTCCTCTCTCTTCCCTCCTTTCCTCTCTCTCTCTCTGTTTTCTGGTCTTCTTCTATCGACTCCAGTACTGCACTGTCATCCTCTGGATTAGGATAAGCGCTTCTCCAGCTCTGTAGCGTGTCCGAGCTATGGCGATGGTGGCCTGCGGATGCAGTTCTACCGATGCCCGATGGAGCATGGCGTCTCTCAAGTCGGCTCTCCCTTCCCTCCCTCCCCTTCCCAGGACGGCGGCGGCGGCGGCGGCGGCTTCTAAGGCTCCTCCTCCTTCCGTCCGGTTCTTCTCCGTCGCCAAGAGGACCTCCTTCTCTCTCCCTCGCGGGCCCCGGTTGCAGCTGGGCTCGTTCGCGGGGCTGTCCCCGCTCAATCCCCTTCTCTCCCTCGGACTGTCTGGTACGTCTCATTCACCTCCTTCGGGTTTAGTGGGAGTGTCCCCGTGTTTTGGCGTCATTGCTTTTGTGGGTTTCTTCTGTGCTTGGTGAATTGGCCTGTTGGCATCGTTTCTGTGGTGGTGGTTTGACAGAGTTGGTGGAATGATGTCTAGGACTTGGGATAGAGATGTAGATTTGACCTTCTGTAGTTGAAGCTGGGCATGATGTGTGCAGCATTATGTGTGGTTCGTGTGTCTTTGTTTTAGTTAGGGGTTTCATGCTTCAAGTTTCGTGAGAATGTGATTGGTTGTCATTTTCGAGTGGCCGGTTCTGTAGTCTAGGAACATTTCGTGCGGTCTTGGATCAAATGAGTGGTTATGCCCTTCACATTAAGCAGGGAATATAGTGAGAACTCTAATGCTGGGGGACCTCACAATTATATTTCATGTACTGGTTACTTGTTTGCCGTGCTGCTACTTCGTAGAGGAGGAACTTAGAGGTCTCCATCCAATGATTTGAAGACATTGGTTTGGCAGTAGGTGCTGCCTCCCTTTCTTTGGCTGGATCAGCAAGCAACTGTTTAGTCATAATAGATTGTAAGCTATAGAATCCCTGTGTTGAAAGCAGTGTGTTTGGTTTGAGGCTGATGTGCCCATAATAGTCGTTGGATCAGGCATTGCTCGGATCTTGGACTTCGTCTGGTTGGGTGTTTCTAGATGAAACGTGTATGGTTGTTGAAGTATATTAGTTGAATACTTTTTCTTTTCTCTTCTTTATGCAGACCATAATAAGCTGATACTCCTCCAGTTTCCTCACAAACACTGTGCCCAATCTGTTTTTGTCATAAAGGAAAACTATCTGACACTAGTCAAAAAATCAAGAACAGGGAAACACCTGCTTATTAAACTGCAAAGGTGAATGGAATTTAGAAATACATAGTGAGATGAGGACTATGTGAGAATTAAGATTATTAGAAAGAGACATGGCTGTCCATCATGAAGGGTTGGCTCTACACTTCTTTCGGTGCTTACTCAGGTGCTGTGTGATTCGTGCGATCATGGTCAAACTGCAAAACGCAGGAGATGAAACAAGGTAACCTGACGAAAGATGAGGAACCCTTGACCGGTCTTTAAAGCTGATATTTACGTTAAAATGAAACTAGAGGTACTCTGGTTCATTAATTGACCTTTACAGTTGGCTGATAACCTGGACTACTGCAATCCCTTGTGGCCTATGCATCTTTGTGTGAGTTATGTTTCATGTTTCCAATGGAGAGAGCTTCTTACTCATCTGTGTTTTAGTGATAAAATATATGAGCTGACACCTACAATAGGGGCGCAATTTGCAAAGTTCTTTTTTCCCCTTTTCCGGTGGTCCATTCTTTTGCGCAGAACCTGTTGCTGGTTCTAGCTCTTATACCTGTCTCTGCATTTATGGCTTGTTTGTCTCAGTTTTTTTTTTTATGCATGAGAAGTAAAGAATGAAGGTTGAGTAGGGTAGAATATCCAACCTTGTACCTAATGTCAGTTTGCTTATGCGAGGAAAAGGCAATCATTGACATTCTGTCCAATAATTTCCTGATGACGTATGATGATGGCACCTGTTTCGATGGCTGGGGGAAGAACCTTTTAAACTTTTCTGAAGTCAATTCACTGAAACAGCCTCAACTTGCTGAAAATGGGCTTTGCAGTCTTTACATAGATCCTCAAGTTTGAGGTCCACTAAATCTGAGTTGCAATTTTGTGATCCATCTTCCATCTCTAAACTTCTGCAGAAATTGAAGTTATTCTTTGTTAAATTAGTAGCTGTAGCATCTGATTTCCACAGATTGTGTGTTGTGTTTGTTCAAATTATCATGTTCGTCTTTGCAATTTTATCTGTGAATGGCTTTCTTCCAGATAACGATAGCTATGAACACAACTTCACCCTCATTGACAACGGCTCTCGAGTTTTTGCTATGAGGCATGGCAGGCGGGTTCCCAAGCTCAATAGGCCCCCTGACCAGCGACGTGCACTAATTCGTGGCCTCACAACTCAGCTTCTCAAACATGGTCGGATCAAGACCACCAGAGCAAGGGCCAGTGCCATTAGGAAGTACGTGGACAAGATGATTACTTTGGCAAAGGATGGATCTCTTCACAAAAGAAGACAAGCCCTTGGCTTTATCTATGAAAAGCAGATTGTTCATGCTTTATTTGCTGAAGTCCCAGACAGGTATGGAGAAAGAAATGGTGGCTATACCAGAATCATTAGAACTCTGCCAAGGCGAGGGGACAATGCACCTATGGCATATATTGAGCTTGTCTAGTTAACCTTTCTCCTGGCAAATTTGTGGAACATTTTTTAACTAAATGACTGTAGCCTATTTTTTGGCCATGAGAATTGTTGTCACTTACGAGGAAAGTAAATGTTATTGCTTCATTATTTACCTCTGTTGTGGCTTCATGTTTTCATTGACACACCATTTCAACTCTTACCACCTGTCAAAAGTCAAAACTTTTCAATGCGAACGTATTGTTTCTCAATTTTGTTAGGCATGTTTGCTCTGTGGTAAAGTAGCAGAACTACTTGTTCTGCCTTTTTGGCATAAGTGGACCTAATAGTTTAAAGCAATGTTATCAAGAGCTTATCCGAAGGATGATAGTTTTTTCTCCTAACATTTTCAGCATGACTGTTGTCCCTCCTTCACATGGTGTTCTATTCTAGAGGAAAAGTTTCGTATAGTCACCTCCAATTTATCTTGATCTTCCATATGTTTAGAAATCGTAGCCTCTCTCTCCGATCTCATAATGCTCGAGTTCTTCCCCGGGCAATTCAAATTGTCAATATTTGAATAAGTACTAGGTAGCCGCCTTCTTCAACACTCGTCTAACGTATTATTGCCACTGGAATTGCCTAATATCTGGTTAATGCTAGCCCAAGATTATAAGATTCCTGCAACCGTTTTCATGGGAAATTAATGGCGCATTTGGGCTCCGTTCGTTTCGTGGAAAATAATTTCCAAGAAAACGTTTTCCGGATTTTTCGATGTTCGTTTCATAGAAAATGAATTCCTTAAGAGAAATGTTTTCCATGAAATGAAAAAAGTTTTCTAAATTAGGGAAAAATGTTTTCTACTTTTGAAAAGTAAAAACATTTTTCCTCTTAATTTCTTGTATCTCACACCTCTATAAATCATCACTTCTTTCTCCCATTTCTTCTTCTTCTTTTCTTTTTTTATTCGAATTATTTTGTTAATTTTCTTTTTCTTTTTTAATTCGAATTATTTTTAATTTCATTTTTCTTTTCTATTTCTTTTCTTTTCTTTTTCTTTTTCATTTTCTTTTTAATTTTTCTTATTCTTATTCTTATTCTTTTCTTTGTTTCCCATCTTCTTTCTTGGCTAGTTGTTGATCATTGCCAGGCGAACCTCGAGCTCGTCGATCTCAAGCTCGCTCTGCACTCTTGCTTATCATTTTCTTTATTTACTCTACCATACAGTTGTACATTGTTCAAGCAAAAGCTCTACATGCTTTGCTTCTTTTTACTTTTATTTATTAGAACACAAAAGATGTAGGGGAATAATATGCCACTCAATTGAAAGATTCTTATTTATGCTGTACATGTTTTGCTTCTTTTCTCCTTTACTTCTTTTTAAAATCATACGAATATTTTTTAAAGTAGATGAGCATTTGGTAATAATGAGGGAACAAAGATATAAAGCAAGTTTGCCCGAATTTAAAAGCAAGTTCATATTTTATGGATTTATAAGTCGGTAAGTGATGCATTATTAAGTTTTGAAGTCTTAGAAAATATTTTCCTTAACGAACACCGGAAAATATTTTTGAAACATTTCAGGTTATAGTCGAACATAGAAAATATTGTCATTTTCCTAGAAAATGACTTTTGGGAAAATATTTTCCGAAAATGACCAATTTTTCGCGAAACGAACGGACCCTTAGTAACTATTTTATTCCAGGAACAATTTCTAATTGAAAATGATTTTTTTTATTATGTTCCCAAAAACAAATTTTAAGCATTTAAAGGAACTGTCCAAAATTTTCATTCTTGGGATAGAATTGCATTTGGCACAATCTTCAAAATTTCTAATCCAAACCATTTTCTTCTAATTTTTTAATAATTTTTATTGCTTTTTTTCTTTTCTTTTTTCTTTCTTTATCTTCTTCCTCAGTTGGTTGCTCACCTTGAGATGATTGGTGACCGGCCAAACAAGGGTTGGCAACCTCGCCAAAGGGTCGCCAACCCCCAACGAGGCCGCGCCTCATCGGCCGAACCTCGTCAGCAACTAGGCAAGGTCGAGGCTTACCCAATTGGTCGCTGGCGATCGGTGGCAGAGGATGGCGTCGGCAATGGAAGAAGAAGAGAAAAACAAGAAAAACAAGAAGGAAATAAGAAGAAAAGAGAAAAAAAAATTCAATTGGTTTGATAATGGAATTGTTCTTGGGAATAAAAAATCATTTTTTTTTTCTTCTCGATTCTATTCCAAATCTATTATCAAGAACAAAAAATTTACCAAACAGATTTATGTTCCAAATCTACTTCTAGGAATAAAAAAATAAAATTAAAATCAAACACTATTTGGTTAGTTGTCAAACGTGCCATAAATGTGAAGATTGGCTGTATTTGAGAATATTTGGCAATCCAGTACATTTATCATTGCTGTGTTAGAGATCATTGAGAAATCCAGACCTACAAGAGTTGCACATGAGTAGTTTGACGCGATAATTTGGACAACTTGGAGGATTAGCAAGTGCTCTAATTATCCATAATGCTAGTTTTTCCCTGACGAATACTCATGATGCTATTTTGGCAGCCAGGATTCCTCGTCATTCTTGACTTTTATCGGTGTCCCCGTGTGACTTTAGTTACATTACTGCAAAGTTTCTTGTCCTCTTCGGAATCCATACAGGCTTGAAAACCTCGAAGCTAGGACACGTGGGTGGTTTTGCTAAAAGGAGACTGTCCTTAGCTTTCAAGTTAATCACGCAACTAAGGTACAATTAGCTGTTTCGAGCTGTATATTCTCTCACGTGTGAAGGTGCCGACCTACTATCCTAGGACTAGCGATGGTTTCCGACACCTGTTGCGGTGATTGCAAGTGTTTTGTTCTTATCATGACTGCTACGGAAGGAAGAACATGGATCCTTTGGGGACCATCTAGTTATAACCCTTTGAAAAGGAAAAGATGGTCCTTGTTTTGACTTCTTACCTCGACTCTTCGTTGCATTGTGTGCTGCGATGTTTCAGCATCTCTTTTTCCTGTCCGCGTGCTGAGTGTGTATCCATGGCTTGAACTTTCAAGCACATTGAACATGAGACTGTCACGCTGAATCCACGCTTCGGCAGGCCCTGAATGACGAGTGCTGCATGGAACCAAATGCCTTCCGAGACTTCCGCGGGGTCCGCCTCGTTGGGTTGGAATCTCTTTGTAATGAATTTGGGAATAAGCACACTGTTCTCCAGCCTAATGTCAATTTGGGGAGTACCTTCCGTCATCTATATTATTCCATTCCGATTTGTAAATAATGTACGGCCTACTTGTTATTCAATGATGACACAAGTGCAATTTCTCCTTCACAGATTCTCTCTCTGGTGTTTCCTTTTTCTCTCTCATTGCCTGTCAACTGACTTGCGGTGAGTGTTCGAACAAATGACGACTTTAGCAGCTTCTTGTGAACCGCATATAAATTAATTATGCAGGCATCCGCACTTTGGCACCTTTCTCCGTGTTCCTTTAGTTAAATCTCGATTAATGGGAACCAGTGGCCTTTAAAGTTTCGCATATTGCCGTATCGGGCCTGTGCTTTTGCGTGCTTCTAGTTAACAAGTCCCTTGCTTTAGAAAAGAACTGCTTGGAGGCTTTTCTTTCTGATTGGAGCAAATTGATTGACCATAAGGGTGTGCTCTAAAGTTTTCGCCTTTGCAAATTCCTTTTCGGGTTCCCTCTGCCTTTATGACGCAAGCCGAGAATAACACGTATGGCCGACCCAAAATGACACCTCGTTTTCTAATTAAGGGGGGGCATGACACAAGCCTTTCGCCCTAAGTTTGGCCACAGGTTTGGTGAGGGAAAGAAAAGGATAGGAGAAGGGATGGAAAAGGAATGCAAATTGGTTTTTGAGAATGTAACTTGCATAAGATGATGGTGGTGGTGATGGAGATGGAGGAGGAGAAAGGAGGAGGAAAAGGGTGAGATTAGAAAAGGGAGATAGTACACACAAAGGGTGGAGCCAAACGAGGCGTGTTGTCATTGCTGTTTGGGAGCAGTGAATGGGGGAATCGAATCGAATCTAGAGGAAGTCTTTGTACACCGCAATTGCAAAATGGCCGAGGAAGAAAGTGAAGGTGGGGCAAAAAAGGAGGGCTCGGATGGCGAATCGGAATCAGAATTTGGCCTCACTACACAACACAACACAAACCCACAAATCACAAATCATTCTCCAACAAATAAAAGGAAGAATTCAAATGAAATATACAATGTATAATATATTTTAAAAAAGGAATTTAAAATCGAGTATGTGCCTGTCGTTTTCGCGCAAGCATGCCCACTGGGCCACCCCCACCACCCCCACCCCCACCCCCCTCCCCTTGGGATTCAACACTCAAACCACGTTCTTGAAAATCATGTCTTGTTTGAAACGAGAAGCAAGGAACAGGCAAAATCGCACACTCTCATCATCATCAACTCGATCCCATTTGATGGGGCGAGACGATCCAGAACGCGTCGCCGACACACCGAGAGCACTCTTTTCCCGTTTCCTTTCTCTTCCCAGCCCCCACTCTCACCGACCCCTCAAAGCTTCACAAGATCACTAATCAGCAGCCATGACCCACCTCATTTTACTCAAGAACACCCCTACCCAACATCTCTTTCCTTTCCAATTCTGACCCAAACTAATTAAAAAAAATATCTCATATATACTATATATATAATCAAATATAAAAAGCTTTTTGATAGGCCACAACGATAGCACATGGTCCTACCTACTTATCTTATTAATTACCGCCCCAACACCGCCTTGCAATGATGACATCTTTGTCGCAAATGTCCGTGGGACTTATCGAAATCTTTTTTTTTTTTTTCTGGTAAGGGGGACTTATCTAAATCTTGATAGGCCACGAAACCTGAAATAGATTTTTATCAATTTGTTGATTTTTTTTTTGGGGGAGAGGGGGAAGGCAAGATTGCTGGTTTTAATGGCGTGGTGCTGTGAAAAGTAGGTGCAAAGGTTGGGGGGAGTGAATTGCGGGAGAAGGAATGCGACAGGAGAACAAGATGTTGGGTCGCTTTCGTCGCGCACGGAGCCGAAGTTCTTTTTTGATTGGACGGCGAGGGGTTTGAGAAATTTTGCCCACATGATTGTAGGCAGAAAAATCTAAGGTGCAGTGCATTGCACTGTAAATATTTAAGATTAAGGTTTATTTTAGTTGGTTTTGTTGGGGTAGCTTGTGAATTTAACCCATTTTTTTGTGCGAGTCCTAGGTATTTTGGGTGTGATTTGTTTTTATATCGACCAATGACTTATTTAAGCCATCCCGTGTTGGGTTTAATTTCGCATTAATTATGGAACGAAATAACATGATTTTGTTTTGAGTATTGATTATCACCCAATTTTTGCGTTTTTCACGATTAACTTTATCGTAAAGTGATATGATGTCGAGAGATGAGCTTTCCCAGGGGAGTCTTTTTTAAGCTTGGGATTGCACTGAAAAGGGTTCAACTTAGGCGGCTTTCACTTTTGATTGACAAGAAACATCAACACGCTCTAATTTCCTGTTGAATCAAAGGATGCAACACCATAGAATTGATTGGAGATCAGGAAAATTTATCTGTTTTCAAGATTACTTACGTACACGAAAAAAATGGGAATGTTAGGTGAAATATTGTAATTGAATGACGGATATAAGGATAATCTCGCAATTTAGTGTACAACTAAGTCGCATTTCACGGGATTCCAAAGCAGAGGAAAATCTCCGACCGACAAAAAAAAAGAAAAGAAAAAAAGTAATGGAAAATCAAAACTAAAGTTCACAGCTCTTTTGGCAGTAAAGAACGTTAAATTCAACCAACGCGGTATGTGCATGCCCGATTTCTTCAAATTGATTTCTAGGTGAGTTTGTTCAATGAGCGTCGTATGAGTTGTTAGAAACTCCTCGTCCATGCAATAGGGGAAATATTAGATGATTTTCTAGGTGGGATTGGAGGCCATAAAATATCCTTACCCATACAATCAATAGTGTCACTTTCCAATGAATCGGATTTTCACCCGATCGTTACTCAATGCTTGAGCCGCCTTCGTTAATTGTCCTTCAGCAAAGTCAACTTTGTTTATCTATTAATCTATAGGGTTAAACAATAATTAACCCTAGGTGGACTATGATGGTTATTGGTTAATAATATCTCTGCTTGTTAAGGAAAGTGAGTGGTAAACCAAGAGGGTGGTAGCTTTGAAACTTTAGGTGCCATGGCACCAAATGAGAGTGACAACAAAATTATGCAGGACCAAAAACAATCTTTTTGGCTCACTTCCTTGTTTAACCAACCAAAAACTATTTTTAACTTTCCATCTCATGCTCTACTAATCAACATTATCAACCCAATATTATAATATACAAAAGAAAAAAAAAACAAAGAAATGGTCAAAAGGGTCTGCGTTCTTGAAAATGGCCCCAGCATCAATGAACGGGTGGCACGGAGGCCAATAGCAGATTGATTTTATCCTCAAAATTATAATAAATAAATTAGCAGAAGAATAAATTATTAAGAAAATAAGAAAAAAATAGTAAGTAGCACAGAAGTGTCTGAGAGCTTGGGGTGACGGCCGTCGCCCTCTCCCCCACCGCGGATTGGCCCTCAGCCACAAGATTTATAAAGGCCTATTTTTTTTGTTCTCATTGTCATTATTCAATTCCACCTTTGGAAGTAAAGATAGATCGGGTTTTTTTTTGTTCTATTCCATTTTTTACATTAAATTAATATTGTATATGTATATATGTAGATAAATAACTTATCGTCGACATAAACTGCTTCTAAATTATTCCTTTCGAGCTCCGCCACCCACCACCCATCTCTTTCTCTCTCTGTCTCTTCGACGTCACACGAGGGAGAGTGCTCTGTTGCCATGCATAGTTTCAATTGATGTTGTGATTGGCTTCGTGGGTCGTAATTTTGTAGGGTGGTAAATTATATAATATAGTTTGCTCAAGGGCTAATTCTCTAAAAAAAACATCAACTTTAAGTTTGGTCCTAGCTTTGCCACAAACTTCTTCTTTTTCATTAAAAAAAACCTCAACCTTTACTATAATCTCATATATGTCTTCACGTCCAAAAATCACCATTGATCTCTAATATTATTAACATCTGTACTTTGCTACTGTTCCTTATAAAGTGAGGGCGTTGATAAAAACGCAGGTTCTAGTAATAAATTTTTAACTAGTTCTGATAACAATAATTTTGAAGGTCTAATACTAAGAAAACCTCTAACTTTAAGTTCACTCCAAATTTTACTTTAAACTTTTTTTTTTGTGACCCAGGGAACTTCGTACGGCCGGCAGCCGGAGGTAAACCACTGGGGGCGACACATGCTAGCACACACGTGTCCACTGGGTAAGTCGCCAAGAGTCTCAAAGCTAGCTGTCGCCAAGAGTCTCAAAGCTAGCCTTCCTGCAACTTGCGTTGCAGGAGCTTCGAACACTAAACCTCCTCGATGGAAGTCTAGCGCCTACCCAGCTGAGCCACCACCGCGGGTGGTTACTTTAAACTTTTTCTTTTGTCTTACAAAAAAATCTTCAATTTCAAGTCTAGTCTCAAATTTACCGTAATTTTTTTTTGTTCCATAAAAACCCTCTAATTTTTACTTGTGTCCTATATCTGCCCTGTTAATCCTTTGTCCAAAATTGTCCTTAGTGATTCAATATGGCATTTCTATGGCATTGCTCTAATTTTTCCCCAAATTTCATATCCAATAAATACGCCTTTTGGAGATGAATTTCCACGTCATCCCAACTGTGAATATGAAATTTGGGTAAAAACTAGACCAATTAGGGATTGTTTTCTTCAATTGTTCTTACTCTTAAGAGAGCATTATTTTCATCTCAATATAGGATCTTCGATTTTGTGCTCGGTTTTCAATCTCTCATGCTCAAGAGTCTTTCATCTTTTGTGCTCAAGAGTCCGCCATCTCTTGCGCTCAGAGACATTGCACTCAAGACACTCAGCTCGAGATGCTTGAACATTTCTCATTCAAGAGTTTTCGATCTCTTTATTATCAATGAGAAAATTTTGGACAAAGGGTTAACAAGAACAGATTCGAAACTCAAGTAAAATTTAGCGATTTTCTCCGAAAGTTTAGAGTAGAAGTGAAACTATATCTCCCAACCGTGGGTAGCCGCGCTGGTATTAGAGTCCCTCTCTCATCGCCGAGGTCATCACCGAGATCGAGAGTTTGAATCATGCTGATTGCTAGCGTTATAAGTGGGAGGGTCATGGTGTTGGGATCATGTACTAGTCTTTCCCGAGATATAGGAGCTCAGCCCTCAAGAACCATTCAAGCACGGAAGGCCCGTGGTGGAGTCCTCGGTTATAAAAACATTAAAAAAAAAAAAAAAAAAAACAAGTGAAACTATATCTAAAGTTGGGAGTTTTTTAGGGTATCAAATCTAATTTTGAGTAGAATCTTTGGATACATGAGTAAATTTGAGATAAGAGTGAAAGACGCGGATTTTCACGGGTCTTTGACGAGACAAAAAGATAAAAAGTTTGGCGGACGATTCACACACGGAGTAGACTTCTAGCGACGAGTGCGCCTTTTATTGTCTGGTCCAAAAGCTGAGAGGCATATTTACATTCGGACACCCTTCTCTCTCTCTCTCTCTCTCTCTCTCTTCCTCTTTTTCAGATATATAAATAAGGTGGTACAAGGTCGTTCCTCTGCAACTTGCACCTTCGAATCCACAAACAGAAACTCCAGCTTCTCTCTCTCTCTCCCTCCCTCTCTCTACAGAGATAGCTGAGTGAGAACCAGGGCCTTCGCAGTTTGCAGCTATAGATATGACAAAGGTACATCCGAACGCTGCCGCCGCCGCCGCCGCCGCAGTCCAGGCCGCCGCCCCGGCGAGGGCCTTCTCCCTGTCGTACGGGAAGGAGGAGGTCCTGACGGTGTGGAAGAAGTCGTTGCTCCTCAACTGCAACGGCTTCACCGTGTTCGACTGCAAGGGCAACCTCGTCTTCCGGGTCGACAACTACCTCGCCGGCAACAAGGGCGAGGTCGTCCTCATGGACGCCGCCGGCAAGCCTCTCCTCACCGTCCGCCGCAAGGTTAGCCCACCGTTTTTTTCTCTCCTCGCGGTCGTTATCGTCCAGAGTTGTGATGTGGATTTTGTTGGATCGGGAACTGACCGAGCATTATTTTTTTTTTTTGTTTTTGATTATCTCCAGAGGTTGAGCCTCAGCGACAACTGGCAGGTCTTCGACGGCGAGGCGGCGGCGAACCCCCGCTTCACGGCGAGGAAGAACGCCAACCTCCTCAACAACAAGGGCCTGGCCCAGGTGAGCAACGGGACGGCCGGCGGCGGGGCCTCCGGGAGCGGGAGCTCGTCGCCGTCCTCGGCGCCCTCCTCGCCCTCCTCCTCCTGGTCCCCGCGGAGCGGCGGCCGGAACGTGGCGTACGAGATCGAGGGCTCCTATGCGCAGCGGCGGTGCACCGTGTACGACGCCACGCGACGGGTGGTGGCGGAGATACGGCAGAAGGAGGCGGTCGGGAGCGACGTGTTCCGGCTGGTGGTGCAGCCGGGGATGGACAGGTCGGTGGCCATGGCCCTCGTCATCCTGCTCGACCAGATGTTCGGCTCTTCCAGGCGCTTCTCGAGCTGAACGAGAAACGCCCCCCACCCCGCGCGAAACGACTTGCGTTTTTGGGAAAACGCAATTCGAGAGACGTAAATAAATTTTGACGTCACAAATATGGAATTCGGAAAAGACACCGACCATCGAGAATCGCCGTCATTTTTCTCTCTCTTTTTTTAGACAGTCACAGAAAATCATATATATTTCCCCACTTTTTTATGATTTTTTCTGTCTTGTTCTTGATCTGAGCCCTTTTTTCTTTTTTTCGTTGCTCTTTCTTTTGTGAGCTTCGTTTTTTTCCTTTTAAATGAAAAACCAAGCTCCCAGTGGGGGATGTATATGTATATTCTGTATCATGGTGTAATTTTCTCTTTTTTTATTTTATTTTCCACCTCTTTTTTTCTCTTTTTCCTTTTTTTTTTCCGGTTCTCAGGGTCGGAAAATGGGGTGATGTATTGATAAAATCCCTCTCTCTCCCTCTCTCGCCCCTTGTGTGATTTCCTTTTGCTGCGGAAATTCTAAAAAAAAATAAAAAAAAAATAATAAAGCAGTAGAAGTAAATTATGGTTTCTAAATTCTCTGTGAGTGCATTTTCTTTTCCCATCTATGTATTGATGCCATAGGTTTTCGGTTATGCTGAAATATATATTATCGACCATATAAATTGCGTAATTATCAACCCAAAAGTATCTTACACGTGAATTTTGGAAAATTAAGACACGTTGCTAATATACCTTAGCAACGTGTAACATTGAAATTAAGCAATTTGGTTATCTTCCTTAAAGCAACGAAAGATATTTTTGAGATGTGAAAGTCGCATTGAATTCGATTTAGGTAGTTAGAGAACTATTGGAAACATGATTAGGTAATCTTTATGGTTGAACTTTGCTCAAAAAAAAAAATCTTTATGGTTGAACAATATAAGGAAAGGACAACTAAAAAAAACGAATAACTATTTAAAGTAAATGGGTCACCGCCCATCTAAAATCTAGACTCAAATCTGTGGACAGAAACGTTCTTTGAAGCCATCAATTATGGAAAAAGAAGTATTAAAATTAAGAAAATTATGGATGGATCTGCCTTTAAATTAGAGCGGAAAATTCAAGTTCCGTTCCAATTTGGAATTCATTACCATGCACGGTAAGGAAGGGATCGATTCAAATAAAAGATTTGCTTGGGAGTTTGGACAAGTTTCGTCAAATAGGAAATAGAATGATGAAATAGACGTGCATATATAAATATAGATATAATTGATTTATTTTGAATATATTACTTGTCTTTATATATATGACAAAGGGATCAGGACAAGAAATAAATAGTTAGGTCATCTATTATGATCGTCTTATTCCAATATTTTTTTCCCACAAGTAATAAAAATACGTCTATAGCTAATGATCCCACTTTGAGATCCCCGTACATGCATTAGGCCTAATACTCCAAAAAAAAACCTCCATAAAGCTCTTGTCCCAATTTTATCTTTTGTTTTATAAAAAACCTTTAACTTTAAGTTATGTCCTAATTCTACCCTACACTTTTCTTTTTGTCCCATAAAAAACACCAACTTTAGGTTTTAAAAAACTCTCAACTTTAGGTGCAGTACCAATTCTATCATAAACTCTCATAAAAAAGTGCTAGATTTAGCTCTAGTTTCAAGTTCATTCTAATTTTTTCCTCAGAAAATATCACAAACTTTTACTCGAGTGTTAAATCGACTCTCCATTAACCCTCTATCAAAATCACCCTTAGTAATTTTGCACCCTTCAATCTTCCATGCTTAGGAATGTTGCATCTCTTGTAGTTGAAGAGCTCGTACTTGGGATTTTTCTATCTCTCAATTGTCAATGAGAAATTTGAACAAAGAGTTAATATGGATAGATTTATGACTCATGTAAAAGTTTGTGATTTCTGCAAGATTGTAAGAAATTTAGGATGAGATTGGGATTGGCTGGTAAAATCGGGACAAAACCTAAAGTTGGGGGTTTTCCCTATATCAAAAAAAAAGTTTGTGGTGGAATTGGGACGGAATCTAAAGTTAAGGATTTTTTATGAGACAAAAAGAAAAGTTTATGGTAGAGATGGGACTAGACCTAAAATTAGAGGTTTTTTATGAGATAAAAAGTAAAATCAAGACATAAGCTAAAATTGGAGGTTGTTTAGGATATTAGGCCACATCATTACAACCAAGATTAATTTGGGGATTATTATTTGCCTTTTCAAGGCATATTAGGTCAAGAATAAATTATGTTCTATCCCTCCAATTTCACGTTCTTTCTAATCACGTCTTTATATTTTTAATTTGTCTAATCAAGTCATTCTACTTTCACATATTTTCTAATCAAGTCTAGCACCAAATATGACCAAATTCAGGCAACATGACCGTCGAACAACACTAAAGTGTGACGTGGATGAATTATGCAAATGCCCACCTGTATGCGTGTGGAAAAATTTAGCCAATGGAGACAATGTCATAGTATGATGCGGGTAAAACTCAGTCATTGGGGAAGCCCACGCGGATGTCCACATTGAAAAACTTTACTTAGGTCACACTATGTCATCCTCAGATGGCTAATGTCGGGTGGAATCGGCTATCATTTGGCATCAAAAATGGCTCAATCAGAAAAATTTGTAAAATTACAAAGACTTGATTAGGGGAAAAAAAATACAGGGACTGGATCAAAATAGGCGTAAAAATAAAGAATAAAATTAGTGATTACTACTTCTATATAGATCGATATTTTATTTAATACCTATTTTGGGAATAAAATCAAGGGGATTCAGTTTGTTTAGGCACGAGAGGAAATTGTCTAGTTTGAGAGGGCACCTCCCTAATTAGGAATACCGCACGTTTCGACGATGCGTGTCGAGAAGATGGTTTTTAGCCTAACTCCTGCCTCTATAATTATTCGGATGTCTCCTGTCATGCACGGTTTTAAATATAATTCACTTAAAAATTCTTTTGGGTTATTTATATATATGGTAAAATCAATATAAAAAGATGAATATGCAATAATGCAATATCGTATACTAGAAGAAAATTTCGTTTGTTTTGATCAGATTATGAGAGGAATCGAAAGTGAAATAATTTTCAGGGCAATAGTTTGGCTTCCATGTCGGAATACATCTAACTCAAAATTAAAGTGCAATTAACGTTGGTGTCAACGGATTAATTAAGTCTTTCTCCTCCTTTTTTTTATTTTTATTTTTATTCTATTCAAATTGATGTAAAGAATGGTAGGAATCGAACTTTTGTGATGACGACGTGGCTCAATCACAAAAAATTCATCATACCTTATTTTATAATTCTCATATTTGATCAGTTCCATGATATGATTCATGTTATAATCATTTTAAAATAAAATAATTTTCTAAAAATAATTACTTATGTCACTTACAAAAATGAATTAAATTAAAATATTTTTATGGGAAAATTCCAAAATGGGACCCAAAGTGTCATATTTTTCTCAAATAAGGGCCCGGAGTAGACATTTTTACAAATAGAGACCTGAAATGGCATCACTTTCTCAAATAAGGACCTGGAGTAAATGTTATTTCAAATAAAGACCTAAAGTGGTTATGTTTGTTTCAAATAAGGACTTGACTTTTCGGCGATCAAAGTATTTTCGTCATTTGGCATTTTCTGACTTTTTTCCCTTCCTTTTTTTCTTTCCTCTTTTTTTTTTTTTGGTTCTTCTTCTTCCTCTTCACCATGGTCGGCCGACCACCAGTGATGCCCACAGAGGGCTGGGCAAGGGCCACCCACGTTAGCCACAAGCGAGGGATGGCCTTGCCGGCCCTTTATAGTAGCTGGCAAGGGCCGACCTCGTAGATGGCCCCTGGGTGAGGGTCACCACGCCCAAGCGACGCCATCCCTCACCTGTGGCTGGCGTGGGTGGCTTTCGCCGGCGAAGGCGACCCTCGCCCAGCCCTTTATGGACATCACCGATGTTCGACAGCCATCGACAAAGAGGAAGAAGAAGAACTAGAAAAAAAAAGGAAAAAAAAAAAGAGAAAATGCCAAATGACGAAAATACCCTTGATCGATCGAAAAATTTAGTTGGTCGGCAACCAGCGAGGTTAGGTCCTTATTTTAAAACAACCAAAGCCACTTTAGGCCCTTATTTGAAACAACAAAAGCCATTTCAGGTCCTTATTTGAAACAAAGTCCACTTCGGGCCCTTATTTGAGAAAATAAGGGCACTCCGGGTCCTTTTTTGAAATTTTCCCTATTTTTATTGTAATTTTCTGTCTATAATGAAAAAAACTTATTAACTAATTATTTCACACGATCATTTAATCATTTATTTTCTATAAAACAAATAGAGTTTTAACGTGTTTTTCGCCCGCCACGAGCAAGGGCCGCCGTGCCCTCACCTGTGGCTATCGAGGGCGCAGAGGCCCTTGCCGGCCAATGGGTGAGGGTTTCGACCCTCGCATGGATTTGGGCGAGGGCCAACGCCCTTGCTTGTGGCTGGCAAGGGCGCGACGACCCTCGCCAGTGGCAGGAGAGGACACGGGGCCCCTCGTCCCAACCAGCTTGTGGTCGGCGACCTCATCGGCAAAGGGCTAAGGAGAAAAGAAAAAAAAAAAAAAAAAGAAAAAAAGAAAAAATAATAATTTAAAAAATCTGAAATTTTTTTAAAAATTTAAAATTTGTCCACTTGGCACCATATAAGACCGTCGATGACCACATCAGCAATTTCCGGCTTAAATTAGCCAGATGGACTAAATTGGTACCAATATGAAAATGTTCAGGACTAAATTTATCAAATTGAAAAGTTTAGGACTGAATTGATACCAATACAAAAGGTTTATGACTGTTTTGGTACTTTTCCCTATGATGCCGGTTTAGCTTGTCTTAATTATCTTACATAGTAATACGCAAAAATATATTTATATATGTAGGTACACACCTATGCAAACCGTCCACAGTGGGATAGTCATCTCCTTTATACACCATCGTAAGAACGATAAAAGTTTATTCAAATAAAAGGTAGCGTAGAACCTACATAACCCAAAGTTTAATGAAGTATTCGATTGAATAATACTAAAACTTTCGCCATCGACATGACATGCATCAAGAAAACGTATTCCATAATTTGATGAAGCATTTATTTATTATAAACCGAAGTTCTATTTAATGCCTAGGAAATTGGTATGAATTTGGTCAGACGTAAGGAAGATGCGTGCACCTACCTTTGCTACCTGAATTAGCGATCTCTGTCCTGATTTTTATAAAAACGTTGCTGAGGTACACATGATATGAACCGAAAACAGTTTTCTTGTAAAACATAGATGACGCTAGGGCAAATTGACGTGATTAAAATAATGATGCCCTAAGTTTTTGAAAAATGGAATGCGTGACCGCGCTTGACAACGTTGCAGCCCAATCCCGAAACGAAGAGAAAGATATTTTGATTGGGAAAAGGTAATGAGTTTGGTAGGTTCGTGACTAGTGTATCCGCGCACGGTGCTCGCCTCACCATGGACGGTGCCGGCTTTAACTAGTTCAATGATCTTTTGGGTTTGGGCGGTTTGGAAGCACGACGTGCCTGTTCAAACGAAAATATCTTATGATTTCTCAAATAGGATGACGCCTGCTTCAAAACGTAACGTTTAATGGAGAATGCCCAAGATGGATTCGAGGTACATGGAGGATGTGTGTACTTGCACTTTACCAGTACATTATTAGAGAAAGGCTAGTAAAAAAATTTGACCTTTCGCTAGCTATATTATAGGGCAAAGTCAAAGCATTATGATCATGTTCATGTACATGTATCTACGTACCAATAACACTTAATGACTCTCATGGTCGATCACACCAGCCAAGTCATTGCGGGTCACAACTTTTGGAAGCAAGGTCAAGACACGAGCCTAGATGGCATTGACAACTGGGAAAATTATCCAAAAGGTTTTAAACTTATTACACTTTTACTGATTTATTCATAAACCTTTCAATTTTACCCTTACAAAATTTTCGTTATTGGGTTAGCTATACACTTCACATGTTTCTAGCGATTCACATGGTATCATCAAATGATACAAGTCTTGAATAAGAATCGACAACGCACTAAAACTCCATTGTTAATGATCCTTTACTCCAACAGCATCTAAGATTCCTTGAATAATGTGATATCTCACACCGGGTAAATCCTTAACCCTTCCCCCTCTTACTAAGACTATAGAATGTTCTTGTGAATTATGACCAATACCAAGTATATAAGCAGTGATTTCAAATCCAAAGGTTAATCGTACTCTAGCAACTTTACATAAGGCAGAGTTTGGTTTTTTTGGGTGATAGTGGAAAATTTGACAGATAAGTCACCCTTACTACCACTCTACAGAATTGTACATGAGATTTTCACCTCATACAACTCCTCGTTCAATTCTTTCGAAGTCATTGGGTCCTTTTCCTCATTCGAGAATCTCCTCCCTTCTTCCACTCCGTCCCGAATAGTAACTAGGACCAATTCAATTACGTTTTCATGTTCCAATTGAACACTTTCCATTTTAGATTATTTCTCAAAGGAGAAGATTCTTCTTTTTACCAAACATCTACGAATCCAATCACAATCTTGTAATAAGAATAAGAGATCTTTTTTTTTTTTTATCAATCTCCTTGCCCCTCATTCTTCAAGAATTAGAAAGATCATTTTTAAGTTTGAATTTGTTCATTTGAAATCTGGGTTCTTCTACTTCATTTTTATTTACTTATTTTTTTTATTTCTTTTCTTTTTCGATTTCTTTTTTTATTCCCTTCCATCATTCCTTAAGTCCCATAGGTTTGATCATGTAGAATTTGACCCTTTTAATCTAATCCTATTAATTGAGTACAACCGGTCAATTTTGATTGGAATTCGCCGACGTGAATTCGCCGATGTGAATGCCGATTGTCTGATGTGGCATACCTGATGCTAACATGAGTAATTTTTAATGATATTGTAATAATTTTTCGATCTTTTCTTTTTTTTTTCACTTTTTTCTTGTTTTCCTTCTTGAATTTTTTTTTTTCAAAAATAGTGGCCAGCAAGGGTCGTTGAGCCCTTGCCGGCCCCTAGCAAGAGCATTGCTGCCATAGGCGAGGATCACGTAGCCCTTGTTCAAATCTAGGCAAGGCTAGCCTCACCATGGCCTCGCCGGCTACAGGCGTTGACAGGAAAACTTAAGAATCGATGGGCTAGAACCGCTGGAATTGGCGATCAGAAAATTATAGGTGAAGGAAGAGCGGCCCTCATGCAGCCCATTGACGAAACCTACTTGCCCCTTTCTTGAATGTAAGAGGTGAAGGGACTTGAGCAATCAAGGCTCGAAGATTCAGACGAAGCAGTATGAGTTGAGAGTCGGCGTTCGTTGCTGGTGCTCGGAAGGCTCCTCGCCGGAGTCGCCCTTCATTCATTCTTGCACGTCCGTCCCCCTGAGAAACCCAATGCAAGCGCCAAGCGACCCACCGGCCGCGAGCTTGAGCGAGACCGGGGAAATTTCCGACGAATTTATCGTCACCACCTTTCCTTTGCCGGGTTCCTCATTCCGGCCAAATCCCCTTTCCTTATCCTCTCCAAGTTCCCAGTTTTGCTCTTGATTTTCCACATTTGGGCAAGGCTGTGTGAGGGCCGTGTGACCCTCACCCGTGGTTGGCGAGGGTGTTACGGTTAAGGGTGAGCGATTCTAGATTTCATACCGATTCCAGAAACCTAAAATCTACTCTCATTTTTTAGAACTTAGAAGCATATCCTAGAACTTGGAATCTGTCCATCGCAAGTTTAGAGTCAATTCTAGACTTTGCCAAGTTCCACATGTATTATTAAATAAACGATTATAATGAATTATCATATAATTCACTAATTATAATTTATATTTAGACACAAAAAAATATGAAATATTAATAAAATAAAAATCTCAATCATAAAATGAAAACTCGGACTAGTGATTCCAATTTATACACTCATCATAAATACCGTAGAATATCGCAAGATCGCGCAAAGATGTAAATCAAGAAAAATACAAAAACTTGTACTAGATTTTAGGTTACAGGTTCCAAGTTCCACCAACCTAGAACTTGGAACATACCATTTGAAACAAACTTCTCAATTTTTAGAACCCGGAACCTAACCTACATATCTTAGAACTCGAAACATGCCCCTCAATTCGGTTCTCAAGTTCCAACTCTTTAGAACCATGCTCACCCTTAGTTGCGGCCTTCACTAAAACAAAACTTTTGAAGGAAAACAGAAAAAAAAAAAGAACAAAAAAGAAAAAGAAAAGAAATAACAATAAAAATTATTAAAGTATTATTAAGAATTATCTACATTAACACCAATCATATCATGTGGGACGGTCGTATTTCTATCGGCGAATTCCAGCCAAAATTGATCGAATGGATTCAATCAATAAAACGTAAAAAGATTTAAGATCACATTTTTTTTTTAATATTGAAAAGTTTAAAATTGAATTAACAAAAATGCAATAAGTTTAAAACATTTTGGACAATTTTCCCTTAGCAACTGCATCCCCGTCGCTCGGCAATTGGGGTAAAATGAATTAATGACTACATCCTTCAATTATCTTCGGTAACAGTCGTTGAATTTCGCATGAGTTGAACACAAATTACTTATCTGAAAAGGGACAACAAACTGCAGGTCAGAGCTGAACAAAATCCGAGAATTACCATTCACATTGCACGGATACACATCGAAAGGCCAAAAAAACCACCATCCTAGTGAGGATCAAGAGCCTCCACATATGTTGCTATGTTAATGCAGTGTGTTATTACACAAGCCTTTGAATCACAAATGTAGAAACTTCAAACACGACTTGGAAAGCTCGACAATAATCGCGGATTCGATCATCAGACTCGTGCTCAACTAGTAACTTTTCAAAGCTACATAAGTCATAGGAAAAAATAGGTTCGTCTCATCGGCACCCCATGAGTATAGGCTAGTTCTCGTTAAGACAGTTAAAAAGGGTGAGCATCGGAACGACGCGAGGCACAACTCTAATTACTGAAAACCTGATTATATGCGGTTCGTAAAAGTCGTATTCACAAGCCCAAGTCCTCCTTTCTCTATTTGCCAAAAGAAAACAATGAGAGAATATATACGTAAAATAATACCTTCCTTCCTAGTCAAAATAAAGTATCACTCGAGCGTTCTCGGAAGCCCTTCGATGGCGTAGAATTGACTGGGAAACTTCGAGCAATTTGCGAGCATTGGGAGTCTCCACAGAATTCGATCCATCAGCCTTGACCTTACAAGTGTTGATGAGCATCTTATCCAAGACGCGCGCCTCTTCAAGGATAAACTCCACCAGGCCAAGAAAGCTGCTCGAGCGGCGATCCCTAGGATCAAACCGAACGATGTCGACCCGCCTCAAGTGTTGATCCAAGCATTTGAGTTTATTCTTCCTCTTTAAGGGTCCCGAGTATCTGTGCGTACTGTGCGTACTGATGGCCAATGCCTTGCAGTCCCTATCGAACTCAAGCTGCAGAGGAGAGACCGAGAACAAGGGAATGTGATCAGTCTACAACATAGTGAAGAAGTCCCAACAACATCACTCTCGCTATTGGTATCAGTCTTAAAGATGCATTTGGATTCAATTACACATGCGACGCTCTGCACTTTGTGCCAATGGAAATGCTTCTCTGGCAACATCTGACAATGAACCTGCCTGCTAGAGACGATCAACCTCTTGAAACAACTATTAATTTGATGGATGGAGTTATGTAGGTCTCACATTGGAGCATTTAAGCTATTTCCAAAGCAATCACCTTACTTGATCCATGCTCTGATTTTCTCTTCAACATCTTAAAGGTGTTCCCAGCATGCGAGGATTTCCAGCCATGACTGCCACCAAGAAGCAGATCACCTACTAATCCAACTGGGTTAGGCCAAAAAAATTTGGCTAAACATAGGCTCTAAAAAGAAGATATAGGAGGTGAAGGGGGCTCTGAGCTAGAACAATTGATTGAAGGAAAACCAGCAGGTCAAGATAATAAGGAGGTTCAGGAAATTGCACAGCTCCCTTGGTCGAAGAAAGAGGCCTTGCTCAAGAAATGGGTTGAGTTTTGACCCTACTACCAAATGGTTGGCGGTAACACAAAACTCGGTCAGTTTCATGGGAGTCGGGTGCTTGTCCCAAACAAGGAAAGAGGGTTGGGAAGGTAAGCTTATGAGTAAATCTTCTCTCCATACCTTCGAAAGCTGCCAATTACACTAAAGAAAAATGGGTAGAACAGAGCTTTATGGTTGAGCCATATCAACACAAGGCCCCATAACCCTCTCACATACCTTAACATTCATTGAGGCACACTCCCATTTACATTAATTAGTATAAACGAAAATAATTATCCCACTTAATAATAACCCTCGAAAAATATTTCAACAACCATTAGCATAACTTATTAATCTATTAGAGTAGAGTTTTGTACTTGGGCTACATCATCACAAAGCTCCATTCTAGATTGCATCTAAAGATTTCTGGCAATTTCCACAACAATGAAAACAAACTAACCCTATTTCCACATTCATAAAAAAAATAAAATGTGCTTCTTGTAAGTCAAGAGCATCAGAAGAAAAGAAAGGCAGCAGTAAAGACATTTAAATACTCGATGAAGGGGACCAGATCAGTTCCTCCTCCGTATGATGCTTGGTTTCTGTTAATTCTTCAAGCATACTGGTACAGATACTACTATATTTACTCAAACAGAGCTAGTTTTGACAGGAATTTACCCGCTTCCAGAATGGTTGAATCATCTTGATGACCAATTTCTCCACCTGTGGTGAACTTTCTATCATGTTCAATATACCGTGACATTCCAATGATTGACAACGAGTGTTTAGAATAAGAGATTTGCAATTGGGAAGCAGAGGAGGCAAATCTCCGTTCTCCAAAAGCGACAGAACCTGCACATCCAACCCAAAAACAAAAAAGAGGAAGAACCGTTAGAAATTTTCTCATTTAGTTTATACGAAATCTACAGAAACCATAATCCTCATACAGGATCTAATTTTCAAGAACAAACCAGGGTTCGCACTACAAACAAAGCCAACATTACAAAGCCATAAAGTGAATGTATTGCCTCTGCTTCATGAAACTAGGACCTACTGTCACGCAGAAATTACTGCAACTTATGTCACCATTCAGGGCTACGAAGCAATTGACAGGGGTGTCAAAAAGCCATTGGCCTGATAAACCAAACCACTTTTGGTTCAGAACATTTATCAGTTGGTTTTTCAATGTTCAGGAAAGGGAAAACACAGAACTGAAATGGGTCAGTTTCAGAGCCAAATCAACAATTTGCTTGTGAACATTTGGGTAAAGATCCGAGCCAAATCAACAATTTGCTTCTGAACATACATGTAAAGATCCGAGCCAACTTGACAATTTGCTTGTGAACATACATGATTCTGAAGGGAGGAAAAGAATAAAAAGATTCAGACTAAGAACCGCCTTGCTTGCTTTGCCGGAGTGTAAGCATCTGCCCTTAGTTGACAGTCATCAACCACTGAATAAAAGGGTAGTAAATTCACACGATAGAAAAAAGCTAGTAAATTTGCATAAGATCCCATTGTTCGCTGAGTCCCGAAAATATGGCAACAACATTACATAGTACGAAACTTCTCCAACTCGTGTTCTTAAGGAAACAGATTCTAATAATCCAGGAACATGACAAACCAGGGCTCGAGAGCTACCTAAGCATGTGCTTCAACATGTCGAGACATGAGTTTTCTATCAAAGCTAACCATTTAACAATTCATCAGTCATCTCCACTTCTCAAAAGCATAATACTCGAGGCACATCCAGAAGTCGAATCGACCACCTAGACGAAGTATAAATTCAAAGGCAAAACATGAGCAGTACTAAATCCCCACCTGAAGGAACCAACACCCAACTACAAATTCAGTAGCATTGCACAGCTTCTGAAGAATACCCCTTGCCAAGTTGCGTGGCCATTTGTAGTTATCAAACTGATCGCCGACACCGATGCTCATGGAGAAATTCAACTCAGCCTCGGCCACGGAGTCGGCCTCGGCCACCGTCAGGTCCATCCTGGGGAAGCTACCCGCAGGCGCAGCGTCTGCAAATGAGGAGCCGAAACCTCCAGCGGGGGGTCTCCGGGGGACCAGTGTTCCCACCCATCAATCACCAATTCTCTCATCCTCCTAGACCAAACCTCGATCCGGGCCGCGCCGCCGCAGCACCGCAGCTCGAGGGACTCGAGAGCGGGACTGCCCGCGAAGACTGCCCCCATCTCGTCATCCGTCAACCGCAAGTGCGCCATCGACAGAACCCTGAGAGAGGCCCAATTGGGGGCGCCGCCCCTCGACGGCTCGAGCCCCATCCGGCCGCCGCACAGCCGGAGCTCCACCAGCGAAGTGCAGTCGCGGACGAGGCGCGGCACGGAGCAGAGATTCCCGGCGCGCGGGAGCTCCACGCGGAGGTCCTTGACGCGGCAAGCGGTGGCGGTCCAGAGCCAAGACTCGAGCTTGGGCTCGAGCTCGGGAGTGAAGTAGGGAGATCAAGGTGGAACCTTGCGAGGTGGGTCCAGGAGCGGAGGCGGAGGACCGCGTCGACGAAGGCGCAGAACGGCTCCACGGCCGCCGCCGCCCCCCGCCGCCCGGCGGCGGCGCCGCCGGAGGGGAGGGAGAAAGCGAGGGTCGGGACGGCGTCGTGGAGGGCGCGCCACCGGGACGACAGGCCGCGGGTGTGGAAGACGTCGGCGGTGGGCAGGAAGGAGAGGATGTGGTGGATGACGGCGTCGGGCAGGAGGCTGATGCGATCGTGCTCTCGCCGCGGCTGCTCGACCTCTTCGCCGGCATCGTCACCTGCGATGGTCGAGGTTCGACGTCGTCTACGACGCGGAGTGAGGGAACCTGGACATGCGCCACCCGTCGCCATGGTTCCTGTGAAATGGTCCCTGTTTATTCCTTCTTCTTGAATCCTAAAATTTATCACAAGATTATAATTAAATTTTAAAATTAAAAAAAAAAAAGTTGCTATGGAGTCCTAAATTGATATAATTGAGTGATTCTACTAACTCAATTGATTTAGACCGATGGAAAATATTGACCTGACTTTTTCAAAAAAAAAAAATTTATCCTGCATGAGCAATACCATGACTTAAATTCTAATTTGTTTAACTAAAATAATAATAAAATAAAAAAGTATTTCAAAAACAAAAATTAAGTTATAGGCTAGAGCGATAAGCCCTTGCTATTGCCCCCATTGCCCGAAAGGCCTGATGACCATTACCGACGGCAAGCTTGGGCCTAGTGACCTCGCCCAGATGTGGTGGCCCTTGGCGAGGGTCACTGGCCTTGGCTAAGGCCTCGGCGACCCCCACCAATACTTTCCGGCGATAGGGTGGTCGGCAATAAGGGCGAAGGGCCTTGCCTTTGCTCTTTCTTGTATTTTTTAAAAATATTTTGTATTTTATTAAATTAAGCTTATGGCTAAAACATTAGAATTAAATCCAAAACGACGTTGTTTTAATTTAATGTTCTATGTTTTAGCCACGTCATTGCCACGTAGGAGAGAGAAAATACTTAAAAAAATCACGTCAACATTTTACGTTAGTCTAAATGGACGGAGTTAAATGAAAGGATTCAATTATAGCAATTTTATGAGTTTAAAAACTAAATTATACTTTTTGTAAGTTTTAAAATTTAATTACACTTTTGTGATAAATTTTAGGATTTCTAGTTATCATATTCATATTATATATTAAAAAGCCAAAGCCATTAAAAAAACCCAACATATTTATCATAATTTTTTTTTACGACACAAGAAATCCCAAACTTATACCTATGTAGGAACATTTATCTTTTGTTAGAATTCTATCAACGAGGATGCAGTCGTGACCTATCTCAACAGGTTTAGGAGTATTGCCTAAAGGACGGGTCTAAGACTCATGATTAGGCGCAGGCTCTCCCAAGCCCATATCTCGCGTGACATTAAGATATTTTTAAGAATTTCGTAAAAATGAGTTGCCACTAACCTATTGGACTCGGTTAAAAATCAAGTGAGGCACGGGAGCATGCCATGCTTCCTACGCAACCAGATAATGTAGGGTCGGAGACTTGATTATACTAATTGACCAATTAGTGCCCTTTTAGTACATAATTTTGTTCATTTTAAAATAAAAGATTTTTGTCAAATAGTTTGGATTGATTTTATACCATGTGAGTGCACAATCATTAAAGTAGCAATTAGTAGACAAGGAAAACATTTAAATAAATTGCATGGGAGAGCAAAGATTTTACATCAAAGAAAAGATAAATACTAATCCTAACTAGACTAAAGGGATCAAAACAGCAAAAGCATGCAAACAAGAGTTTTTGTGAATTTTTTGACAATTGAAACTCTAAAGTAGAGCCTTAAGGGCTTACTCAATTTTTGGCACACTTTAGAATTAAAAACTTCCATTTTTTAAGAAAAGAGCTCGGATAGTTTGTTTTTAAAATTTTTCAAATGAAATTCTGAATTTTCTAACATTTTTTTTAATTTTCTAATTTTTCAATTTAAAAAAATTAATAAAAAATCGATTTTTTAATGTTTTCTGAGTTTTTGAATTTTCGGAAATTCTTTTGAATTTTTATTATTTTTCGAAATTTTTAAAGTTTTTATGAAAAATTTTATTTTTTGAAATTTTAAATATTTTAAATTATTATATTCGAGAAAATGGGTTCGGACGAGTAAATCCGATCCCACCATTGACCCGACCTAAACCCAGATTCGATCCTATCGGATTGAAAAAGAAAATAAGATTTTTAATTAATTTTTAATTTTTTTTTAAATTTTAAATAATTTTTCTGTTTTTTTTTTTTTTTGCTTATTCTCTGTTTTGTCTTTTTCCCATGCACTATCTTCTCATGCACGCCGCCTTCACTCTCACGTCTCCCTCTCACGTCTTTTCCACCTTTCTATTTTTTTTGTTTTTTGTCATTTCTTTTCACTACCCATTTTTATTTATTTTTTCTTGTTTTTCTTTTAACCTTTTTTTTTTTTTAGGTCGTCTTCTTCCCTAGTCTTCTTCACGATGTCCCCGCTCTGCCCGAAGCTTCCTCATTCTGCACCACGCACAACGCCGGCCGGATTAACCGGCTTTGACCGCCGGACCAACACCGTCCACTGGTCATCCCCCTCGACCGACGTTGGCTACCGCTGGCCACATATTCCGATGACCACTAACTCATTCTCCGGCGTGACGAAAGACTTCGTCGAGTCGAATACACGCAAATATTTCGCAAAAACCACGCGAAAACACAATGAATACAGGCGAAGCAACAAGGGTTCAGCAAGCATGGGGGCAAAAATGAGTCGGTCTTGCGTTAAAACGCAGGCTATTCTTCGGTTTTCTTTAAGGCATTTTGTCGAACAGATGGTATGCACTAATGAAACGAGAAGGTTTTGCCTCGATCGACACTCAACTCGAGCTTAGGCTTCTACGTGAGCATGGCAGCACGCACAAAAACATCCAATGGAGGCTCCACGGGACCGAAGCTCGCGTGAACTGGTCAACCGCGAGTTCCGGTCCGGCGCCCTGCAAAAATGGAGCATACATGAGCAGAGAAGACCTACATGGTTTGGTTCGGTGGGGATGCTGCGACGGATGGTGGCTGATGGACGGGCCACCGAAGATGGTGGATCACTCCTCAAGCTCCAGCTCTCTCAGTTTGCTCTCTCGGTGCTCGCTGTTCCGCCTCGCTCCTCCTGCTGGTTCTCTCTGTCTCCAGAAGAAGGGCGTCGAGGAGTGGGATCCCGTGCACGGTTGAGCCACTCTTTGGCTCTCTTCCCTCTCTCAAGAACCTCTGTCGCTGAAGAGCTCTCTCTCTCTCCAGCACTTCTCTCGCTCCAGCTCTCTCCCTCTGCTCTGGTGTTCTCCCTCCGTTTTTTTTTTTTTTTCCTTTTTTGGGTTTCCCCTCTTTTTTTTTTTTTTTTACTGTCTTCCTTTCTCTTTTGCTGCAGGTTCGTGCGAGACAGGCTGGAGGAGGACGAAGGCTGGCGTGGGCCGGGCCAAAAGGGAAACGGGCCTGGGCCGCGCAGGGGAAAGAAAGGCGGGCGGCGAGCCGGGCCAATGCCAGATCCGGCCCGACCCGACCTCTAGGCGTTCTTTCTTTTTTTTTTGGTTGTTTTGTTGTTTCTTTTTTCTTTTTTTCTTTTCTCTTTTTTTTTTTTTTTGTGACTAATTCCTAATTTTGTATGTGATTGGGTCATAAATAAAATAGTAAAATTTATGTGTCAACAGACACCAAAAAGCAACCATGTTGACATGACCTAAGGAAAAATAATAATGATATTATTTTGGCTGAAAAATCACTTAACAGAATCTTAAAGAAAAGTAAATGTATCATATAAATACCAATTTTATGATTTTTATGTCACAAATCATTTAATAAAACCTTAACGGAAAATAAATGTGTCACATTAGATATACTTCAGAGTTTTTTTATGTCACAAATCATTTAATAAAGCGAGGGTCGAGCCGATGTCGTGGGAAGGGAGAGGATGTGGTGGACAATGGCGCCTGGGTAGGAGGCTGATGCGATCGTGTTCTTGTCGCTACTGTTCGACTTCTTCATCGGCATCGTCACTTGTAATGGCCAGGGAGCCGGAACATGCGCCTTCCTTCGCCATGGATCTTATGAATTGTTCTTTGTTTTTTTTTTTTTTTTTCCTTTTCCCTTACTTAGTAAATATTAAAGGACTATGTGCACTATACGTCCTAAATTTATCGCAAAAATATAATTAAGTTCTAAAACTTACAAAAAATACAATGAAATCTTAAAATTTATCAAATTGGTACAATCATGTTCTCTTGTTAACAACCTCAATTATTCTAATAGAAAATGTTAACATGGCATTTTAAAAAAGTTTCCTCCCTCTTACATGGCATTTATTATTATTATTTTATTTAAATAATATTAAAAACTAAAATAGCTAAAATGTTTTAAAAAATAGAAAAAAAGGGAAAAAAATGGTAGGGACTCACCGATGGTTGTTGCTGCCTCCACCCATCGCCAACATTAGCTGAGGGTGGCCGGCTGGCCCTAGGCAAGGGCCGACAAGCCTCATTAGGCCTAGGCGAGGCTCACCCAAATCTAGGCAATGCCGCCTAGATCTAGGCACCCTCCTTGCCAGTGCAAGCTAGGGTTGGACCGCCCCCCTTAGGTGAGGTCGCCAATCCCTACGATGGGTAGCAGCAACAACAGTTATTGGAGTGTCCCTACCTTTTTTTTTACCTTTTTTTCGAGTTTTTTTTTAAAATTATTTTAGTTTTTTTAAAAGGAAAATTTTTAAAAAAAAGGAAAGAAATCAATTTAAAAATACCACGTCAACATTTTCGATAGATAAATTGACGTTGTTAATAAAATGACTCGATTTCATCAATTTGACAAGTTTTATGATTTGATTATACATTTTGTAACTTAACTGTACTTTCGTGACAAATTTTAAAACTTATAGTGCACATATCCCTATGTTAAAGGGCCAAAGGCTTTAAAAAAAAACCTAACATATTCATCCTAAATTTTTTTGTAACATAATAAATCCCAAACTTATAATTGCATAGGCATGGATACCAATTTAGGGCTTTTTTTTATGTCACAAGAAAACAATTTAGAGTAAATGTGTCACATTAGGTATAATTTCGAGTTTTTGATGTCACAAAAAAAAAGTCCAAGATAAATATGTGGGTACAATTTGGGGTTTTTCGACTTTTTCTCAAAATTTGATGGAGGATAAATGTTTCGTATTAAGCGTCACAGGGCATTAGGTCAAGAAAAAAGGGAACATTGTCGAGAAAGTTATAAATTTATTATACTTTTATTAATTTGATTATTAAAAAATAAAGGAGAACGTTGTCGAGAATGTCATAAATCTATTGCACTTTTATTAATTCGGTTATAAATATTTTCACCGTGTTGATTGAGTCCCTCAACTTTTCACTAGAGGGGACTCCTGCAACAAGATTTGAATCTAGGCATAGTGTATCGAGAGTTTGAACATTACCAGCCGAGCCAACTCATTTTGGCTATTTATTCGCACTTCACTAATACATAATTATAGAAGGCAAATAAAAAAATTAACGTTTTGCCAGCTGTTATAGTCAAAGTCAAAGCATTTCGATCATGTTGTGTACATATATCCATGCACCAGTAAAACGTAAAAATGAGAAAATATTCAGTGATATGTGCAAGCTACGGAATCTGCCCTTTCATTTTCCAGCGGGTCCCCACAGGACACGTGTCGATATTTGAGTGGTATGTGCACCGCGTCAACGGACGATGCACACATACCACTGAATATTTTCTCGAGAAAAAGGGTTTAAGAACATTGAGTTGGCGCACAGACCCTGCTGTTTCGATAGTCTTTTCACGTGCTGGGAAGTTCAATAATGTGTTTGCTTTACCGTCAAAACAATGCTTACGGCTGTGAATTTTAGGGAAAAATGATAGCTCCGTGTCATGTAGCATATTAGTTTATTCGAAGTTATTTCTTTGTATGTCCTCCAAAACAGAGGTTAGGCCGAATGCAAGCAAAAATAAACGTGATTAAAGACCCAAAGAATGATGAGGAAATGATGAAACGTTGCGTTGTTTAACTATAAAGCCTAATGACGCCACAAAAGGGAATAGTTGAGGATCGGCTCGGAGTGGCCAAGTGAAATGAGGACGGACTGATGGCCCATTGTCCAGACCGAAGACCCGTCTGATCAATAGGTATTCAGCCTGCTTTCGGGCCTTGAAGCACCTCCGGACCGAGCCTTAACAACCTTCAGATGACCTCATCGTTAGACCGCCGGAGAACGGGAAGCTGAAACTGAATGTCGACGGCTCCTGGGTAAACGGCGAATCGGTAGGTTCGGTCGCTGGTATCTTGCGGGATCAAGCGGGGCATCTCATCGACGACTTCGCGAAACAGGTATGAGCCTCCTCCCCTGTTCAGATCGAAACCCTAGCTATCTTGAACGGGTTGGAGTTTCTGAACTCAAGAAAGCAAACGCACGTGGGAGAAGAAGTGTTCGAGCAAGTACAACCGGTAGAAGTAGTCTGTGAAACAGATAGTTTAATAGTACAAGAAAGCATAGCGGGCCGGGCCGCACCTCCATGGAATGTGAAGCGGAACAATGCAGAAGCCTTCTTCTTAAAGCCAAAGGGACATCGCTCACCTACTGTATGCAGGATGCTAACAACGCTGCTGATCTGATTGCGAAGCTTCATAGAAACCGATCCCTTCTCAAAACTGGCAATCCGCACCTCCTCCTGCACTATCGGAAATTCTATGTGCTGAATACTACCCATTGATGTCTTGTACTTATCGTATTTCATGAATGTAACAAATATCACTTTTGACCCAAAAAAAAAAATCCGAACCAAACCGGACCACCCTTAAATGTAGACATAGCTAACAAGAAAGAGGCAAGCATGCAGGTCAAACCATCATAGATTATTAACCAATAAAGATCATAAACTAATTATTCCACCAAACCCCGCATTCTCCAATTTTTAATAACACTAGCATAGACCTTTTCAAACAAAACAGTTGATTAGACACGAATAAGAAATTTTCCACGATTGACTCAAATCAGATTGCGGTGAACTGAAGGCTGTTTGCCCACCGTCCAAGCTGTGAACCAGTCTGGACAGTGGCACAAACAGCACAACAAACGAGGTGCGACTTGCACCAAGTCCTTGTTGAAGTTTTCCATCATTTACCGACAGGTCAGGGTTGCAATCAAATCAAATATCTTTCAACGGGGACAAGTTATTAGGACATCCAGAACATACTAATGAGAAACGATGAATCGAAACCAAACACGGATAATTCTAATTTGAATTAAATCACACAACAAGTCATTCCATGTCCACTATTTAGGTTGCAAATGCATTTTGGGATAAGCTCTTGGACCAAATCAAAACAAATGGCTCATGCAAATGAATTGATCAAAGAGCGGCCGGCTTTTTGGAGCAACTTGAAGAAGTCCGACAAGTGACGCCCACGGCAAGGAAAGCTCACCGGTTACTCTCTCTCTACCACCCTCTATTTTTGGCTCTCTGTTTTCTCTCTGACTCCCGGAACCATGGATAGACCAAGAAGAAGAAAACTCCGGCCGTCTCTTCCCCCTCTCCGTTCTTTTGTTTCCTGTTTTTCCTTTTTTCCTGAGCTCTCCTTCTAGACATCGCACGCACCTAACGCTCTCCTCTTTTTTCTCTCCCCCGTCCTCTCTGTTTTCTCTCCTTTGGTTCCCTCCCCTTATCCACCCGAATCCTGTGCTCTCCCTCGGTTTTGTTTCTTTTATCTATCTCTGGTTTTGTTGACAAGAAGTCAAAGAAAGACAGACAAAGGAGGGACGAAAGAAACTGTGAGACTTTGACTTCAACCGGAAGTGTGAAAATATACAGGTAATTAGAGACCAGGACCTCTCGCTCTGAGACTTTGACTTCAACCAGTAAGGGTGCCTTTCACGCTATCTGTGAAGGGCAAGTGGCCGACAAGAGGATCCAGTCATTTTCCTTTGGCTTGACCTGTAACCAAGAGTCTGAATGAGAGGGGGAGAAGGGGAAGTTTCGGGGCAGCTCGCCCATTTGGCCCGATCTTTAAAGAATCTCGAAGTCACCTGACATTAGCTTTTGCTGTGGGAAAATCAGCATTGATGTGGAAAATCCGACAAGTGTTGACCACTTTGACCGTGTCCGAGCGTGTCGACGTGTCCAACACGTGTCGGACACGACACGAAAGCACGGTCAACGTGTCCGTGCTTCATAGGTTCTAACACATTCAAAGACTTTCCACAAATTATCTCAGGTAGGTTTCGAGATAACACAGCGAAAAGCCATGGCTTCAAGAAAAGGAGGCGTGATGAACTACAAATGAAGACTTGTCCGAGGCAGGTGATTTCGTGGATGTGCAGAAGTGATCTTTCTTCGCATCTCCTGTCGATCCCAATGAGCCTAAATCAGTCAACAGTTGTTTTGGAACAAAAAAAAGTCAGTCGACCATTCCTCTTATAAATTGCCAACGAGCGCAAGGTAACTGGAAAGTCGCAATTTTGAATGAGCAAAAAAGTTTGATATCCTTTCTGTAGCCAAAGATCACAAGAATGGAACGTCCTAGAGAAAAGTCTCTCTCCCTCATTGGTGAATCCTCATCGACATTAGGGAGGGACTACGAGGTGTTCTTGAGCTTCAGAGGGCCCGACACTCGTTTAACCATCACTGACTCTCTCCACGCGGGCATGATCCAAGCTGGGATACACGTCTTTAAAGATGACGAAGAGCTCCGTGTTGGGGAAGAGATCGGAGGCGAGCTTCTGAGAGCAATCTCTAATTCGAAAATCTACATGCCGATCTTCTCTAAAGACTATGCTTCTAGTAAATGGTGCCTCCGCGAGCTCACGTCCATGGTGGAGCATAGGAAGAGAGACGAGAAAGTGATTTTGCCCATATTCTACGAGGTGGATGCATCCGATCTTAAGCTCAATACCGGATCTTATGGTACGGCTTTACAAAAGCATGAGAGAGAGTCTGGTGAAGACGTGGCAAAGCAATGGAAGGAGGCCCTAAGAGAGGTCGCTGGAATCAAGGGATGGAACTTAAAAGATCACGGGTAATTAATGACAACTTCTGCATCTTGATTCTAAAGTTAGATCATAGTTTCTTATCTAATGAAAACTCATTACATAGATCAACTCTCACTCACAAACAAATATTCTCAAGTCAAATGGAAGATGGAATGGTTGTGCTAATTGTAGGTAAATTGTCAAAAAAAAAAATCCTAAATCTGTTATACTGTTACTAATTTAGTTATAAATGTTTCAATTTTGCCAATTGATTCATAAACTATTTCACCTTTTGACAACTGAGTTCATCCAGCCAATTTTGGCAATGAATCACTAACATGGACGTTGGTTGTCCTACAAGGCATGGTTGCTATTAACATGAACAATTTTTTTAATGATATTTTTAATATTTTATTTATTTTTCTTTTTTCTATTCTTTTTGTCGACGAGGTCGCCGGCCATAGGCAAGCGCCAACGACCCTTACCTGGTGTGGCCAAGGGCATCGCTGCCCTCGCTAGCCACAAGTGAGGGCCTCTGTGCCTATTCCAAGCGCCACGGTGCTCGCCAACCAAAAGGGCGAGAATCGCGGCCCTCACTTGGATTCGGATAAGGGCCAACGCTCTCGCTTGTGGCTAGCAAGGGATGATCTGATGGCAACCTTGCCAGCCCAAGGTTAAGGGGAAAAAGAAAGGGAAAAAGAAAAAGAAATTCGAAAAAAATATTAAATACTAAAAAATTATCAATATCAATGCTGATTGTGCCATGTAGGAACGTCAGCGATTTTCAGCTAAAATTGGGCGGACAAACTCAATTGACAAAATATGAAAGTATTTAAAATTCAATTGGCAAAAGCACAATAATTTTATGACTTTTTGGGCAACTTTTCTACAAATTGCTATGTTTGTTTTCAAAAAGTCAATTGCGTCCGCAAAAAAATATATTAGAAGTCTTAACTGATCCATTGACTGCACTTTGCACATAGTTTATCTCATCTTATGCCGTTCCTCTTCGTGGTAATATCTTATTACGACTTGAATCTTAGAGTAATCAATTGATGATTAACCTTACCCATGAGTCACTCAAGAACGTCTCCTTTCAACCCACTTAAAGTATCGGTCCTCGCGAGTATAAGGTCCCGCCTAAGGATACTCTCCCCTTTTTATGCGTGATTTGGTTCATCTTCGGCCTTTGCCATCCAAGAAACTTGGCACAATCCAAAAGAAATGGGCCTCTTTGGGCCTTTGGGCTAGCGAGATAGTTTGGATGGTCACTTCGCCTGTTAGAATTTAGCTTATTTTACCATCTGAGAACTATTCAGAACTGCCTTTTCCACGCTCAAAAAACAACCTCGGCTTGTGTTGGACCGAATATCAAATAAGCTGATAATTAATGCTTGATTTTAACAATTTAAGTTTCTGGTTATAGATGTGTATGGTTCTGTGCTGACAAATTCTGTCTGTACGTGGCAGCCAACATAAACTTATAGGACTTGTTCTAGAAGAAGTTCTCAAAAAGCTGAGTTATACACAGAGAAACTGGCATGATGACTTGGTAGGTATTGATGATCAAATGGAAGCCGTTACGGAGTTGCTAGGCCTAGGCACTTTCGATGTGCGATTTATCGTGATTCATGGTATGGGCGGTATCGGTAAAACAACCCTTGCTAAGGCTATCTTCAAAAACATCTCTTCACAGTTTCAAGGTTCAAGCTTTCTTTCAGATATTCGTGTAGACAATATCGTAAGTCTACAAACCAAATTATTATTTGACATTCTCCATACCAATTATGCTTCTTTTAGTATGGATGCTGAACATGGGATGGCCATGATTATAAATAGCCTCTATGATAAAAAAGTGATCATTGTTCTTGATGATATAGACAAGAGGGACAAGCTCATGAAACTAGCTGGTAAGTCTAAATGGTTTGGTCCGGGAAGCAGAATTATAATCACAACTAGGAACACTCATTTTTTGACTCCCGAAATCGACACTCTAGATGATAATATCATCCCATTGGCTCATTGAGATTTCTATTTTTTTGAAATGAAGCAAATGGACTTTGACCATGCTCTTAAACTATTTAGCAAGCACTCCTTAGAAAGCAACTCACCTCGACATGATTACATCAGTATTTCAAGTGAAATTGCCAGAATTTGTGGAGGACTGCCATTGGCTCTCGAGGTCATAGGTTCATTACTGCACTCAAAAAGCAAGATGACGTGGAAAGACACGTTGAAGAAGTTGAAGAAAGTGCCCAATGAGGATGTCCAGAAAAAGCTGTTGATAAGTTATGAAGAATTAGAGTACGAGCAACGGCAAATTTTTCTTGATATTGCATGTCATTGCATCGGTGAAGAAAGAATCCCTGCATATTACATGTGGAAAGCTTGTGAGTTTTTTCCAAAAACTGGATTCAGTGTCCTCATTCATTTATCTTTGATAAAAGTCATCGAAGATGATAGACTATGGATGCACGACCAACTTAGAGATCTTGGAAGAGAGATTGTTCGACAAGAATGCTTTCTAGTTCCTGGAAAACGCAGCAGGTTGTGGTGTTTGACGGATGCCTTAAATGTGGTTCAAAATAACCTGGTATGTCTTAGTAAATAAGTTAATTGCTTATGGAAAACTAACGTGCAGTTATGTGTATTTAGACTTCATTTTTGCCCAAAATTTTGCTCATTTTTGTACGCAGGACATTGTTGATTTTGCATAATTTAAGGAAAATGAGCAACATTAAAATAAAAAACTAATTTTTAACATTACCACTCCCATGTAAGTGGGAGAGATAATAATTCATGAAACTTGCCCTTTTTGTATAAGATAATATTTGGGCGAATCACAAAAAAAGTCATAAACCTATTGAAATTGTATCAATTCAGTCATAAGCTTTTTTTCTTTTTTGGTAAATTGAGTCCTAAATCTTTTATATTTGTGTCAATTTAGTCCATTCGGTTAATTTTGGCTAGAATTCACCGATGCATATGTCAGCTATCTTATGTGGCCCGATTGGCATTGACTTTAGACAATTTTTAATAATTTTTAATTTTTTATATTTATTTTCTACTATTTTATTTTCTTCCAACTTTTTTCCTTCCCTTCCTTCTTCCTCCAACTGGTTGTCAAACCTTGGCGATAAACTAGAGTAGTGGGTTGGCTAGGTCGATAGGTGCGAGCTACATCGGCCTTTACATTTGACCAGTTGTCAAGGTTTGGTGACCAGCTAAAGGAAGAAGGAAGGAAAAGAAAATAAAAAAGAAAATAAAAATAGTAAAAATAGATAAATAATTAAAAAATTACTAAAATATTATTTAAAATTGTCAATGTCAACATCTACCATGTCTCATAAGACGGCCGATGTCTATATCAACTATTTCTGACCAAAATTAGTCAAATGGACTAAATTGTCACTAATGCAAAAGATTTATGACTCAATTGTCCAAAAAAAGAAGTCACGACTGAATTGACACAATTTCAATAGGTTCAAGACATTTTCGATAATTTTCCTATAGTATATATGTGCCTCTTTTTTCCTATAGTATATATGCTTTCTATTCTAATATCTAGTACTTACTATGAATCATTCGCTCTCGTGGCTATTTTTTGCTTTGGAATTATTAGGGAACAGACAACATTGTAGCACTCAAACTCAAAGGACTTGTAGACGCGCATAATTTTACAAGTGGTGAATTTTCAAGGTTGCCTAGTTTAAGGTTCCTTGAATTGGATGGGGGAAACTTTGTCGGAGACTTCAAAAATCTTCTTTCAAATCTAACATGGCTCTCTTGGCATCATTGCCCTTCCAACCTACGTACCACTGGTTTATGTCTAAAGAACTTGGCAGTCCTCAAGCTTTCAAAGAGTGATATTACTGAAGATTGGAATGGATGGGGACCATGCATGGTACAATTTCATATAATACATTCGTCTTCCTTTATGTGTGTACACATTTGTCATATTGTGTTGATCTTTACCTATGCCATTATTTTCCTTGATAATTGGTTGTTCCACAGGTGAATGATAACTTGAAAGTCATATATTTGACAAGTTGCAAACGCTTAATGAGGACACCTGACTTCTCCAGGTGCATGAATTTGAAAAGATTGGTTCTCAAAGATTGTATATTATTGGAAGGAATCAATAGCTCTCTCAGTCAGTTAGGACGCCTAAAGTACTTGGAAATCAGTACGACCAATTGTCAATGTGGCATTATTGATCAAGGCTTTTACGGTTTTGACAAGTTTGCAGTTCCTCTAATACCAGACTCAATTGGTGGTTTTAAATCCTTATCAATGCTAAAGGTGGAATATCAAGATGATGTTAGAGAACTTCCACTCTCGATAGGAAAGCTACTAGGTTTAAAACATCTATCTCTACATGGTTGCACTAAGCTTGGAAATCTTCCAGATTCCATTGGAGAGTTGAGATCACTCCTCTATTTGGATTTATCTAGCACTAGTATAACAGCATTGCCAAATTCCATTGGAAAACTAGCATCACTACTCAAAATGGATCTATCTCAATCACCTATTACAGAATTACCTGATTCTATTGGCAATCTTAGACAGTTGAAGTTCATGTGTTTGGATCGCACTTGGATAAGTGAGCTACCGGAGAACATATGGACTCTAGAGAATCTTGAGGAGTTGATTGCTAGAGATTGTAGAAGTCTTGTAGATGAAATTCCAAGGGAAATCATGGGACTATCCCAATTAACGATTCTTAACTTGTCCAGAAGCAATATTAGTAGACTACCAATGACGATTAACCAGCTCCCTAATTTCCAAGAACTTGTTTTATTCAATTGTAACAGGCTTAAGATGTTACCAGATCTCCCAACAAGTTTAATAAAGCTAGAGTTCTCCTCTTCATCATTGCAGGCACTCCCCGACCTCTCGAACCTCACTAATTTACTTCATCTGGACATAACTGATCATGCTTTTGACTTTACGTTCTTAGAAGCTACACAAGGGCGGGTTCAAACTCCAAACCTAGAGTGGCTTGGAAGGCTGCATGAATTGCAGATGTTGAGACTGGTTCTTTCCGATTGCAACTTGCCTCCGACTGACTTGAGCTCCCTTTCTCAACTCCGATCACTTGAAATAACTTGTCCAGACCCACGGTCTCTGACACAGCTTCCGTCTAGTTTAAAAGACTTGATTTTAGAAGACGTCAAGATACCAATAGAATGGCCACTGCTCTCCAACTTGGGAAATTTGATTGAATTAAAGCTCCTTGGTTGTCGGTTAACAGAGATTGAGTTCGACAATGTGCATGGACAGCTAGAGAAACTCCGGCATTTGCAAGTGCGCAACTGTGAGCGGCTTGTGATGCTATCCAATCTATCGAGCTTAAAGGAGCTCCGAGTGCTAAGTGTGGAGTATTGCCGTCAGCTAGTTGAGATCAAATCCCAACCATCCTCAACTGGAGATTGTAGTTCCACAGAAAGATTCATTCCTCATATGCAGCAACTCCAAAAGCTACAGTCGTTGAGAGTTTATTATTGTGTATCACTGCAAATGTTGCCTGCTTTACCAAATGCATGCGATGCCGATGTTATTGGATGCCCGGGCTTACGAATGGCCAAATCTTGAAAACTACAATTTTGATTCAAGAGACCTCAGCCAGCTAAGGGCCTCTCCTGAAAAAGAAAATTTAGGCCCAAGAGACCTCAGCCCACTAAGGCCCTCTCTTGAAAAAGAAAATTTAGGCCCAAGAGACCTTAGTCCACTTTCCTTAGCCCATCTTCTTGTTTCCTTCTGGAGCTGGTTCATTGGAAAAATAAAGAGCATAAAAAGAGAGGAGTGAGTTGGCAAAAGAAAGAGAAAACAAAAATGAGGAAATTAAGAGTGGGAGGAAGGGGGTTCTGTTGCATGCACACTTCGGAGGTCTTGAAAGCTAGCGTAAATCGTGTCGAAGCACCCGGTAAGAATTCGAAACCTTAATTCATCTGATTAAATCAAGGGAATTCCTCAGTTAAGTTGTAATATTAGGTCAGTTTAGTTCGGGTTTTAGGTTCCTAGATTAATTGTAGAGATTGCTGTGCCGTGAAATTGTGTTGTTTTGAAACTTGAGGTTGTCTTGGAATCTTGAGATTTTATGGAATGCGATTTGGACTTTCCCTTTGAGAGATATTGATTTGTCAAAGGCCTTGAAAATTATTTTAGAGTAGTTGCAACCAGTAGTGTTCCACCCTGGGTTTCATCAATTGTCGGCCAAATTTGGTTCTAAGGAGTTTTAATCATTTAGTACTTTGGATGAGCTCTCTTTTGGCTGTGCACTCACTTGAAACAAGTTAAGGTAGAGAGATATGACGCACCAAAATTCGCTGTGTAAGACTAGGTTGTTGCTTTGTTCACTACAGCAAGTTTGATGCTTGTGCGGCCTTTTTATTGACTCATAATGGACGTTTTGACCCCAATAGTTAGCGTCGCTTAATATAATCTTAGTTGAGGTTAGTTGATATGTAAGTTTGACATTTGGTTAATGCTTTCTTTGATAAGATTTTAAAGCTTTTCAAGCAGGTATAGCTTTTAATTTGGCTTTTGGTTAGCGAGGAGTGGTGCTTACTTCTATGATTTGTAAACTTACATCTTGAAAATCATAGGAGCTAGATATGCTATAAGTTATAAATGAGACATTGCATGTTATGATATTTATTTAAAAAATGATGTTTAGAGCATCTTTATTCCATAAAAGCTTAATCGGGTTTTTACTACTTGTTCGGTTATTTGAAATGTCATAGTAAAATATCTCTTGAAATAGTTTAAGAGTTGATTACTTATGAAATGGTTTGAGAAATTGTTCATGAAATGCACTCTTTTTGTGGATGGAATTGCAAAGGGTTATATGTATTGATGCAAATATGGCTTGTGAATTTTTGAAATGGTTTTGTGACTTGTTGAGAGGATTGTCTTGATGGATTTTATCCTCTTGTTGTTGATCTAAAACCATTGAAGTATTGTGAGTATGCATACCTCTTCTTAGGATGTCCTATATGGCCAGAGCCACTAGCTAACGATAATGGGGACATACACCAAGGAGGGAATGAAGTTTACCTAAGAAGTATGATTCACTTAGCTATTGAAGTAGATTTGTTGAAGAAAAGAGGAGGAAATGAAGTTTACCTAAGAAGTATGATACGTAGCCAATTCATTTCCAGAAGCAACTTGCAATACAATTTAATACATATATGCTCACTTTAGTATAACCATTGTGTCTCAGGTTTATTATGCTTTAGTCAATTTTAGGCATTAACAGCTCCATAGGCTTGGTGTGTTTCAATAACAAGCACATAATAGATATTGATTGTGTGTGCCTTAACGAGAAAATATTTAGTGGTATGTGCGCGCCACGTCATCCATTGACGTGATGCGCACATACCACTCAGATATCGACATGTGTCCTTTGGGGACTTGCTGGAAAATGAAAGGGCTGGCTTGGCTCAACTTGGCTCGCTGGCAGAAGAAAAGACACGCTAGTGGGTTGAGAAATGTGTGACGCTCCCGCCCGAAAAATTTCTCTCTTCTCAATTGAATTTTCTGGGTTTTTTCTCTCTCTCTCTTCGCAGGAGAACAAATGGAGAACAACCGAGACCCGTGTTTCCTTCTCCGCGCATCCCACCCCCTCTGCTTTCGCTTCCACCTCCACCTCCCCAAAAGCCTTGTCGGTCATCTGCCTCTGGCATGCCGCCTCCTCCAAGAGCCTCGCCAGTTGCATTCAAGTCCCAACCCCTTCCGCCTCTAACGGTTCCCGTGGAGATCGAGCACAAGGTTTGTGTTCGCATTGGTCTCTCGGCAACTTCTTGACCTCCGTTCAATTGCATTCCTCTAACGAGCGTGTCATCAGCTCTGACTCCGAGCCGCCGTGAGGTCTTTGGACTCTATGTCCTCGAGGTTGATGGTTGGGACCTGAGGGCCTCGTGCTTCAACTCCTCCTTCGCCTCCCCAAAAGCATCGCTAGTCATTTGCCGCTGGCATATTGGCCTTCGAGAGCCCCGCCGATCGTAGCTGGGTCCCGAGCCCCCTCTCCCTCCGCCTCTGCCTTCAATTGTTTCCAATGCAGAGATCGAGCACAGGAGGAGAAGAGAAGAGAGGACAAAACTACCCTCCTCCTTCCCCTCCCGTCCCCTAAACTCCTCTCGTTGTTCCCGACAACTTCATCGATGCCTTCGGTAGTTGTGTCCGATTCAGCGCAATCCCCAGAGAACTCCAAAAGGAAGAGCAAAGAGAAGAAGATGAAGGCAAAGGTCCAACTCGAGGCCAATGGTGGCTTCGAGTCTCCAACGTCGGACAAGAAGCATAAGAAGGAAAAGAAGAGCAGTAGCAAAGGCTCCGAATCCAAGCAGCCAAAGCTCCTAGAGCATCAAGGGGATGTGAAGAAGGAGAAGAAGAGGAAGGCGTTGGAGTTGCGCGAGGACGACAAGGAAGACAAGAGCGAGACCAGCTCTGAGTTGGTTGACCCCGAGAACTTGAAGGGGAAGAAGAAGAAGAAGAAGAAGAAGACGAGGTTGAGTGACGGCAATGATGAGGTGGCTCAGGAGGAGAACCCCACCGTTGTGTCAAATTTCAGGATCTCGGACAGCTTGAGGTTGAAGTTGAAGGACAATGGGATCGATGTGCTTTTTCCCATTCAGACCATGAGGTTTGATATTGTCCTCGATGGGACCGATTTGGTTTGCTGTGCCTGCACTGGCTAGGTATGAAAACTTTTTATTTGAATTCCACAGGATTGACATGTCGAGTTGCGTGCTTGTTTGAAATCTACTAATTAATTGACAAGTTAGAGAAGTGAATGGCCTGGACGTTGGAGTAATGATAGTGTGTGATGCGGAAAAAGGTCACAAAGCTGACATATATGAAAAGAGAAGTAGGTTTTATTTGCTCTATGAGTAGTGAATGGTTGATGTATGAGCTTGGTGAATGTTGTTTTAATTAATGGCACAACAAAGCAATTATGGTGTAGAGTGTAGCACAGTGCAAATGGTTCGTGAAATGTCTTTCGTGCATTTCTGGTCCTAAATCCCTATATTTCAGCCCTTATTGTCACTGTAAAAGACAAATTCCGACTGATCTTTACAGGCATTCGAACCTACAGCTGATAATTCGACCAAAAAACCTACAGCTAAATAAATCTTCTAGTTTGTGGCAGAGTCATCTGTACATTACTTCATTGGTGCTATTTGATATATAAAAACCAAAAGTGCGTGAAGACTGTTTGGCTGCAGTTGCATTTCAAGTTTTTTTTAAAGATGATTGGCTACTAGGAACATCAGTTTTTGAACTGTTTGCTCATTTCTGTAGTTGATGGGTTTTAATTTTTTAGCATTGATTATCACCTTGTTCACTGTGTGAATTGTACCAAGGCAAAACTCTAGCTTTTGTCTTGCCCATTTCGGAATCTTTGACGAATGGGCCTACAAAAACCTCAAGGAAGATAGGATGTGCTAGGCCACCAAGTGTTTTGGTGCTTTTACCTACTAGGGAATTGGTCAAGCATGTATTGCAATCAAGCTAATGGAAATAATCTCATCTCTTTACAAAGATAGATGTCTGACATCGTTTACTCTATTATTTTAGGTGTTTTCTGATTTTGAAGTTTATGGTGGAGTAGTGGGCTTAACATCATGTTGTTTGTATGGTGGAGTACCTAGCCAGGTGAAAGTAATTCATTGAATTGGAAGCTTATTTGGTTTTCTTTCATCCACTGGGAATAACGCATGTTCACAGTTGTTACATTTTGTGGCAGAACGACATTGAGAGGGAAAATATTGACTTGAGCTCTTTAACCTTCCGTGTCCTTCATGAGGCTGATGAAATGCTAAGGATAGGTTTTGTTGAAGATGTGGAGCTAATTCTTGGTGTGTGTGTACTAATTTTTTTCACTATGAAGTTTCTGGTGGAAATATGCTTTACTTATTTATTCCAATTACAATTATTATTAGTGATGTTATTTTTTGAAATTTGACAATAGGTTTTTCAATTTCAGCATCATGTAGTTGCTTAGAACCTTTTAAAGAAGAGATTTTTAAATCTTTTTTCAAAGAAAGATCTTTATTTTCTTTGTGCCTTTTAAATTCTCTACTACATGTAACATATCTCTTATTTTGCATACATTAAGAGGGGCTCAAACCAATATTACTATTCCTCTGCTTGAGGCTTGTCTGAGTAGATTTACATAAGGCATTATCTAGGCTGCAGTTTGAAAATCGATAATCTCCTCAGATATTAGGAGAATTTCTGTCTCAATTATGTGATTTTTTTTTTATTAACCACATTGCTGATAGATGTAGATATACTTATCCTTCAATTCTTTTGGTTCTTGCAGGCAAGGTGAAGGATACAAATAAAGTTCAGACGCTGCTCTTTAGCGCTACTTTACTGGACTGAGTGAAGGGTGTATGTAACTCAATCTAGCAAAATTGTTTTGTTGTTCTGAATTTGTATCTTGGTCGTCAATATTTGGTTTTCCTTATTTGCTGTCATGCAAACTCATCTTCACTCAACTTTTCCTGATAGCGTGACTTTGCATTTCCAGATTTCTTCTAGGTTCCTTAAACTGAACAAGAGAACTATAGATCTAGTAGGTAAAGAGAAAATGAAGGCCAGCGCCAATGTTAGGCATATTGTTATTCCTTGTACAAGCTCAGCTAGACCTCAGCTTATCCCAAACATATATGCTGTTACAGTAAGTTAGTTGTTTCCATTTTCATTTCTTCAATGCTGTGCTCTTTTGTTAGTCACAAGATTTACTTGACACTATACAATTTTTAAACTTTCTTCTCTGGTTGGATTTTCTTTAGTGGAGGCCGTACCATAATTTTTACTGAGACAAAGGAATTTGCTTCTCAACTTTCAGGATTGTTGCCTGGAGCACGGCCCTTGCATGGAGACATACAACAAGCCCAACGAAAGGTAAATGATGAATGTGCAGAATCTTTGGAATCTTTAGAGATACTAATACACGTAAGAGTATTAATGTTGTAACACACTGAAGAGGAGATGAACAAAGAAGATAGAGCATGGTTTATTATACTAAATCACATGACTATGAATAGTTGGTTTGCCTGCTTTCCAGTTGTCAACCACATATAGCAGGTGACAATGTCGTGCGAGCTTGTTACTATCTTAATCAAATCAACCAACCTAGTTTGCCTAGAATTTCATTTTCTTGTAGAGTGTTGATATATTGATGTGCGGTGGCTTCACAAGGTATATATGATTATGGCAATAAATGTTACATCCAGAGGCAAAGATATTGGTCTATAGCAAAAAATTCCCTCTAATTACAAAATATTTTCAGAGAATAAAGGTGGCTGATGCTTATAGTGGGGTACCTACCCTCAAATTTTTTAGTGATGAATGCATAGGTCTAGGCTTCAATAGAATGAATTATGAGCATTTGCTTTTGGATCTAATTCATTGGTAGGTCCGGCATAATGACTGGAAACAATATTCTTTTGTTAATTCACATGGGCTATCTGTTTAAGTGATGCATTCTTTGTGTGTCACTTGTTTTCTGGTTTCGTGTACGCAAGTATTTCTAGAAATTAACTCTCACACTCTAGGACATGTTTGGTTACACTTAAGCAAAAGCGATAAGTTCTTTAAAATATTATTTGAATTTGACAAATACTATGAATGAATTATTTCTGAGTTTATATGACGATACTTGAGTGTTGTGATGATTTCGAGAGTTTCAGATTTAAAAGAAGTGTGTGCGAGCCACAAGATTTATATTAAGCAAAAACAAAATGTAAAAGACCATCCGGATACATGCTTAGAATGGCTACCAATGACCATCTATATTAAAATGGCCGAAACCTTTTTTGCCTCTTAATTGACGCGGGACATGCTTTTCCCTGCTTAAACTTTGCTTCTTGTGTGTAGGTTACGCTTGCTGGTTTCAGGTCTGGCAAGTTTATGATATTGGTGGCCACGAATGTGGTGGCATGAGGATTGGACATCAATGATGTCCAGTGAATTATCCAGGTATGTTGTATGTGATATGTTTTGATTTGCTGTTTTTCTTTTTGTTAAATGCAGTCATGCTGATAGTTGGCCTTCTGTTTTTTTGGTTAAGTGCAGGCCTCCACGTGATGTTGAAGCATATATTCATAGATCTAGACGCATAGGGAGAGCTGGTAATTGTTCAACTTGAAACCTGCATTTTCTGTAGCTTCATTATTTTTGTAGCTCGCCAGATTCTGAGGGCAATGTTGTTTTCTGGGCAATACTAGAGTAGCTGTCATGCTGTATGATTGAAGAAGGGCAAATGTATCTAAGATCGAAAGAGTCTGGTGTAAAATTTGAACACATCGCTGCTCCGCAGCCAAGTGATGTTGCTCAAGCTGTTGGCGTCGAAGCTGCAGAATCAATAAGACAAATTTTTGATAGGTACAGTCATTCTTTTTGCTGAGAAGCTGAATCATTGCCTGTAACAAGATGCTAATATCCTCCAAAATGCAGTGTCATTCCAGCATTCAAGTCTGTAGCCGAGCAACTACTGAACACGTCAAGCATGTCTGTAGTTGAATTACTTGCAAAGGCTCTTGCTAAAGCTTCTGTAAGTTTATTTTCCACTCACGTCTTGTTACTTCAACAAAGCTTATTTCTTTAATTGCACTTCCTTGACACACATCTCTTTTCCTTCTTTCTTCAGTTATTTAACAAATATAATGTGTACTCTTCCTTTTTTCAGGGTTATAGTGAAATAAAGAGCAGATCACTGCTTTCGTCACTTGAAAACCATGTAACCTTACTTCTTGAGACTGGAAGGCCCATTTATACACCTTCGTAAGCATGCGAGATCTCTGTTGGCAAATAGTTGTATTGCTTTGCAGTACTGCTTTGCAGATATTGTGTGGAAGTGGGGGCTGGCCCCCTTCTAGCTTTGGTACTGTATTCTATTCTCACCTGATCTGACTCTGGGCTTACGCGTCACTTTGATTTTAGGTATGCTTTCGGTGTCCTGAGGAGATTCTTGCCTGAAGACAAAGTAGAGTTTGTGAAGGGTCTTACTCTCACAGCTGATGGAAATGGCGTTGTATTTGATGTGGCAGCTGAAGATCTAGAGTTTCCTTGCTGGTACTTAAACTACAGAACTCAGCAGGCTCCTAAGTCATAAGTGATGCTGCACTTTATGCATACTTTCCATAGATTTTTCTATTATTTTAGCAATGTTGTAAATTAATCAGCCTACTGTAGCCAATGATTTTAATATTTCTCTCTCCTCTAGTTTGCAGGTCAGGAGAATGCAGCAAATGTAAGCTTAGAGGTGGTAAAAACATTGCCGTGTCTCCAGGAGAGAGACCAATCAAGAGGGGGAGGATTTGGCGGTGGGGGGTGGTCGTGGCGGCTATGGTGGTAGGGGCGATGGTTTTTCTTGGGGTAGAGGTGGTAGTTTTTTTGGCCAAAGGAATGGCCGGTTTTCTCGTGGCTTCGGTGGCGGGAGAGCTCGCGGCAACAATAGAAGGTGATAAATAAATCTGCAACCAGTTCCTTGGCGTCGGAGCTTCCAGGAAAAAAAAGGCATCGATGTCGATGCGGAAATTTTGGCTGATTTTATGATTTTAGGAACGTAGCCTCAAGCGTTTGTAATGAATGACCCACCATAGGATAAAGTATGTGGTACCTTGGTCCCATTTTGTCCTAATATATTTGGTATATTTTCTCAGTCAACTCTATTTCTTTTTCTTAGTTTTTTGTGGGGGCGTTTTAGTGATGTCTCCACCTTTCTAAATTTTTGTTTTTGTTGCAAATGTGAGTTGTACGCTTGGGTATATATTCTTGATCAGTTCAATATAAGAGTTGTTTCCTACTTTTGTGCTTATCACCAATTGACGAAATGAAGAAAAACGCATGTTTAACATTACAATATGTTAAAATCAAGGGCATAATATCATTGTAGAGCCTCGCCGTGGCTAGGCGAGGCCACTGGCCCTCGTCAACCGATCGCCGGCCATGGCCGAGGCTGGCAACCGGCCAAAAGGGAGAAAAAATAAAAAAAAAAAACAAATTTCAGAAAAAAAAAAAGAAAAAGGAAAAATAAAATAAAAATATTAAAAAAATTAAAAGAAACAAAAAAATTATAAAAGTTTACCAAACGTGTTTCTGTTATTTTTTTATTTCAGGAACATGAATTTTGTGCAGTTATTAAACGCGTTCTGCTGTTTAAAAATTGTTTCCAGGAACAGAAATAGTTTTTTCTATTTTTGTTCCCTAGAACAATTTTTGAACAGAAATGTTACCAAACGCAGCCTAAATGATCCAACCAGACAAGGAAAAATCCAAGTCTAATTACAATAGAGGGTGTCAATAGTAGTTCAAGTAGGTATAATACTCATGATGTAATTTCCCAAAAAAAAAAAAACTACTTACATCCAAAAGTGAATTGTTGCATTGATCAATAATTCAACATCATCCTTACCAAAATAATAATAATAATAATAATAATAATAATAAAATAATAATAATAATAATAATAATTCAACATCATAATATGGCATTCTTTATTCTAGTAGGAGCAATGAACTATACAAGTCCCAAAAAATATTTACAAATTGATCCAACTCTATGTAGAAGTGTATGCTCATAGCAAAAAGACGTAGGAGGTGCGGATTGATCTTATCCTATGTATAAGTGCATGCTCATAGCAAAAAAAAAAAAAAAAAAAAATCCAAAAGCTACACTAATTGAAATTAGTTAACCATCTACACTTTCAAGAGAATTTGTCTTATCATTTCGAAATCAAAAGCCATCTTTCATCTTGGTCATTTTGCCATGCGCCCTTTTTCAACTTTCTTTGATTACACAAACATTTTCTCTATCTACTTGGCAATGGCAACTTGCTTCTCACGACAGTCACTCATACAAAATGTCCTCAGGTTGCAATGTATCGTAAACATTTCTTATCATTTCTTCAACTTACAATTTTGAAGTTAAAATCATGCTCCAAAATGTTGAATTTAATCTTGAACAGATCAAACGTGTTCACTAGCACAACCAGAATGAAAACAAAGTAATCTAAACAATGAAAGAATCACATCAAAGAAACCTAGGCAAAAAAAAAAAAGGGCTTTTAAGGACTAGCTAGGCAACTTGAATTACCTTACGGCAGGGGTTACACCAACCTTGTGATCATAATCCAACCAACTAACCTTGTGATCATAGTCTAACAAAGCCCAACAAAATTAGTATTTCTGAACCGGCAGAAGCCCTTGCTCAGAATTTCAACACGGTCATAGAATGATGGATTAAGCTATAACAAGGTTCCTCCATATATTCTACTTGATTTACTTCAAATAGTGAACTAAGAAGAAATTGAGATACATTTATGCAATGCAAATGTTACTTGTACCTTGAGAAAGACCAACATTAATGATTGCAAACTATTATTAATGTCAATCCTGCAAACAAACATAATGAGAGTATTAGAATGACTTCATGCAAAAATAAGCTAAAATAATTGATGAAATCATTTGGCCATATTAAACAAGTGGCATACCTCATACAAGGCGCCTCCTATGCATGAAAACGCTTTTCTCTTTCTCTTCTCCTCGGCACCCTTGATCTGAGTATTTGGTACATATTTTAACCTTCTCTAAAAGGGATCAAGTACTTGAATTCCACAATTTCTACATATTTAGATTCATCACATTTCCCCAAGAAATCAACATGATCTTTACATATTAGAGATTGCATTTTCGGTGTGATTTGAGAACGAAGATGCAATAAGATTGTAGTTGCAAGCTCCTCTGTTACATCATGATTGACACTATCGTTCAAACACTTAAAGCTAACCGCATCAATCTCTTCAAACGCAATGTCTTTAATTTAATCGCATCATGAGAGCTTTATGCAACATCTTCACAATAAGTCTCTTATTTTGCAACTTTTGTCCATCTTTTCAAAATATATTGCGATAGAATGCTTGTAACATTTGCAACATTTGTCAAGATGTATAGAGCATGCTTACATAACCATCCTTGCATTTCATCTAACTTGTAGTTACATGAAATGGTAGAATTACTCAGACTAAAATGCACAATATGCTTCCATTCACTACTTCCGCTTCCTACAATATAAGTATGTAAAGGCCCATCAGTTTCTAATTGAAGAACATGTTCAGATAAAACATGCAATAACTCAGCCTGAAAATTCCTATAAATGACATGAGTATATACTTGTGCAGTATGTTGCAAAACTCCACTATTTTCAACCATAATATGTGACTTTCCTCGAGCACACTCAAAATCATCAACAATTTCAATGTTGCGCATTTTTTCAGCTTACTTCTCATCATGACTGACAAATTTAGATAAAATCATCGTCCTATATGCCATATCTTGAAATACATTATTTGTGCTCTCATTTATTTGTGTAGATCTAATTCCCGCAGAAAAAAAATCACAGCCAAATGAAGGATACCATTTATGACGCAGACGATACAGATTATCCAACCACTTGTTCTCATCTACACCCTACTCCTAACACATAGCTTTCCAAGTGGTCTCCATTTCAATTTCAGATTCACAATGATATAGAAGCCTGTGCCACTATTTATCACGAAAACCTGCCTTTCCAAGAAGATGTGCAATATGATGTGTAGCATTTTTCCTAATATGCCATATACATAAACAACGATCATAATTCGGGAAAACGGTTCTAATAGCATTTGCTATAGCACGATCTTGATCAATGAAAATAGTTTTTGGTGCTTTATTACCCATTGCCTCAAAAAATGATTGAAATAGCCAAACAAAAGAAGCAATAGTTTCATCCATCAGGAATGCACAATTAAACAGAACATTTTTCCAGTGATGATTCAAGCTAACAAAAGGCGCACATATCATATTATATTTATTTGTACGGTAAGTAGTATCAAATACCATCACATCTCCAAAACTATCATAGTCCAACTTGAATATACTATCCGACCAAAAAACATTGGTCAGTCTCTATTCCTCATTCAATTGAAATGTGTTAAGAAAAATTGATTCAATTTAATTATAAGCAATTAAAATGATTGATGAGGCTTTGACAATCACCTTTACTAATCAGATTCCTTCTTTTTTTATTGTAAGAAATTTTGACAATCACGTAATGTAAAATCAATATTATTTGGCCCACCTGTTTTATCATAGAAATAGGAATATGCTTTTATACCCCTTATACCAGCCCTAGTCATAGAAGTCAAAATACCTTTACTAGTATCTGTAATACGTTGATATGAGCGTATAAGGTGTTTTTGTTTATCATCAATGAAATGATGATTATGAACATTTTCAAACTTAGTAACTTCCTAGACTCAATTTTCAATTTTCAATTTAATGCAAGCCTGACATTCAGTTCTCTTCACTGTCCTATAAATATTTCTTTGTTCATGAGGTAGGATTGGTGGAGAATATCCTTCATAGTTACATACAAATGTGCATCTTCACAGTACTCCTTTACTATTGTTCGCTTTTTGTCCTTTTCGCACTCCAAATCCTTTGCAAATTGCATATGTATTGTATATCTTATATGCTTCATTCTCATTAGCAAACATCATACCAATATTGAATGCAAATTTTCCATTAACATTGTGTGCGACGATATCATCCTTTGAAGTCTCTATAATTTGAGGAAGATATCTAATCATTTAAAGAAGAAAAATGAACTAAATACAAATTTAATTCTAAAAAGATGAAGTCATATCCATTTCATCCGAGAATAGTGCTACTTTTACAAGAAGTGAATGTCAAACACAAGTTTTGGTGTCCATTGACATTGGGTTCTTCATAGTTACAACCTCATAATCACTCCCCCCATGCAAAGACCTTATGGGCAACATATTCTAGTAACATAAACAACAATTATCCATTAGCAAATAATAACTAAAATTGAAAACGAAATAAAAATAGAACCAATAATTATCGGTCGAGATTGCTAACAACATGAGCACTATTCAACCTTACCAAAAACAGGGCAACAAAGGAACTAGATTGTCGAAAATGTTGGGTGCACTCCAAGAACAAAAGTAAACGCAAAAGCCCCAAGGTTTTCTTATTTGAAACTTATGCATCAACAACCGCAATCATAAAAAATTGGGGCTTTTGTGTTTACCCTAAAACAGAGTACTAAAGCAATGAGCATGACAAAAATTCCCAATGCCAATGTAGCATTCTCAATCTCATCTCTCCAAAGCAACTATAAGAAATTGCACAGAGCCATTTGTAAAGGGAAAAAAAAATGAGATCCATTTATTCAAAATGCAGCAGATTAGCCAATACTAACTAGAAAAAAATATAAGGTGCCAGGCATATAAAACGAGATCCATTGATTCAAAATTGTGCCTTGCAATGCTTGGAAGACCGATAATAAGTAGGGAATGCATTACATGGATAAAATAACACCAATTGCAAATCAAGCATGACCAACCAGGAGGGGCAAGCTACCGCATTCATATTCCGAAAGTGCTAAACAACATTCAATAATTGTTGGAACAACATCTTGTAAGGTAATTGTTGCCTAGACTAGAGCACGAACACTTATAAACAACAACATAATTGAGTAAAATAAGGCATTGGCTTCTTCCATGACATATGTGCAAAGTCAAGTGCACATTAATCTTCACGATCAAGAGGGGAGTGACCTTCACAAGAATCTCTTCACTTTCTTGTTTCACAGACTTGTTTCCTATGCTCTGAGAACCTATTCAATAGTAGATAAGCATCATTAGGTATATATAGAAACCAAAGTCAAATTAGAAATTGTGAAACATTTTAGACATTTCCTAGAAGGGCTCAAATGGCAACTCCAAAATCCATTTATCCACGTGTGTTCTAGTTGAACTCTGAAAGGAGGAGTCCATCATTAAGGGCTCAACTGGTCGCATCCAAAGATTAGATTATGAAGTAGAGAGACAAATATTTATGAAATTACCTGACATATTCAAGAAAAAATGTACCTTGCTATGCTTGGAAGACCAATAATAAGCAGGGAATATATCACATGCCTCAAGCAAAACCTTAAATTGAAAAGACCAAATTGCCACTCCTTTTAAATTCATTTTAGCATCTTGCTTAGGGCTTAGGTGGTTGAGGTCTTAGTTGTTCTAAGTATTTTGGGCGGTTAACTTTGGATTTGTAGGTTTTTATGGATAACTGATTAGAAGTTCTTAATAAAAATCAATAAATTTTTGACCGTCACTAGCATATGTAAGATAGATTTTATTTTTTACATTTCTTTCTCAATTTAAATTTTGTAGTTAACATATTTTTAATCTTTTTAAGACCAAAACTCCCGAAACTTTTAACACAATGTTAACACATACACGCATATCTTCTTCTTCTTCTTTTTTAAATTTGTATAATTTTTGTAATTTGCTGGAAATTAAAAAAAAAAAACACACTTTTTTCTTTAATTTAGATTCAAACAAACATGCACGCCTTTCAAATTGAGTTGATAAATGTTCAAATTAGAACCAATATGTTATAGTTCACCTTTTGGTGACATGCTCATAAGTTCACATCGGGGCAATAAGTTTCACGATTATATATATTGTGCAAGGCCATAAGTCGTCGATTTCACTTTAAATTGATAAATTGTTTATCAACATCCGTATTATGACTTCGGGATCATAAAAGATCCATAGATATTTATATCACATTGGTTTTCACACATATGAATTAGAAGATACCATTAAAATAACTTTAGTAACTATCCAAAAGTTTGTTAAATTTTATCAATATGATGATAATCTTTGCTTCGTTTATATTTAAATTGCTGTTAAGTTCTTAATCAATATGGGCTATTATTAATACGTCATGACAGATTATGCCCTTCAAATTATTAGGCTGTCTTTTTCACCATTGAAGGTGATTGAATGGAGTATGGTTCACTAAAATCTAATGGAGATTATGCACACGCGGAGGAATATTTCTTGTTTGGACCCAAGGGGACGCTTTTGATGATGCGGATCGAACACAAATCCAATGCCTCTGATCAGATTAGGTCTGTGGCCCGGATCGAGGCAAGAATCCCTATATGGAGAGTCTGTTTTTAGGGATCACGGCTAGGAGAATTCTGCTAATACTAGTTGCATTCATGATACAGTTGCAAAAGGAAAGCCCTTGTGGTCAATGGAGTAAACCAATCTGATCCAAAGAAAGACAAGTTAACAGATAGAATTGGCATAATGCTGTTCTGTTTATTAAGAAGGCGAATTGCATTCAAGCATCTACCTTGGATGCCATCTATGTCTGCATAATTCATTCTATAGCCAAATAATTGTAAACAGAAAAAAATTAAAAATTAAAAAAGGGAGAGAGAGGAAACTTTCCTTTTCATTGGGATGATACAAGGCAAAGCCAAATTGTTGTTAATATAAGTGGGACCCTCAGAAAGGGCATGTCTGACTTCCGTCAAAGCAAGTACAAGAGATCTCTCTTCACCTTATATATAAATAAATAAATATATATAGTGTATGCCTATTGTGCTACATTGTATAGCTTTTGCGCCGCTGCAACAGTGTTGACATGTGATATCGTGTCTTAATTTCAAGCAAGATTGAATTCCTGAAAAATCTTAGTCCAGAGTTTGCTAAACCATAGAACAAAAGAAAAGAGCCTCACCTCATACATCTAAAAAAATTCCAAACCAGGCTTATTGTGTATATATATAGACAAGATAACTGTCATAAAATTAAAATTTATAGGGAAAACATAAATTATGTAAGTTAAGATTGCATGAGCTCAATAATTTTTGTTCATATAAACTATAAAGGGCTAAATATCCTTCTTCTTCTTCTTTTTTTCTCTTTCCTCACCCTTTTGCCTATTTGTCCATATTGGGCCAAATATTCTTTTCTTCTTTTTTCTCACCTTTTTTCCCTCTGCGTGTATAGATTTAATTTCGTGCATAAAATCTAGTAAATATTATTTCTTAATGTTTATTTACACCATCTCATGCATATGGCAAATGAAAAGTATCTTATCCATGAATGATGCTTATTACTTTGTGTTAGGTTGACATTTTATTGTCAAATCAATCCTACCTCAATCCTATTTGCACATTCATCTATAACTACTTGAGTTCCGAACTATGAAGCTTCAGTCTTCATGATTAGTTTACTGAAATGTTTGGCGATACTCCATCTAAAAAGAACTTGAAATTATTAATGAAGAAGACCCCATCTAGCAAGTCATCTTGGGTTGAGTGTGCTTGATGGGATAACCAGGCCCTTCTTGACATAAACGGCGCAACTTCATCTGAAAAAATGTTGCCGTCCCGCTCAATCTCCCAACAAGCCATTACTGCTTCCATTGCATTGGGCGTGGACATGCTGCTGTAATTACTTCATAAAGAACAAGGCAAGAGCACATAATAATGCGTTTGAAATATCAAGAACGAAATAGATGAATAATCTTGACCTGTATTGGAAAACAATTCATTTGCGGCCATCACTTGACTTTTCGGCGAGCAAATGCACTGGCCATCACATGCCCATTAAAACTAGGAATGGGTCTCTGGTGTGTAGGAAAAGGAAAACACATTGAAACCCTCGACAGACTGATTTATTCGTTGGCATGTTATTTCTAATGAAGACCTAAAGTGGTTATATTTGTTTCAAATAAGGACTTGACTTTTCGGCGATCAAAGTATTTTCGTCATTTGCCATTTTCTGACTTTTTTCCCTTCCTTTTTTTCTTTCCTCTTTTTTTTTGGTTCTTCTTCTACCTCTTCACCGATGGTCGGCCGACCACCAGTGATGCCCACAGAAGGCTGGGCAAGGGCCACCCACGTTAGCCACAAGTGAGGGATGGCCTTGCCGGCCCTTTATAGTAGCTAGCGAGGGCCGACCTCGTAGATGGCCCCTGGGTGAGGTCACCATGCCCAAGCGACGCCATCCCTCACCTGTGGCTAGCGTGGGTGGCCCTCGCCGGCAAAGACGACCCTCACTTGGCCCTTTATGGACATCATCGATGTTCGATAGCCATCGACAAAGAGGAAGAAGAAGAACTAGAAAAAAAAAAAGGAAAAAAAGAAAGAGAAAACGTCAAATGACGAAAATATCTTTGACCGATCGATAAATTTAGTTGGTCGGCAACCAGCGAGGTCAGGTCCTTATTTTGAAACAACTAAAGCCACTTTAGGCCCTTATTTGAAACAACTAAAGCCATTTCAGGTCCTTATTTGAAACAAAATCCACTTTGGGTCCTTATTTGAGAAAATAAGAGCACTTTGGATCCTTTTTTGAAATTTTCCCTATTTTTATTGTAATTTTATGTCTATAATGAAAAAAACTTATTAACTAATTATTTCACATGATCATTTAATCATTTATTTTCCATAAAACAAATAGAGTTTTAACGTGTTTTTCGCCCGCCACAAACAAGGGCCGCCGTGCCCTCACATGTGGCTGTCGAGGGCGCAGAGGCCCTTGCCGGCCAATGGGTGAGGGTTTCGATCCTCGCCCGGATCGGGCGAGGGCCAACACCCTCACTTGTGGCTGGCGAGGGCGTGGTGGCCCTCGCAAGTGGCGGCGAGGACACGGGGCCCTCGTCCCAACCAACTGTGGCCGGTGATCTCGTCGGCAAAGGGCTAAGGAGAAAAAAAAATTAATTTAAAAAAATCTGAAAAAAATTTAAAATTTGTCCACGTGGCACCACATAAGACCGTCGATGGCCACATTAGCAATTTCCGGCTTAAATTAGCTAGATGGACTAAATTGGTACCAATATGAAAATGTTTAGGACTAAATTTGTCCAATTGAAAAATTTATGACTGAATTGATACCAATACAAAATGTTTATGACTGTTTTGGTACTTTTCCCTATGATGCCGGTTTAGCTTTTCTTAATTATCTTACATAGCAATACGGAAAAATATATTTATATATGTAGGTACACACCTATGCAAACCGTCCACAGTGGGATAGTCATCTCCTTTATACACCATCGTAAGAACGACAAAAAATTATTCAAATAAAAGGTAGCGTAGAACCTACATAACCCAAAGTTTAATGAAGTATTCGATTGAATAATACTAAAACTTTCGCCATCGACATGACATGCATCAAGAAAACCTATTCCATAATTTGATGAAGCATTTATTCATTATAAACCGAAGTTCTATTTAATGCCTAGGAAATTGGTATGAATTTGGTCAGACGTAAGGAAGATGCGTGCACCTACCTTTGCTACCTGAATTAGCGATCTCTGTCCTGATTTTTATAAAAACTTTGCTGAGGTACGCATGATATGAACCGAAAACAGTTTTCTTGTAAAACACAGATGACGCTAGGGCAAATTGACGTGATTAAAATAATGATCTCCTAAGTTTTTAAAAAATGGAATGCGTGACCGCGCTTGACAACGTTGCAGCCCAATCCCAAAACGAAGAGAAAGCTATTTTGATTGGGAAAAGGTCGTGAGTTTGGTAGGTTCATGACTAGTATATCTACGGTGCTCGCCTCACCATGGACGGTGCCGGCTTAAGATAGTTCAGTGATCTTTTGGGTTTGGGCGGTTTGGAAGCACGACGTGCCTGTTCCAACGAAAATATCTTACGATTTCTCAAATAGGATGATGCATGCTTCAAAACGTAACGTTTAATGGAGAATACCCGAGATGGATTCGAGATACCTGGAGGATATGCGTACTTGCACTTTACCAGTACATTATTAGAGAAAGGCTAGTAAAAAAATTTGACCTTTCGCTAGCTATATTATAGGGCAAAGTCAAAGTATTATGATCATGTTCATGTACATGTATCTACGTACCAATAACACTTAATGACTCTCATGGTCGATCACACCAGCCAAGTCATTGCGGGTCACAACTTTTGGAAGCAAGGTCAGGACATGAGTCTAGATGGCATTGACAACTGGGAAAATTATCAAAAAGATCTTAAAACTTATTGCACTTTTATTAATTCATTCATAAACCTTTTAATTTTACCGATTGAGTCGTAAACATTTTTATATTTTGTCAATTGAGTACATCCGGCCAATTTTGATTAGAATTTGCTGATGTGAATACCGACTATCCGATATGGCATGCATGACGCTAATATGAATAATTTTTAATGATATTTTAATAATTTCTTTTTCGATTTTTTCTTTTCTTTTTCACTTTTTCTGTTTTTCTTCTTGATTATATATATAATAGTGGCTGGCAAGGGTCAATGAGCCTTTGCCGGCCCCTAGCAAGAGCGTTGCTGCCACGAGCGAGGGTCACGCAGCCCTTGTTCAGATCTAGGCAAGGCCAGCCTCGCCATGGCCTCGCCGGCTACAGGCGTTGACAGGAAAACTTAAGAATCGATGGGCTAGAACCGCTGGAATCGGCGATCAGGAAATTATAGGTGAAGGAAGAGCGGCCCTCGTGCGGCCCATTGACGAAACCTACTTGCCCCTTTCTCGAATGTAAGAGGTGAAGGGACTTAGGCAATCAAGGCTCGAAGATTCAGACGAAGCAAGTATGAGTTGAGTCGGCGTTTGTTGCTGGTGCTCGGAAGGCTCCTCACCGGAGTCGCCCTTCATTCATCCTCGCACGTCCGTCCCCCCCGGAAACCCGACGCGAGCGCGAAGTGACCCACTGGCTGAGAGCTCAAGCGAGCGAGACGAGGGAAATTTCTGGCGAATTCATCGTCACCGCCTTTCCTTTCCAGGTTCCTCATTCCGGCCAAATCCCCTTTCCTTATCCTTTCCAATTTCCCGGTTTTGCTCTTGATTTTCTAGATTTGGGAAAGGTTGTGTGAGGGCCGCGCAACCCTCACCCACAGTCGGTGAGGGTGTTGTGGTTAGGGATGAGCGATTCCAGGTTTCATACCGATTCCACTTGAAACCTGAAATCTATACGTTGGAATAGATTTTTCATTTTTTAGAACTTAGAGCTTATTATACACATTAGAACTTGGAACTTATCCATCGCGGGTTCGAAGTCAATTCTAGACTTTGCCGAGTTCCACATGTATTATTAAATAAATGATTACAATGAATCATCACATTCAATGATTGCCAATTACTACTATAATTCACTAATTTAATTTATATTTAGACACAAAAAAGAATATGAAATATTAACAAAATAAAAATCTCAATCATAAAATGAAAACTCGGATTAGTGATTCCAATTTATACACTCATCATAAACGCCATAGAATATCGCAAGATCGTGTGAAGATATAAATCAAGAAAAATACAAAAACTTGCACTAGATTTTAGGTTACAAGTTCCACCAACCTAGAACTTGGAACCTACCCGTTGAAACAAACTTCCCGATTTTTAAAACTTGGAACCTACCATACATATCTTAGAACTTGAAACATGCCCCTCAATTCAGTTCTCAAGTTCCAACTCTTTAGAACCATGCTCACCCTTAATTGCGGCCTTCACAAAAACAAAAATTATGAAGGAAAACGAAAAAAAAAATCACAATAAAAATTATTAAAATATTATTAATAACTGTCTACATTAATACAAATCATATCATATAGGATGGTTAGCATCTACATCTATGAATTCCAACCAAAATTGACCAGATGAATTCAATCGGCAAAATGTAAAAAGATTTAAGGCCCCATTGACAATATTGAAAAGTTTAAAATTAAATTAACAAAAGCGTAATAAGTTTAGAACATTTTAGACAATTTTCCCTTAGCAATTGCATCCCCATTGCTCAGCAATTGGGGTAAAATGAATTAATGACTACATCCTTCAATTATTTCTGGTAATAGTCGTTGAATTTCGCATGAGTTGAACACAAATTACTGTATATGCTTTAGGTCAACATATATCTATGTCTGCTCACAAAGCACAAAGGGTAATTGATCAGATTTGTGGACGTTCTACGAGAAAATACTTATGCCTTATCGAGTGTGTTATCGCATTTTTAAGTTGGTTTATTTTGCAGCAGCAAATGCTAGTCATAATATGGGATTAATGAAACAAGTTTAGTTATTAGTAAAGCTGAAGTCAACGAGGGTACTACTATGAAAAAATTAAAACCTCGAGCTCGAGGGTGAAGTTATGCAATAAAAAGACCCACTTGTCATATAAGGATTGTATTGAAAGATAAATCTTTCTATGAAGAAGAAGATTTATTTTGCTCAAAAAAATCCGAATAGATAAAAAAGAAAAAGAAAAAGAAGAGTCGTTGAATTTCGCATGAGTTGAACACAAATTACTTATCTGAAAAAGGGACAACAAACTGCAGGTCAGAGCTGAACAAAATGCGAAAATTTGCCATTCACATTGCACGGATACACATCGAAAGGCCAAAAAAAAAAAAAACCCACCATCCTAGTGAGGATCAAGAGCCTCCGCATATGTTAATGCAGTGTGTTATTACACAAGCCTTTGAATCACAAATGTAGAAACTTCAAACACGATTTGGAAAGCTTGACAATAATCGCGGATTCGATCATCAGACTCGTGCTCAACTAGTAACTTTTCAAAGCTACACAAGTCATAGGAAAAAATAGGTTCGTTTCATCGGCACCCCATGAGTATAGGCTAGTTCTCATTAAGATGGTTAAAAAGGGTGAGCGTCGGAACGACGTGAGGCACAACTCTAATTACTGAAAACCTGATTATATGTGGTTCGTAAAAGTCCTATTCACAAGCCCAAGTCCTCCTAGTCAAAATAAAATAATACGTTTCTTCCTAGTCAAAAGTACCACTCGAGCATTCTCGGAAGCCCTTCGATGGCGTCGAATTGACCGGGAAACTTCGAGCAATCTGCGAGGATTGGGAGTCTTCACAGAATTCGATCCATCATCCTTGACCTTACAAGTGTTGATGAGCATCTTATCCAAGACGCGCGCCTCTTCAAGGATAAACTCCACCAGGCCAAGAAAGCTGCTCGAGCGGCGATCCCTAGGATCAAACTGAACAATGTCGACCCGCCTCAAGTGTTGATCCAAGCATTTGAGTTTATTCTTCCTCTTTAAGGGTCCCGAGTATCTGTGCGTACTGTGCGTACTGATGGCCAATGCCTTGCAGTCCCTATCGAACTCAAGCTGCAGAGGGGAAACCGAGAACAAGGGAATGTGATCAGTCTACAACATAGTGAAGAAGTCCCAACAACATCACTCTCGCTATTGGTATCAGTTTTAAAGATGCATTTGGATTCAATTACACATGCGACGCTCTGCACTTTGTGCCAATGGAAATGCTTCTCTGGCAACATCTGACAATGAACCTGCCTGCTAGAGACGATCAACCTCTTGAAACAACTATTAATTTGATGGATGGAGTTATGTAGGTCTCACATTGGAGCATTTAAGCTATTTCCAAAGCAATCACCTTACTTGATCCATGCTCTGATATTCTCTTCAACATCTTAAAGGTGTTCCCAGCATGCAAGGATTCCCAGCCATGACTGCCACCAAGAAGCAGACCACCTACTAATCCAACTGGGTTAGGCCAAAATTTTTTGGCTAAACATAGGCTCTAAAAAGAAGATATAGGAGGTGAAGGGGGCTCTGAGCTAGAACAATTGATTGAAGGAAAACCAGCAGGTCAAGATAATAAGGAGGTTCAAGAAATTGCACAGCTCCCTTGGTCGAAGAAAGAGGCCTTGCTCAAGAAATGGGTTGAGTTTTGACCCTACTACCAAATGGTTGGCGGTAACACAAAACTTGGTCAGTTTCATGGGAGTCGGGTGCTTGTCCCAAACAAGGAAAGAGGGTTGGGAAGGTAAGCTTATGAGTAAATCTTCTCTCCATACCTTCAAAAGCTGCCAATTACACTAAAGAAAAATGGGTAGAACAGAGCTTTATGGTTGAGCCATATCAACACAAGGCCCCGTAACCCTCTCACATACCTTAACATTCATTGAGGCACACTCCCATTTACATTAATTAGTATAAACGAAAATAATTATCCCACTTAATTTGACACTAATAACCCTCGAAAAATATTTCAACAACCATTAGCATAACTTATTAATCTATTAGAGTAGAGTTTTGTACTTGAGCTACATCATCACAAAGCTCCATTCGAGATTGCATCTAAAGATTTCTGGCAATTTCCACAACAATGAAAACAAACTAACCCTATTTCCACATTCATAAAAAAATAAAATGTGCTTCTTGTAAGTCAAGAGCATCAGAAGAAAAGAAAGGCAGCAGTAAAGACATTTAAACACTCGATGAAGGGGACCAGATCAGTTCCTCCTCCGTATGATGCTTGGTTTCTGTTAATTCTTCAAGCATACTGGTACAGATACTACTATATTTACTCAAACAGAGCTACTTTTGACAGGAATTTACCTGCTTCCTGAATGGTTGAATCATCTTGATGACCAATTTCTCCACCTGTGGTGAACTTTCTATCATGTTCAATATACCGTGACATTCCAATGATTGACAACGAGTGTTTAGAATAAGAGATTTGCAATTGGGAAGCAGAGGAGGCAAATCTCCATTCTCCAAAAGCGACAGAACCTGCACATCCAACCCAAAAACAAAAAAGAGGAAGAACTGTTAGAAATTTTCTCATTTAGTTTATACAAAATCTACAGAAACCATAATCCTCATACAGGATCTAATCCTCATACAGGATCTAATCCTCATACAGGATCTAATTTTCAAGAACAAACCAGGATTCGCACTACAAACAAAGCCAACAATTACAAAGCCATAAAGTGAATGTATTGCCACTGCTTCACGAAACTAGGACCTACTGTCACACAGAAAATTACTGCAACTTATGTCACCATTCAGGGCTACGAAGCAATTGACAGGGGTGTCAAAAAGCCCTTGGCCTGATAAACCAAACCACTTTTGGTTCAGAACATTTATCAGTTGGTTTTTCAATGTTCAGGAAAGGGAAAACACAGAACTGAAATGGGTCAGTTTGTGTTTTGGGTAAAGATCCGAGCCAAATCAACAATTTGCTTGTGAACATACATGTAAAGATCCGAGCCAACTTGACAATTTGCTTGTGAACATACAGATTCTGAAGGGAGGAAAAGAATAAAAAGATTCAGACTAAGAACCGCCTTGCTTGCTTTGCCGGAGTGTAAGCATCTGCCCCTAGTTGACAGTCATCAACCACTGAATAGAAAGGGCAGTAAATTCACACGATAGATAAAACCTAGTAAATTTGCATAAGATCCCATTGTTTGCTAAGTCCCAAAAATATGGCAACAACATTACATAGTACGAAACTTCTCCAACTCGTGTTCTTAAGGAAACAGATTCTAATAATCCAGGAACATGACAAACCAGGGCTCGAGAGCTACCTAAGCATGTGCTTCAACATGTCGAGACATGAGTTTTCTATCAAAGCTAACCATTTAACAATTCATCAGTCATCTCCACTTCTTAAAAGCATAATACTCGAGGCACATCCAGAAGTCGAATCGACCACCTAGACGAAGTATAAATTCAAAGGCAAAACACGAGCAGTACTAAATCCCCACCTGAAGGAACCAACACCCAACTACAAATTCAGTAGCATTGCACAGCTTCTGAAGAATACCCCTCGCCAAGTTGCGCGGCCATTTGTAGTTATCAAACCGGTCGCCGACACCGATGGTCATGGAGAAATTCAACTCGGCCTCGGCCACGGAGCTGGCCTCGGCCACCGTCAGGCTCATCCTGGGGAAGCTACCCCGCAGGCGCAACGTCTGCAAATGAGGAGCCGAAACCTCCAGCCGGGGGTCCCCGGGGGACCAGTGCTTCCACCCATCAATCACCAATTCTCTCATCCTCCTAGACAAAACCTTGATCCGGGCCACGCCGCCACAGCACCGCAGCTCGAGGGACTCCAGAGCGGGACTGCCGACGAAGACCAACCCCATCTCGTCATCCGTCAACCGCAGGTACGCCATCGACAGAACCCTAAGGGAGGCCCAATTGGGGGCGCGGCCCGGCAGCTTGAGCCCCATTCGGCCGCCGCACAACCGGAGCTCCACCAGCGAAGTGCAATCGCGGACGAGGCGCGGCACGGCGTAGAGAAACTCGGTGCGCGGGAGCTCCACGCGCAGGTCCTTGACGCGGCGCTCGGTGGCGGACGAGAGCCAAGACCCGAGCTTGGACTCGAGCTCGGACTCGAGCTCGGGAGTGAAGTAGGGAGATCAAGGTGGAATCTTGCGAGGTCGGTACAGCGGCTGAGGCGGAGGACCGCGTCGACGAAGGCGCAGAACTGCTTCGCCGACACCGCCGGCCCCCGCCGCCCGGCGCCGCCCCGCCGCCGCCGGGGAGGGAGAAGGCGAGGGTCGGGACGTCGTCGTGGAGGGCGCGCCACCGGGACGACAGGCCGCGGGTGCGGAAGACGTCGGCGGTAGGCAGGAAGGAGAGGATGTGGTGGATGACGTCGTTGGGCAGGAGGCTGATGCGATCGCCTTCTTGCCGCGGCTGCTCGACTTCTTCGCCGGCATCGTCGCCGGCGATGGCCGAGGTTCGACGTCGTCTACGACGCGGAGTGAGGGAGCCTGGACGTGCGCCACCCGTCGCCATGGATACTGTGAAATGCTCTCTGCTTTTTCCTTCTTTTTCTTTTTTTCCCCTTACTTATTATATGTCAGGGGTATACCCACTCAAAGTCTCAAAATTTATCGTAAAAATATAATTAATTTTATTTTTATTTTAAAAAAGTGTAATGAAATCTTAAATTAATATAATTGAGTCATTTTACTATCTCCATTGATTTAGACCGACGGAAAATATTGACCTGACTTTTTCAATATTTTCTTTATCCTGCATGAGCGATACCATGACTTAAATTCTAATTTGTTTAACCAAAATAATAATAAAATAAAATAAAAAAGCATTTCAAAAACACAAAAATTAAGCTATAGGCAAGAGCGACAGGCTCTTGTTGTTGCCTCCCATTGTTGGAAATGGCTGACGACCATCACTAATAGTAAGCAAGGGCCAAGTGCCCCTCGCGTGGTGCTTGGCGAGGGTCGCTTGCCTTGGCTAATGCCTTAGTGACCCCTGCCAGTCCTTTTCGATGATAAGGTGGTGGTAACAAGGGCCTCCGCCCTTGCCTTTGCTCTTTTTTTGTATTTTTTTAACAAATATTTTTTATTTTATTAAGTTAAGCTTATGGCTAAAACATTAGAATTAAATCCAAAACGACGTCCTTCATTGCCATGTAGGAGAGAAAAAATATTAAAAAAAGCCACGTCAGCATTTTATGTTAGTTTAAATGGACGGAGTTAATGAAATGACTTGATTATATCAATTTAACGAGTTTAAGAACTTGATTGCATTTTTTTTTTTTAAGTTTTAAAACTTAATTGCACTTTCATGACAATTTTTAAGATTTCTAGTTAACATATTCATATTATATATTAAAGGGCAAAAACCATTAAAAAAACCCAACATATTTATCATAATTTTTTTATGACGCAAGAAATCTCAAACTGACACCTGCGTAGGAACATTTACCTTCCGTTAGAATTCCGTCAATGAGGACCGTTAAAAATCTACATACAAAGACACCAAAAAGCAAATAATGTTGACATGACCTAAGGAAAATAATAATGACATTGTTTTGGCTGAAAAATCGAATCTTAAAAAAAAGTAAATGTGTCACATAAATACTTGTTTATGGTTTTTTATGTCACAAATCATTTAACAAAACCTTAACGGAAAATAAATGTGTCACATTAGATATACTTTAGAGTTTTTGATATTACAAAAAAAGGTCCGGGATAAATATGTGGGCATAGTTTGAGGTTTTTCGGGACTTTTTGTTAAATTTAACGGAGGATAAATGTTTTGTATTAGGTGTTATCAGGGCATTAGGTCAAGAAAAAAGAGAATATTGTGAAGAAAGTCATAAATTTATTGTACTTTTATTAATTCGATTATAAACCTTTTTAATGTGTTAATTGAGTCCCCTAACTTTCCACCAAAAGGGCCTCCTGCAACGGGATTTGCATGTGGGCATAGCGTGTCAAGGGTTTGAACCTTACCAACTAAGCCAACTCATTTTGGCTATTTATTCGCACTTCACTAATACATAATTATAGAAAGGCAAATAAAAAAATTGACGTTCTGCCAGCTATCATAGTCAAAGTCAAAACATTTCGATCATGTTCATGTACATATATACGTGCATCAATAAAACTGAGAAACTATCACTAACGAGTCTCTCATGGTTGATTGTGCCACCTAAGTCATTGCCAGTCACAATTTTTGGAAGCGAGGTCGGGACGGGCGCCCGGATGGCATTGGCAACTGCCTCCCCAGTCGCTCGGCATTCGGTGTAAGTTCAATTAGTGACTACATCCTTAAATTATTACATGCAACAATCATTGAATTTCCCATGATATGAAAGCAAATAGCTTAGCCGAGAAGTGATGAGAAGGCAGGTCAGTTCTCCTGAAGCCAGTCGAAAAGCAAGCCACGAAATAGCACGAGCTACAACGATCATTCCGAGAATAACCATTCACATTGCATAGATGCAATCCAAAGGGGAAAAAGAACACCTTGCTTGCTAGTCATGAGGAAGCGTTGATGGAAGCACTTCAAGCATACCATGAGGATCAAGGGCCTCCACATATGTTAATGCAGTGTGTTGCACAAGTCTCTTAATCATAAATGTAAAACTTCAAACACAATTTCCAAGCGACATAAGTCATAGGCAAAAAGGTTCGTTTCATTGGCACCACACCAGTATAGGCCAGTTATCATTAAGACAGTTAAAATGGCGGGTGTCTTAACGACGCGAGCCACAACTCTAATTATTAAAAACCTGATCATGTGGGTTCATAAAAGTCCTATTCACAAGCCCAAGTCCTCCTTTCTACATTTGCCCAAAGAAAGAAAACAACGAGAGAATAAGGGTGTGCATGGAAACGTTCCAAAGAAACGTTTCTGGAACACTTCTGTACGGATTTGTTCCCGAGAACAAAAAAAGAACAGAAACGCGTTTGGTTGCGTTTCTGTTCTTTTTTTGTTTTTTTGTTTCCGGAACAAAATAAGAATGAAAAAAAGAAACAACAAATTGTTGTTTCTTGTTCCGAAAACAAAACGAAGAAACGTTTTTCTCTTCTCTCTCTTCTTCTTCTCTTCTTCTTTTCTTCTTCTTTTTTTCTTATTTTTCTTTCGCCGGTCGCCGGCCTCGGCCATGGCCGGCGACCGGCCGTCGAGGGCCGGCGACGCCGTCGAGGGTCGGCGACCTCGCCGAGCCTCGCCGGGGCGGCGACGCCGGCCTCGCCGGATCCGGGCGAGGCCGAGCTCGCCCGGCCAAGGCGAGGCCGAGCCTCGCCAAGGGCCGGCGAGCCTCGCCGTGGCCGGGCGAGGCTGCCGGCCCGTCGGCCGGTCGCCGGAGGCCGGTGACCGGCCGAAAAAAAAAAAAAAAAAGAAAAATAAAGGAAAAAATGAATAATAAAATAAAAATGTTTAAAAAATTAAAAGAAACAAAAAAGAATAAAATTTACCAAACGTGTTTCTATTCATTTTTTATTCCCGAACAAACGTTACCAAACACGTTCTTTTGTTCAAAAATTGTTCCCGGAACAGAAACACTTTTTTTTGTTTCGTTCCCCGGAACAAAAAAAGAACAAAAACGTTACCAAACGCGCCCTAAATAAACAAAATAACACTTCTTTCCTAGTCATGGTAAAGTACCATTTGAGCGTTCACGGAAGCCCTTTGATGGTGTAGAATTGACTGGGAAACTTTTAGCAATTTGCGAGGACTGTCAATCTCTGCGGCATTTGATCCATCAGCCTTGACCTTACGAGGGTCGATGAGCAGCCTATCCAAGACACGAGCCTCCTTAAGGATAAGCTCCACCAGGCCAAGCAAGAAGCTCGAGTGTAGATCGCTGGGATCAAACCGAAAGATGTCGACCCGCCTCAAGTGTCGATACAAGCATTCGAGTTTATTCTTCCACTTTAAGGGTTCCGAGCATAGCTGCGTACCAACGGCCAATGCCTTGAAGTCCATATCAAACTCAAGGTGCGCAGATGAGACCGAGAACCAAGTGATCGTGATCAGTCTAAAACATAACAAAGATGAACATACTCATTAATAGACCGTTAAATCAGTGCAACACTCGGGTCTACATAATTGGGGGGGGGGGGTGGCTGCTCAGGCTGGGCCTGCTTGGGCTCAAATCCAGGCCCAAACTTGTCGGCTCGGGCAAGTGGACAAGCATGCCATGCAGAAAAACATGGGCGGCCAGGCACCTTTCTTTCTTTCCTTATTTTATTTTATTTCTCAACTAAAAAAAATAGAAATAAGAAAAAACGAAAAATAATTTCAGGGCATTGTGTTATTTATTTTATTAATTTAACCATGAGTTTTATAATACTTTAGTGCTTTTCTCTACTGTACGAGAAATTTGGTCTTATTTGATCCTATTAGTGTTTATAACTATAAACTATCCAAGTAAAAATTATTAATGAAAAACACATTATCATTCCTTTCAATAAACATATGGGTGGGCCAGGCAGGGCCTGCATTTTTCGTCCAGGCCCAATTCAGCCAAGCCCGGGGGCCCGCAGGCCGCCTACCTGTTGATCAAGTCTACTAGTAAGAACATTAAAGTTGAAGGTAGAACACGGGGAGAGAGAAACCTCTAAATCATGATAGCACTGGAAGAGAATTATGAGATTTTAGATTGCATCTAAAAATTTCCGGCTATTTCCACAACAAAGAAAAACAAACCAACCCTTTTTGTCACGTTCATAAAAATGTAAGATGTGCTTGTCGTAAGTCGAGAGCATCGGCAGAAATGAAAGGCACAATAAAGACAGTAAGTATTTGATTTTTGTTTTTGGTTTTTTTGGGGGAGACCAAATCAGTTCCTCCTTATGATGCTATTGTTATGTGAATTTTGCGGGCATAAAGGTACAGATACTAGTGCATTTACTCAGAAAGAGCTAGTTTTGACAGGAATATACCAACTTCCAGAATGGTTGAACCATCTTGATGACCAATTTCTCCACCTGTGGTCAACATTCTATCATGTTCAATATACCATGACATTCCCATGATCGACAATGACTGTTTAGTATAAGGGATTTGCAATTAGGAAGCAGAGGACGCAAATCTCCCTCCTCCCAATGTGACAGAACCTGAGCACCCATAAACAGAAAAGAGGAAGAATTGTTAGAATTTTTCTCATTCAGTTCATACAAAATCTGCAGAAACCATAATCCTATTACGGGATCTAATTTCGAGAATAAACCAGGATTTACACCACAAACGAAGCCAACCATTACAAAGCCATAAAAAGAAGGTTTTGCCACCGCTTCACCGATCGTCGTATTCCACGTGTTGTTACTGTTGCATCTTGCATGCTAGAGAGAGCCTCAAAGGGTTTCGCATTTTATCTACCAAGGTTTATACGCTTTTTATATATACATGATTTCTCTTCTTTTATTAGATCAATTTTTTGGGTTAGACATTCTAGAATTATGTTCTAAAGGGCAACATTCTTTTATTCAGAGTAAATTAGAACAGTTAGTCCAAATTCCCACCTTTATATTTTGATCAGTAGCAGATTTTGCATGTGATGCACGGTTTTAAATATAATTTTCTTGAAACTTTTTTTGGGTGATATATATTGTAAAGATCACTATAAAGAAAAGAAAATTATGCAATTAACTGATGCCGTTTATTAAGAAAATTTATATGTTTCAATCTGACTATGAGATATATTTAAAATTGAAATAATTTTAAAATTAGTTTAGTCTACATACACCTAAACCAAAATTAAAGTACATTCAACGTTATTGTTGGCTCAAACTGGGCCTGCTTGGGCTTAAACCCCTGAGATCATGCCCAAGCCCACCCAGGCCCGAACTTGTGGGCTCGAGCTGATGGCGAAGCCGGCCCAAAGGCCCGCGCCACGCATCGGGCCAACTTTCTTTTTTCTACTTCTAATTTTCAGCTATATAAAAATAGAAATTGGAAAAAAAATGAAAAATAATTTAGGGCTTTGGTGTTATTTTATTTCATCACTTCACCTATGAGTTGTTTCTCCGTACAAGAAATTTGCGCTTATTTGATCCTATCAGTATTCATGAGTATAAGCTATTTAAGTGAAAATTAGGGTAAAAGCCACAAAAAATCCCAAACTATGTTTATTGTGACACATCCTACCCATGCGATATATTTATCCCAAACTTGTACCGTGTGACACAATTACCTTGAAATTTTTTTTTCTGTAATACCAAAAACCCCAAATTTGCATCCGTATAACACAGTCACTCCAAAAATTTGGTATTGTAGATATAAATTCAAGATTTTTAATATCACAAATAAAGTTCGGGGCAAATGTGTCACACAAATATAAGTTTAGGATCTTTTGTATTACAAACAAGTGTTTGGGATAACCACCGACCGTGGTGGCTCCGCTGGGTAGACTTCAGTCCTTTGAGGAAAGGTCATGAGTTCGAAGCCCTTGCAACTTGCGAACTGGCGAGCTATTATGTGATTGACGCGTGACGCCGGGGTGATGGTTTTCTCGCTAGCCTCACCCGGAGGTTTACGTGACGGCCGTCGGCCAAAGCGGTTCCACCAGCACAAAAAAAAAAAAGTGTTTGGGATAAATATGTTACACGAGTATAAGTTTTGGATTTTTTGTATTACAAAAAATAATTTAGAGTAAATGTGTCACAATGGATAAAGTTTGAGATTTTTTATAACTTTTTCCGTTAATATAATTAATAAAATACATATACATTTCCTTTCGATAAATATGTGGTCAGGCCAGGGCCTGTGATTTTTGTCCTTGGTGGGCCCATGAGCTGCCTGCCTGTTGATCATGTTTACTAGTAGGAATAATAAAAGTTGAAGGTAGCCCGCCACTCACCTGTTGATCGTGTCTATTAGTAAGAAAATTAAATTGATCTTGCTTACTAGTAACAATATTAAAATTGATCTTGTTTAGTAGTAATAATATTAAATTGAAGGTAGAACATTGGGGGGGGGTTGTAAATTTGCACAAGATATTCTAGATTGCTTCTAAAAATTTCAGGCTATTGCCACAAGAATGAAAAGAAACCGACCCTTTTTCCAGACTAACAAAAAGATAAAAACACGTGCTTGTCGTAAGTCTAGAGCATCTGCAGAAACGAAAGGCAGCAGTAAAGACATAAAGTACTATATTGGAGAGGACCAGATTTGTTCCTCCATACGATGCTATGTTTCTGTCAATTTTCCGAGAATAGACGTACAAAGAACGACCCTCACAAATTGCAAATACTAATTTGTTAAGAATTAATCGGATTGAAGCTATAGCGTCATCATTTGCTGGAATCGAAATATCTGCAAGATCCGGGTCAATATGCACCGACGTTTCCACAATTGACGACAGAGTGTTTAGCATAAGTGATTAGCAATTGGGAAGCGGAGTAGGCAAATCTTCCTCCTCCAAACCTGACAGAACCCGAGCACATCAAACCCAAAAACAGAGAATAGGAAGAATTGTCAGAATTTTTTCTCATTCAGTTCATGCAAAATCTACAGAAGGTATAATCCTATCACGGAAACTAATATTCGAGAATAAACCAGGGTTCACACTACAAGACGAAACCAACAATGATACAGCTATAAAGAGAAAATATTGCCATCAATTCACGAGATTAAGACCTACTGTTACACAGAAAACAACTGCAACTTATGTTACCATTCAGGGCTATGGAACAACTGATAGGAGAGTCAAAAGCCCTTGGCCAGATAACCTGTCCGTTTTATTGGTTTGGAACATTTACCAGTCGGATCTTTCGACGCCTGTAACAGGGAAAATGCAGAACTGAAATGGGTCGGTTCATGTTTCGGGTAAGGATCTAAGTGTTTTCGGGTTAAAATCTAAGCCAACTTGCCAAATAGCCCGAGAATGGACATGATTCCGAAGGGAGGAAAAAGAGAAACAGATTCAAACTAAAACCTGCAATTTCCACTTCGCCGGAGTGACGAGCGTTTGCCAATACTGAGTTTTAAGCTCATTTGTCATCCCCAAACTATTATCTCTTATTGAGTTTATATGGGTAAAGAGAAAATATCTTCAAAAATACTCCTAAATCATGTAACTTATATTGTTTTGACCACTTATGTAACTTACATTGAAAACAAATAATGATAATAAACTCAAGGGGATCTACTTGATTTATAACCAAATTAAGATGAAAAGTGAAAAAAAAAAAAAAATTTAGAGCTTCCTCCATTTTCTCTTAACATAAACAAATTTCACCGAAATTTAAATTTTAGGATGAAGAAATTATTTAAAAATTAAAAATATGTATATCAGCATTAGTTATGATTTGAAATATAGCTTATTTCACTAAGCAATTAACAAATAACACACTTAATAATCACATCTTAATGGAATTATATTCGCTAATCTAAAATTTAAAGATATTGAAAAGACGCAGTATTAACTTGATGAATAAAAGACACTATTAAAAAATATATGGTTCCTAAAAAGTTGGTTATACTTTAAAGTAGTGTTTATTCAATTAACTGCATAAACTTGTAATGCCCATTCGTGATGTCCGTTCGGCGAGGAGTTCCTTTTGGCCCGAGAGATGGAAAGCCTTGGGAACTAGAGGTGGAGAGCTTCTGATCTTTGTCCAAGCATGTTGAAGGACATACCCAGGCAGCTTGGACCATGGTCTGTCATGGTCATGGATAATTAGAACGTGTTTCCTTTAAGAACATGAATTAGAGAAGTTTCGTACTATGTTGACACAAACACTCGGCACTTGGACAACGATGGGATCTCGCGCTAATTTACCGGCTCTTTTCATGATGTAAATTTACTGCCCCAATTTATATTTTAATGGTTGCTGATTGCCGACCAGGGGGGATGTGTACCGCACAACAATGAGTTCCGTGTTGAGTGCGATGGCAAGGACAAGCAAAAATATCCTTACAATTTCGGATTCGACAACATAACTTCGTGATATTGATCCTTTCAGGTAGTTTTAGTTTTAACACGGTGAAGTGAACAACTTTCTTGGGAGTCGTAATACTATAATCATGCAATTCGCTAATAAAACATGCCTGAACATTGTACTTTTAAAAATAATTAATAAATCGGTTGTCTAATAAAAATCAACGAAGCTAGTTGTTGATGAATACAACATATATGCACTAAATTTTGATTCCGTTAATTGAGAAAATATTTATTCATACAATTGTGTATAAAAGTTAACATATCAACTTCAAAAATGAGTCCACCATTAGAATCTGGTCCACACTGCCTGCAAGTACAGTTACGATTATACAGAAAGTGAGGATTTAATTCTAAAAGTCCAACGTTAAACAGGGTAAATTACATAGAAAGTGTGATAAGATGGAGACAAAGAAGTTGATGGCCTAATTTTACCAACAGTAAGCCCTCGCGGGTGTGAATAAAATGAGGGGACGAAAAACATTTAGAAGGGTAAAGGGCAAAGACTAATGAACAGCAAGAGAAGGATGTGTTATTGGACATGGTAATGTTGGAAGCTTGAAAAGGAAAGACAAGATTCATTTGGACGCCAAAAAACAGGACAAGCGTCCTCTTGCCGGTTCTTGTTTCTGTGAACAAGTCCGGACAAGTTTGCTTCTTCATTCTTGACTTGGTATGAGGATTTTGTGGTCACGATGATTGTATCACTAAGGACGACCACCAGGATTCATAACATATGCCAAATTCAGGTGTGTAGAAACAACCAAAATGAATCATCAAGAGCCAAACGAAGGTAAGAAGCTCTCCACCTTTGCTCAGCACCTGCATGTGTGCCTCTCCCTTAATATGACTTGCTGCATATGACAATATCTCGACCCACACTCCGCTCATCACCTTCCACTTCATTTCTCCGAGGCTTTCCATCTCCTGGGCCAAATTGATCCCCCCCTTGAGTGGGATTCTCCATTTGTGGGTTTCGGTCGAATGGGGGGCACACGAGTCCTCAGCCTCGTCGAACAATCTACTGCATAGACCCTCTACATCCATTTTGTCATCATTGATATGCGAGCGTATCTCGAGAAACATCTGCATTGATGTAATTTGGGCAATGCCCGCCACGGCAGACATCACATTAGGCTGATTAAGCAAAAGATAAAACATATAGTCAGAAAGGATCTTGCTGAATTCCCTTTCGTCAGATTTTGCTGTGACTTTATCTTTGTTGTACCATATTTCAGTAGCAATATGCCACTGTAAAATAGTAGCATCGTAATTAGCCCCGGTGACATAATTTAAAAGATTGCAACCATCGAATCCCCGGCCCGTTTCGATAAATAGAGCACCTCTAGATTCAACTATCTCCTGCACATCCATTAGTTCATGAACATTCTTGGATTTACGTTTCACTTCCTCAAAGATAAAGATCCATAACTTCATCATAAAGGGATTCTTGGACACGTACTTCATACTCATAATCATTGATCTTTTCCCTTCCAAGCTCCTCGGATCACAGCCCCTAGTGATTGCTTTATTAGCTTGATGGAAACAAGAGATGATCTTCTCAACTATACGGAATGTAAAATTGCATATATTAGAACAAGCAATGACGCCCCACCACTGATTGTGCCTATGCATTTTTCTTGGACTCTCCTTTAAGCTCTCAGAAAAAAGGTTGCAAGCGAAGATGGATTCTGACCACCTTCGAAATATTAGTGGTGTATCTAAGATCTCGTAAGTGACATTTGCATTAGGCTTTGCTTTACATGAAGCAAATCGAGGCTTCCTTAGGTCTAACATGGCAGATACAAACTTGCGAAGAAATGAATGTAGTTTAGATGGTGATGTGTTGTCCCAATTGATATGGGCAACAGTCCAATCGGAGAAAACTAGCATGAATAGAGCTACCATATCAAGTGCAACCCCTCCAAAAAGAAGGGAATAAGTAATTTCCACATCGAGATAAGGGAATTTACGCTTCTTCAAGTGATTGAACAGGGTGAAAGCTATTGTAACATCAATAAAGGCTATGAAGCGAAAAATGTAGCTCCACTTAGAATGTATTGTCAATGCTTTTGTGTGAAGCATCTCATAATAGAAATGGAGTTCGAATGATATAACCCTTAGTGCATCTAATGTAGAAACTTTGTGGAAATATATGTGACTCCTATTGCGTTCTGCATTTGTGTAGACGAGATCCGCGAGGAAGACATCAAAGGTATTAAAAAAGTGGTAAGCATGCTTCACCACAATGCTCTCAGCAAGCTTTGCTTCTTCTCCCTTAGAATATTCAACCTCTAGGTCATTGTAATCTTCAACCAATTTGATTGGTGGAGCATCCGAGTATTGGTGATGTAAGAGCACCCGTTCCCTGACCCTTGGGAGGCTCGAGAGATTAAGTGACAATGTCCTCCCCACATTTTTAATGAGTGCAGCAAGAAATACTAGCATCATTGGGATCACCAATAACTTGTCGTTGGGAAATATCTGCACAAAGACATAGATGGTGGCACTAACTTGGAAGATGAAACTAAGCAAGTGCCGTCGCCAAAGCGAACTATCCTCCTGAGAGAAGGCAGTGATGGTGTCTAGACCGCCAAGATGTAACAAGAGAAATGAGGCCCAAAATGCCTGAAGTGCTCCATTTACTTCGGCATCAGGAGTGGATGAATTGCATTGGTTGTGAGAAATGAGCCCGATGGCGAATGCAGCTATCCAATCAGCCAATAAATAGGCTAGCCATAAGAGAAAAATGATGCTGGGGTTCGCTATTTTCTTTCTAAGAGGTGCAAATAGAATCAGAAAGACTTGAATCAAGAGGCTTAGTATGACAAAGCCTCGGATGTTCCATTTGTTCCATAGATCCAAAATGAAGCTAAATGCCATGTTTTGCTTGGTTTGATTTTTGTGGCTCCTCTCCAATATGATTGCTAAACCCATTCATTCTTATGTGCTTTACATGATAATGACAATGTGGATTCAACCAATGACGAAGTTCCACCATAAAATATTGCTTTAGCCAAAGCAATGGGGAGTAAAAGAAGAAACTTTCCCTTTCATGGGGATAATATAAGCCAAAGCCAAATTGGAGTCATTACAAGTAGGACATCCCAAAAAGGCATGTGAAGGAATCTCTCCCGCCAAAGCAAGTGAAGGAATCTCTTTTTACCTTGCTTTTTATATTTTATTTCTCGATCATTGATTTCTTTGATTTGAAGTAGTTCCCTTACTTTCTTTTCTTTTCTTCTAGACAAGATAACTATCATAAAATTAAAATTTATACAAAAAAACATAATTTTTGTAAGTTAAGATTGCATGAGCTCAATAAATTTTATCCATATGAAGGCAAAATAGGAAAAATTATTCCTTATCGTTTATCTGCAGTATCTCATGCATGAATGATGCTTATTACTTTGTGTTGGGTTGGTGTTTTAACGTCAAATTGATCACACCTTAATTCCATTTACACATTCCTCTATTACTATATGAGTTCTAAACTATGAAGCTTCGATATCCATAATTACTTTAGTGAAATGTTTAGTGATACCCCATCTAACAAGACAATTGATATTATCAATGAAAAAGACACTATCTAGCGAGTCATATTGGGTTGAGTGTGCCTGCATAGGATAAGTAGGTTAGCCTCCATATTAAGAAATTATCATCTTAAACCAACTTTAAATTGAGAACCTAACCAGCCAATTTTTTTTTTTGCTATGTATTGGTTATAATCAAAAGAGGTAATCAAGTTAGTTGCCTCTCCTCGCCCCTTCAAGTATTAAAAAATTGGCAAATAAGATGATTCGAATTTGCAATTATAGATAGGTTACTATCTTTGATATATGCAGAGATTTAACATCAATTCAAGATATATCAACCTAGTCAAGGAACTCAATAGTTTTGTCCAATATCATATAAACGTTGAAATCAAGAGTTGACAAAATCATGTAACATAGAATGAATAATAGACACTTGTCTAGTCAAGATATGATGGATTCATATTTGGATTCCGGTGTTTCTCTCTTGGAATAATATTAGGACTGTGCTCACCATTTTACAGGTGGAGTCTTGCAAAATGCTATATAATTAGTGCACACGAATAGGGCAGTTTGCATGCATATATTTTGCATGCATATAATTGTAAATGAAGCCGAAAACCTGGAAATCCATGTTATTTGACAAAATCATATATATATTTGCTGGTGAATGGATCTATATTTTTCAAGATTAATTCCTTTTTATGAAACCATATGAAAAACCAAGTTGATTTGACTAAGAAGGCAAAAGAATCAATTAGATTAAAAGTAAAGTTTACAGACCAAATTGAACATTGATTATGAGTACCAAGACTAATATTTGCTATTATCTCTTATTTTTATTAACGCTAGAAATATAAAACTAATTTATGAAATCAAGTTGTAAATGATGCGATATATCTTTATTTAATATTTAAAATGAATCACTTATTCATGTAGCTAATGAAAGTTTATTGCATCATTTATTCTATAAATCAATTTATCATTTGTTGTTCAATTTCGCAAAGTAATGCTTTATTGATCTTAGATCGGGTCCTTCTCTTTTGGGCAAAATACCAAAATCATAACTTAATGTTCACCCGATGACTACTTTTTTTTTTTTGATCGAAAGATACGGACATTTCATTCATATATGAGCAAAGGTACATCCCTTAAACAAGGCATCAATACAGAGTAAGTCCAACATAAGCTGTGGGGGAGAAGAAGCCCAGTTGTGTGGCAGGTTTCCTCGGCCATGGGCCTTCGCGGCCCAGTCAGCTAGGGCATTTGCTTCCCTTCGGCAGTGCAGCACTCTCAGATTGGAGAACAGCGTCTTCAAGGCTACACACTCAACCAACAAAGCTCGACAATCCCAGGGTGGTTCGCGGCATCCGTTGATGGCCTCAACTAGGATGAGATTATCCGACTCAATGATGAGGTAGTCTTCCATCTGTTCTTTCTGTAATAGCTCCCGAAGAGTGTATAACAGAGCTTGGGTCTCTGTTTCAAAAGCAGATCGAGCCCTAACAGTGCGGACGAATCCTCCAAGCAACTTGCCAGAAGAGTCCCGAGCAATACTAGCTATCGCGCCTTCATGGTGTCCACTGGGAAAGGCCCCGTCGAGATTGATCTTTATTATCCCCTGTTGCGGAGGTTCCCAATTCCGATGAGGGTTCAACCATGTCTTCCGGGTAGGGTTTTCAAGCTGTGGAATTCGACTGCCTACCTGAGCCATATTAATTGATGATTGAACCAGATGATCCGGGTGTGGTCGCTGATTCCGAAAAACAAAGAGGTTCCGGGCTTTCCATATATGCCAAAGCAAAGTCGCGATCTGCTCAAACACAGGTACGCCTCTCGTCTGAACCTTCTTCTGGTTGATATGCGTATGAAGCCATGTATCGATGCGCTGTATGCTATGGTGTGAAACTTTAATTTGCACGCTGTGGTGATTCCATATGTATTTTGTCCATGGACATAGAAGGAATAGATGTTCCGGGGTTTCGGGTATGTTGGATGAGCAGAGTTTACAAAAAGGGTCTGGGACAATCTTCCTGCGATATAAATTCTCTGCTGTAGGTAGAGCATTCTGGCACACAGCCCATAGAAATACACAAACCTTTGGAGCTATCTGAGTTTGCCAAATCTGTCTCCATAATGTAGTAGGGGGCTGATAGGAGGATGAAGGCTGAGACTGAAACTTGTGAGATGCTACGTGTTTAATGAAATGATAACCGCTCTTAACAGAGTAACAACCATCTGAAGTGTCTGTCCACACAATTTTGTCCTCAGAGGAGGCTGGCGAGAGAGGAATAGATAGTATTTCGTCAACAATATGGTCCTGATAAAATTGACGGAGTAGAACCTCATTCCACTCATGCTGATTAGGCAGAATAAGGTCTTGCACTCTATTCGGTTCTGTCCTGTTGTATGGTCCACCTAGAACTCCCAATTTCAGCCACTTGTCTTTCTCGATTTTAACAGGTACCATTCCCCTCACCCGACCATTGGAGCTTGTCAGTGATAGAATCCCTACCTAGAATAAGACTTTGCCAGCCCCAAGAAGACCTCGTCCCCTTCTTTGCAGACCAGAAACTTGTGTGAGGGAAGTATAAAGCTTTTAAAACAGTGCTCCACAAAGAGGAAGGATTAAGAAAAAGTCTCCATGCTTGCTTACCCAATAGAGCTTTGTTAAAGGAGATTAAGTCACGAAAACCTAAACCTCCTTGATCTTTACTCTTTTTAAGAGTTTCCCAGTTTTTCCAATGAACGCCTGATTTGTTGCGACTGTTTTTCCACCAGAACCTTGCTGTTTGTTGTTCCACCGCCTTACATATGGATACAGGAAGCTTAAAAATCGTCATAGCATACTGTGGTAGGGCCTGAATCACCGATTTCAATAGAACCTCCTTCCCTCCCTTAGAGATTAGGTTTTCCTTCCACCCCTCCAGCTTAGTATTAACTCTACTTAAGATCCATGAAAACATATCACGTTTAGAAGAGCCCCAATCAGAAGGAATGCCTAAATATTTCCCTGTTCTATCCAAGATTGGAACTCTAAAATCATGAGCCAAATTAAGTCGAAGGGAATAGGGGCAGTTTTTACTCATAAACAAGCCTGATTTGTTTCTGTTTATCTCTTGACCAGTAGCTAGGCAATACTAATTGAGAATGTTGGATAAGTTTTGGCTCTCCCGTAGTCGACCATCAATGAACAGGATGGCGTCATCAGCAAAGAATAAATGTGATAACGTAGGACACCATCGGTTGAGTTTAATGCCTCGTAAATTACCCATAGCAACAGCATTCTGGATAAGAGTAGAGAGTAAATTTGTGACGAGAATGAATAAATAGGGGGAGAGAGGGTCACCTTGCCTTAAACCTCGGGATGGGCGAAAATAATGGAGAGATTCCCCATTCAGTTTTACACTAAAAGAAGTTGTTGAAACACACTGCAGCATCCATTTCACCCATTGAGCATGAAATCCAAGTCTGGACAGGTAATCTTGTAAGAAATCCCACTCCACCCTATCGTAGGCTTTCTTCATATCCAGCTTGAGAATTCCCTGAAATTTTTTCTTTCTGTCTCTAGATTTCAGCTGGTGTATAACCTCTTGAACTATAAGAATATTGTCCTGAATTTGTCTACCGGAGACAAACGCACTTTGTTCTTTAGAAATCAACATCGGCAGCCAGGTCTTTAGACGGTTAGCCAAAACTTTGGATATGATCTTGTAGATAAAATTACATAAACTGATGGGGCGAAACTGTTCTAACCTCTCGGGATTCTGGATTTTCGGAATAAGGACTATGGAAGTTCGATTGATTTCCGATGGCATGTTTGTTGTAGCAAAAAATTGTTGAACAGTTGAGAAGACCTCTTCCTTTATAATGTCCCAATGATGACGGTAGAATAATCCATTTAACCCATCCGGTCCTGGCGCTTTAGTTGCACCTAGTTGAAAAGTAGCTCGTTTGACTTCCTCCCTCGTTACTTCTGCTGTTAGATGTGTATTCATTTCTGCTGTTACTATTGGAAAGCATTGCATTAAAATAGGGCCATAATCCCTTTGACCTGCAGAAGTGTACAATTGCTGGAAAAAGTTGAGTGTCTCGTGCTTCACTCGATGTGGATCGCGAATCCATTCCCCATTCTCATTCTGTAAAATGCTGATTTTATTCCTTTGGCGCCTTTGTATTGTAGTAGCATGGAAGAATTTCGTATTACGATCACCCCAGCACATCCAGTTAATGCGAGAACGCATGGCCCAATATTGTTCTTCTTGTGCCCATTTTTGTTGAATTTGACATCGCAAGGAAGTGACCAGATCTTTGTCATAATTACATGCAGGCTCGTTAATACAGTGCTGAAGTTGCTGTTGCAAAAGATATAATTGTTGCTGAGCTGCTTTAAACTTGTTCCTGCTCCAGCTGGCCAGTGCCGTAGTGGTGTTCCTAATCCGCTTCGAAATTTGGAGCTGCTCGGTTGAATGAGGAGACCAAGATTTGTATATCACCTCTCGGCATTCTGCATCTTGAAGCCAAAAGGCTTCAAGGTAAAAGCACTTTTCCTCTTGACCGGGCATTGCATTAGTGGTTAATAAAATCGGGCTGTGGTCGGAACCTATGGCTGGAAGGGCAAGAACCTCTGCATCTGCATATTTTAATCGCCATTCGATTGTACATAATGCACGATCGAGTCTTTCCTTGACCATTTCCTCGCCATTTCTGTTATTAATCCAGGTGTAGGCACAACCTTTTGTCTCTAGGTCCAGCAATGCACAGTCATAAAGAAATTCCCGAAAGGCATGCATTCGGTAAGGTTGAACTGGTCTCTTGCCTACCTTCTCCCATGGATGTAAAATGTCATTAAAGTCCCCTATGCAAACCCAAGGTAAAGTGTGCAAGGTACCGAGACGCCTTAAATCTGCCCAAAACAGTTGTCGGTGTTGAAAGACCGACGGTGCATGTAAACAGGTAAGACCCATAGGTAAGTCACTACCAATTTCAGTACATATAGTATCTATATAGTGCGCAGTAGAGCTATTAATATGAAGAGAGATCTGATTCGTCCAAAAAATAACCATTCCTCCAGCCAAACCTATAGGATTAACAACAAAACTGTTAGAGAACTTAATTTTGCCTTGGACACGCTGGATAAGAAATTCTTGATTGCGAGTTTCCATCAAAAACAGAACATCGGGCCGTTCTCGGGCCACTAAGGCCCTAAGTGCTTGAACTGTCAAGGAATTGCCCAATCCTTGATAGTTCCAACTCATGATCTTCATTTATCCTTGGGTGGCTTATGGGGGCAAGCCACCTCAGCCCAATCTCTAACATTTTCAGCCATTAAGATGGGAGTTTCCAGTAATTGACACTCTTCAAAAACTTCCGGAAGAACAGGACGAGATCCATATGGAGAATACCGCTTGACTTTCTTGACTGGAGAGGTCTTAGTCGGCAACAGAGGTTTTTTAACTTTTTTGGAGTTGGTAACTGACTGTATAACTTCTGTTACAGCATTGGAACATGTCAGACCTGGACCTTCAGGGGGAAACGAAGTGGATTCAAGAGCTGTCTGCTCAGTGACAGGGATGGGATATGTTGGCTGCAGAGATGTGGTGGGAAAACGGAGATGATGAGCCTTCCGAGGGTCTGTTACTACTTGCTTATTTGTGGAAACTGATGGACCAGGAGGGAGCAATAGCAAGCCTTGTGGTGGAGTTTCAGGTACCGATTCCTCTCCATCTTCCATAAAAGGTTTTGTTTCATAGAAAACCTGCCAGAAAGGGCTAGGGTCCCTAGCTTCCGCCCTGAGCCATTGGCCATAATACATCGTGTCACGCTTATCAAAAGTTGACTCTTCATAAGGGATATCTTTGCAATAGGAAGCATAATGACCAAGTACGCCACAAGAATAACAGAAGTGACTATTTACAACCTCTATTTATGCAACAATCATTCACATACCTCCAAGGAAAATTATGTATTGAAACGACCAAATTGCCCCTACCTTGTAATTTCATTTTAGCATCTTACTTAATGCTTAGGTGGTAGGGTTTTTAGTTGTTCCGAGTATTTGGTGGTTAACTTTGGATTTGTGTGTTGTCCTGGATAACTGATGACAAGTCCTTAATGAAAATTGATAAGTTTCCAACAATCACTAGCATATCTAAAATAAAGTTTTTTTTTTTTTACATTTTTGCTTCATTTAAATCTTGTAGTTTGCATACTTTTAACCTTCTTTAAAACCAAAACACCACTCAAATGTTAACTCATATAATCATATCTTTTTTAATGATTTCAGAAATTTAAATAATTTATAAATTTTTGCTGGAAAATTAAAAGACACTTTCTGAAATTTAAATTTTTTTTTTTTTTTTTTTTTTTAAAACCAAACAAGCACGCACGCCCTTGAAAATGAGTTCACAAATATTCAAACATAATTGATATGTTATAGTTCACCTTTTTGTGACATGCTCATAAGTTCACATCAGGCAATAAGGGGGTGCATGATAACCAAAATTTATGTTCCAGAAATAATTTTTCTATTCCAGACCTATTTCTGGAATAGAAACCTGTTTGATAAACCTACTATTTCTGGAATATATTTCTATTCTAGAAATTGATTTGGAAGAGAAATCAGAAATATAAATTTTATACTTCTGATTTCTAGAAGAGAAATCAGAAATAATTTCTCCCACTAAACTCTAATTTCGATGAGTCCTCCCTCATCTCCTCTACATCTCTGCCTCCTCCTCCTCATCCGCCTCTCCTCATTTTATTAAAAATAAAAATAAATAAAAATAAATAGATTCATTTGATTCATTTAAAAATAAAAATAAATTTATTGAAAATAAATAAATTACTTTTATTTATCATTTTATTTTTAGTTTATTAAAAATAAATTTATTAATTTTATTAAAAATAATTTATTTATGATAAATAAAAATAAATTATTTTTATTAAAAATAAATTTATTAAATTTATTTTTATTTGCCTTGAGTGTTTTGCCAAATAAATTTATTTTTATTTTTTATTTTTATTCATTTTAAAATAAATTTATTTGTAAAATAAAATAAAATAGAATAAATAAAATAAATTTATTTTTAAGGATATTTTTATTTTATTTTTTATGATTTATTTTATTTTATTTTATTCTTTATTTTTTTTGTTACTAAATCATTTTTATTTTTATTTTTTATATTAAAGGTCGTTAGTCGTCGATGCCACCGTTCGAAAGGAAGAAATTTTGTGTCGTTATCAAATGAATTTCTATTTTTAGAGTAGAAATTTTGTGTCGTTATCAAACGGTTATTTTTGTTTAGAAATTCTTCTAGAAATAGAAATAGAAAAATCTATTTCTATTCCAGAAACTATTTCTGAAACAGAATGGTTGTCATGCGCGCCCTCAGTTTCTCGCTTGTATTTATTGAGAAAGGCCATAAGTTGTTGACTTCGCCTTATATTAATAAATTGTTTATCAACAACTATATTATGACTTTGTGATTATTAAAGATCCATAGATTTTAATATCACATGGGCAAATAGAAGATATTATTAAAATAACTTTAGTAACTATTCAAAAGTTTGGTAAATTTCATTAATATGATGATAATCTTTGAAATGTGTATATTTGATTGATGGTGAGCTCTTAATCAATACTGACTACCATTAATATGTCATTGTAAATTGTGCCCTTCAAATTACTAGGTTGTCTTTTTCACCATTAAAGTTGACTGAATGGAGCGGCATTTACTAAAATCTAACGAATATTATGCGTATACAGAGGAATATTTCTTGTTTGGATCCGGGGCAACGCTTTTAATTATCTGGGTCTAACATAAATCCAATGCCTAGGATCGCATCGGGTCTGCGGCCCAGGTCTAGGCAAGCTATATGGAGAGTCTATTTTAAGGGATCACGGCTAGTAGAATTCGCCTAATACTTATTGCAGTCGTCATGATACTGTTGCCAAATAAAAACCCTTGTCGTTGATGGAGTAAAGCAAATTTGATCCAAAGAAAGAAAAGTTAGCTAACACAATCGGTGTAATGCTGTCCCGTTTATGAAGAAGACAAATTGCATTTAAGGATCAAACTCGGGTGCCATCTATGTCTGCATAATTCATTCTAGAGCCAAAGAACTTGGAAAAAGAAAAAAAAACTTACCCTTTCATGGGGGATGATATAAGCCAAAGCCAAATTGGAATCAATATAAGTGGGACACTCCGAAAAGTTATGTTCGTCTCCTGCCAAAGCAAAGTGAAGGAATCTTTCTTTACCTGTATTTTATTTCTCAATCATTGATTTCTTCGATTTGAAGTAGTTCCCTTACTTTCTTTTCTTTTTGTTTAGACAAGATAACTATCATAAAATTAAAGTTTATGGGAAAAACATAATTTTTGTAAGTTATGATTGCATGAGCTCAATAAATTTTGCCCACATAAAGAGGTCCATATAACGAGCTACATATCCTCTTTTTTCTCTATCCTCACACTTTTGCCTTTGTCCATATAAGGCAAAACATTCTCTCTCTTTTTTTCTCACCTTTTTCCCTCTTTATGTATAGATTTATTACATATAAGAATGGAAGATTCGCCGTGCATTAAATATAGTAAAGATTATTCCTTACTGTTTATTTACAATATCTCATGCATATGATAGAAAGTATCACATGCATGAATGATGCTTATTGCTTTGTATTGGGTTGATGTTTTATTCTCAAATCAGTCCTATCTCAATTCTATCTGCGGATCCATCTATATTTTGTGAGTTTCGAAGGGCAAAGTACCAAAAAAGTTCTAAACTTATTACATTGATATCAATTCAGTTCTAAATATTTCAATTAAACTAATTTAATCATAACCATTTTCACATTAATACCAATTTAGTCCATTTGGCCATTTTAGGCTGGAAATTGCTAATATGTATGTTGACCATTTTATGTGGCACGACCAGCGTTGACATGGATAGTATTCTAAAGTTTTTTTTTTTTTTTTTTTTCGAATTTTTATTAATTTTTTATTTTTGCTTTTCTCTTTTTCTTATTTTTCTTTTTTTCATTTCTCTTTTTTCTTTATTTCCCTCCACCAGCCTCCGTGATGGTTGGCAGAGGTCGCTGGCTACCAACAAAGGAGAGGACTGAGATGCCCTTGTTGGCTTTTGGCAAGGGCTCGCGAAGATTGGGCGAGGCTGCCCCTTGCCAGAGGTTGATGAGGGGCTGCCTCGCCTAGCTCCCCTTGTTGGGCTCTAGCTGGGTTGGGCAAGGGGGCTCGCCTTTCTCTAATTCTGGCGAGGGGCCTCGCATACTCGAGGGTTGGACCAAAGTTCTCTCACCAAAGGCCAACAAGGGCCGAGACACCCTCACCCTTGCTAGCAATTTATGACCATTGCCAACCATCATGGAGGCGAGTGCAGGGAGATAAGGAAATAGAAAAGATGGAAAATTTTTTAAAAATAAAATTAAAAAAGTTTCCACATCAACGTCAGACGCGTCACGTAGGATGATTGACATTTGCGTCGGCAATTTCTAGCTTAAATTGGCTAATGGATTAGATTAGTACCAATATACAAAGTTTAGAACTAAATTAATCTAATTAAAATATTTAGAATTGAATTGGTACCCATTTAATAAATTTATGACTTTTTTGGTACTTTTCCTGAGTTCCAAATTATGAAGCTTTAGTATCCATAATTAGTTTAGTGAAATGTTTGGTGATACTCCATCTAACAAGGCACTTGTTATTATTGATGAAGAAGACACTATCTAACAAGTCATGTAGAATTGAGTGTGCTTGCATAGGATAAGTAGGTTATCCTCCATGTCAGGAGATCCTCTTAAACCAACTTTAAATTGAGAACCAAACCGGCCAAAATTATAATTATGTACTAGGTACGTTCATAAGAGGTAATCGCGTTAGTTGCCTCTCCTTGGCCCTTCAAGTGTGAAAAACTTGGCAAATAAAATGGTTCAAATTTGTAATTATAAATAGTTTTTATCTTATGTAGTGATTTTACATCATTTCAAGATAGATCAACCTAGTTGAAGAACTCATAGTTATATCAAATATCAGATAACATTTAAATCGAGAATTAACAAAATCACGTAATATAGAAAAATTTGGCAAAATAGGCACTTGTTTGGTTAAGATATGATGGAGTCATATTTGGATCTTGATGTTTCTCACTTGGAATAATTTTAGGACTGTGCTCACCATTTTATAGGTGGAGCCTTGTGCAATGTTATATATTCAGTACACATGCATGGGGTGTTTGCATGCATTCATAATCGTATATGGAGCCGGATCCCCAAAATCCATGTTATTTGACCAGATCATATATTTTTCCTGAAGAATGGATCGGTATTATTTAATATTAATTTCTTGTTTACAAAACCATATAAAAACTAAGATGATTCGACTCAAAGAGCACAAGGATTAATTAGACTAAAAGTAAAATTTACGGACTAGATCAAACATTGACTAAGAGTTCCGAGACTAAATTTTGGCAGCGTCTCTTCTTTTTATTAATGCTAGAAATATAAAACTAATTTATGAAACCAACTCGTAAATGATGCAATACATCTTTATTTAATATATACACGACTAACTTATTAAAGTAGCTAATGAAAGTTTATCACATAATTTATTCTCTAAATCAATTTGTCGTTCGTTGTTCAATTTCGTAAAGTGGTGCTTATATTGATCTTAGATTGGGTCTTTTTCTTGTGGGCAAAATACCAAAAAACTTAACATTCACCCAATGACCACTTTCACCTTTATTCATGCAACATTCAGTCGTATACAAAGCACAGAACCTACATTGAAAGACCAAATTACCCCTCCTTTAGCATCTTGCTTAGGGCATGGGTAACTGAGGCCCCATTTGATTCAGCTTTCTCAATGAACTTTGAGGAAAATATAAAGTATATAGTAAGTGTTTTTGGAACCTATTGGACAAATGTCAGCATTGAAAACGCTAGGGTGCTTTAGGCTTTCAGTATTTTGGGAATGCAAGTCCCATGGACGATGTTCATCTTTTCATTGTTATTGTTCATCTTCCCCAATTTGCACCGAAGAGCAGTTAGAGGCCGATGATCATCATTGAGGGGTTGTTTGTCCCTGGCGATGTCGCTTGAGGGGTCGCTCTTCCCAAGCAATTGTAGCTTGGGGTCGCATGACTTCAAATGACCATCACTTAAGGTTCGTGTGACCTTAAGCGATCGTTGCCTGGGTTGCTTGACCTCAGGTGTCGGCACTTGGGTTGCATGACTCAGACGGTGCTTGAAGTCGCATGACCTTAGCCCACAATTAATTTTGATTTTTTTTAATTTTTTTTTAATGAAAGTCCTTTTCAAAAATATAGGTTTTACCAAACATTAAGTTAAAGCTATTTTCCAATAAACTTTAGAGTTACAATTTGCTAAACACAATGACATTTTAGAAAACTCTTTTAACCCAAGGTTATTTGCATTTTCAAAGTCATTTCCTTAAAATCTAGCAAACGGGCCTGAGTTTTTAGTTGTTCTGAGTATTTTGGGTGGTTAACTTTGGATTTGTCTATTGTCTTGGATAAGTGACAAGAAATTCTCGATGAAAATAGATAAGATTCCAACGGTCACTAGCCCATCTAAAATAATTTTCACTTTTTTACATTTTTGCTTCACTTGAATCTTGTAGTTTACACTTTTCAAAAAAAAAAAAAAATCTTGTAGTTTACACACTTTTAACCTTTTTCAAAGTCAGAACTCCTGCAACTTCCATAGTAGTCAAACGTTAGCACATACACACATCTTTTTTTTTTTTTAATAATAATTTCAGAATAAGTTTTTGAATTTTTGCTGAAAAAACTTGTGCTTTTATTTAAATCTGAACAAGCATGCAAGCCTTTGAAACTGAGTTGAAAAATGTTCAAACAGAATTGATATTCTATAGTTCATTGTTTAGTGATATGCTCATAAGTTCACATCGGGGCAATAAGTTGCACGATTGTACATATTACTCAAGGCCATAAGTCGTCGATTTCACTTTGTATTGATAAATTGTTTATCAGGATATGTATTATGACTTCATGATTATAAAATATCCATATATATATATATTGCATTAATAATTGCACACATGAATTAGAAGATACCACTAGAATGACTGTAGTAACTATTGAAAAGTTTGGTAAATTTCATCAATATGGTGATAATCTTTGCAATGTACATATTTAGATTGCTACTAAGTTCTTAATTGATATGGACTATTACTAATGCATTATGTTAAATTATGCCCTTCAAATCATTAGGTTGTCTTTCACCATTAAAGTTGATTGAATGGAGCGTGGTTCACTAAAATCTAACGGAGATTATGCATAGGCAGAGGAATATTTCTTGTTTGGACCAAGGCCGACGCATTTGATGATGTGGGTCGAACACAAATCCAATGCCTATGATCGCATTGGTCTATGGCCCGGGTCTAGTCAAGAATTCCCTATATGGAGAGTCTCTTTTTAGGGATCGCGGCTAGAAGAATTCTACTAATACTAGTCGCATTCATGATAAAGCTGCAAAGGAAAGCCCTTGTGGTCGATGGAGTAAAGCAATCTGATCCAAAGAAAGAAAGGTTAGCATTACACGCCAATTGCATTCGAGCATCTTGGATGCCATCTCTGTCTGCACATTTCATTCTATAGCCTAAGAAATGGAAAAAAAAAAAAAAATTTCCTTTTCGTGGGGATGATATAAGCCAAGCCAAATTATTATTGGTATAAGTGGGATGCTTCGAGAAGACATGTCTGTCTCCCGCCAGAGCAAGGAAAGAAGTCTCTCATCACCTTTATATACGATTATAAATTTCTTCGACTTAAAGTAGTTCCCTTACTTTTTTTTTTCTTTTTGTATAGACAAGATAACTATCATAAAATTAAAATAACATATAGGGAAAATATAAATTTTGTAAGTTAAGATTGCATGAGCCCAATAAGTTTTGTCTATATGAAGGGCTAGATATCTTTTCTTTTTTCTTTTTTTCCCTCTCTCCTCACCCTTTTGCCTAACGTCCATATAGGGCCAAATATTGTTTTCTTTTTTCTCACCCTTTTCCCTCTTTATGTATAGATTTATTTTATATAAGAACAGAAGATTTTCCGTGCATAATATCTAGTAAAGATTATTCCTTAATTTTTATTTACACTATCTCATGCATGTGGCAAATGACAAGTATCTTATGTATGAATGATGCTTATTGCTTTAAGTTGGATTGATGTTTTATCGTCAAATCGATCTTATCTCAATTCTATTTGCACATCCATCTATAACTACTTGAGTTTTAAACTCTGAATCTCTAGTATCTAGGATTGGTTTACTAAAATGTTTAGTGATACCCCATCTAACAAGAACATGGTATTATTAAGGGTTAATAGCACGAAAAACATCAAATTGGTATACTTGTGATAAATTTACCTCAAATTATTTTTTTTACTATGAAAGATCTCAAACCGTTGCATTTGTGATAAATTTACCTCAAACTAATTTTTTGACCACCAAAAACCCAAAATTGATACACTTTAACAAATTTACCCTCCGTTAGTTTCGGTTAAATTGTTATGTTGGATGACGCATGACAGTTAATGGGTAATTCCAATTTCAGGTTTTACCCTCCCTTTGTTATAGGTTTACCAATTTTGTGATTTTTTTGTGTTATTAATTCAATCGAAAAGATGATTTATGTGTCACAAATATACTATTTTAGGATTTTTTGATGTCAAAAAATTAGTTTATGGTAAATTTACTGCAGGTAAATTACTTTGGAGTTTTTCATGATCAAAAAATTAATTTGGAGTAAATTTATCAAATATGTTCTAATTTGGGGTTTTTCATGATATTAACTCTATTATTAATGAAGAAGAGACCATCTAGCAAGTCCTGTTGGGTTGAGTGTGCTTGCTTAGGACAAGTAGGTTATCCTCCATGTTAGGAAATTATTGAGAAACTAACCGGCCAAGTTTATGTTGTGTTCAAAGGAGGTAATCACGTTAGATGTCTCTCCTCACCCCTTCAAGTATGAAATGCTTAGCAAATGAGATGGTTCAAATTTGTAATTACAGATAGGTTACTCTCTTCAAATTATGCATTGATTTTACATCAATTCAAGACAGATTGACCTAGTTGAAGAACTCAATAGTTTTGTCAATTATCAAATAAACTTTTAAATGAAGAATTATCAAAATCATTTATATATAGAATGAATTGGGTGAATATGTACTTGTTTGGTTAAGATATGATAGAATCATATTTGAATCCCAATGTTTCTCACTTGGAATATATCGCAACCTACTCTCGAGGGCCCCCTCTCAGGCAATAGATTTAAAGGTACTTACTTGAAAGACGGCTCGAACACATCATCTAATAGGTAATCCAAGACGATTCATTAATTTCAAGTGTGGGCTCTCCACAGCTTATACCTAATGTGACATTGGATTTTATTTTTTTTGTAATCTAAGTTCAATTAACCCTATCAAAATTCAATGTAATAGTCATCATTAGCCTATTGAATTTGGCTAGAAACCAAATGAGGTATAGAGTCGACTTGAAACCACATGAGACATGGGAAAATACCTCACTTTCTAAGTAATCAGAGATTTAAAGTCAGGGATTTGATTACATTAATTATCTAACTAGTGTTTTTTCAGTACCTAAACTTGATTTTTTGTTAACTAAATGTCCATGCAATCTTTTTACAAATTATGAGTCCAAAGATTTTTATTCGCTAAGTGTTTGTGCAATGTTTTTGTGTTTTTTTCATTATGGTAGAGTGTAACCTAACTATAAAGCTAGGAAAATGAATCACGACACAAAAATGACATAAAAGCAATCAGAACAACTACACAAATCAAGAAATAGTAATGAAAAGTCAACAAAATCGTGAAAGACTTGAACCCGGAAGATGAGAATCTTTCATGACTATTTACTTGTTTGCAACACGATTGTCACCTTGTTTTTCTCCGTTCACTGGGGTGCCGCCACCGTTCAAGGCCATGTGGATATGCAGGGCCAATTTCAAAATCCCATGCCACTATACATTTATGTAAAGCGCACAAGATTCTTACGATGAACGTAAACAACTCGACACTTGCAATTGTTATTTATGGCATGCATAGGCATATTTCTGCTAACTAACAACAACCTGCCATTATTCTATCTCCCAATATTGTTCAACTCGGCCATCGTTCTTCATACACTTTACACATATTTGCACTATTGGAATTTATGCATTCGCATTAAACGCACCAAGAGAACACTTGTATTTGCATTCACTGAGAACACACAAAGCCATGACCAAAATTCACCACCTAAGAACAACAACAATCAAACCTCTTATCACCAAAGTATGGTACATTGAACATATATACCCCCACCACCAATCACCTATATCTTATCACTAGACTTCCATTACCAAGCACTTCCTTCGCCTATTAGGTGACATATTCACTGCATGATCCCATTCCCCATATATGTTCATTCATTTTAGCCATAACCAGGATTTTACTTTAACAAGGAACCGTCCCATCATGAGAAAATTATACAGGGGACTCATTGACTTCTAAAGTCCGTAATCAGATCAGAGCGAAGCAATATATTCTCAAACGAAGCGTGATCAGACGAGTAAGGAAAAAATCATAGCAAGTGAGCAAGAGATTTAATCTAGTGATTCCAGCTTCATGACATACTCAGTCACACAACACAATCGATGATAGTAATTAAAAAAAAAACTTGGATTGAGATCGGCATGTATACACCAATAGGCAGGTGTCAGCCAAAGCAAGTGAAACAATGAGCACAGGGAGGTTTCGGCGGTCATCGATAGGGTCACAACGAGAAAATATAACAACGAACGGGATACACTAAATTTCTAATCATCATCCTTCTCGGCAATGACACAAAAACAACAAGCTCTGTAGGTACAAAAATTCGACCTTACACTTACGCTTTACTACAAAAATCAACGTACAAATATTTTACAGGTAATCCACTCAAGACCTTTCTCAATTTCTTTCATAACCAGTGAACACAAACTTCAATTCCGTGGACATGCTTCAATGGCTTACTAAGTTACACAACACTACTCTTGACAGAATTTTAAATGTCCATACTGAACAACAACAAATCCAGACACTAAGCATGAGAACGCTTCTTAGATTTGCACGCCATGTATGGCTAACAATTCAGTTTAGCGATCAAAATGTAAGAATGAAGCAGCGATTTAAAACCATACAACCACAACATCATCAAAGCAGGGTCAAATCGATAACAGATGCTCAATTGGAGACTATTTTCATATAAACCACCACTAGTGCCTATTTGATAACGTTTATGATTCTATTTTTCTGTTATTTTGTTCTCCAAAACTGGAAAAAGAACATAAATCAATTTGATAATATTAACTAATTTTTCAATTCCCGGGAACAAATCAGTGATCAGGGAATAGATTTGGAATGGAAACAAAAAGTAAAAAAAGCTTACTTCCTTATTCCCAAGAACAAAAAGAGAAATGGGGTCATTTTAGACAAGCAAGCTCAAGATAACCTATACTAATCTATACACGGTCGACACAAGGTCCGGTCTCCTAACCCGATTCGAGTCCCTATTTTTCGAAATAAAAATAGATAAATAATTCAAAAATTCTTTTTACCCAAAAAAAATTCAAAAATTCAAAAAAAAAAGGGAAAAAAATTAGAAATTTGATTTTGAATATTTTTACTAGACTTTAACATTAATTCTAATTTAGAAATAGTTTAACATAAAAATTGTGAATATATTATGAAGAAAATTGGATTCAAAATTGAATAAGCCATTTTCTTTTAGAAACAATGCTAGGTTGCGATAGTTTGATGACTCCAAATGACGTTTGCTCTTCTTCTTAAAAGATCTATTCACCTGTTTATTGGAATGCCCAAAGATTTACTATCAAGCTCCTCATATTGTCAATTATAAACCAATGGGAATCTCTTTTGCCATTTCTAGCTATCCATCTTTGACTGACTATTATGTTGGATTTTCTCATGTCATTTTAGAATATCTTGATTAATTAAATCATTACAAAAGTCCAGTTTTATCCAAACATGAAATGTTAAGTCTCTTTATAATTAAATAAAAAAATGGGAATATAAATTTTTAGGGTCATACCAAATGTATTTTTATTTATTTTTAATTTTGAGAATATAAATTTTATGCTTTGTTATCAAACGTACTTAGAAACTCGTTCAAGGAATAGCAATAGAAAAAAAAATATTTATAAACAAAAATTGTTTTTGGGAAAAGAAATATTACCAAACGCTTTTACCAAAAAAAAATATTACCAAACGCATTCTAGAGTTCTTGGACTTAATTTCGTGTACCAAACAACTGAAACAAGCATAAGCAATGCCTTGAAGAAAAGCAACGACAGACTTTGAATGACGATCGAATCAGAGGGAGACAAAAACAGAGAAGAATCAGAAACACTGACCGTAACGAAATCAAAATTAGAGAAAGGGAGAGAACTAAGCTTTTGCAGCGATCGAACAATGAAGAACCGAACTTCGATCGTTTGAGGAGAGCTAAACGGAGTTGACCAGTGTAGACTGGAATATAGCTGGTCTTGCGCTGGACTTTGCTGATCGCGATTGAAATTAGAGATTGATGGTTTTAATTGGTGATGGGCTTAAGGCCCGTCCGCCCATGCTGGGCCCAAAAGGCCCGGCCCACGGGAATAGGGCCCGTGGATGGGGGAAGGTACAAAAGGGAGGAGAGAGAGAGAGATGACACCTCTTGGATAATCAACGTACGTCTTCTCCTCTCCAACGCTCTCTCTCCCTGCAAAAAGAACAGTAAACACAAGGCCACTGTTTTCTCCCATTCAAGGCGTCATTGGATCGAACAAGACCAGTTTCTCTTCCTCTATCGGCGTTGGTGTCTAATCTGTGGCTAACAAGGTATGCTCGAATCCGTGGTGTGCTTTACGATCGGTGATACGTGTTATTCCCGGGCTTCGTCTTCCGCATTGCTTTAGAGGTTTGATTTAGTGTCAAATCCGATTTTTCGGGGATCCGTTATTCCCAACATTGGTATCAGAGCCCTAGTTCACGTTTTCCCGACCTGTTTGACGTTTTTTTTATTGATTTTTTCGCAAAAGCAATTCGGCCGTACGGATCGGGGCGAGAAATCCCGACACCCGAGCGCTGTCCGACCATTTTTCTGAGTTTTCGTAAGTCAAAATCGAATTCTAATGGCATAGGAAGAAAGGCGACGTCGAGACGAGTCTGGCGATATGTCAAGCGCCGCCGGGAGACGTCGCACGCGCCCACACGCGCGGCCGAAAGCCGCTGCGAGTGGGCGCGATGCGCCCGGAAGCGCTGGCTCGCCCAACGCGTGCGGCACATGCGCCGGTCGGCGAACCGGCATGTGCTCGCCGTTGGCCGGCGAACCGGCACGCGCCGGTCCACGGACCGACGCATGCGCGACGCCGCATGACGTCACCCAACGTCGTCAGAACCGCTAGGGTGACGTCATCGATGACGTCAGCACGACGACATTTCGCCGGGCAGTCACCGGTCGGCGACCCGACCGGCGACCCGAACCGCGGACGCCGGCACGCGTGCGACACGTGCCGGCTGACGTTTGCGTGACGTCAGCCCGCGCACGCACGCGGCACGTGCCGTCCGTTCGCCCGAACCGGCCAACCGGTCCGATCGGTCTGTCCGGTCCGATCGGCCCGACCGATCCGACGACCTGACCGTTGACCCGTTGACCCGTTGACCGTGGACCGACGACCGTTGACCGTTGACCGTTGACTTTGACCGTTGACCTGAAAAAAAAAAAAAAAAAAAAAAAAAAAAGAAAAAGGAATTTGTTTCTTTTTCAGTTATGTCTGTGTGGGTTAGAGGTAATCCATTTTTTATTCTGCATTTGTTGCATGAATCATGGAAAATTATGTATTTTCCATTTTGTTTATTGTGGATTAAAAGTGATCCATTTTAGTTCGCATTTGTTGCGGGAACTATGATGCGTTATGCACGGATACCTGCAATCCCGAGAACGGACGAAGGAAGAGCTAGACTGAAAAGGCTGATGAAAGAGTTAGCTGATTATCGGTGGCTTGATGGTGATTTAGTATCACACATGGTCAAGGTCAATCAGATGATACATGAAATCATCTGGAATGGTTATCTTATGCCGGACTTTGAGAAGGTGCCGGCTTTGATGAACACTCTTCCACCTGAATGGCAAGCAGTGTTAGATCGGCTATAGGAGGTCAACGTGGTCCCGGATTACAGGGGGCTAGTGGAAGCTTTTGTAAGAGAGTACTATAGGATTGAGTTGGCCAAAACTTCAACTCTTAGATTGAGCACCACATGGCGTAGAGTGAATGCGCCTTAGTGGCGACATGAGAGCTCTCCAAAAGTTTTTCCATGATTGGCAAATGTGCCTTCAGTTTTCTCAGATACTTTGACTGATAGATTAGAAGGGACTTTCCCTATTTATTTCTTAGATTAGTTTGAGATGTTTTTGAGTGTTGAATATCTCTTTCTATGTTGATATTTCTTTTTGGATATATTACTTAGTGTAATGAATTGTTGTATTAGTTGAAAGCATTATTATTTCATTGGATGTCAATTATCTCGTTGCTTTTGTTAATTTGATTGATTGCTGTGGGTAGTTAGTGTGGGTAGTTATAGAAGTTTTTGTAACTTCATAGAATCGATTTTGCATAAGAAAATTATATTAATGATAGTTTTAAGTTAGGATTTTGGAGGATGATTGGAAACATAGTGACCTTTTGATTCTGAAACCTTACTTGAAATTATTCATTAATATGATGGGTTTGTGCAAATAGGGATGCATAAATGATAGGCATTAATTATTCGTGCATGTATGTCTGATGTGTTCAGATTGATGTTTTCAGCAACTAAGAACGTAATTGCTGATATGAATGGCAACAATTGTGAAATATTGAATATGAAGATTCAATATGTGCTGGAAAAGCAAGAAGCACTAGAAGCTCTTGACCATGTTATGGAAGATCTTGAGGATGCTATGCGCCACCTTGAGCTGGTAGAGGACCGCTTAACGGCATGTGAGCTGAAAATAGAAATTTACAATGCTGGTTCTAGCTCAGAAAGGGCTTTGAGCTCTAAGCGCAAACGTATTGATTCGTTTAATATGTGGGAATGCAAAGAATCAAGTCCTTATTGCAAGAGATCAAGAGTTAACCAACACAAGAGAGGAAAACGTCCTCTAGTGAAGAAAATGTCAAGGGTGAGGTGTTACAATTGTGACAAGAAGGGTCACTATGCTCGCGACTGTCGTGAGCCAAAGAAGGTACACACCTCTTGTACATTTGAGAACTTTGCATATGTGTCAAGTTCTGAATTATTGGCTGAATCCAATCCTTTGTGGACTAAAGATTCGGGGAGCGACAGACCATGCAGCAAAGGATAGATGATCCTTCGTGGAATTCCGACGAATACCAACCGGAACTAAGTGGATCTATGTGGGAAACAACTCCGAGCTGAAGTGAAAGGGATTGGCACCTACCAACCGAACATGTGTGGTGGGCGCACCTTGTTCCTACATGATGTTCTAAATGCTCTGGAGATTCGTCGAAATTTAAGTGTCTGTTTTGATGTTGGTTAAGCTTGGTTTTATGTGTGAACTTCCATAATAGCGATGTAGATTTGTATTTGGATACAAACTACTATAGATGTGGTCACTTTCTGGATGGTTTTATTGTACTGAATGTTGACTGTGGTGATGTCAATATGTTATTCCCTTGTTTCACGTCTTTTACTTCATGTGATAATGATGTGAATGTGTGGCATGCTAGACTTGGTCATATTGGCCAACAATGTATAAATAGACTAGCCAAAAAGGGCTTGTTGGGCAACATTGAAAAAGTCGATTTGCCCAGATGTTAGCATTACCTAGTAGGGAAAACGACAAGGAAACCATTTGGAAAAGATAAAGAGCTGAATTTCCTCTGCATTTAATCCATTATGATGTCTGTGGTTCAATGAATGTGAGAAGAAGGCATGGGGCTGTTTATTTCATCACTTTTATAGATGATTATACTCGATTCGGATATGTCTATTTGATTTCTCATAAATTTGAAGCATTATGTTGTTTCAAAAGGTTTATGAACTTGGTTGAAAATCAATTAGACAAGAAAATAAAAGTATTTAGATCCGATCAAGGTCGAGAATATTTATCTGATGAGTTCAGAAAATCATGTGATGAAAAAGGAATAGAAAGACAGTTATCTATTCCATATACTCCTCAACAAAATGGTGTTGCAGAGAGAAGAAACATAACCCTACCTGGAATTGGTTAGGTCCATGATGGCGCATGCTAACTTACATATCATTTTTTTTGGAGTGATGCGTTGTTAATCGCTGCCTATATACTTAACCGGATGCCTTTCAAATCAGTTAGTTCCACTCCATATGAGTTATGGACAGGTAGAAAATCGGACTTAAGTTTTCTTAAGCCATGGGTTGTGCTGCCTATACTCATGAGTCCTCTCACAAGTTTGGGAAATTGGGTCCCTAAAGGAAATAAGAGTATTTTCATGAGATACTCTGAATACTCTAAATACTCGAAAGGGTATGTGTTCATAGGTGAGCAGGAAAGTGAGAGTATAACTGAATTTGAATCACATGATGTCACATTCTTAGTGGATGAATTTCCTAAGAAGGGCAAAATAAGAGAAGATTACTCCATATTTGAAACCTTGGATCAAGATAATGATATTAGAGGAGTTCGTCCAAGTGGGTGTAATATGAGAAATGATGAATTGAATTCAACTCATTCTCAATTACAACCACATGATGAGATGATATCGTCATTATCTAATCTGAGTGGGAGCATAATGGGGAATGATGTGCTAAGTGTACATTCTCCCATATAGCGAACAAGTTGCCAAAGTATTCCCCGTCGACGTTTCGACATTGAAGGGGAAACTTTTATGATTGCTCCGCAAGATGAGGATGAGCCAAGAAATATTAATGAGGCTCTAAATTGCCCTAGTAAGGAAAAATGGATTTATGCAATGAAATGGGAGATGGAGTCAATGAAATCAAACCAAGTCTGGGAACTGGTTGATCTTCCAAAAGGGACGCAGAGCTATTAGGAACAAGTGGGTTCTCAAAATAAAGCGAAAGGCTGATGGCTCGATAGAAAGGCATAAGGCTCGCCTTGTGGCGAAGCGGTATAATCAACAGGAAGGAATAGATTATGGAGATACGTTTTCTCTTGTAATGAGATTTACCTTGATTCGCATAATTCTGGCAATAGTGTTTAGTATGGATCTTGAGTTACATCAAATGGATGTAAAGACTGCTCCCCTCAATGGAGAATTAAAAGGAAGGAACATATATGGAACAACCTGCTGGTTTCATAGTGAAAGGCCAAGAAGAAAAGGTATGTCAACTTTGGGGGTCTATATATGGCCTTAAGCAGTCTTCAAGACAATGGTATATACGATTTCATAATGCCATAATGGCATATGATTTCACAATGATAGATGAGGATCATTATATATATATATATATATATATATATATATCAAAAGATCAAAAAAGATCTATTTGTGATCATATCATTATATGTTGATGATATACTAATTGCCGGAAGCAATATGGAGCTTGTCAATACTGTCAAAAGTTGGTTGTCTTCCAATTTTGAATTGAAGGATATGGGATTATAAACCCATAGACACTCCTATTGCAAAAGGTGAATGATTGAGCCATAGACTGTGTCCAAGGACTCCACAAGAGAATGAACAAACGAAATATGTTTCTTATGCTAGTGCTGTTGGGAGCTTGATGTACGCTATGATGTGTACAAGACCTGACATATGTTATGCAGTTGAAATGGTGAGTAGATACCAATCCAATCCAGGTTAAGCACGTTGGAAAGCCGTTAAATGAATACTAAGGTATCTAAAAGGGACTGCTGATTATACGTTGAGTTATTATGGAAATGATCTGCAACTCAAAGGCTATTCTGATGCTGATTGGAGAGGAGATTTAAATGAAAGGAAATCTACCTCTGGGTTTGTTCTCTTACCGAATAATGGCACCATATGTTGGAGCAGTAAGAAACAAAAGTGTATAGCCTTGTCCACGATGGAAACTGAGTTCGTGGCATTATCAGCAGCAGTATAAGAAGATGTTTGGCTTAAGAGATTATTGGATCATTTAGGTGTTATTGGAAGTGCTGCAAATTTGTTATTGGTTAACTGTGATAGCCAAGCAACGAAAGCGTACACCAAAGATCCAAAATATCATGGCAAGACCAAACATATATATATATATACAAAGTATACTTTTGTCAAGGATATGATTGCACGAAAAGATGTGAACTTAGAGTACATACTACGCATAGAATGGTAGCAGATCCTATGACAAAGCCAATACCTAGAGATGTGTTTTGTGGCCATATGAAATCTCTAGGATTGCGTAGAGTCTGATGTACTGGATTGTAATTTCCCTGAAGCGTTCACATTTGATGAATTTGTGTTTTTTCATCATTAATGCCTATAAATCTTTGTTTGATCTTTATGCATCTTAATGCTTAGTGCATTATTTTAAGTTGACGAAGTATGTTGGACAGATATAAGATTAGCCCACTCACACGGGTAATCGCCTCTGTTTACTGTGTGATAAATAGAGATGAGACTGTTTTTAAGCTTATTATCTAGGTGATAATCGAGAGCTCAAGCTTAAAATACGTATGTCGCCTTAACTGAGTGTTAAGATGAGGACATAATTCTTACTATGTCCGAAAGCAAAATACCCACATATTTTACTTTATCTGTCTATGATGCCGATGTGAGTTACGATGAATTTTGTGAATGAGTAGATACGTGAACTCAAGTTAGACATTTGGTATGTCTGAACTATCATCTGTACGGTATTGAAAGGTGTAGACATACGCTCCATGGGAAATGAGTTAATACCGTAATACGTATTTCATACTACGTATGCATAAGCCGACCAATAAGAGTGGCAAAAAGTTTGATCTCAACTTTTATGACGTGTGAGACTCTTGAGGAAAAGAGTTCCTCAATTTTAGTGCCCTCATGACTTTTACTTATTCTCAAGGTTTCTATTTAGTGTTTGCTATCTTAGGGTGTTGCCAATGGTCATGAGTTGATTCGATCTAATGGGACATTTCTAGAAAAGAAAGCTGAACTGAAATTAAGAGTTTGAAGGAAAGAGGAAGATCGAATTTGGAGAATCACATTGTAGTTTTTGTATTCACCGGTTAACCAATTATGACTGTCTTTGTGATAATCATAATTGTGAATACAATATATATATCATTGTTTAAAAGAGATCAAGAGAGATATAAATGTGATCAATCGATCTAGGGTGCTGCATATTAAATCTATTCGGAGTGTGATGCCCATTATGAGCTGCTATATATTCCTAACAGATGTATAGCAACGAGCTCTCAAAGTATGCTGGTCGCACGGATTATTCACCGGTATGAATGTTGAAGAGAGGTAAAGAGAATCCTGTTCAGCCCACCATGTGCGAGTGGGAGATGATGGTTTTAATTGGTGATGGGCTTAAGGCCCGTCCGCCCATGCTGGGCCCAAAAGGCCCGGCCCACGGGAATAGGGCCCGTGGATGGGGGAAGGTATAAAAGGGAGGAGAGAGAGAGAGAGATGACACCTCTTGGATAATCAACGTACGTCTTCTCCTCTCCAACGCTCTCTCTCCCTGCAAAAAGAACAGTAAGCACAAGGCCACTATTTTCTCCCCTTCAAGGCGTCATCGGATCGAACAGGACCAGTTTCTCTTCCTCTATCGGCATTGGTGTCTAATCTGTGGCTAACAAGGTACGGTCGAATCCGTGGTGTGCTTTACGATCGGTGATACGTGTTATTCCCGGGCTTCGTCTTCTGCATTGCTTTAGGGGTTCGATTTAGTGTCGAATCCGATTTTTCGGGAATCCGTTATTCCCAACAGAGATCTATGAGAAATCAGAGCTTAGCCGGTGATGAGGAAGATCTGAAGGGGGTTATGGATGACCGGAGGAAACTCGTGGCGGTCGGAACTTCGCTAGAAGCAATCAGCTTGAAATTCGATGATCGGGAGATCGTTCAAGTGTTCCTTAGCTATCGAAGTTGTGACTGAACATCTCCGGAAACGCAAGCGATGGAGTGGCCCAGATGCAGCTGGGGAGGAGTAACCACGACGGCGAGAACGAGCCAGGGGCGACGGCAATCGGAGGTAGGGCGACCGTGGAATCGGGCGGAGAGAAGAGAGAACGAGAGAGATGGGAAACAGACGGCGGCTACCGGTGGTGCTCGCGGCAGTGAACGGCGACCGACGAACGTGATTTCCGGTGGAGGCTAACAGCGATCTCAATGAAAGCACTGCCGCGGTCTCTTAAGGAAAATCGAGGAGAAAATCGATTCTCCAAAAACCAGAAGAAATCCCACTCTCCCGAGAGCGAAACTGATTCTTTACCCCTTTCCAGCTCAGCCTTCATATTTTTCCTTTGGGTTCTTTGATTGATGGGTGGAATTAATGGACCCGAGAAAAGCAAGGATGGACCGCAAGCTTATAGGGCCGAATTAATAGACAATGATTGCTTTATTAATTTTCTATCAACGAGAATGTATATTTGAATTATTGGCAAAAATTCAGGTGTCAATAGAATAATATTAGGATGGTGCTCACCATTTTATACGTGGAGTCTTGTGCAATGCTATATAATTAGTACATATGCATAGGGACGGTTTGCATGCATCCCTAATTATGTGTTACAATTCCTTCACGGTGGGCCAATAAGTTTCACGATTGTATATATTGTGCGAGGCTATAAGTCATTAATTTCACTTTATATTAATAAGTTGTTTATCAATGTCTATATTATGACTTCGTGATTATAATAGATCCATATATATTTATTTCACATTGGTAATTGCACATAGGAATTAGAAGATACCATTAAAATTACTTTAGTAATTATCCAAAAGTTTGGTAAGTTTCATTAATAAGATGACAATCTTTGAAATGTGTATATTTAGATTGATGGTAAGTTCTTAATCGATACTGACTATTAAAATACACCATGGTCAATTATGCCCTTCAAAATATTAGGTTGGCTTTTTCAACATTAAAGTTGATTGAATTGAATCTGATTCTCTAAACTCTAGCGGAGATTATGCATAGACGGAGGAGTATTTCTTGTTTGGACCCAAGGCAAGGTTTTCGAATGTGTGGGTAGAACACAAACCCAATGCCGACGTTCGCATTGGGCCTACAGCCCGAGTCCAGGCAAGAATTCCCTATATCGAGAGTTTGTCTTTTGGGATCGCGCCTAGTACAATTCTGCTAATACTAGCTGCATTCATGATGATACTGTTGCAAAAGGAAAACCCTTGTGGTCGATGGAGTAAAGCAATCCGATCCAGAGAAAGAAAAGTTAGCTAATACATGCTGTCTTTTTTATGAAGAAGGCGAATTGCATTCAAGCATCAACCTTGGATGCCATCTATGTCTGCATAGTTCATTCAGTTGCAAAAGCTCATGGGAGTAATAATTGATATCATGTCTGTTAGAATATACTATGCTTTCTTAATCTTTGCGCTCGCAACCAGGAAGAATTTAATTAGATCATTTAACTTATCAAAAATAAAATTACATCACTTGAAAATTTATGTGTCCTCGATCGAATATTGCACCTTTGGTTTGTAAGAAATAGCTATTCTATTTCAGATTTATCTCCTTCAAAGCGATTATTTGTTATCGGGTGAAAAGTATAAGAGGAATGACATTAGTTGGCTTCAAGAATAACAATGGCGTTTTAGTCAGTCCGAATTGTTCAATAGTGATATACATTTGTGTTGACAAAAGAATACTTGAAGTGTTAAAACTTAACACAAGGGAATATTTAAGTGTCAAATGTTACGAAAGTGACACTTAAATGTTAAAATTGAAACAAAATAGATCAATTAGGCCAACAGCAAGAAAATTGAGCCAAAATATTGATGTGGCGATTTTCGAACGAGACAAGTGCAAAACAACGTCGTTTTGCATGTTCACATGATTAGATAAGTGCAAAAAATGACTTTTTACTGACTCGTGCCTAGATAATTAATATAATAATAAATTAAATTAAAACTTAAGTTTATCTATATATTAATTTAAGAAAAGGGGAAGAAGACAAAGATTGCAAGCGGCTGAGTGTGGAGCCCTTGCCATTGCCTCCCCATCATCGTCAGCCCTTCCGACGATGGTAGGGAGGTGGTGGCCCTTGCCTTCTACCTCCTCCTTTTTCTCTCTCTTTTTATTTTTATTTTTATTTTCATTTAATTAATATTTATACTAAAATTCAAAAAAAGACAAATCGACATCATTTTGGTTCTTCGTCGTTGAGTCAGCTATTTGGCATGTCATATAGGTGAGTTATGTTATTAAAAAATTATCATGTAGGAGTTTTGGTCACTTTCACCAGGCTTAATACTCAAATGTCCCATTTTTCAAAAAATGTTATATTTAAGTGTTACTTTCGTAACTTTTGATACTTAAGTATTCCTTCATACCAAATTTTGACACTCCAAATATCCGGCTCCCATTTGTGTCTTTAAAGATGAAAACAAAATCCTGATATTCCTAAATTTATGGCCCGTTTATGAGAAAGTACTATCCATAGTGTAAATTCACAATCTGTCACTTTCCCTTAAAGAAGCACTACTTACTAGGTTTTTTTAAAAGAATTATTACTACGAACTATTTATTTACTATCAATTACAAGTAGACACATGTAGGGCTAACTATTAGAAATGAGAATCCATCAATTCTCAACATTAATCATGAAGATGCACAAACTAATAAACTTTAGGGCTAATACCATGAAAATCCTAAATTGATACACTTATGCCACATTTACCTAAAACTAATTTATGTGTAACAAAAGACACTTCTACCACACCATATGCCTGATTTACTTCAAACTAATTTTCATGTTTTTTATGTCACAAAAAATTATAAACTAGTAAATCTGTGCCACATTTACTGCAAAGTGGTGTACCCAGGAGCAATTATAAATCAATTTTGTGGTAACTATGGCACAACTATACCATTTTGGATTTTTATAACTAGGGGTGAATAGTTCTAAGTTTCATACAAGCTCCACCCAAAACTTGGAACCTACCCCTTGGAACAGGTTCTTCATTTTTTAAACTTAAAACCTACCTTCTCACAGGTTCCAAATTGATTCCAAGGTCCAGATTCCATCTATATTACTAATTAAATTATTGCAATAAATTATCATGTTTAATGACCATCACTTAATACCACAATTCCCTGGCGATAACTTATATTTAAATAAAAAAAATATGAAATACTAATGAAGTAAAAGTTTTACTCATAAAATAAAATGTCAAACTAGTAGTTCTAAATTATATACTCACCATCGAATGTCATGGAATACCACAAAATCATGTTTAGATATAGGTTAAGAAAAATATAAAAACTTGTTTCAGATATTAAATTACAGGTTATAGGTTTTAGGTTCATGATCCACTAATTTAGAACCTGGAACTTACCTATCGAAACAAGTTTCCTAATTTTTGAAACCCAGAATATACTAAATATACCTTGGAACCTGGAATTGGATAGGGTCCCCCTAGTTCAATTATCAAGTTCTAGGTTCTATCCTGAAATTATGCTCATCTCTATTCGTGACAAAAATTAGTTTGGGTATACATTGTAAGGGTGTACTATTTTGAAAATTTTTGTGACGTACAAATTAGTTTGGGGTAAATGTGGTACGTATACTAGTTTATGATTTTTAAAAGTATTAACTCTAAACGTAATTAGAACAAACACAAATAAAATGACGTGAGGATGGTAAATAAGACAGTTAATGTGGATGAAAAATCTAATCTCAGTATTCAGTGACGATGCTCTCCACCTTTTCTTGGTATTTGCACATGTGCCTCTCTCTGGTATCACTTCCTGGATATGACAACATCTCAACTCACACTTCGCTCATTTCCTTCCACTTTATTTCCCAAGCTTTCGTTCTTTTGGGCTAAATTGATGTTGACTGGGGCTCTCGAACCATAGATTATGGAAACAAGGGCCCAATACTTAGCATCTTCGACAATCTCTTACATAGTAACGTATCCGCTGATGTGATTTATACAATGCCAGTCACAGTAGACACTTCATTAGGTTGATTTAGTAGAAGACAAAATATGTCGCTTGAGAGGATATTGCTAAATTAACTTTTGTCATTTCTAGCTATGAGGCTTATAAATTGTTTGTCTGTTGTATTAGATTTAGTTGCAACATGCCACTTGAAGTGCCAAAATTTGACACGAGAGAATACTTAAGTGCAAAAAATTATGAAAATGACACTTAAATGTCATTTAAAAAAAAAAATAGGACACTTGAGTACTAAGTCTGGTGAATGGGGCCATAAATCCTACATGTCAATTTTTTAATAATATTACTCGCCTAAGTGACACGTCGAAGAGCTGAGTCAACGACGAAGAACCAAAATGATGTCATTTTATCTTTTTTTGAATTTTAATATAGATATTAATTAAATTAAATTATTTCTATATATAAAAATATTAAAAAATATTAAAAAATAAAAAGAGAAAAGGAGGAGGCAGCGGCGATGAGGGCTCGCTGCAATCTTCGTCTTCTTCCCCTTTTTTAAAATTAATATATAAATAAATTTAGTTTTAAATTTAATTTAATTAATATTTATATTATTCTCTAACTACGTCAGCAAAAACAACACCGTTTTTACACTTGTATAATCACGTCAGCATGCAAAACGACATCGTTTTACACTTGTCTCGCTGGAAAATCAACACGTCGGTATTTTTGTCAAATTTTCTTGCTATTGGCATTTAATTGATCTATTTTGTTTTGATTTTGACATTTAAGTGTCGCTTTTGTAACATTTGGCATCTAAGTGTCTCCCGTGCCAAGTTTTGGCACTACGGGTATTCTTTTGCCTACTAAAGTCATAATTAGCCCGGTGGCATACTCTAAAAGATTGCTACAATCAATGCCTCTAGGCTATTCGTGAGAAACATATCACCTCCGGCCTCAAGAACTTTCTTGACCCTTGTTGAGTCATTTGCGTCCTTATATTTATGTCTCAACTCCTAGGACCATAGCCTCCTAGGATTGTCTCGCCAGCTTGATGGAAACAAGAGATGATCTTCTGAGTCATATAGAATAAAAAACTGCAAATATTAAAAGGTGATGATGCCTGTAACACTAATCGTGCTTATACATCTTTCTTGGACTCTCCCGTGCTTATACATCTTTCTTGGACTCTCCCTAAAGCTCTCGGAGACCGATAACTATAGATAAGCTAAGAGGTCAAAAAATCTTGTAAGCGGGGATGGATTTTGAACAACTTCGAAAAACTAATGTTCTACCCAAGGGGTTTTAATTTTGTTTACGTACAAGAGGAAATTCTCCTGTTTGGTCATAATGAGCAGTACCATAACTCCTGATCAGGTGTTTATGATGTGGACCAAGAAGATGGGCTTCTTTGTTAACTGTGACCATTATGATCATTAGGGGCGCATTTAGTAACGTTTCTGTTAAAAAATTGTTCCAGGGAACAGAAATAAAAAAAAAAAAAATGTTTCTGTTCCGGGGAACAATTTTTGACCAGAAACACGCGTTTGGTAAACTTGTTCCGAGAATAAAAAATGAATAGAAACGCGTTTGGTAGATTTTATATTCTTTTTTTTTTTTTTTTTAATTTTTAATTTTTATTTCTTTTTTTCCTTTCTTTTTTTTTTTTTTCCTTCTTTTGGTCGGTCGCCGGCCTCCGGGGACCGGCCGACGGGGGCCGACAGCCTCGCCCAGACACGGCGAGGCTCGCCGGATCTAGGCGAGCTCGAGCTCGCCCGGCCAAGGCGAGGCGAGCCTCGGGCGCGGGCGAGGCCTCACCTCGCCTTGGCTGGGCGAGCTCGGCCTCGCCCGGATCGGCGGCGAGATCGCCGGCGAGGTCGCCGACCCTCAACGGCCGGTCGCCGGCCCTCGACGGCCGGTCACCGGCCATGGCCGAGGCCGGCGACCGGCCAAAGAAAAAAAAAAAAAAAAAGAAGAAGAAGAAAAGAAGAAGAAGAAAGAACATAAAAATGTTTTTTGTTTCTTCAAAAGTGTTTCTGGAGTAAGAAACAATTTTTTTTTTGTTTCTTATTTCTGTTCTTTTTGTGTTTTGGAAACAAAAAATCTGATTTTGAACAAAAACGCAAACAAACGCGTTTCTGTTCTTTTTTTGTTCCCGGGAACAAAAAAACAAAAAAACTGTTCTTAAACACATTTCAGAAACGAAAACATGCAGGCCTAGGTAAGCCACCATTATCTGATATCGTTATTATTTCACTATTTTAATTTCAACTTGCCTGTGATAATTATTTACGGTCGGGAAAGGGAGGTCATATCTTGTTGTACAAATGTAAAATTGGCAATTTATTGGGTACCACTAAACGAAAGAAGATTGGAATATCGCCTCATCATGAACGCCATTCATCATTTCTTCGATTTTTGGGCTTTGTTTGAAAGGGCAATTACACGAAGTCCATCCCGAGAAATGTAGATGCTAAAAATTTCCAATATCACTTGTGTACAAGGTTTATATGCCTTATATAAATATATATGGTTTCCCTTTATAATTTAAGTTATTGAGCTAGATACTTTACCATGGTATCTGAGCTAGGTTTTGCCTTGTTTGAAAGGGCAATTATACGATATCCATCCTGAGAAATTTATATGCTAAAAGTATTTCACATCACTTGTGTCTTACTTTTTTTATTTGATTATTGGATTGATACTATGAAATACCATGAACTGGTACTCCTGTGATAAATTTATCTCAAATTAATTTTTCGACTATAAAAAATCCCAAACTGATACATCTATGATAAATATTCCCAAAGTCAATTTTTGACCATTAAAATCTCAAAAGTGGTATATTTGTGATAAATTTATTCTTCATTAATTTTTGTTAAATTGGATTAATATTACAAAAAATCACAAATTATTACACTGTGACAAACGAAGCATAAAAGTCGAAATTGGTACACTTTTTAATTGTTACGTATCATTTTACTCAATAATTTAATAATAAAATTTAACAAAATCTAACGGAAAGTAAATTTATCATAAGTGAACCAGTTTGGGATTTTTTTGGTGTTAAAAAATTAGTTTAGGGTAAAGTTGTCAAAATGGTACTAGTTTAGAATTTTTCATAGTATCAACCCTTCTTTATTTGACTAAGTTTAGAATTTTTCATAGTATCAACCCTTCTTTATTTGACTAGTTCCATAATTTAGATTCAATAATTTAGGGAAAGGACTCTATAAGTACTATAATATTGATATGGTGTTCACTTAGTACCAAAACTTTTCGAACGATCACTTAAGGCACGTTTGGTAATATTTCTGTTTCGGGGAACAATTTTTGAACAGAAATGATTTTTTTTGTTTCTGTTCCCGAGAACAATTTTTGAGTATAAGAACACGCTTGGTAACGCACAAAATTTCTACTCCCGGAAAGAAATGTGTTTGGTAAAATTGTATAATTTGGTTGTTTCTTTTAGTTTTTAAATATTTTTATTATATTTTCCTTTTTTTCTTTTTTCTTTTTTCTTTTTTCTTTTCTCTCATTCTTCCTCTTTGTGGTCGGTCGCCAGCAGCCGACGATCGGTTGGGCGAGGCCCAATTGGGGGCACTGCTCAACAGCTCAAGCCCCATTCGGCCACCGCACAATCGGAGCTCCACTAGCGAAGTGCAATCGCGGCTGAGGCGCGGCATGGAGCAGAGCTTCTCGGTGCGCGGGAGCTCGACGCGCAGGTCCTTGACGTAGCACGCAGTGGCGGACCAAAGCCAAGACTCGAGCTTGGGCTCGAGCTCGGGAGTGAAGCAGGGGAGATCAAGGTGGAATCTTGCGAGGTGGTCCAGGAACAGAGGTGGAGGACCGCGTCGACGAAGGCGCAGAATGGGTCCACCACCGCCCCCGCCACCAGGCGCTGCCGCAGGGGAGGGAGAAAGCGAGGGTTGGGACGGCGTCCTGGAGGGCGCGCCACCGGGGCGACAGGTTGCGGGTGCGAAAGACGTCCACGGTGGGCAGGAAGGAGAGGATGTGGTGGATGATGGCGTCGAGTAGGAGGCTGATGCGATCGTGTTCTTGCCGCTGCTGCTCGACTTCTTCGCCGGCCTCGTCACCTGCAATGGCTAAGGTTCGACGTCGTCTACGAAACAGAGTGAGGGAGCCTGAACATGCGCCACCCTTCGCCATGGATCCTGTGAAATGGTCTCTGTTTTTTCCTCCTTTTTTTTTTCTCCTTACTTATTATATGTTAGGGTCAGAGTCTCAAAATTTATCATGAAAATATAATTAAATATTAAAATTTTTAAAAAATGCAATGGAATCCTAAATTGATATAATGGAGTTCTTCTACTAATTTTATCAATTTAGATTGACAAATAATATTGATGTGGCTTTTTCAATATTTTCTTTATCCTACATGGGCAATACCATGACTTAAATTCTAATTTGTTTAACCAAAATAATAATAAAATAAAATAAAATAAAAAAGTATTTCAAAAAAACACAAAAATTAAGCTATAGGCAAGAGTGATAGGCCCTTGCTATTGCCCTCCATTGTCGGAAAGGGCCGACGACCATCACCGACGGCAAGCGAGGGCCTGGTGGCCCTTGGCGAGGGTTGCCGGCCTTGGCTAAGGCCTTGACAACCCCTCCAATACTTTTCGGCTATTGGACGGCAGCAAGGGTGGAGGGCCTTGCCTATGCTCTTTTTTGTTTTTTGTTTTAATTATTTTTTATTTTATTAAATTAAGCTTATGGCTAAAACATTAGAATTAAATCCAAAACGATGTTGCTTTAACCTAGTATTCTATGTTTTAGCCACGTCATTGCCACGTAGGAGAGAGAAAATATTAAAAAAGCCACGTCAGCATTTTACGTTAGTCTAAATGGACAGAGTTAATGAAAAGACTGGATTATATCGATTTGACGAGTTTAAGAATTTGATTGTACTTTTTTGTAAATTTTAGAACTCAATTGCACTTTCGTGATAAGTTTTAATATTTCTAATTAACATATTCATATTATATATTATAGGGCCAAAGCCATTAAAAAAACCCAACATATTTATCATAAATTTTTTTATGACACAAGAAATCCCAAACTTATACCTATACCTTCCGTTAGAGTTCTGTTGATGAGGACCATTAAAAATCTACATACAAGGATGCCAAAAAGCAAACAATGTTGACATGATCTAAGGAAAATAATAATGACATTGTTTTGGCTAAACAATCACTTAACAAAATCTTAAAGAAAAGTAAATATGTCACATAGATACCGGTTTATGGTTTTTTATGTCACAAATCTTTTAACAGAACCTTGACGAAAAATAAATGTGTCACATTAGATATAATTTAGAGTTTTTGATATTACAAAAAAAAAAAGGTCTAGAATAAATATTCGGGCATAGTTTGGGGTTTTTTTTGGCGACTTTTTCTCAAATTTAACGGAGGATAAATGTTTTGTACTACCATCGGCCGTGATGGCTCTGCTGGGTAGGCTTCAGTGATCCTCTGCGAGGGAGGGGAGAGGTTTGAAGCCCTTGCAACGCAAGGGGGCTGGCAGGAGTTATTAGCGTCTTAAGTGTGCTACCGGGGCTGAGGCAGTTCCTCCAGCACCAAAAAAAAAAAAAGTTTTGTACTAGGCGTTATTAGGGCATTAGGTCAAGAAAAGAGGGAATACTATTAAGAACGTTATAAATCTATTGCACTTTTATTAATTTGGTTATAAACCTTTTTAATGTGTTAATTGAGTCCCCCAACTTTCGACCAAAGGGGACTCCTGCAACGGGATTTGAATGCGGGCATAGCGTGTCGAGAGTTTGAACCTTACCAACTAAGCCAACTCATTTTGGCTATTTATTCGCACTTCACTAATACATAATTATAGAAAGGCAAATCAAAAAATTGACGTTCTGCCAGCTTTCATAGTCAAAGTCAAAACATTTCAATCATGTTCATGTACATATATATGGGCACCAATAAAACTTAGAAACTATCACTTAACGAGTCTTTCGTGGTTGATTGTACTACCCAAGTCATTGCCGGTCGCGATTTTTGGAAGCGAGGTCGGGACGTGCGCCCGGATGGCATTGGCAACTGCCTCCCCAGTCGCTCGGCATTCGGTGTAAGTTCAATTAATGACTATATCCTTAAATTATTTCATACAACAATCATGGAATTTCCCATGATATGAAAGCAAATAGCTTAGCTGAGAAGTGATGAGAAAGTGCAGGTCAGTTCTCCGGAAGCCAGTCGAAAAGCAAGCAACGAAATAGCACGAGCTACAACGATCAGTCCGAGAATAACCATTCACATTGCATCGATGCAATCCAAAGGGGCAAACAAAGACCTTCCTTGCTAGTCATGAGGAAGCGTTGATGGAAGCACTTCAAGCATACCATGAGGATCAAGGGCCTCCACATATGTTAATGCAGTGTGTTACACAAGTCTCTTCATCACAAATGTAAAACTTCAAACACGATTTCAAAGCGACATAAGTCATAGGAAAAAAGGTTCGTTTCATTGGCAGCACACCAATATAGGCCAGTTCTCATTAAGACGGTTAAAATGGCGGGTGTCGGAACGACACGAGCCACAACTCTAGTTATTAAAAACCTGATCATGTGGGTTCATAAAAGTCCTATTCACAAGCCCAAGTCCTCCTTTCTACATTTGCCAAAAGAAAGAAAACAATGAGAGAATAAATAAACAAAATAATGCTTCTTTCCTAGTCATGGTAAAGTACCACTCGAGCGTTCACAGAAGCCCTTTGATGGTGTAGAATTGACTGGGAAACTTCGAGCAATTTGCGAGGACTGTTAGTCTCTGCAGAATTTGATCCAGCAGCCTTGACCTTACGAGGGTCGATGAGCAGCCTATCCAAGACACGAGCCTCCTTAAGGATAAGCTCCACCAGGCCAAGCAAGCAGCTCGAGTGTAGATCGCTGAGATCAAACCGAAAGATGTCGACCCGCCTCAAGTGTCGATCCAAGCATTCGAGTTTATTCTTCCACTTTAAGGGTTCCGAGCATAGCTGCGTACCGACGGCCAATGCCTTGAAGTCCATATCAAACTCAAGCTGCGCAGATGAGACCGAGAACCAAGTGATCGTGATCAGTCTAAAACATAACAAAGATGAACATACTCATTAAGTAGACTGTTAAATTGGTGCAACACTAGTGTCTACAGCTAGTAACTAGACCTTCTCATTGGGCAGGCTCAGGCTGGGCCTGCTTGGGCTCAAATCCCTGAGGTCCTACCCAACCGCATCCAAGCCCAAACTTGTCGGCTCGAGCAAGTGGACAAGCATGCTAAGCAGAAAAACATGGGCAGCCAGGCCTGCGCTGCCCGCCCGCCACATTTCTTTCTCTTCTTCTTCTAAAAAATAAATAGAAATAAGAAAAAATGAAAAATAATTTCAGGGCTTTGTGTTATTTATTTTATTACTTTAACCATGAGTTTTATAATACTTTAGTGCTTTTCTCTACTGTACGAGAAATTTGGTCTTATTTGATCCTATTAGTGTTTATAACTATAAACTATCCAAGTGAAAATTATTAATAAAAAAACACATTATCATTCCTTTCAATAAACATATGGGTGGGCCAGGCAGGGCCTGCATTCTTTGTCCAGGCCCAATTCAGCCAAGCCCGGGGGCCCCGCAGGCCGCCTACCCGTTGATCAAGTCTACTAGTAAGAATATTAAAGTTGAAGGTAGAACACGGGGAGAGAGAAACCTCTAATTAATCATGATAGCACTGGAAGAGAATTATGAGATTCTAGATTGCATCTAAAAATTTCCGGCTATTTCCACAACAATGAAAAACAAACCAACCCTTTTTGTCACGTTCATAAAAAAGTAAGATGTGCTTGTCGTAAGTCGAGAACATCGGCAGAAATGAAAGGCACAATAAAGACAGTAGGTATTTGATTTTTGTTTTTGTTTTTTTGGGGGGAGACCAAATCAGTTCCTCCTTATGATGCTATTGTTATGTGAATTTTGCGGGCATAAAGGTACAGATACTAGTGCATTTACTCAGAAAGAGCTAGTTTTGACAGGAATATACCAACTTCCAGAATGGTTGAACCATCTTGATGACCAATTTCTCTACCTGTGGTCAACATTCTATCATGTTCAATATACCATGACATTCCCATGATCGACAATGACTGTTTAGTATAAGGGATTTGCAATTAGGAAGCAGAGGACGCAAATCTCCCTCCTCCCAATGTGACAGAACCTGAGCACCCATAAACAGAAAAGAGGAAGAATTGTTAGAATTTTTCTCATTCAGTTCATACAAAATCTGCAGAAACCATAATCCTATTACGGGATCTAATTTCGAGAATAAACCAGGATTTACACCACAAACGAAGCCAACCATTACAAAGCCATAAAAAGAAGGTTTTGCCACCGCTTCACCGATCGTCGTATTCCACGTGTTGTTACTGTTGCATCTTGCATGCTAGAGCGAGCCTCAAAGGGTTTCGCATTTTATCTAACAAGGTTTATACACTTTTTATATATACACGATTTCTCTTCTTTATTAGATCAATTTTTTGGGTTAGACATTCTAGCATTATGTTCTAAAGGGCAACATTCTTTTATTCAGAGTAAATTAGAACCGTTAGTCCAAATTCCGACCTTTATATTTTGATCAGTAGTGGATTATGCATGTGATGCACGGTTTTAGATATAATTTTCTTGAAACTTTTTTTGGGTGATATATATTGTAAAGATCACTATAAAGAAAAGAAAATTATGCAATTAACTGATGCCTTTTATTAAGAAAATTTATATGTTTGAATCTGACTATGAGATATATTTAAAATTGAAATAATTTTAAAATTAGTTTAGTCTACATACACCTAAACCAAAATTAAAGTACATTCAACGTTATTGTTGGCTCAAGCTGGGCCTGCTTGGGCTTAAACCCCTGAGATCATGCCCAAGCCCACCCAGGCCCGAACTTGTGGGCTCGAGATGGCAAAGCCGGCCCAAAGGCCCGCGCCGCGCATCCGGCCAACTTTCTTTTTTCTACTTCTAATTTTCAGCTATATAAAAATAGAAATTGGAAAAAAAAAATGAAAAATAATTTAGGGCTTTGGTGTTATTTTATTTCATAACTTCACCTATGAGTCTTTACTACTTGTTTCTACCGTCCAAGAAATTTGCGCTTATTTGATCCTATATGTATTCATGAATATAAGCTATTTAAGTAAAAATTAGGGTAAAAGCCACAAAAAATCTCAAATTATGTTTATTGTGACACATACCCATGCGATATATTTATCCCAAAATTGTACCGTGTGACACAATTACCTTGAAATATTTTTTTTTCTGCAATACCAAAAACCCCAAATTTGCATCCCTATAACACAGTCACTCCAAAAATTTGGTGTTGTAGATATAAGTTTATGATTTTTTATATCACAAGAAAAGTTCGGGGCAAATGTGTTACACAAATATAAATTTAGAATCTTTTGTATTACAAAAAAGTGTTTGAGATAAATATGTTACACGAGTATAAGTTTTACATTTTTTGTATTGCAAAAAATAATTTGGAGTAAATGTGTCACAATAAATAAAGTTTGAGATTTTTTTATAACTTTTTCCATTAATATAATTAATAAAATACATATACATTTCCTTTCGATAATTATATGATCAGGCCAGGGCCTGTGATTTTTGTCCTTGGTGGGCCCATGAGCTGCCTGCCTGTTGATCATGTTTACTAGTAGGAATATAAAGTTGAAGGTTGCCCGCCACTCACCTGTTTTTTTTTTTTTTTTTTTGGTAAAGCCCGCCACTCACCTGTTGATCGTGTCTATTAGTAAGAAAATTAAATTGATCTTGTTTACTAGTAACAATATTAAAATTGATCTTGCTTAGTAGTAATAATATTAAATTGAAGGTAGAACATTGGGGGGTGTTTGTAAATTTGCACAAGATATTCTAGATTGCTTCTAAAAATTTCAGGCTATTGCCACAAGAATAAAAAGAAACCGACCCTTTTTCCAGACTAACAAAAAGATAAAAACATGTGCTTGTCGTAAGTCTAGAGCATCTGCAGAAACGAAAGGCAGCAGTAAAGACATAAAGCACTATATTGGAGAGGACCAGATTTGTTCCTCCATACGATGCTATGTTTCTGTCATTTTTCCGAGAATAGACGTACAAATGGTATCGTATTTACTCGAATATGAGCTAGTTTCAACGGGAATTTACCGACGTCCAGAATGGTCGAACCGTCTTGACGACCTAATTCTCTAGCTGGTGGTGAATCTTCTATCGTGTTCAATATGCACCGACGAGTGTTTAGCATAAGTGATTAGCAATTGGGAAGCGGAGTAGGCAAATCTTCCTCCTCCAAACCTGACAGAACCCGAGCACATCAAACTCAAAAACAGAAAAGAGGAAGAATCGTCCGAAATTTTTCTCGTTCAGTTCATACAAAATCTACAGAAAGTATAATCCTATCACGGGAACTAATCTTCGAGAATAAACCGGGGTTCACACTATAAGACGAAACCAACAATGACAAAGCTATAAAGAGAAAATATTGTCATCAATTCACGAGATTTAGACGTACCATTACTGTCACGCCCCAATCCTCGGGCACACGCCCATCCCTCGCCTTGGTCGATTAATAGCGACATTCCAGAATGCATCGCCGAACCTTTCTTTTTAATACGCAAGCAGAAGCATATAATAAAAATCCCCAGACAATAAAACAATAGGATAGAAAAGTAGGGCTATACTTTTCATGCTTTAAAAGCAACCACACTTATATACATTGCAAATCATGGTGCAAATATATACAAGGCGAATTGTTAAGTCAGGTTCTAAACCATTGGTTCATAAAACAAATTATGTAGAAAGGGAATCAACTCCCATCAAAAGAGGATCGTCTTATGACTAACTAGTCCAATAGGATCATCAGTTCTTCATCCTTCACCTTCTACACTTCGGGCCTCTAGTCCTTTACCAATGCCATCTAAGAACCTGAAAATGGTTATTCAATAACTAGTGAGATAACGTCTCAGTAAGTTCTACCTCATAAAACCCGATTAGGAAGCCAATACACTTTCGAGGCTACCTAAGTACAATACGAGTCAGATGACTTACCTTGACCTCAGTTCCTTCTTACAAATCAGTATATATCATATATACATGAACCACATTAATTTATAGCATCCGATCAAATCATTGATCAATCGACCTAGCCGATTACATGTTACCACGACCCTTCTCTCGGTCGGTACAATCAATACTATCTATAAGTCTGACCATAGTCTAGGACTGCTCACACTAAGCCGATAAATAGTGTATTGCTCTCGCTAAGCTGACATATCGCCCGTAGGCTGATATAATACACTAATAATGCTCCCTCTAAGTTGATCATATTGCTCTATACAGCTCTCACTAAGCTGACATATCGCCCGTAGGTTGATATAGTATACTGATATACTGCTCTTGCTAAGCTAACATATCGCCTGTAGGCTGATATAGTATACCATCCCGACCATTCAATCTATTCCATCTTGTGTGGGGACACGGTCGGTCTTAGCCAAAATATTATAATTTCACTTTTTGAATATCCCACTAGTTTCAACAGCCCATAATATCTTTTTGGCGCTGTAAATCGACGCCCGGTAATTTTTCACTCAATTACCAAAATTAATCAATTTAGGAATAAAATCCTAAAATCATCTTTAAATTAATTCAACATGATTTAACTCTCAAATAAATAAACAGATCACATCATCACGATCAGCATAAAATTTCGGTTGTCGACTATCCCAGCCTAATTTCCGGAAAAATAAATAAATAATTAAATAATTTCAGAAATTATTAAATAAATGCAATAAATCCAATTTAGGCCCGTAATGCCTGATTGGAAGCCAAAATGAACCCGGAAAATTACCGAGACCCGTTCAATAATTAATAGGACTTGTCTACTTGCTAACTATACTAACTATTCTCCTAACATGCATAGGTAAATGCCTAATTTAATTATTCTACTCTAATCTAATCACCTAATTGCACTTAATTAAATCTAATCAACCCATAAGCATCATTAGCATACTAATAAGGGCTTAGTGAGCAAAACTCACTTGTGCAAAGCGAAGATCGGAACATCGTGATGGCGACGCAACGGCGGCCGAACTTGGGCTCGCGACGACACCCACGGGCTTGGACCGGGCCTGGAATTGGCCCAGCAAATCTCAGCCCAAACTGAGATATGTTATTGCATCAGACCGGGCTTGCTGCAGACATTGGGCTTGGGCCTCAAAATCGCGGGCTTCAGAATTTGCTGGGCTTCGCTGGACTAGGTTGGAACCTGGGCTTTTGATGGACTTCAAATCCAACTGAAGGTGGGCTGAACTTCAAGATTGAAAATGGGCTGCTGGACTGAAGTTCACTTGGGCCGAAATGGGCTTGCTGCACGGGCTCAAAGGAGCTGCTGGGCCGGAATTGCTGCAGACTTCTTGCTCACGGGCTGGACTTCAAATGGCTAAGACGTGGGTTGAATCGGACTGGGCTTCTGGCCAAACTGTGGGCTGCTGTTTGAAGACGCGGACGAAGGGAGCTGCTTCGTTTGTGGGCTGGGGCGGCAAAGGAGAACGGAGGGGTGGGCGTTGGCCAGGTGGTGTCGCTGGCTTGGTGAGACGTTGCAGCTGGCGTCGTTGATGGCGTTGAAGACCACTGGCAACGAAAGATGACGCTGGCGAAGAAGCAAAGGGAGAAGCAGCTTCGGTGATCTTCAGTGCTGGACAACGCACGAAGGAACGAAGATGCTGGTGTCTTCGGTGGACGCGTGGAGCTTCGGTCAACCTTTGGTGGAGTGCGGCTGGTTTGTTGACCGGCGTGGAGGGAACAAATCCTGGTGGGAATGGGCGGCTTGATTGAAGAAATGAATTTCAGTGGTGGAGGGGCAGCTTCGCAGGGAAATCAGAAAGGAAGAAAGCAAAGTAGAAATAAAAGATTGAAGAGGCTGCTTGCGTTGGCGACGAAGGAGAGGTGCACGAAGGAGATGGAGGGGAGGGTGTCCGTATGAAGGAAGCCAGCTGGTTTTCTTCAACAAAAAGCATTGGAACAAGGCTTAAAGTCCACAAATATTATCCCTTGCATTAACTTCATGTCCTCTAATACTTTCCTACTTATAATTTCTCTAAATTAACCAATTTTGAAGCCCCAAAATTGCTGCCCTTGCAAAGCTCCGAATTTCCATTTTTGGTCTTTGATTTCCTCACTCAATTCCCCAAATTGAGGTCCAATTCTGATGAAGAAAAATCCCATATAATTTTCTGTAAGTCCCTGACACTCGAAGGCTTAGTTTAGAAGTCCAAATTTTCTTTAATTTGGCCCGTACGAATTTCTGCTAATTTTCCGCAACATCCAAATCGATTTTCCGTAAAAATCTCATAATCTCCGAAAATTTCTCGGGGGATGAGTCGACGTTCCTAAAATAGCTCGTGACACCACGGAACTTTCAATTTCTGAAATCGGGTTTAAATTCGCAGTTAATTTCACTTCGACGCGCTTTTGGAATGACTTAGTCTACTCGGTAGTTTTTAGGAATTTTTTTAGTGCAATTGACCCGTGATCGAATTATCTCAAGTCACAATGTACATCTTCGACACATTGGCGACTCTCGGTTGTCGTGAAAATTTCAAGGTTTCAAATACGGGCACTGGGTATTAAAACGATAGAAAAATCGGTCTAGTGCCGATTGACGAGTATTTTGCAATAAGGTGGAATCACCCACACTCTGATCACATATCTCAGTCAAATCGACCTATCTCCGGTCTCTGATCGATTTCTGACAGTGCTATAATGACCTTTGCATACCAACACGGTCGAGCAATCGATTCCTGGTCGAATTCTCAAGTCCATTGCATTTAGATTCCTTAATTGCTTCCCCAGATAGACCAGTTATCTCATGAGTGATCGACTCAGAGAATTGCACTATAGGCTCGTCGGTGAAAGGCCCGATTTATTCGATTGAAAACAAGACTGAAAATTCAGGATGTCATAATTACACAGAAAACCACTGCAACTTACGTTACCATTCAGGGCTATGGAACAACTGGTGGGGGAGTCAAAAGCCCTTGGCCTGATAACCTGAACCGTATTTTTTTTTTTCAGTTCGGAACATTTACCAGTCGATCTTTCGACGCCTGGAACATGGAAAATACAGAACTGAAATGGGTCGGTTCGTGTTTCGGGTAAGGATCTAAGTATTTTTGGGTTAGAATCTAAGCCAAATTGCCAAATAGCCCGAGAATGGACATGATTCCGAAGGGAGGAAAAAGGGAAACAGATTCAAACTAAGAACTGCAATTTCCTCTTCGCCGGAGTGACAAGCATTTGCCCCTAGTCCGCAGTCAGCAACCACTAAAATATAAATAGGGGTAGTAAATTTAAATCATGAAAAAGAGCCGGCAAATTTGAGCAAGATCCCATCGTTGTCTAAGTGCCGAGTGTTCGTGTCGACAACATTACATAGTACGAAACTTCTCTGATTCTTGTTCTTAAAGGAAAGACGTTCTAATTATCCATGAACATGACAGACCATGGCTCCAAGCTGCCTGAGCATGTCCTTCAACATGCTTGGACAAAGATCAGAAGCTCTCCACCTCTAGTCCCCCAGGCTTTCCATCTCTCGGGCCAAAAGGAACTCCTCCCCGAACGGAGATTACGATTGGGTGTTACAAATTTATGCAGTTAATTAAATAAACACTACTTTAAAGTTTAACCAACTTTTTAGGAACTATAAATTTTTTAATATCATCTTTTTTTCCATTAAGTTAACAATGCGCCTTTTCAATAGCTTTAAATTTTATATTAGCGAATATTTTTCCATTAAAATGTGATTATTAAGTCCCTTATTTGTTAATCGCTTAGTCAAATAAGCTATATTTCAAATCATAACTAATGCTGACATACATATTTTAATTTTTTATATAATTTCTTTATCCTAATCTTTAAACTTCAGAGAAATCTGTAAAGTGAAAATGAAGGAAGCTCTAATTATTGTTTTTAGTTTTCATCTTACTTTGATTATAATTCAAATAGATGACCTTGAGTTTATTACCGTTATTTGTTTTCAATATAAGTTTCATAAGTGGTCAAAACGATGTATGTTACATGATTTATGAGTATTTTTGAAGATATTTTCTCTTTACCCGTTTAAACTCAATGAGATATAATAGTTTGGGGATGACAACTAAGCTTAAAACTCATCATTGAATGTGCACCACACACCAATGACTTCTGTGTCAAGTGCGATCTGGCGAGAAAAGGCAAAAACATTCTTGCAATTTCGGATTCAACAACATAACTTTGTGATAGATTAATCCTTTCGGGTAGTTTTAGCTTTAACACGATGGATTAAGCAACTTTCTCAAGGGTCATAAGAATATAATCACTTCGTTAATAAAAAAAAAGGCTTGAACATTGCACTCTTAAGAGTAATTAATAAGCCAGTTGCCCAATAAAAATCAACGAAGCTAGTTGTTGATGAATACAACATATATGAACTGACTTTTGATTCTGTTAATTGAGAAATATTTATTCATACAAGAAAGAATATATAAAAGTTAACATGTCAACTTCGAAGATGAGTTGACCTTTAGAATCTGGTCCACATTGCCTGCAGGTACAGTTACGATTATGCGGAGGATTGAACTGTATTTTATGATAAAGTGAGAATTATATTCTAAAAGTCCAAAGTTAAACAGGGGAAATTACATAGAAAGTGTGACAAGATGGAGACAAAGGAGTTGAAGGCCTAATTTTACCAACACTAGGACCTCAAAGGTGTGAACGAAAAATAAGGGGACGAGGACCAGTTGGAAGGGCAAAGGGCAAGACTAACGAACAACAAGAGGAGGATGGAGGATGTGTTATTGGACGTGGTGATATCGGAAGCTTGAAAAGGAGAGACTTGATTCATTTGGACGCCAAAGCACAAGACTTTCCACGTTTCTTGTTTTCATAAATAAGTCAGGACAAGTTTGCTTCATCATTCTTGAATTCGTACAAGGATTTTGGGGTCACAATTAATATCCTTCTGGGAAACGCCTCAGGGGATCATAAGACATGCCCAATTCAGGTCTGTAGAAACAACCAAAATGAGCCATCAACAGCCAAACGAAGGTAAGAAGCTCTCCACCTTTCCTCAGCACCTGCACGTGTGCCTCTCCCTTGATATGACTCGCTGCATATGACAACAACTCAACCCACACTCCGCTCATCACCGTCCATTTCATTTCCTTGAGGCTTTCCATCTTGTGGGCCAATTTGAACCCCTCGTGGAGTAGGTCTCCCGGTCCAGGGAAACTGTGTCGATCGTATGCAAAACAGCTGCTGCACAACTCCTCTACATTCCTTGCACCAACATCGGGAACATTGAACTGCATACTTATCAACATAGTTAATGATGTGATTTGGGCAATGCCTGCCACGGCAGACACCACATTAGGCTGATTAAATAAAAGATATAACATGTAGTCGGAGAGGATCTTGCTGAATTCTCTTTCGTCATTTCTTTCTGTGACTTTCTCTATGTTGTACCATATTTCAGTAGCAACATGCCACTGCAAAATAGTGCTGTCATAATTAGCCTCGGTGACATACCCTAAAAGATCGCCACAATCGATCCCCTCCAGTATGCTATTGAGAAACATAGCACCTCTAGCTTCAACAATGTTCTTCACCTCTGTTAGATTATCCGCCTTCTCGGATTTACGTTTCACTTCCTTAAAGATGAAGATCCATAGTTTCTTCATAAAAGGGTTCTTCGACACATTCTCCGAATTCGCAATCATAAACATTTCCTCTCTCCTAATCATGTCCTTAACTTTCACGAAATAATAGATGATCTTCTTAGCGATACGGAATGGAAAACCGCAGACATTGGAACAAGGAATGATGCCCCACCACCGATTTTGTCTAGGCATCTTTCTTGGACTCTCATCCAAGTACTCAGAGAAAAGATTGCAAGCAGAGATGGACTCTGACCACCTTTGAAATATTAATGGTGTATTTAAGACCTTGTAAGTAACATTGGCATTAGGCTCAACTTTACATGTGGCGAATTGAGGCTTCCGCAGGGTATCCATGTTGGGTACAAACTTGTGGAGAAATGAATGTAGTTTAGATGATGTTGTGTTGTCCCACTTGATACCGGCAATAGTCCAATCGGAGAAAACGAGCATGAGCAGAGCTATCACATCAAGTGCAATCCCTCCGAAAAGAAGGGAATAAGTAATTTTCATATCGAGATTGGGAAGTTGATGCTTATTCAAGCGATTGAATAGGATGAAAGTGATCGCAACATTAATGAAGGCTATGGAGCGGAAAATGTAGCTTCGCTTAGAATGTACTGTCAATGCTTTTGTGTAGAGCATCTCATAAAAGAAATTAAGTTCGACTGATATCACCCTCAACGCATCCATTGCAGAAACTTTGCGAAAATATTCGCGACTCATCATGCGTTCTTCACTTGAGTAGATGAGATCTATGAGAAAGATATCAAAGATATTAAGGAAGTGGCGAGCATGCTTGACCACAATGCTCTCGGCAAGCTTTGCTTCTTCTCCCTCAGGATATCTATCCCCTAGAACATTGAGTTCTTCAACCAACCTGATTTTTGAATTTTTTGAGTGCTTGTGATGTGAGAACACCCGTACCCTGAACCTTGGGAGGCTCGAGAGATTAAGTACTAATATCCTCTCCACATTTTTAATGACCGCAGCAAGAAACACCAGCATTGTCGGGATCACCAATGATTTGTTACTGGGAAATATCTGCACAAAGATATAGATGGCAGCACTTACTTGGAAGATGAGACTGAACAGGTGTCGTCGCCAAAGCGAACTATCCTCTAAAGAGAAGGCAGCGATGGTGTCTGGACCGCCAAGGTGTAACAAGAGAAACGAAGCCCAAAATGCCTGAAATGCTCCATTTACTTCAATTACATGAGTGGACGAATTGCCTTGGTTGTGAGAGATGAGCCCGATTGTGAATGCAGTTGTCCAGTCGGCCATTAAATAGGCCAACCACAAGAGGGAAATGAGGTAGTCATTTGCTATTTTTTTTCTAAGAGGTGCAAATAAAGTGAGAAAGACCTGAAGCAAGAGGCTTAGTATGACGAAACCTCGAATGCTCCATTCATTCCACAAATTCGAAATGGAGCTAAATGCCATGTGTTTGCTTAGTTTTAGTTTAATGGCTCCTCGCTATAATAATGTTTAAACCCATCCATTCTTATCTGCTTCACAAGATATTGACAATGTCGATTCAACCAATTACAAAACTCCAGCAAAACATATTACTTTAGCCAATGAAATGTAAAGAAAAAAAGAAGAAGAGACTTTCCCTTAGATGATATGAGCCAAAGACGAATTGGATTTAATATAGGTGGGACACTCTGAAAAGGCATGTCCGTCTCCCGCCAAAGCAAGTGAAGGAATCTCTTTTCACTTTATATATTATTTCTCAATTATTAATTTCTTCGACTAGAAGTAGTTCCCTTACTTTCTTTTCTATTTATTTGGACAAGATAACTTTCATAAAATTAAAATATATAGAAAAACATAGATTTTGTAAGTTGAGATTACTTGAGTTCAATAAGTTTTGTCCGGAAAAATATCCTCTTTTTTCTCTTTCCTCATCCTTTTGCCTTTTATTAATATAGGGAAAAATATTCTTTTTCTTCTTTTTCTTAAATTTTCCCCTCTTTGTGTATAGATTTATTAAATATTAAAATGGAAGATTTGTCATGCATTACTCTTTGTCATGCATTAAATCTAGTAAAGATTATTCCTGACTCTTTATTTATAGTATCAGATGCATATAGCAGAAGAAAAATATCTTATGCATGAATGATGCTTTATGTTGGATTGATGTTTTATTGTCAGATTGATCCTATCTCAATTCTATTTGCATATCCATCTATAACTACTAGAGTTCTGAACTATGAAGCTTCAGTACCCATGATTAGTTTAGTGAAATGTTTGATGACACCCCATCTAACAAGACACTTGATATTATTGATGAAGAAGACATTATGTAGCAAGTCATGTCGGTTTTTTTTTTTTTTTTTTTTTGGTTGAAAATTTATTTTATTATCCATTCAATTACTTTAAACAGAATTTCCATCCACGTAACCCTAACTATTACTAGTGGTTTTAGAAATAATTCCATAAAAACACAAAAAACGACAAGAAGAACAAAGGAAAAGGCAATATTGAAATCTCTGCTTTTAACAGATACGGAGATTTTACTTCATCCTTTCTTTCTTCATTTAACATGATCTCAAATGTAGATTTCAGGAAGAAAATGACATTGCTTAATATTTTCGCATCTTTATTTTCTTATGGCTCTCTCGCATTTTAAGAATCATTAATGTTAAACATATGAAATCTGGAAAAAACATATTAGAATGTCCGATACAATTTTCTATCCTTTTCCAAAGCTCAAAACACCTACTTGTTTCCAAATTTTGCAAGGAAAATGGTTAATGATTTTAAGGTACAATAGTATAATCTATTCATTTGATTATTCAATAAGTTTATTTTGGAATAAAGAGCCAAGAGTTGTGCATCAACTATAAGATACCAACGTGACTCATAAATTCCTGTCAAAAAAATTTTAAAGGAAAAAGCATGAATCCCGAATCACGTCAAAGTTAAGAGCATTGCGTGAAAAGGGGAAAAGAAAGAATATATAAATGGTTCTAAGTTAAAGGAAAAAAAGAAAAAAAATATCTAAGTTAAAGAAAAAGGGAATAAAGAAAAAGAATGTGAAGTGGGTCCAAGTTAAAGAAAAAAAGCAAGCTAAGAATTGGAGCATCGCTTTGTCGGATGGCCAATTTTTTACACCACTGATTAACAAGGGGAAAAATGCCAAAAAAGTCCTAAATCTTTTGCCTTTGTGCCAATTTAGTCCTAAACCTTTTTTTTTTGTGCCGATTCAGTCCTAAACCTTTTTACGTTGTGCCAATTCAGTCCTTTCCGGCCAATTTTGGCCGGATTTTGTTGACTGGACATTGGCCGGTTGACGTGGCTTGATCGGCGCTAACGTGGACAACTTTTAATAATCCTTTTTCTTTTTCTTTTTTTTTTTGTCTTTTTCCTCCAGCCAGTCACCGAGGTCCGGCAACCAACCAGAGGCGACGGCCGGCGAGGACGAGCCTCGCTGGCCCTCGTCGGATCTGGCGAGGTCGAGCCTCGCCGGCCCTCGCCAGCCATGGGCAAGGCTCGCCCTCGCCGAATCTGGCGAGGCTCAACCTCATCAGCCCTCGCTAGCCATGGGCGAGGCACACCCTCGCCGGATCCGGCAAGGTCGAGCCTCGCCGGCCCTCGCCAGCCATGGGCGAGGCTCGCCCTCGCCAGATCTAGCCTCGCCCACGAGGTGGCTAGCGAGGTCGGCCTCGCCCTCACCGGCCGTCACCTCTGGCCGGTCGTCAGACCTCGACGACCGGCTGGAGGAAAAAGACAAGAATAAAAAATAAAAATATTAAAATATTATTAAAAGTTGTTCACGTTAGCGCCGATTAGGCCACGTTAGCCGGCCGGTGTCCAATCAGCAAAATCCGGCTAAAATTGGCTGTAAATGACTGAATTGGCACAACATAAAAAGGTTTAGGACTGAATTGGCACCAAAAAAAGGTTTAGGACTAAATCGGCACAAAGGCAAAAGATTTAGGACTTTTTTGGCACTTTTCCCGATTAACAAGCCTAATTTAATATAAAAAAACTCATTATTAGGTTAATCTCAATTCTAACCCAAATTTTGTTTCATGTTAAAAAAATTATCAACTTTCACTTTAGTCCAAATCTACCCCTGTTAGCTCTTTGTTCGAAAATTGTCATTGATTTTCTTCAATATTATTGATATTATGAGGTTGCTATTGTTTCATACAAGGGAGAAAATATTGATGAACACACAAGTTTTGATAATGAGTCTCTAATTGGTCTTGATGTTCATAATTTTGAAGAAAATAGTTTCAATATTTGGACACGTGGACAAATTTAGGACTATGGTAAAATTTGGTGAATTTTTTTAGACAAAAAAATTCATGGAAAATTTGGAATCGGAACAAAAGTTGGGAGTTTTTAGAGAATTAGAACCTCATTAACATGACCTAAAAAGGACACATGATTGTAAGCTTATTCAAATTGAGTTTAAACGGAATAACTTTTTATACACAAATAAAGAAATGTGTTTTGTGCTAATTGACCTCTTCAATCTGTCTATGTGTTGACACCCAAATTTACCCCTGAAACTAGGGGTAAGTGGTTCCTGATTCCGGTTCGGTTTCGTCTGGAACCTAAAACCTACCCTCGGGTACATGTTCCTCAATTTTTGGAACCTGAAACCTACTCGTCAAAACCAAGAACCTAGAACCTACCTTGTCACAGGTTCCAGGGTCGGTTCTAGGTTCCAACAGGTTCTTTTTTTTGGTTTCATATTCGTAGTGGACGCGAATATTCGGAAGCCAAAATAATTCAATAGTTTTTTTTTTGGTAACCCAGGGAATCCCGTAAGTCGACAGCCAACGAGCAAACCTTGGGGGAGAGACTGCAGGACCCACCACCACAGTACTCCAGGTAAGAATCCCTAACGACACCTCTGGGATTCGAACTCCTCCCCTTCGTGAGGGGGAGAGAGCCCAAGCTACATGCGCCGCTAAGGGCGGTGGTGAAATAATTCAATAGTTGGTCCTCCATTTTCAGTATTTGCCAATACACAACAATGTGAATCTTTTACATCCGAATAGACAACTAAATTCATAGTTTTCTAGAGAAAACATTGTCTAATGTATAATTTGGTGATTCCTTATGGTTAATGTGTTTCATAATAATAAATACGGTTGCATAATAATGAAGGTTGAGCAACTGTCGGTGTTGCTCATCTTAGTTAGGCAAAGGAGCAATCTATCACTTGAGCAAAAATGTGGAGGAAAACCTACCGTCTCGTCGTCGATCAGCCGGTAAGCCCCCGCCCGAGTCTCCAAGGGCTCATGACCTCGTACAACCTTCTAAGATGTCTAACTCTTCACATTTCGATAATCTTCTCCATCACTGACCATCTCATCTTTGCTATCCTAATCCACACCAGGAGCAATTTCTCCTGCAATCACCAGCATACGAGCAATCTCAATGCCGATGATAAAGATAGTGATGCAGAAATTATCGTACAAACCCAAAGGTTTACGGAAGTTTATAGCACATTATTGTAGTGATACGAGTTATCAGTGCGGTGAATTATCAAATTCAAAATCAATAGAAAGAGCGCACCTTGGCATTCCTATTCGTGTTATTTGCAGTTGCTTGAGCACGAGCATTAGCTAACCTCCATAAGCCTGTCCAACCCAATCTTGCCGCCCTCGATGTCAAAGGGGGAAAGGTCGGGTTTAAGGATACTTGATCACGAGAGTTCCCTCACAAGATCACGAGCTCTCCCAAGCTCGTATGCCTCGCGACGAGTTTATTTATGCGATCTAGTTATTTATGATAACCTAAAAATAGACGGGAGTCGGCACTAGCCTCGTTTTGGGGGTTGGCTAGAAAACCCAATCAAGGGTTGGGAGTGTTCCCTCAATTCCTACGCAACCAAATATCTAAGTTCGGGGACTTGGGTTACACTAATATTTCTATTAATGCCCTTTCGGTACCTAAACAGTATATTGTGTTTTCCTAAAATGTCCATGCATTTCTTTTTATATTTTTGGGGTCATTTGTCCTAAACTAAATGATCATGCGTGGTTGGTCATTTTCATTCTATTCTATTTCTAGAAGAACAAGAAACGAAAACAATCAATGGAATTGAAATTGCAAGATAGTAAGTAAACAATCAAAGAAAGCAGCAAATCTATCATCCAATCCTAAAAAATACAAAAGAGAAACACAATTGAAAAAAAAAAAAGAGAGAAAGAGAGTAAACCCGCAACTCGTCGGGTTTTATACAACAAATGGAACCCGAGACATATTTCAGGAAAACAAATAGTACATGACAATGGTCAGGATGGCCATCGATCTCCACCATCTTCACGCTTTATCCATGTTCAGGGTCCTATTCTAAGCCTAATCTGAGAAACTTATAACTAGGTACATACAAATGAGAGAAACAAGAATGCACATCAAAACAATCAGCATGCAAGATATTTTAAAAGAAATCCTAGAATGAAATCATAACAAAGAAATCACAACAAAAATCATCAAACATCACACATAAGATCAAAGCAATTGGGGTAGAACCCATGGATAATTGGCTCTAAGAAAAGCACAAAACATCAAGCACATCATGAGGAACAACTTTCATGAATGAAGCTTCCTAAAATGTATCAGGTTCAAGTAAGGTCAAATTCATGACCGTAAAAAAGCAACAATCGCTAAAGCATGCAAATCAATCATAAGCAAATCAGAAAATGATGCATGGTAACTGATTTGTTAAGCCACCTAATCAATGCATGAAAATTATGAAATTTGAACGTGACATAAGGCAAAATGTGAAGAAAAAGATTGATTAAGACATTTAACCCTAAATCCATGTGCAAAAGGCCACACAAATCCATTAACATTGATACATGACTTGTCATTAGGAGCAAAATGCATAACAATTTCAATTGCAACATATTGACTTGATGCATGGTTTTTACATAGTAAATGATCCTCAAATGAGGCACGTTATACATCAATTCTCAAAAAAAGAATATCATCAAATTTAGCATGCATAATATTCTAAAAGATTCAAGAATGCATGCACGCCCATTGTTGAAACCTAGATTTTGACGCCCGTTTGGTCATTTATCGCTTTAAAAATTAGGGTTTAATTTTATCCAAAAAAATATATTAATTGCGTAGCATATAGATTTATGTGCATTTTTATTATTTTATTTTAATTGGCATTTTATTTATTGGACCGGTGCGGATGGCTTCACATTAGTTGGATTAAGCCCACAAAAAGAGCAAATTAGCCTAAGCCCGTTGCTTTTTAATTAATTAATTATCTTATGAAAAATTGAGATTTGATGCGATATTACGGTGGTTTTTGACATTTAAAATAATATTGCAATCTTATCTTTAGTCTTTTGGTGGTAAAATCGTTGGGAATATTAAGGAGGATAAGGAATAATCTAAAATATTTTGTTGCGGATAGAGATTTCAAAAGATTTTAGAGTTGGATAATGGAGCTTTATCTTGAGTGAATTATCTGGAAAATCTTCACAAAAATTTTAGATTATCTTCAATCGCTGAGTCAATATATGAAATCTTCGTGGGTAGAATAGATTGATTTTTCTTGCTCTATAAAAGGGGGGTCTCTTCTCGAGGGGGTGGAGAAAAAAATTGAAGAAATTTCTCCTCCGGTTGAGAAGAGTGAAAAAGTCTTTTGCAGAAAGTACAAAGGAGAGTGACGAGAGAGAGAGAAAGAGGAGGTCAGCGGGACCCAGCAGCAGGAAAAGGGAAAAAGAGCAGAACACTGTTCATCTTCCTCCTCTCGACCGCGACTACTGTGGTGCCTCGACCTTTCGATTAATAGCACCGGACACCGCCTGCTGCCCGGGCCACCAGCCACCTCCGAGTCGCCGACTGCCACTCCTCTGCCGGCGGCGCCGCTTCCCGATCCGCTCAAACCCTCCGCCCAGATCTGCTCGAGCACCAGCGGCACCACCCTCCACCCGCAGCCGCGAAGCCACCGAGCTGCACCGGTCGCCTCATCAGCACCGCCTCACACCAGTGACCCGCGACCCCACTGCACGCCGCTCGGACCTCCACCTCAGCACCTCGCCTCCTGTCCGCTCGGTGGCCGAAGCCCGCCACGCCTGAGCCCCGCTCCGACAGCTCGCTCCGTCCGACGCCACGCCACCACACTGTGATCCCGCACCCCCGCGCCGCTGCAATCTCGCGCCTCTGCAACGCCCGAGTCGATCCGCCTCGCTACGTCACCACTGAAAACCACAGCAACCAGCTCATATCAAGTCATTTGCACAGAAGGTCATCCGAAACAGAGAACACATCAGAACAATTTTCCAGATTCTGGACTAGACTTTGGACATGCAAAAACCACATCAAATGAGGTCCAATCAAGGCATTCTATAGCTCATTGGAAAGATATTTGCACTGTCTTCGACCTTCATGAAAACTTCAAACACAGAAAACCACAGCAACCAGCTCATATCAAGTCATTTGCACAGAAGGTCATCCAAAACAGAGAACAAGTCAGAACACAACAAAGGATTAGGTATGCTTGTAATCCACATCATTTATACGGACTAACTACACATCGATGACTTGCTCGCCCTACCTATAAAAAGAAGTTGATTATAGAGACTTTCTGTGCCCATAATGGAGATTTCAGCACCGATACGTATCAGTATACCCTTGATGCTGAGGAAGGATAGTAAAATCCACACTTCCAGCTAATAAATTGAACTTAATGGCAGAGACCTTGAGCCCTAAGACCCCAACGTACTCTGTAATATACTCTGCAGAGCTGACGAGAAACGCCGTCTACAACGGAAATCTCCTCCCACCAAGTTCAAAACAGAACCACCTCATAGCATGCAAGCCGTCTATATACATGAAGCGCACAAGCACGCCTGACTAAGGAACCGAATCTGTAGCTAAGATAGAACAGAGCAGCTTGAAACAAAAACCTAACCACGATCCCAATCTTCTAACTCCACGTTCGTGAGACCGTGGCGCCAAAACCAAACTAACCCGCTCTAATAGATCGCTACGGCTTCAGTCCTTTCAAAACAGAGAAAGGCCGAGACCTAAAATCCAAGACCGAGGACGACGCGCCGAGACCTCAAGAGCTCAAAAACATCACCACACCGGGAAGCTACCGTGACACCGCGGAATTAGAAATTCGGAAAGGGAGCGAGTTTTACCTCCTTCCGGTTCCCTAGCGAACCAGCGTCTCCATTCCGGAGGTCGATTCAGCAGCGGCGGAAAAGAACATACATCAGCGCATCGGACGAAGGAAAATGAAGAACGGAAGGCGATCCGCAATCCCGAAGCTCGGAGCACGGCGTCAGAGCCTGAGGCGAGCTGCGAAACCGCGAGCTCGGAGCGAGTTCTGCCGCTGGAGGAGGCGCTTCCGGCAGGGGGGAGGGAGCTTGACCGGTAGAGATTGCGATGGAAGCTCTTCCTTCTCGTTCCAGATAGAGAAGAAGCGAGAGGGTAGAGAAGAGAGAGAGAGAGGGTCGAGAGAAAGGAGAGAGGAGAGAGAGTCGCGATGTAGAGAGTAGGGGTGAGCGGTTTCGATTCCGTCTAAAACTTGGAACCTACCCTCGGTACAAGTTTCAAAAAATTTGGAACTTGGAACCTACCTGTCAGAACCAAGAACCTGAAACCTATCATGTCACAGTTTCAAGATCAATTCCAAGTTCCAACATGTTCTTTTTTCTTTTTCTTTTTTCATTTTCAGATTTGAACTATAACGTACGCGCATATTATCGGAATCTTCAGCATAGTCAAGATGCTGGCTGTCACCGATCTTTCTTCTCAAACCATATGTTTTTATCAAAACATGGAAATCCTTTTTGTAAGTCCGTGAAGAAGTTCTGCTATGCTTAACCTGTTAACAGCAGGTTCATATTAGGAGCAAATCTACCAAAAATCATGCTGGTGCATATTTATGTTTTCAAGCACTTAAATACCCCTATGAACACAAAAAAACCTAATCCAATCCTTAGAACAAAAGAAAACAACAAACTCACAGAAAAACGTAGATTGGAGCGGTAGAATGATGTAAGCACAATCTTTGTCTCCTTTGACATGCAAAGGCACTGAATAACATCTTCTCGAACACCATTAGTAGCAGTAGCAGTCAAAGCCATCAGTGGGATGTCAAATTTCAAGAACTTCATCTTGAAGGTGCTGAAGTTCTCTCTTAACACAGATAGTTTCCTAAAATGTGAAAAAACTTCAGTCAGGAAAGAATCCTTACCATAATCTTTAAAGCTCACATGACTAATGCTTGAAGTTGTGAATAAGCATGACCACAAAGAGAACAGCAAATCAATGACTCTAAAGCTCACATGACGATCAGTATTTTAAACAGACACATCTCATAATCTTTAAAGCTCACATGACTAATGCTTGAAGTTGTGAATAAGCATGACCACAAAGAGAACAGCAAATCAATTACTCTAAAGCTCACATGACGATCAGTATTTTAAACAGACACATCTCACGTCTTCCAATGGAACACATCACAAACTTGAAAATAAACTGAAGAACTTAAAGTTCATGGTTAAATCAGCCATAAGGAAAAACAACTGGCGGCAAGCATGTCACTTTACAGATTGCAAATGTTAGCGAGTGTCGAAAGAAGATGGTTGTGATCGAAATAGGGGAACAACCATGGCGAAGCTAAGGGAACCAGTCAGTTAATTAGCTGAACAAGGGAGAACTCATGATCCAAACCGAAATTTCAGATTACGGCAGGTTTACTTCCCAAATTTGATCGGACAAACACATGTGCAGACATGAGCTCACCGCCCAATCAGTTCACGCCAAACCCAAATCCCAAAATATGCTGCGGCCGACCAAAAGAGCAGACACAGTAGGAGGCATCGGAGATGCTCATCTAAGGTCAAGATACGCATCCCAACCTTAAGAGAAAAACAGGAAAGCGACATCCATCCGATAAAGCAAGAGCAAAGATGCATATGTACCAAGAACACAATCAAACACTCCATATGATTAAACTCAGGCCACACCCATCACTTGGCAAGATCCCTCAAATCAACTGTCGAGCTTGAGTTCCCAAGCAGAGCCAATCAAAAAGATAAAAAATTCAACAAAAGGAAAAACACCCAGATGAAAAAAAAAAAAAAAAAAAAAAGGAGAGAGAGAGAGTACATGAGTAAGAGAGAGGTGGACTAGATTTGGGGTGGACAGGTGGGGAGTTGGAGATCTGTATATGATTGCAAGTGAAGACGTGGAGGATGTAGTAGCCGGGGGGAAGCAAAACCGATTTGAAGATCGAGATGATAACTTCCCGAACTGCGTCGAGTTGCCCTGAGCGTGCGGCTGGGCGAGTAGCTTCAGGGAGGCTCGGCCAAGGGCGTCAAGACTCGGGGGAGAGACTCAGAGATTTGGGTAGCGACTGGCGTCCGGCGGCGTCCGGCGGCGGCGGCGGCCTCGAGCGCGAGCGGTGTCCGGCGGCGAGACTCAGAGCGGCGTGACCGTGTGTGTGTGTGAGGTCTGAATCGATTTTGCAAAAGATACGAATGAAGATCATCTTCTTCTTTTAGAGCTCTAACTTGTTCCGAAACCGGTTCCGGTTCCGGTTGAAACCGGAACCGGAACGGGGAACCAAACCGGACCCTCCTCTTGTTCGGTTCTGGTTCCCGGGTAACTCGGGAACCAGGCTCACCCCTAGTAGAGAGGGAGAGAATCCCCGCGGGAGAGAACGTCCAAGAGAGAGAAAATGGAACTGGAATGGCCTCCCCGTCCGCGAGAGAGAGAGCCCCCTTTTGGCGAAGGCCCCCGTCCGTTTTTTTTTTTTTTTTTTGCTCTTTATCTTTTATATTTTTGCAAAATGGATGTTTAAAATGTCAACAAAAATTCGGGTGTCAACAGTGTTATTCGCAGTTGCTTGAGCACGAGCATTAGCTAACCTCCATTGCAATAATGAGCTGTGCAAGATGCGTAACTTGTGAATCTCCTCTTCTTGCACAGGCGACACCTTCCTCTTTGGCTTGAAGTACTTCAAAACCTTACTAACTGCACCGCCATTGCCACCACCTCCATTTGTTTTGCTCTCTGGTTTCTTAGTACTAGCCCTTGGTGCATTGAAGCCAGAAGAAACCTCCATCGCTAACGATCCCGCCCACAATAAACTTTGTCCGGGAGATAAAGCCCACGCCGAGGGCGAAGGTGGGGCCGATCGTGTCGTTCTTGATACTACCAGCCCAGAGGGATTACTTTGCTGGCGTCTCTTGAGCGTGGCTAAACTTACATTGCCACTGGTGTTGTCCTCATCGCCATCTCCGTTGTGGCCTGATGATTTGGGCCTCGGTTTGGAAGTCGATTTGGAGCAGGCAACGGTGACTCTTTGGCTAGGGGTGCGAACTTCAGAGCTCGACATGGCGGTTGGAGCTCCGCTGCTACTGTGGACAAGGTGCAGTAGAGGCGACTGCACCATCGACAGTGGCGGTGGGGACAGGCAACGGCGGTGGCAGTGCAATGGCGACGAAGACACGAGTCTCACAGCACCAACGGCAGCACGGACGGCACGGCGAAGACGACGGCGGTCGCAGCTCAACCCACGGCCAAGGGGGGAAGAGCTCAGTTCTAGCGAAGGCGGTGGCGGTTCGGAGCAACGACGGCCCGGACGGTCGAGAGAACAGTGGCAAGAGATGGTGATGGTGGCTTGGGGACAACGGCGGTGGCTCATAGCAGCGAGGGGCGGCGCGGACAGCGCGACAACTCGTTAGGCTCAACGGTGAGACAGCTTGTTGGACGAATGGTGGGTGGTGGTGGTTTGATGGCCAAGAGGTGGTGGTGAGTAGGGCGTGGGGCGGCGATGTGGTGGTGGGTGAAGCAGCAGCCACCGACCAGCAAGGGGAAGGAAGAAGAAGAGAAGAAGGGGTAGGGTTTCGGCCAAGAGAGGGGGAAATAGAAGAGAGAGAGAGAAGAAAAGAAAAAGTTGGGACAACAGGAAGTGACGTGAGGAGGAAAAATGGAAGAAAAGAAAAAAGAGAGAGAAAAAGAAAGGGAAGGGGGAAGAATCGGCAGAAAGGGCGGGGGAGGAAGTGACGTGCTAGGCTTTTTTTTTTTTTTTTTTGAACTCTGATCGGTTCCAGTTCCCGTTCCCATAGGAACCAGAACCGGAACGCTGGTTCCCTGTGTCAAGGAACTGGGAACCGGACCGAACCCTTCGGTTCAGTTCTCCGGTTCCCGGTTCTACCTAGGAACCGTGCTCATCCCTACCTGAAACCATGTGCTGGCCACAAAGGAATATTAGATGAAACGTCCCATTTTGGTTCACAAAATTAAAGGTGAACAGCTTTTGTGGGGGCTACTTAAGCTGAGCCTCAATGGGATTCCAAAGGCCAACTCTAGAGTTGATGCCCAAGTAATTGATGGCCACATGTCAAGTTATGAGGATGGTGCACTAGATTTGAAGATTAAAACACTAGCACTAGAACTCAAGCAAGAATAACCGCCGCAAGAAATGTGCATAAAAATAGGAAATAGTTATTTGCTTGATGAGCAAGCTGCACGAGCATCGTCGATAGGTCAAGAAGCGGTTGTTAAAGGATAAGGTCATCTAGAAGAAATAAAAAAAAAACGTGGAGATTGCAAAGAGTAGTGTCTAAGGAAGAGCAACTGACTGAGGAACATCAGTCCACCCTATAAATACTGCAGCCTCTTCATTGAGAAAGCCCCCCACGCGCAACACAACAATTATCTTTACTTATATTTACTTTATCGTATCTTAGCTGTAACTTTCAAGATTCTCATCGTTGATTAAATTTCGGCATGTATCTCAATCTGGTCCAGCATTATCGCTTAAATTACGATGTTGTTCCACAAAGCCCAGCATTGTCGATTAAATTCCAGCATTTTGTTTTCTATCCAAGAGTATTGTTGTTGATTAGATTCTAGCTTTACACCTAAAATAAGCTATGCTATAGATTAAACTCTGATGTAGTTTGGGTTCAGAGCGTAGGCTATTCAGCTATTAGTACTCAGGTTACTCATTGATTAGATTCTAGTGTAATTTGTGTTCAGGAGCAGTTAGTCTTTGAGTCATTTGGGTATCGGTTGTCAAGGTTGTATATATAAGTTGAGAATAAAATTCCCCTTTGCATTTACATTCTCTATTCAAGCTCAACATACAACCTGAGTCTCCTATAATAAAATCAAAACGTAACGTCTGGTGAAAGATTATTCACAGAATTCAAAACCGGTGAAACATCATTTTGGCACACCCAATGGAACCAATTGTGTTGGGTTAAGAGAGTGTTATGACACGGACTCAGAGTCGAATCAAATTGAATAGCGCCACTGATGAACAAATACTCATGGCTAAGAACAATACGCAAGCCGAGTCATCATCAGCCTAGCTTCCTCAGAACGAGGCCATAAACCAATTTCGATAGGAAGGAGCTAACATCTTGAGACAGCTCATCGAAGAGAAAAGACAGGCAGACCTCACGCCGATCATGCTCTCCACTATGAGATGGACAATCGAAGAAACCCAGAATGAGTTTGCTTATTACATGGTCAAACGAATGACTGATGTGGTTAGGCTTTTAATCATCAATACTTATCACGAATGTGCCTAAGGATAACATGGGGTCGCATTAGGACCAGTTCAGCCTCAATCAGCCTACGTTCCCGTTTCAATCGGATATGCTCTTGTATTATCAACTTCTCAAGTAACATTGAGTAATGTAGGGCAATCCGCATCAACTTGGCCTCCTCGTGCCAATGAACTAGGTCTTACTCTTAGAGAATAATTGAGGAAAATATGTGCGCAACTCTCGAGGTGTTCTCAGTCTTTGAGTGCTTCCTTAGCTACTTGCTTTATTTGGAAAGTTTTCCCTTCTATAGGTTTGGTGTTGACTTCTCTTACAGCCCAAATTCATTTCAGCATGACATGTCTACATTTTGGATGATTATTTTTGTTTCTACTGAGCTCATATCAGACTTCCATCTCGGGAAGAAATACGCTTTGAGCTTTGAGGCATACAACCTTCACTGTTGCACTCGTCAGTTTGGGTTAACTCAAGGTACGCTTATGCCAGTAGTTTACTCCATGAATTTTCCTCCCACTTTAGCTGGACAAAAGACTGTCGTCATATGTTATAAAGAGATCACCCGACACATATTGAGGGGGTTCAAATTCTTTAATTGTTTCGGGCTCCACTTAGCTATAAAGCCTTTGATCAATGGTGGGAAGAATATGAGGCCTTTATTTTCCATGTGACTTGGGGTCAGTAATGTCAAAAGTTATTCGATATCCAATAGTTATATCTCATAGTTTCACGAGGCTTGGGACACCAAACCTACACTAGGAGGATGTACCATTGACGCCAGTAGAAGGTTCACTTTCACCTATTGAATACATCAACGATTCGATGGGCGAGTCACAGTCTTCTCACAGTACCCATTCTTCGGGTATATTGTCTGTTCACAGAATTTATGTCTTCGGGGCAAGTAACTCGCCAGCAGAGAAGACTCTCCCATCTATCGATAATAGCGACATCCAGAGCAAATGGGCGAGGTTGTATAATTTGTTGCAAGAAGGATATGAGGTCATATGCGAAACTCCCGAAGTTGAGCATGAGATCAAATCTTTGCTCGCATATTTGACCAACTTGCCTTACCCCTTGCCATGTCACGCCTTGAAATTTACCATTAATGAGCTTTTTACTTCATTCAACTCTGCCTTAGAAGCTTACAAGACAAATGTGAAGTCCATCAAGGCCGTCGAGGAGCGAGATGAGGCATTATTCCTAAAGGAGAAAGAACTGGTGCAATCTTTCAGGCTTCTTGAGACTTATCGCGGTAACGCCAGCATTTCACCACCAGTTCTGATCAACCTATACCAATTAATCTCTGAGCTTGAAGTCACATGTGAACGATAACTCAAGCCCTCTCTAGTGACCTTGTTCAGAAAGACAAGCTCTTCGAAACTAATTGCGACCAAGAACTAAAGCTCCATAGCTTTACTTCGGAGCTACGACAACACTTTGTGTAACCTTGCAGGCCACATGTTATCTCTTTTAATGTTGTTTCCCCTTTTGATGTTTTCTTTTCGATAGCATAATCATCAGTGTATAGACTACTGACGTACGACTTTCCTTCGATATGTTATTTGCTGATATCATAGCTAGCATGCACCTATCTGTTGTGTGCCTTATCCATAGCTATAATATCTCTATTTATGATCTCCAGTGAACATCTCGCGCCGTATCTGCGGTGTCATGATGATCGGGGATTCAGTCTCAGTAGGTTGTATCTTTATCCTGATGCACGCCTTTGTCTCGGTATCACTGAGGGTTAATTCAAAGATGAATTATTTATGATGATAAATGCAATCTTTAGGAAAACTTTATTCAAATAGTGATATCCAGGTAGTTTTTTTTTTTTTTTCAATTCAATAACTATTTGAATTGAATGATTTCTTATGAGTATTTGATATTCGAAGAAGTCTAAGATTGTTGAATATATCCTCTCAAGTTACTTGAAGATGCAATGTAGATTCAATACAAAGAACTTTTTTCTTCCTAATATTTAGAAATTAAAAAATAAATAAAAATATTGTATTCATCCAATAAAAAGAAAATTGAGGATTAAAAGAAGCATCCGTGTAACATGGGCATCCATTGGTGCTCACACATTTTAATCCATAAATAACCCATGGGTATTACCATCGACTGGCGACTTGTCATCATGATTTTGCTCCCATAATAATTGCGCTATAATAACTATACATTACTTGTGACGCTCGCACTTCTCCCTTGAGCATGATCCTATACATTTATGCCATCAACTTCGACTTTGAGATTTCTTCTATCCACTATATAAACCCTAGTGAGTGCTTATGGAGTTCCTCATCGTTCAAAATTTGATTGTTGAAAGTGTTAACTAGACTGGTCAAAGCTTTCTTTACTCCAACACTCATGGCAAACTCTTCTTCCTTCTCTTTCAGCACTGCATCTTCCAAGGATGCTTTCTTGAACCTTTGGAGGAGGTTGCTCGCGAAGCTCGCTTTGACCTTCGCATTCTTGGTCGACCACTCTGAAAACCTCGAGGAGGTCATTAAGCTCATCCATAATGGCGAGCCTACTCACCTTCCTCCCACGCATCGCTTCAGGGAGGATTACGATGAATTCTACCGCTTTTTTGCGAAAGTACTAGACTCATCCATGAAGAACTGGGGCATCATCTCTTCTTTCCACAAGTTGGAAGATGAAGTTAAAAGGGGCGTCGACTACAATCGACACCTCCAAAAAATTCGTGACGGGTGGTGCCGGGCCAAGGATGATGTCCAAAAGATGATGGAGTGGATAATGGCCTATAGGGATGACGTGACCAAGGAGAAGGCAAGGATCCAAGCACGAGGTCCTGACCACTTTGTGCCTCCCGAGATACCTAGCCTGCTGACCATTCTGGAAGAAGAGATCGTCATCTGCCAACAGATGATGACGAGCCTTGGAATGAGGGCCCAGGCATGTCAGGATGCACTCGTGGACTTGGACAAGCTCAATGCTCAAAGAGAGTCGATCCTGGAGGGGAAACACCTCGCCTACCACCAGGTTATGGAAGAGAATAGGGATATAGAGAGACATTTGGTTGATTATTTCTTGAGGTTTAAGAGTCACCTAGGCCTAGATGAATAAACTCTTGTCTGTACTAGTCTATTTCCTCTTTGTAAATACAGTGGAAAATAACATTTTAGACTTTTCATATCTTGGGATGCTTAAAGACAAACTTACGTGCATATAAAGCTCGTTCAAACTGGGCAAACTTTAATCAATGTTTGCACCCTTCGAATAGTTCCATAATATCAACGAACCCTTTATATCCTAGGCTGCTTAAAGATAAACTTATGCGTAGGGGCTTATTCAAACTGGGTAAATACTAATCAATGTTCGCGTCTTTTGAATAACTTTATAACATCAACGAACCCTTCGAATCAGCGCCTAATAGCCACAACACTTAGGATTCCACCAATCTATCAATAAGCATCATCTCTTCCCAAGAAATCCGTTATGATAATGAGTTTCAAAATCGCGCCTTTTCGAATTCTGGCTATCCCTCTCTCTATATATATACAGAGGATTGTAGTCTAGACAAAACCATCCATCTGTACACATTCATCCATACGCCCAAACCTTCTCATCCTTCTGTTTCATTCAGTCCTTCGAAGGCATGGCAAGTCGGTCTTCTTCTTTAGCTTTATCCTCGTCAAATGACAAGTGTTGGAATTTTGTTTGTTAAAACAAAATGAGTGCTTTTTACTTTGTCCCACATAGAAAATGTGGGAGCAGGAGGATTAGTTTATTAATGTGGAATTTCCCTTTTGTAGTTAAAGGAGTGATTAGGTGGGGCTAGACCTCACCATACCCGCGTGCAGGTGCGCGGATAATTGCGCGATTATTTGGCCCAGTTAGCACTTAGCACGCTCGCAGTTTAATTAGCATTAATCCCTTTCTTTTTATTTATTTATTTATTATTTTATTTTATATTTTAGTTCAAAGGTTGCCTTTTAATTTGAGAATTTCGGAAATGAAATATAAATGAAAATTCGAAATTCTATTTAAAAAAAAAAAATAATTATTCCGAATTTTATTTGTGTCTTTTCAAGACAACCTTTGGAAAATTACTTATTCGGTTTTAATTTTTCCGAAGGATTGCAATTGTTCGTTTTTCGACTTCTTCCGAAGAGTCGCATTTGTTTATCCGAACAATTTTCTAAAGACGTGTTTGTTCGCAATTTTCACGAAGAGTTGCAAGACTGTTTCATATATATACTTGTCATTTTTCGGAAAGAAAAGTGGTGGTCATTTTCAAGTCTTCTTTCTGAAAAACTGCAGCCAATTTTCGATTGTTTCTTAGAGAGACCTTGGAGAAATACTAGAATTGCTATTTAGTATTCTCATCCGAGACTTTGTTGTATCCTGGAGGATTTTTGCCGGTGACCATTAGCAACGTTGTGAGGCAAATAAATCCTTAAAAAAAGTGATATCACGCCTCAAAGTCCGAGTTGTTTTACTCGATCCGATTTCATTGTACTACCCAATTTCGAAGCATATTTTACCAACAACAAGTTCCTTGCCTCCTGGAGGGATCTTCTTCGGAAGCTAATACTGACTTTGGCCGTAATTTGCAAACAGCCAAAGATCATCGAGGCCATCCGAAAGTTGGCCTGGGACTGCCGACCCTCCAACCTCTTTGGTGACCATCCCTTCTTGCAGAGGTTCGAGGAATTCATGGTCACTTTTGACCATGACCTTGCATCCTATCAAGGCAACTAGTCGACCATTGACTCCTACGAAGCTGTGAAGTGTGCGCACCAATCCAAACAAGAGGAAATAGGGTGCTTAGAGATAATTTATGATGAAATAGTGAACGTCCGAAGTTCTCTTGACATCCTGCACCTCCGACTCCATCGTCTTCATTCTTACTCGACTATCAGGGAGATGGATTTAGTCAAGAGGTTGGAAAAAGATCTGAGTTCATTGGAGAGAGAAAAGGTCGCATGGGACAGAGCGGTGCAGGCTAATACCTAAGAGGTGCTCAACCCACAACGTAAGAGCACTAAGACCCTCATCAACCAGATAAACGATCTTGTTGAAAACCGGTTCTTGATTTCAAAAGATATATGGAATTTGAATAAAAAATCTGGCTAGGGTTGTAAATATAATGACAACTTAATGACAGTAGCACCGCCTCTTTTCCTCATTGTGTCATTCGCTTTCTCACATTTCCCACATAGTTGGGTAACACCTTTTTAAAAAATTTCCATTAATTGTCCATGGCAATTTCTTGTTATCGACTTCCATCAAACGATAAGCATTTCCACCAAAAACTTCAGTAATAACATACGGTCCTTCCCAAGTTGGCGACTATTTGCCAAATCTCTCATTATCCATGCTCGTTGGCAAAATAGTTTTCCATACTATGTCGCCAATGTCAAATCTGTTCTCTTTTACGTGCTTATTGTAAGCCTTTGCGATTCTATTCTTTTGAAGGACAATTCCTCTAAAGCGGCTGCCCTGTTTTTGCCTAACTCTTCAATATTGCTATATATGAGTTCATCATATTCTTTTTTGGCTAATTCTCCCCAGAGTCTTACCCTTAATCATTGGACGGTAATTTTTAAAGGGCAATACGGCCTCCTGACTATATATCAACATATAAGGACTAACCCCACTCGCAGATCTCTTAAATATTCGATAGGCTCATAAAACCGTCGATAACAAAAAATCTCATTCCCTTGGGCTGTCTTTCAAAAGTTTCTTACTTAAATTAATAATTACCTTATTGGAAGCTTCGGCCTAGGCATTGGCTTGAGCGTAATAAGGCATTGAATGGACCATCTTAATCTTTCTTGACTTAGTAAAATCCAACACTTCTCGACCAGTAAAAATTGTCCCTTGATCTGTAGTTATTAACTCGGTAATGCCAAACCTATGAATAATATATTCCTCGATGAACTCTTTAACCGTCTTTTGTGTGATATTTTTATATGATGCGGCCTCAACCCATTTTGTGAAATAGTCCGTGACCACTAATACAAAACTAGGCTTTTTAGATGAGGGTAATTATATTTTCCCAATTATATCCATCGCCCATCCTCTAAATGGCCAAGGTTATTTATGGGCCTCATTATCAAGGCTGGCACATGTTGGACAAGGCCATGCTTTTGACACATTTTACAACCCTTAGCATAGTCAATACAATCCTAGGTAATAGTTGGTCAGAAATAACCATGTTGACGCGATAGCCATTTCATTTTGACCCCAATTTGATGTGCGCTGCATATGCCTTCATGTACTTCTACCATTACGAACATAGAGTCGCGCTTCCCTAAACACTTCAATAACTGACCATCGATAGTCTTTCGATACAGATTGTTGCCAATCAAAAAATATTTATTGCTTTTCTTTTAAAATTTTTGTCATTGGCAACTTGATTTTTCAAATACTCAATAAATGGGATTCTCCAATCTTTATCGGGTGTACCGTTGCCTAGGTCTTGTGCTTCTTGAATCAACATGATTCTATTATCAATTGAGCATAATGCCCTTACCTGGGTGATAATATGATCTGCCAACTCTTTAGATATTTTATAACCGGATGCCATTTGAGCTTACTCATTGGCTTCTGCATTCTTATTTCTTTTTACATGAACCAACTGGTTATCATCGAAGTGGTCCAAAAGGCATTTGGCTAACACATGATAGGAAATAACATTCTCATTAAGGCACTAGTACTTTCCAAACAATTTTTTTATAACCAACTGGGAATCGCCTATTACTTTGATAAACTGTGCCTTCATGTAAGCTAAAATGGTTAGGCTAGCAATTAATGGTTCATATTTAGCTTGATTATTCAAACAATTAAAATCAAGCTTAAACATCATTTTTTATCTATGTCTGTGAGGAGAAACTATTAAAATTCTAGCTCCCGCTAACCCAGCAACACTCAATCCATCAAAATACATAGTCCAAGGAACTACCTAGACACACCCCTCTACATGATCCTCAATCTAGATGCCTGGATACGCCGTAATAAAATGTGCCATTGCTTGTCCCTTTACCGCCTTAAGCAGGATGTAAACTAAGTCAATTTTTGAGAGAGTAAATGCCCATTTGGCAATTCGACCCCTTATTATTGGTCGAGTCAGCATGTACTTGATTGAGTCTGTTTTATATATTACATGTACCATAGTGGGTAGCATATAATGACGTAATTTTGTACAAGCATAATACAATAACAAGCACGGCTTCTCAATGACTGTGATCTTGTCTCTATATCGTTCGGCATTCGACTCAAATAATAAATTGCTTGCTCTTTTCCCTCGTCATTCTCCTGTGCAAGCATACATTCGATTGTAGTATCAGTGGTCGATAAATATAGTTTCAATGGCCTACCCACCTTGGGTGGTATTAAAAATGGAGGGTTGCTGAGGTACTCTTTTATTTGATCGAACGCCTGTTGATACTTGTCTTCCCACACGAACTACTCTTGATTTTTGAGCTTCGACAATGGGGAAAATACTTCAATCTTCCCTGACAGGTTAGAAATAAATCGACGCAAAAAATTCATCTTCCCTAATATCATTTGAAGCTGTTTTTTGGTAGTTGATGGTGTTAACTCTAGAATTACTTTAGCGTTATTTTTTTTTATCTACTTTGATTAACTAAGAATCCTAAGAAACTACCAATTTTAACTCCAAAAGCACACTTCAGAGGATTCATTTTCAATTTATGCTTTCGCATCCTTACAAAGGCTTGCTCTAAATAAGTCAGATGACTTACCCGGTTTGATTTGACAATAACATCATCAATGTAAACCTCCATCAAGTCACCAATTATGCCGTGGAAAATGAAATTCATCGCCTGCATTCCTTAGCCCAAAAGGCATGACTAACCACTCGAAAGTACCAATTGCTCTTGGACATCTAAATGCAATCTTATGGATATCCTCTTCTGCTATAAAAATTTGATTAATGCCTGAATGGCCATCCATAAGTGATATGATTTTGTTACCAGAGACTGAGTCAACGAGCATATCAGTCATTGGCAGCTGGTACTTGTCCTTGGGTATTACTGCATTCAAATCGCAGAAGTCTATACACATGCTAAGCTTTCCATTCTTCTTTTTCATTGGGACAATATTTCACAGCCACTCAACGTACCATACTATTCGATTAAAATAAATTTCGGGGTTGTGTTTTCTATGAGTATTACTGTTGATTAGATTCCGGCTTTACGCCTAAAAGAAGCTGTGCTGTAGATTAAATTCCATCGTACTTTGGGTTCAAAACGTAGGCCATCAGCTATTCGTACCTAGGTTACATCATTGATTGGATTCTCATGTAACTTGTGTTCAAGAACTATTAATCTTTGAGTCATTTGGGTATCAGTTGTCGAGGTTGTATATACAAGTTGAGAATAAAATTTTCCCTTGCATTTGACATTCTCTATCAAAGCTCAACACAGAATCTAAGTCTCCTATAATAAAATCAAAACGTAACATTTGGCGAAAGATTATTTACAGGAATCAAAACCAGTGAAACACTATGACAAGTTAAGGCACGATTAGTTAAATGAGTTAACATATTACCTTGGTCAATGTGATCTAGTTAGATACACTTAGGCACTCTATTACTCATTTGAACATATTTTTGTAAAAGTTTATTTCTTAAACGTATCATGTTGTGCGACTCATTTATAAAAGTGTCATGTTGGGTTTTTAAAGGTATGATGTGCTTAATAAATGAGTCAAATATGTATGGATGATGTAGACAAATGCATATAAAAAAGCAAACATAAGGGATAAGTACAAAAAAAAAAGTCATAAACTTGTTGTACATATGTCAATTCAATCCTAAATTTTTTAATTTGGTCAATTCAGTCCTAAACATTTTAACAATTTGCTAGTCTTTTTAGCTAATTTTGATCGAAAATCACTAACGTGGACGTTGGCCATTTTATGTGGTACGACCGGCGTTGATGTTGACAATTTATGCAATTTTTTAAAAAAGTTCTGATTTTTTATACAACTTTTTTCTTTTTCTTTTTTCTTTTCCACCATCGTTAGTGAGGGTCATTAGGGCCTCAGCTATGGCTTGCAACCCTCGATGATAGACCCATTAAATGGGTGGGTCGGATCGGGTCATAAATGGTCCGACCCAAATCGACCTATTTAACTCATTTATGACCCATTTATTGCAGTGCAAAAATTTTTACCCATACCTGACCCGACCTATACTCGACCCATACCCAATCCATTTAATTAAACCTAAGAAAGCTTATTTCTTATATATATATATATATATTTAAAATGATAATTATTTTAAAAATCGAATTTTAATTACTTTTTATTTTTTAAAAAAATAAAATTTTTATTATTTTTATTTTTTAAGAATATAATTTTCTTTTTCTTTTCTCTTTTCTTTTTTCTTTTTTGTTCTTCTTCTTCTTTGGCCGGCCACCAGCCACGAAGACAGCCAGCAGAACCGGCCATAGGCGAGCCTCGAGCTCGCCCGGCTCACCGACATCAACGAGCTAAAGGCTAGCTAGATCGGCGAGGCTCGAGCCTTGCCGGACGTCGATGAGGCCTCCGCCTCGCTAGATCCGGCGAGCTTGAGGCTCGCCGGATCCGACGAGCTCAAGTCTCACTAGATCCCGAGCTCGAGCTCGAGCTTGCGAGCTCGACGCCGGCGAGCTCGAGGCTCACCTGGCCGGTCACCGGCCATCATTGTGCCAGCCACCGGAAGGAGGAAGAAGAAAAAAAAAAAATTTAAAAAAAAAATTATTATAATTTTGATTTTTATAAATATATATATATATATATATTTGTAAAGTTAAAGAGGGAAGAGAGAGATTGTGAGGTTTTGGTTGAAAATGGGTTCTAAATCCAATCCACTTAAGACCCACATATCTTAAGTCTTTAATTATTAAACCCATTTAACTAGTTTCTTCAAAGAATAAGTGACTCATATATGACCCATTTATACTTTAAATGGGTCATATATGGATCTAAGACCCATTTTGCCACCTCTACTCACCAATCACTTGACAAGGCCATTGCGATTGCAGGCAAGGCAACCCTCACCCAGTGATCGGCAAAGTTCACCGGCCATTACGAGGCCCTAATGACTCTTGACGGCCACGGTGAAAAAAAAAACGAAAGAAAAGAAATGAAAAGAAATATAAAAAATTCACAAAAATTGTTTATGGTAGCACCGATTGTGTTATGTAAGATGACTAGCGTTTATATCAGTGATTTTTAACCAAAATTGGTAAAAAAAAATGATCGCATTAGCAAATTATCAAAAAATTTAGGACTAAATTGATCAAATTAAAAAGTTTAAAATTGAATTTGAATCCATATAACAGGTTTATGATTTTTTTAGTAATTTTTTTGAGTTCTGAAGGGAAATGATGTCAAATATGGAGAAGTGTTCAAAGTAAATGCTCATGCAAAAGATATTCACACATGGATGAATAAATTTGAAAATAGAAGCAGTGATAGAGAAGACGATGCGTGGACCCAATGCAACCACAACAACTTCCTCGAGATAAAGGCTTGCTCACTCAATCAGTAAATGTGTCACATAATTACTAATTTATGATTTTTTATGTCACAAATCATTTAATAGAACCTTAATAGAAGGTAAATATATCACATGAAAATCAGTTTATGATTTTTTTTGTCACAACAAAAATTTAGAGTAAATGTGTCACTAGTAGTATAGTTTGGAGCTTTTGATATCGCAAAAAAGGTCCAGGATAAATATATGGGCATAGTTTGGGGTTTTAGGAAGTTTGGGAGGAGGAGGTATCTACCAAAGGAGACTGCTGCAACGGGATTTGAATCTACGAAGTGTGTCAAGAGTTTGAACCTTTGCAGTTGAGCCGACCCATTTTGACTATTTATTTGCACTTTACTAATACATAATTATAGAAAGGCAAATAAAAAATTGATGTTTGCCAGCTAATTATGATCATATTCATGTACATATTTTTATGCACCAAAAACTTAGAAATCACTCAATGAGTCTCTTATGGTCGATCGCGCCAGCCAAGTCATTGCTGGTCGCGATTTCTGGAAGTAAGGTCGAGACGCGAGCCCGGATGGCATTGGCAACTGCCTCCCTGGTCGCTTGGTGTAAATTCAATTAATGACTACATCCTTAAATTATTTCATGTAACAGTCATTGAATTTCCCCATGACATGAAAGTAAATTACTTAGCTGAAAAGGAATAACAAAGTACAGGTCAGTTCTCATTAAGCCATTCGAAATAACGCGAGCTTCAACGGTCATTCCAAGAATTACCGTTCACACTGCATAGATGGACAACGAAAGGGAAAAACCACCTTCCTTGCTAGTCATAAGGAAGCACCGCTCATTGCATACCACGAGGATCAAGGGCCTCCAGATATGTTAATGCAGTGGGTTACACAAGTCTCTCGATCACAAATATATCACCAACCATTATGGCAGAGTCGATCATCAGACTTGTGTAACTAGTAACATTTCAAAGCGACATAAGTCAAAAGGAAAAAGGCTCGTTTCATTGGCACCAAACAAGTACACGCCAGTTCTCATTAAGACGGTTAAAAGGGCGGACATCAAAACAACGCGAGCCACAACTCTAATTATTGAAAACCGGATTATGTGGGTAAAAATCCTATTCACAAGCCCAAGTCCTCCTTTCTACATTTGCCAAAAGAAAGAAAACAATGGGACAATAAATAATCAAAATAATACCTTCTTTCCTAGTCATAGTAAAGTACCACTAGAGAGTTCTCGAAAGCCCTTTCATGGCGTAGAATTGACCGGGAAACTCCGAGCAATTTGCGAGGATTGGGAGTCTCTGCAGAATTCGATTCATCAGCCTTGACCTTACGAGCGCTGATGAGCATCCTATTCAAGACGCGCGCCTCTTTAAGGATAAGCTCCACCAGGCCAAGCAAGCAGCTTGAGTGGAGATCGCTGGGATCAAACCGAATGATGTCAACCTGCCTCAAGTGTCGATCCAAGCATTCAAGTTTATCCTTCCACTTTATGGATCCCGAGCATAGCTGCGTACCGAAGGCAAACGCCTTGAAGTCCATATTGAACTCAAGCTGCGCAGTTGACACCGAGAACCAAATGATCGTGATCAGTCTAAAGCATAACAAAGATGAACATTTTCGTTAAATAGACTGTTAAATCAGTGCAACATTCGGGTCTACAGCTAGTAGCTAGACCTTCTCATTGGGCGGGCTCAGGCTGGGCCTGCTTGGGCTCAAACCCCTGAGGTCCTGCCCAACCCCACCCAGGCCCAAACTTGTCAGCTCGGGCAAGTGGACAAGCATGCCAAGCAGAAAAACATGGGTGCCGCCACCTTTCTTTCTTTCCTTTTCTTAAAAAAGAAGATTCTCAGCTAAAAATAAATAGAAATGAGAAAAAATGAAAAACAATTTCAGGGCTTTCTGTTATTTATTTATTTTATTTTTTTTGGTAAAGGTAAGAAATAACTTTCTGTTATTTATTCCATTACATTAACCATGAGTTTTATACTACTTTAGTACCTTTCTCTACCGTACAAGAAATTTGGTCTCATTTGATCCTATTAGTGTTTATATAAACTATCCAAGTAAACATTATTAATAAAAAACACATTATTATTCCTTTCAATAAACATATGGGTTGGCCAGGCAGGGCCTGCATTCTTTGTCCAGGCCCAATTCAGCCAAGCTCGGCGGGCCCGCAGGCCGTCTACCTATTGAACAAGTCCACTAGTAAGAATATTAAAGTTGAAGGTAGAACACGGGGAGAGAGAAACCTCTAATTGATCATAACAGCATTGGAAGAGAATTATGAGATTCTAGATTGCATCTAAAAACTTCTGGCTATTTCCACAACAATGAAAAACAAACCAACCCTTTTTGTCACATTCATAAAAAAGTAAGATGTGCTTCTTGTAAGTCGAGAGCATCAGCAAAAAGGCAGCAGTAAAGACAAATAAGTATACGATTTTTTTTTGGTGGGGGGGGGGACCGAATCAGTTCCTCCATATGATGCTATTGTTCTGTAAATTTTCCAGGCATAGAGGTACAGATACTACTGCATTTACTCAGAAAGACCTAGTTTTGACAGGAATATACCAACTTCCAGAATGGTTGAACCATCTTGATGACCAATTTCTCAGCCTGCGGTGAACATTCTATCATGTTCCATATACCATGACATTCCCATGATCGACAACGAGTGTTTAGTGTTGGGATTAACTGATTCCCCAAAAACCAGATTCAACACTAAATCGAACCCCTAAAATGAATGCGGAAGAAAAGCCCGGAAAAATCACGTATCACCGATCGTAAAGCACACCACGGATTCGAGCGTACCTTGTTAGCCACAGATTAAACACCAATGCTGAAGTTCGAGGAAGAATTTGATCCCGGTCTACCAAGAGGCGTACTGTTGGTTCAAGGGGGAGAAACGTACGTTGGTTTTGGGAGAGGGGAAAAGGAAAAACGCGCGTACGTCCAAAAGGTACGTTTTCTTTTTCTTTTCTCCCTTTATATACGTCTTCTCCAAAAGACATATCCCTTCAGCAAAAGACGTCTCTCCAAAAGTTACGACTCTTCAACGTATCCCTCCATCCATGGGCCCTAATTTTGTGGGCCGGGCTTTCAGACCCAACATGGGCGGACGGGCCTTAAGCCCATCACATAAAACCATCATCTCTCACTCGCACATGGTGGGCTGAACAGGATTCTCTTTACCTCTCTTCAACATTCATACCGGTGAATAATCCGTGCGACCAGTATACTTTGAGAGCTCATTGTCATACATCTGTTAGGAATATATAACAGCTCATAATGGGCATCACACTCTGAGTAGATTTAGTATGCAGTACCCTAGATCGATCGATCACATTTATATCTCTCTTGATCTCTTTTAAACAATGATATATATTGCACAATTAATATTATCCCAAAGACAGTCATAATTGGTTAACCAATGAATACAAAACTAAAATGTGATTTTCCAAATTCGATCTTCCTCTTTCCTTCAAACTCTCAATTTTAGTTCAGCTTGTTTTTCTAGAAATGTCCCATTAGATCGAATCAACTCATGACCATTAGCAACATCCTAAGATAGCAAACACTAAATAGAAATCTTGAGAATAAGTAAGAGTCATGAGGGGACTAAAAAATTGAGGAACTCTTTTCCTCAAGAATCTCACACGACATAAAAGTTGAGATCAAACTTTTTGCCACTCTTATTGGTCGTCTCATGCATACGTAGTATGAAATACGTATTACGGTATTAACTCCTTTCCCATGGAGCGTATGTCTACACCTTCAATACCGTACAGATGATAATTCAGACATACCCAATGTCTAACTTGAGTTTACGTATCTACTCATTCACAAAATTCATCAGAACTCACATCTGGCATCATAGACAGATAAAGTAAAATATGTGGGGTATTTTACTTTCGGACATAATAAGTATTACATCCTCATCTTAACACCCAGTTAATGCGACATATGTATTTTAAGCTTGAGCTTTCGATTATCACCTAGATAATAAGCTTAAAAACAGTCTCATCATACAATAAATAGAGGCGATTACCTGTGTGAGTGGGCTAATCTTATATATGTCCGACATACTTTCTCAACTTAAAATAATGCACTGAGCATTAAGATGCATAAAGATCAAACAAAGATTCATAGGCATTAATGATGAAAAAACACAAATTCATCATATGTGAACACTTTAGGGAAATTACAATCCAGTACATCAGACTCTACGCAATCGTAGAGATTTCACATGGCCACAAAACATATCTCTAGGTACTGGCTTTATCATAAGATCTGCTACCATTCTATGCGTAGATATGTACTGTAAGTTCACATCCTTTCGTGCAACCATATATTTGACAAAGTTATACTTGGTATTTATATGTTTGGTCTTGCCATGATATTTTGGATCTTTGGTGTACACTTTTGCTGCTTGACTATCACAGTTAATCAATAATGAATCTGTAGCATTTCCAATAACACCTAAATGATCCAAAAATCTCTTAAGCCAAACACCTTCTTATACTGCTGCTGATAATGCCACGAACACAACTTACATCGTGGACAAGGCTATACACTTTTGTTTCTTACTGCTCCAACATATGGTGCCATTATTCGATAAGAAAACAAACCCAGAAGTAGATTTTCTTTCATCTAAATCTCCTCCCCAATCAGTATCAGAATAGCCTTAGAGTCGCAAATCCTTTCTTTAATAACTCAGCATATAATCAGCAGTTCCCTTTAGATACATTAGTATTCTCTTAACGGCTTTTCAATGTGCTTGACTTGGATTGGATTAGTATCTTCTCACCATTCCAACTGCAAAACATATGTCAGGTTTTGTACACATCATAGCGTACATCAAGCTTCCAACAGCACTAGCATAAGGAACATGTTTCATTTGTTCCTTCTCTTGTGGAGTCCTTGGACACAGTCTATGGTTCAATCCTTCACTTTTTGCAATAGGAGTGTCTATGGGTTTACAATCACATATCATTCATCTCAAAGTTGGAAGACAACCAACTTTTGACAGTATTGACAAGCTCCATATTGCTTCCGGCAATTAGTATATCATCAACATATAATGATATGATCACAAATTGATCATTGGATCTTTTGATATATATACAATGATCCTCATCTATCATTGTAAAATCATATGCCATTATGGCATTATGAAATCGTATATACCATTGTCTTGACGACTGCTTAAGGTCATATGTCGACATACCTTTTCTTCTTGGCCTTTCACTATGAAACCAGCATGTTGTTCCATATATGTTCATTCCTCTAATTCTCCATTGAGGCAAGCAGTCTTTACATCCATTTGATGTAACTCAAAATCCATACTAACCATTATTGCCAGAATTATGCGAATTGAGGTAAATCGCACTACAGGAGAAAATGTTTCTTCATAATCAATTCCTTCCTATTGATTATACCCATTCGCCACAAGGCGAGCCTTATGCCTTTCTTTCGAGCCATCAGCCTTTCGCTTTATTTTGAGAACCCACTTGTTCCCAATAGCTTTGCGTCCTTTTGGAAGATCAACCAGTTCCCAGACTTGGTTTGATTTCATTGACTCAATTTCCTCTTCCATTGCATGAATTCATTTTTCCTTACTAGGGCAATTCAGAGCCTCATTAATATTTCTTGGCTCATCTTCATCTTGTGGAGCAACCATAAGAGTTTCCCTTTCAATGTCAAAACGTCGACGGGAAATACTTTGGCGACTTGTTCACCGTATGGGAGATTGTACACTTAGCACATCATTGCCCATTATGCTCCCACTAGGATTAGATAATGATGATGTCGTCTCATCATGTGGTTGTAATTGAGAATGAGTTGAATTCAATTCATCACTTCTCATATTACTCCCACTTGAACGAACTCCACTAATATCGTTATCTTGATCCAAGATTCCAAATAGGGAGTAATCTTCCCCTATTTCGTCATTCTTAGGAAATTCATCCTCTAAGAATGTGACATCTCGTGATTCAAATTCAGTTATACTCCCACTTTCCTGCTCATTTATGAACACATACCCTTTCGAATGTTTGGAGTATCTCATGAAAATACTCTTCTTTCCTTTGGGACCCAATTTCCCAAATTTGTGAGAGGACTCATGAGTATAGGCAGCACAACCCCATGGCTTAATAAAATTTAAGTCCGGTTTTCTACCTGTCCATAACTCATATGGAGTGGAAGTAACTGATTTGGAATGCACCCGGTTAAGTATATAGGCAACAGTTAACAACGCATCACTCCAAAAAGTGATATGTAAGTTAGCATGCGCCATCATGGACCTAACCATTTCCAGTAGGGTTCTGTTTCTTCTCTCCGCAACACCATTTTGTTGAGGAGTATATGGAATAGACAACTGTCTTTCCATTCCTTTTTCATCACTTAATTTTCTGAACTCATCAGATAAATATTCTCGACCTCGATCTGATCTCAATGTTTTTATTTTCTTATCCAATTGATTTTCTACCAAGTTCATAAACCTTTTGAAACAACTTATTGCTTCAGATTTATGAGAAATCAAATAGACATTTCCGAATCGAGTATAATCATCTATAAAAGTGATGAAATAAACAGCCCCTTGCCTTCCTCTCACATTCATTGAACCACAGACATCATAATGGATTAAATGCAGAGGAAATTTAGCTCTTTTACCTTTTCCAAATGGTTTCCTTGTCGTTTTCCCTACTAGGCAATGCTCACATATGGGCAAATTGACTTTTTCAATGTTGCCCAACAAGCCCTCTTTAGCTAGTCTATTCAAACGTTGTTGGCCAATATGACCAAGTCTAGAATGCCAATATTCACATCATTATCATATGAAGTAGAAGACGTGAAACAAGGGAATAACATATATTGACATCACCACAGTCAACATTTAGTACAATAAAACCATCTAGAAAGTGACCACAATCATAGTAGTTTGTATCCAAATACAAATCTACACTGCTATTACGGAAGTTCACACTAAAATCAAGCTTAACCAACACCAAAAACATACACTTAAATTTCGACGAATCTCCAGAGCATATAGAACATCATGTAGGAACAAGGTGCGTCCACCATGCATGTTCAATTGGCAGGTGTCAATTCCTTTAACTTCAGCTCTGGAATTATTTCCCACATAGATCCACTTAATTCCAGTTGGTACTCGTCAGAATTCCACGAAGGATTCTCTATCCTTCGCTACATGGTTTGTCGATCCTAAATCTATAGTCCACAAAGAATTGGATTCAGCCAATAATACAGAACTTGACACATAAGCAAAGTTCTCAAATGTACAAGAGGTGTTTACCTTCTTTGGCTCACGACAGTCGCGAGCATAGTGACATTTCTTGTCACAATTGTAACACCTCACCCTTGACATTTTCTTCACTTGAGGATGTTTTCCTCTCTTGTGTTGGTTAACTCTTGATTTCTTGCAATAAGGACTTGATCCTTTGCATTCCCACATATTGAACGAATCAATACGCTTGCGCTTAGAGCTCAAAGCCCTTTCTGAGCTAGAACTAGCATTGCAAATATCTATTTTCGGCTCAAATGCCGTTAAGCGGTCCTCTACCAGCTTAAGGTGGCGTAACGCATCCTCAAGATCTTCCATAACATGGTCAAGAGCTTCTAGTACTTCTTGCTTTTCTAGCACATATTGAATCTTCATATTCAATATTTCACTATTGTTGCCGTTCATATAAGCAATTACGTTCTTAGTTGCTGAAACCATCGATCTGAACACATTAGACATATATGCACGAATAATTAATGCCTATCATTTATGCATCCACTTTGCACAGACCCATTATATCAATGAATAATTTCAAGTAAGGTTTCAGAATCAAAAGGTCACTACATTTCCAATCATCCTCCAAAAATCCTAACTTAAAACTATTATTAATATAATTGTCTTATGCAAAATAAATTTTATGAAGTTACAAAAACTTCTATGAACTACCAACAGCAGTCAACAATAACAAAAAGCAAATAATATCTAACATCTAATAGAATAACAATGCTTTCACACAATATAATTATCCATTACACTAAGCAATATATACAAAGAAAATTATCAACATAGAAAGAGATATTCACACCCAAAAACATCTTAAACTAATCTAAGAAATAAATAGGAATGTTCCTTCTAATCTATCAGTCAAAATATCTAAGAAATTTGTAGACACATTTGCCAACCATGGAAAAACTTTTGGAGAGCTCTCATGTTGCCTCCAAGGCGCATTCACTCTGCGCCATGTAATGCTCAATCTAAGGGTTGAAGTTTTGGTTAACTCAATCCTATAGTACTCTCTAACAAAAGCTACCATTAGCCTCCTATAACCCGGGACCACGTTGACCTCCCATAGCCGATCTAACACTGCTTGCCATTCAGGTGGAAGAGTGTTCATCAAAGCCGGCACCTTCTCAAAATCCGGTATAAGATAACCATTCCAGATTATTTCCTGTATCATCTGATTGACCCTGACCACACGTGATACTAAATCACCGTCATGCCACCGACAATCAGCTAACTTTGTCATCAGCCTTTTAAGTCTTGCTTTTCCTTCGTCCATTCTCGGGATTGCAGGTATCCGTGCATAACGCATCATAGTTCCTGCAACAAATGCAGAACTAAAAATTGATCACTTATAATCCACAATAAACAAAATGGAAAATACATAATTTTCCATAATTCATGCAATAAATGCAGAATAAAAAATGGATTACCTCTAACCCACACAGACATAATTAAAAAAGAAACAAATTCTTTTTTTCTTTTTTCTTTTTTTTCGGGGTCAACAGTCAAGGGTCAATGGACGTCAGCCGGCACATGCGTGGCACGCGCCAGGCTTCCGCACATGTTGGGTCGGATCGAGTCGCCGGACGGGTTGCCAGCCGGTGACCGGCCGGCAAACGATCGTCGGCGATGACGTCATCCCGGCGGTTACCATGTCATCACGGTGACGTCAGCACGTGTCGGTTCGCCGACCGACGCATGCCGGTTCGCCGGTCGCCGGCGCGTGCCGGTTTGCCGATCGCCGGCGCACACGTGCCGATTTGCCGACCGGCGCGTGTGGCGCACGCGCTGGCTTAGCCAACGCTTCGGGCGCGTCGCGCCCACGCGCAGCGGCTTCTGGCCGCGCGTGTGGGCACGTCCGGCGTCTCCCGGCGGCGCACAACATGTCAACGGACTCGTCTCGACGAGCTCTTTCACCCTATGTTTTCAGAAATTGATTTCAACTTACTAAAACTCGAAAAAATGGATGAACAGTGCTCGGGTGTTGGGATTTCTCGCCCCGATCCTTGTCGGCCGAATATTTTCGCGAAAAATCAATCATAAAACATCAAAGGGGTCGGGAAAACATGAACTAGGGCTCTGATACCAATGTAGGGATTAACTGATTCCCCAAAAATCGGATTCGACACTAAATCAAACCCCTAAAACGAATGCGGAAGAAAAGCCCAGGAAAATCACGTATCACCGATCATAAAGCACACCACGGATTCGAGCATACCTTGTTAGCCATAGATTAAACACCAATGCTGAAGTTCGAGGAAGAATTTGATCCCAGTCTACCAAAAGGCATACTGTTGGTTCAAGGGGGAGAAACGTACATTGGTTTTGGGAGAGGGGAAAAGGAAAAACGCTCGTACGTCCAAAAGGTACGTTTTCTTTTCTTTTCTCCCTTTAAATACGTCTTCTCCAAAAGACATATCCCTTCAGCAAAAGACGTCCCTCCAAAAGTTACGACTCTTCAACGTATCCCTCCATCCATGGGCCCTAATTTTGTGGGCCATGCTTTCAGGCCCAACATGGGCGGATGGGCCTTAAGCCCATCACATAAAACCATCATTTAGTTTAAGAGATTTGCAATTAGGAAGCATAGGACGTCAATCTCCATCCCCCCAATGTGACAGAACCTGAGCACCCATAAATAGAAAGGAGGAAGAATTGTTAGAATTTTTCTCATTCAGTTCCATACAAAATCTGCGGAAACCATAATCCTATTACAGGATCTATTTTCGAGAATAAACCAGGATTTACAGCACAAACAAAGCCAACCATTACAAAGCCACAAAAAGAAGGTATTGCCACCGCTTCACGAAATCAGGACCTACTATCACACAAAAAATCACTGCAGGTTATGTCACCATTCAGGGCTATGGAAGAATTGATAGGGGTGTCAAAAAGCCCTTGGCCCCATAACCCAAACCATTTGTGGTTCAGAACATTTATCATTTGGTTTTTCCAAAGTTCGGGACAGGGAAAACACAGAGCTGAAATGGGTCATTTTTGTGTTTTGGGTGAAGATCCGAGCCAACTTGCCAATTTGCCCGTGAATGGACATGACTCTGAAGGGAGAAAAAGGCGACAGATTCAGACTAAGATTCGACATGTTACCTTTGCCAGAGTGATAAGCATCTGCCCCTAGTCGGCAGTCATCTACTGTTGATTACAAAAAGGGTAGGACATATACATGATAGAAAGAAGTTAGGAAATTTGCGCAAGATTCCATTGTTGGCTAAGTCCCGAATATGTGGCAACAACATTACATAGTACGAAACTTCTCTAGTTCATGTCCTTAAGGAAACAGATTCTAATAATCCATGAACATGACAGACCAGGGCTCCAGAGCTACCTAAGCATGTGCTTCAACGTGTCCAGACATCAGTCTGCTATCAGAGCTCATCATTTAACAATTCATCAATCATCTCCACTTCTTAATAGCACAATACCTGTGGTTCATCCACCGATATAAATGTGAAGTCGAATCTACCATCTTGACTAAGACTAAATTCAAAGGCAAACCTCAAGCAGTACCAAATCCCCACCTGAAGGCACCGACACCCAAATATAAATTTAGTGGCATTGCGCAGCTCCTGAAGAATACCCCTCGCCAAGTTGCGCGGCCATTTGTAATAATCAAACCGATCGCCGCCATTGATACCGATGAAAAAATTCAACTTGGCCTCGGCCAATCTCAACTCCATCCTGGGGAAGTTACCCAGCAGGCGCAGCGCCTGCAAATGAGGAGCTGAAACCTCCAGCGGGAATCCTAAGAGAGGCCCAATTGATGATGCCGCCCGACAACTCGAACCCCATTCGGCCACCGCACAGTCGGAACTCCACCAGCGAAGGGCAACCGCGGAGGGATCGCGGCACCGGATAGAGATTCCCGGTGCGCGGGAGCTCGAGGCGCAGGTCTTTGACGCGGCATGCGATGGCGAACCGAAGCCAAGACTCGAGCTTGGAAGTGAGGTAGGGGAGATCAGGGTGGAATCTTGCGACGTGGGTCGAGGAAAGGAGGTCGAGGACCGCGTCGACGAAGGCGCAGAACGGGTCCACCGGCGAGAGCCCCGCGGCCCCGGCGCCGCCGCCGCCGGGGGAGAGAGAGAAAGCGAGGGTCGGGACTGCGTCGCAAAGCGCGTGCCACCGGGTCGACACGACGCGGGTCTTGAAGACGTCCTTTGTGGGCAAGAAGGAGAGGATGTCGTGGATGATGTCATCGGGCAAGAAGCCCGTGCCATCATCAACTTCTTGCTGCCGCGGCTGCCGCTGCCGCTGTTCTACTTCTTCGCCGGCGACGGCGAAGGTTCGATGTCGTCTGTATAGCGGAGGGAGGGAACCTGAAAATGCACTCTCCGCCGTGGATTCTGTGAATCCTGTGCTCTCATTTTCTTTCTCATTTACCTTTTTAAATAAAGATTAATATCAAGAAAAACCTCAAACTAATATAATTGTGATAACTTTACCTCAAGATATAACTAATAAATCTATAACAAAAAAAGTGACACTTAAAACATTTTTTGAAAGTTTTGACACTTAATCGTCTACTCATATTAATTTTTGATTTTGCGGTATACTTTTACCTATTACTTTGGCATTGAGTTATAGATATTAAATTAGACTATCCTTGATACCTTATATATTTATAGTATTGATTGATGTCCACAGCCATCGATTAGTATAGGTAGATTATGTAAAACGATGTGTATTGATTGATCTCAATGTACTTGTAATTTAATAATAAAGAACAAATTCGAACATCAATGAAATTTGAGAACTTGAGCTGCTCAGATCGCCGTCCAGTTTCCATGTATAATAAAGCAACCTCAAAAGGGGGTTCAGCCTCAGACTTCGACACATTAAAAGCTCATGTTTTTATGAAGCGAATCGTAGAGTATAATGTCGAATGAGGGTTGAATTGTGATTTAAAAGATCAATTAAGTTCCTAACATTTAAATCATCATTCCTTAAATCTCCAACACTTTCTAAGTTCAATGTAATTTTTTTGCTTATCTTAAATTTTTCTTATTAAATGAAATAGCTGAGCTTATTTTCTAAATAGATCAATCCTTCAACTGTTTATTTTAAGTTATGGTTTTTTCAACTTTTTCACATTATACCCAGAGCGTGTGCCCTTTTGCTGGCATAGAGAAATGCGGTGGTTTCGACTATCCATCGTTTTCCATTTCATAGTATATAAAGAAATTTGATTTCATTAACTTTATCCAACTTAGCAAATAGAAAACGCTGACAAGTTTTAAAATTTGATTGTACAACTTTACAAATTTAGAACTTGATTGCGCATTCTAAAAATTTTAGAACTTCATACCAAATCCAACCACGCTCAATTAAAATAATTGTCAGGGAACATTAAAGTACGATTCGGAAAAATTCGTTGTTGCCCCTATGGCTGTGTGCAGAAAGTTTAGGCAATGAAAGCAACGTCAAAGTTTGTAAAATACAACCAGTGTTAATGTTTATGTGGACGTCCATATTGAAAAAACTTCAGCAATGTCACACTATGGCATCTTCCGAGGGCCATGTCAATTGGATTTGGACTGATTAGATGTCAAAAAGACTTGATTAGAAAAAATTTTGAAGTAGAAAGACCAGATTAGAAAAATTAAAAGTACACAAATATGATTAGAAAAGGCATAAAAGTACGAGGACAAAAATAAAATTGGTGACCACTACTTCTATATAGTTTTTTTTTTTTGGTCAAAGATAGATAATTCATTCATTCATGAGCAAAGATTACAAGAAGATGATAGGGTGAATTCAGAGCATAAAATACTAAAAAGAGGATAGGAAGGTGCCTTTAACCATATTGTGGAAAGGGACTTAAGATGATGCGATTTCACTACCCAATCAGCGGCTTGGTTGGCTTCTCTCGGGCAATAAGACAACTTAACGAAATGTAGATTTTGTAGCATGATTCTGTTTTCATTAATCAAGCTGCTTGCAGCCCATGGAGCTTCGGCCCGACCCAGCGTTGCTTCAACAAGAGTTTGACTATCGCTTTTTACTTCCCAAGCACTTCCCCTGTTCTGAACTTGAACTGTTCCCATGTGAGTTGTTGTTCTGTGGGTGAGAAAACGCATACCGTGCAAGAGAGCTAGGGCTTCAGCGCACAGAGCGTTCGCCGCTTGAATCTCCGCAACAAATCCATCGATCAACAGCCCTCTTGAGTCACGCACGACCCCTACCACCGAGTTCTTCTCTTCCCCCTTCACCCAGGAGCAATCGATGTTGAGTTTGAAGCCATTGCTGTCCGGCGGTTTCCACGTTTTGGGCGAAGATCGGCTGCCGGTTCACTTCTGTTCTTTACTCGGGACCCATCTGGAGGAGGTCCTAACTTGGGCGTGAGCTAGATCTGCTGTAAAGTCGAATTTGGGAGGCTTGGATCAGAAGATATGGTCGTTCCAAAGCTTCTATATGATCCAGAGCATGCTGGCCACCATCTCCGCTGAGGGTAAGTCGATTTTTTCAGCAAAGAAGTCTGCAAACCACTTATCCATTCAGGATACTGAGGTTGTTTTGTTGTAGAGGTTGAGGCGCGGATCAAGCCATATATGTCGGGTTCTTTTGCAGAGGAAAAAGAGATGCTCTGTAGTTTCAGGGTGCCGAGAACAGAGTGGGCACAATGGATCAGGTAATACTCGCCTCTTATAAAGATTTTCCTTTGTGGGTATTGCGTTTTGACATATGCTCCATAGAAAAAACTTAACTTTAGGAGGGATTGGAATACTCCATAATCGGGTCCATAAGGATTTAGGCGGCTGGTAGGAAGTTGTTGCTTTGTTGGGATCTGGAGAAGTAGTCAATGAGCAAATCCTATTGTAGCCACTTTTAACCGTATAGGAGCCTGACTTGTTTCCCGTCCATATCATCTTATCTTTCTGTGGTATTGCTGAAATGGGGGTTGCAAGAATTTCTTTAACTACTTGGTCGTCAAAAAGTTCATGAAGCTTAGGCTCATCCCATGCTTTGCCTTCATTGCACATTAATTCAGCAACTTTCTCAGGATCATTTATATTCGCCGGCCCGCCTAATACTCCCCTTAGAAGCCATTTGTCCTGCCGGATGTGAATACGTTCCCCATCCCCCACCATCCACCGGACCTCTGGTTCAATAGTGTCTCGACCAATTAGAATGCTTCGCCAGTCCCAAGATGGTCATTGTCCTGGTGTTGCTCTCCATAAGTCCCCATTTGGATAGTAAACACCTTTTTGTATATGGCTCCATAATGCTGAGGGTGATTGTAATAATCTCTATGTTTGTTTGCTTAACATAGCCTTGTTAAATTTAATTAGGTCTTTAAAGCCAAGACCCCCTTCATCTTTTATGGAATTCAAAACTTCTCATTTCTTCCAATACATACCTCTTTTAGAATCATTTTATTTCCACCAAAAGGCTGCAATCCTTAGTTCAATGGCTTTGCATACTAATATTGGGATTTGAAAATAGACATTGCATACTAGGGAAGTGCATGTACCACAGCTTTGATCAATACTTCTTTGCCGGCTTTAGACAATTATTTTTCTTTCCATCCTTCAAACTTCATGTTCACTCTTGCAAGAATCCATGAAAACATCTTCTTTTTTGTTTGTCCCCAATCAGATGGAATCCTCAAGTACTTCCCTGTTTTGTCGATAATAGGCACACGTAACTCATATGCCATATTCCTTTTCAAACTCAGAGGGCAGCCCTTGCTAAAAAACACTCCTGATTTGTTTAAATTGATAGCTTGACTGGTAGCATAACAATATTGATTTAGAATGTTTGCCACATTTTGACATTCTTTGACTGTCCCATCCAGAAAAAGTATAGCGTCGTCTGCAAATAAGAGATGAGACAGGGTGGGACAATACCTGTTCAATTTTATTCCTTTGATGCTTCCATCTTCTAGTGCTTTGTGCATCATCCAGGAGAATGCATTTGCCATTAATATAAACAAGTACGAGGACAATGGATCTCCTCGTCTTAAACCCCGTGTGGGATGGAAATATCTTGTATGATCGCCATTGATTTTGACACTAAAGGACACCGTGGAGACACAATGCATCACAAGCTCAATCCATTTTTCACCAAATCCCATCTTCCTCATACTCATTGTTAAGAAATCCCATTCAACCCTATCATAAGCCTTTTGCATATCCAGTTTAAGTACTGCCTAGAATTTCTTTTTGCGATCTCTAATCCTTAGCTGATGCAAAACCTCCTGAACAATAAATATGTTGTCTTGTATTTGTCGTTCTTTAACAAAGACGCTTTGTTCAGTAGCTATTATCTCGGCAAGCCATGGTTTCAGTCTATTTGATAGCACTTTAGAGATAATTTTATAGCTGAAATTACATAGACTGATTGGCCTAAACTAACAAATACTTTCTGGATTTTTCACTTTTAGAATAAGGGATATGTGAGTCATGTTGAGCAAGGGATCAAATTTACCTGTTTCAAAGAAGTTTCTGACCAAATTGAACACTTCCAGCTTAATCTCTTCCCAATAATACTAATAAAATTATCCATTGAGGCCATCCGGACCGGGGGCTTTGAGTGTACCTAGCTGGAACACCGCTTCTTTGACCTCTTCCATTGAAATAGGAGCCAACAAGCTTTCGTTCATTTCCCTGGTGACTATAGATGGTCATATGTCCAGCATAGGCTGAGATTTCTTGGGCATGCCAATTCATATAGTGAGCGATAGAGATCTTCTATGTGTTACTTCAATATTTTCCGATCCCTGCACCAAGTATCTTCATTTAGTTTCAGCACGGAAATTCTATTCCTTTGTCTTCGTTGAACCGTTGTAGCGTGGAAATATTTTGAATTCCTGTCACCCCATTGAAGCCAATTTGCGTGAGACCTCATACCCCAATACATCTCTTTTTGCCGCCAAAGCCGTTCTATGTTCTCCTTAAGTTCCTGACTTTCCTTCTTGCTGAAAAAATGGGGATCCCCATTCGTAATCTCAGTTAGTTTCTGTCTGAGAATTTTGATTTGGGTAGAGGCATTAGAAAACTTGTTTTTGCTCCATGCGGTCAATTCTTGTGTAACATAATGTATTTTCTGAGGAAAAGTCATATAACAATGCTGGTTGTTTCCCCAGCAGCGATTTATGATGTCCCGACATTCTTCTTCCTCCGTCCAGTATGCTTCAAACTTAAATTCCTTTCTTTTTTTCTCCCGAACAGGATGTAAAGATAACACCAGGGGGCTATGATCAGAGCCTACTGTTGGGAGAGCGACAACTTCAGCGTTTGGGAAGGTAATTCTCCAATCCATTGTACAAAAAGCTCTATCCATCCTCTTTTTAACTAAATTTTCACCTTCTCTATTGTTAGCCCAAGTGAAAGCACACCCCTTAGTATCAATATCCATCAATGAACAGTCGTTGAGCATCTCCCTAAAGGCCGCTATTCTATGTTGATTAGCTTCCCTTTTCCCAACTTTTTCCCAACTATATAGAATTTCATTAAAGTCCCCCATACAGAACCAAGGAAGTTGATTAGTAGTGAAGATTACGAACCTTTTGCCATAACATAAGTCTCTCCTGGAAATTTGTGGAAGCATGCATCAGTGTGACTCTCATTAGGTGTCTACTATTCAGATCCTTACATTCCACATCCATATGCTCTTTTGAACTCGAATTGATTTGAATTTCCACGCCCTCATTCCATATCAGCACCAAACCCCCGACAATTCCTATTGGTTGCTCTACGAACATGTTTTGAAGCTTCAATCTTTTTCAGACTTTATCCACCATCGACTCCTTGTTTTTGGTTTCCATCAAGAAAACCAAGTCGGGCCTTTCTTGAGCCATTAAGGCTCTAAGCTCCTGAACTGTCAAGGGTTTGCCCAGAACCTGACAGTTCCAACTTAGAATATTCATGGTGTCTTTGGTGGCTTATTAGGGCTAACCACCAAAGCCTAATCCTTCCCCTCTTTCACCAGCTGCACAGGGGTATCTAATAATTCCATATCATCCAGAATAGAAGAGATAGAAACTTCTGCTCTTTTCTGTTTCCTTTTTTTTTTTTTATGATACTTCAGCATCTTCGTTTTAGTTTCACCCATAATGTTCAGTCCTGCATCGGTTGGGCCTTCGAGTAACAACAACTGTTTTCCACTTCCCTCTCTGGCTGTTGAAAGCATCTCTCTGCCATCTCTTCCCACCAATGAAGAAGGGCTATCTACTCGTTTCTTGTTCCGGGAGAGGGGGTTAATGGTTTCAGTTTATGCCCTTGCAGTAACTTCCATATTGACTGTCTCCACGGGAGTTTCAGGTACAGATTCTTCTTCTTCTTCATTAAGATCAACCTTGCCATAAAATGACTCTCAATGCGGACTATAATCTTTTACTTCTGCTTTGAGCCACGGCCCATACTTCCCTACCTTGTTTGCTACCCAGTTCGTTGTTTCATATGGTATCTCCTCACAATACAATGCATAGTGCCCAATTCGTCCACATGAGTAACAAAAGTGAGGGAGACGCTCATATTTAAACTCTACCCATAAATTCTTGTTCCCTATCTTGACTAAAGCCCCTATTTTAAGAGGAGATGTAAGATTCATCTCTACTTTGGCTTTTCCTGTCTTATAGGGACCATAGCCTTTAGATTCTAATTGTATTTCTTTTACTGCTCCTACTTTACCAGCAACATCAGAAAATATCTCTTCTAAGATCCATCCCAGGGGTAGTCCAACAATGTGAACCCACAACTCTTATCTAGAAAAATCATAGCAGTGTATAGGGATATCTGACTCACATTGTTTTAGCACTAACAAATTGCTTGCAAAGGACCACCACCCAAATTTCAGGACTTTCTCCTTTTCCTCCTCTATCTCGAATACAAATGAGAAGAGACCCGATTCTTTCTGAGAGCATTTAACAGCCTTTGTTTTCCACGCCTTCTTCATAGTGTTGCAAAATGCTTGAAAATTCACATCAGGTTTCGAATATAACTTACCAAAGAGAGTATGACTACATTCAATGCGTTTGTTATGGGGAATTTTCTGTTGTACTTCAATCACATCATTGGCTGACCATAAATGGCCTAAACTCTTGTAGAGGGCAGCAAGGCGGCGTTGATTTTCCTCATCAGGCTCCATTCCAGCATCAAATCAGGCACTCTTTCTGGGGTGGATAGTTGCTGAGGGATGAAGTTTTCTTCATGACTGTTCTGTGGAAGTCTTATGGCTTTGGGTATTGGGTGATTGAAGGGAGCTCCGCAAGATGTCAGATTGTGACATCCCGATTTTCCAAGTCTATTTTTCAATAAATTGAGACGGGCATTTCGTTGGCACGCATATAGTTCTTTTCCTTGAGTCGGCCACTCATGTGAAAGCTAGTCTATCGGGTGAAGCTGTTAAGAGTTTATTATGCATCGACTCGAGAATTTGATCGAGAAACGACATTTCGACCGAGCTAATCCGCAAGGGTCATTACGGCACAATTAAAGATCGATTAGGGATCGGAGATAGGACGACTCGACAGAGGCATGTGATCAGGTGTGGGTGATTCCACCGGATCGCACAATTCTTGTCGATCGGCACTAGACCGACTTTTCTATCGATTGGGTACCCTGTGTTCGTATTTGAAACCTTGAGATTGCCCCGACAACCGAAAGTCGCCAATGTTTCAAAGATGTACATTGTGGCTTGAGATGATCAACCACATGTCAAATGCGGGAAAATTTCTAAAGGCTACCCAAGAGGTTGGACCGCACTAATATCGTGCCAAAGTGAAATTAACCGTGAAATTGAGATCAAATTCAGAAATTGGAAGTCTGGGTGTGTCACAAATCATTTTAGGAATATTGACTAATCTTTGGAAGATTTTTCATGTAAGCTGAGTTTTTAGCAAAATAATCAGAGAATGGCTAATTTGGCTCGAGAAATTAGTAGGCCCGCTTTTGGTCGTACTTTTGGGACTTAAGTTGGTTCTATGGACAAGTGAAGATGTGAATTGAAGTGTGGTGACATTGGATTAATTTTATGAACTTCAATTGGACTCAATTGGAAGAGAATTGAATGGAATTGGAGAAATTAGTGTACAAGAATTGGACCTCGGCGGAAAATGGAATTGCAACCATTGGAAAAGGTTGTGAGAGGTTTGGGGATAGTGGGGTATGACATCACTTGATGATGTCATGGTGGGCCATTGTGTGGGATTAAAGAAAGAGAAAAAGAAAATAAAAAGGGCCCCCCTCCTTCTCTCTCCTCCCTCTTGTCTCCTTCTCCCTTCCGTTGGTTTCTCCTCCATCTTCTTTGTGCGAAAGACCAGAAAATTTCAGAGGAAGAAGCCGAAGCAGTCCCTCACCGTCCGCCTCCTTCGCCACTCATCGCTCGCCGCCGGTGCCGTCGTTGTCGCCGCCACTCGCGCGCGCAGCCGTGCGTCCGCTCACCGTCGAAGCCTTCTCTCCATCTTCGTTTCTTGCTCGAGATCCCAAATCGGGAATGGACGCGGCAAAGACTCGGAGCAGCCGCACGCCTCCGCCCGTCGCCGCTCACCGTCTCGCGCTCCGCCGTTGCCGCGCTCGCCCGCGCTTGGGCGACGCCCAGGCACGTCTCAGCCTCGGTTCGTGCGTTCCAGAGCTGCCGGAGCTCGTCCCCGCCGCCGTGAGGCCCGCCGTTGGCCGTGCAAAGACGGCCACGCTCCTCCGCCCGTTTTTCGACCTAAGCCGGCCCCGGATCCGCCCTCCTTCGCCCCCAACCCAAAGAAGCGAGAATCTAGAAAAATGGGTATGGCAGCGGGTGTTTGGCACGTTTTGGCCGCCTTCCCGAGCCCGGATGCTCGGCCCGCTTTGAGGAAAGTCGATCCTCGCGTCGTCCCCGTCGTTTTGGTCCGCTCGGCTCGCTAATCCGGTGAGTTTAGCTCACTAAACCTCGCTTAAAGGGTTAATTATGCTTTAGGTGTGCTTAGCTTAAGTTGATTAAGCTTAAGTGGTTAATTTAGTTGATTTAATTATGATTTAGATTAAGATGTTTGTTTAATCTAAAGTATGTTTAATTAAATGCTAAGAGAGTTTATTTAAAGTTAAGCCTTGATGTGACACAAAATGATTTTTAGTTTTGAATTATTTAAGTGCTTCGAAATTCTGGAAAATATTATATTATATTATAATCCGAAATTATTAAAATATTATTATTTAAAAAAATCAGAAAAATTATTTTTGGCCCCGGTTGCTTAGAATTTCGTGCCGGTCGCTATGGTACATTCGGATTTTGAAATTGATGATTGGATTTTATAAATTGAGCGTGGATCATGAAAAGTATGAATATTATTATTTAATTAATTTTGGAATAAATTTAATTATTTAATAAATTCGAAAATTATTTCGGAACCTTATTCTCCCATACTTTCGTGCCGATCGTTCTTTGTGTATTTAGAATTTGATATTGATGATTGGTTGTGATGAATTGAGTGTGATTGCGATTTATAGGGATTCTTTATGAAATCCTAAGTGTAGAAATTGATGGGAGATTGGATGTGATTGACCACCTATTAGAGGTCGTGCCCAGTGAGGCCGTGAAATACCACCTAGGAAAGGTCGTGCCCGATGAGGCCGTGATTAACCACCTAGGAAGGGTCGTGCCCGATGAGGCCGTGAAATACCACCTACAAGAGGTCGTGCCCGATGAGGCCGTGAAATACCACCTATGAGAGGTCGTGCCCAGTGAGGCCGTGATAAACCACCTATGAGAGGTCGTGCCCAGTGAGGCCGTGATAAACCACCTATTAGAGGTCGTGCCCGATGAGGCCGTGATATGCCACCTATTAGAGGTCGCGCCCAATGGGGCCGTGAATTGCCACCTATTAAAGGTCGCGCCGAGTGGGGCCGTGATGCCACTGATTCAAATTTGCCGAGTAGGGCCGTAGTTGAGAGCAATGATTGATTTGCTAGAATGACATGTAATCGGCCGAGTCGATTGATCGCTGTGACGATCCAAGTGGTTGAATTGTCTGGATAATGTGATGGTGACATGGTTGTTTGGTTATCATAATTGTACGTGGTTGGATTATATAAATTGTGCTAACCTGCAGATGAAGGCTGAGGCGAGGTAAGTCTTCTGTGTGATGTGGCTAGGCCACCCGGGCGTATTTTCTTTCTAATAGGGGTTTAGGGGTTGAACTTTTGAGACATCGTCTCATCCCGGTTGTGGGATTAAAATTTCAGGTCCCCGATGGACGGAGTGGCCGAGATAGCTTTGGTTGGCCTTGAGGAGTTGCGAGAGGTGAAGTCATAAGGGTTGAGAGCGTGTCCCGCTAGTCGGTTGTAGGATAGTTCCCATTTCGTCGAGCTGGTCTATTTTGTAGAAAGTCCAGTGTTGTATTTAAACCCTTTGTGTTTGTAAATGGGTGTTTGGTATTGTGATTGATTGCCTGCTTTTCTATCCCAAGTTAAATGTTGTCAGGGGATTTGTTTCGCTTCCGCATGCGTAAAGGAATGAATGGGTCGGCGACATATCCTGGGATGTCGCATTTTGATCGACCGCAGTGGGATGTGCGCGCGCTCGGGGTTCGAGGCGTGACATCCCCGTTTAAGTGGTATCAGAGCATGGTTTGGGTATGGAGTAATAAGGTGCGATGAGTCATGGGATAGTTAGTAGGAAAGGCTTTTAATATGCTGATGCATGTGAGTGATAGCTGATTGGTAGCTTGTTTGTGGGGTCACTCAAATTTCAACCTGATGTTGGAATCGGAAAACAGGTGTCTATAAGGAACCTGTAAGATGAGTGACCAGGAGTGGAGGACTCCTTGGAAGAGGTCGATAGGACCTGTACCTCGGGGTAGGATGTTGACAAGAGTTGGTACCCGAGGTAGAGCGCAGGCTTAGTCCAGCGTGTGTGTGAGAGTACCGCCGTAGGCTCAGTGCGAGAGTGTAGCAGCACTAAGCGATCCTAGGTTTAATGGGATCGTTCAGGCGCTAGTGTTCCTTGGAAGCTTGTTGGGTCAGTGAGCTCAGGACCGAGCCGTTGCTGTTGCCGTTGTTTCTACCGCCGCGCATGGTGACCACCGCAGTTATTCGCCGCGCCTGTTGAGGCCTAATATGGAGTTGTGATCGAGGATCAAGTCTCTGTATCTGAGTCAAGGTTCAGTTTAGACAGAGATGAAAATCGGTTGGAGAGAAAGGCCGATGTCAGAAGAAAGATGCCCTGTTGCACCCAACCAGAAGAGTAGAGTTGGAAAGTCAGTGCTCAACTCGATCGATGCGTGTCGTGTCTATAAGAAAAGACATGGATTCGTTCCATGCTGTAAGAGGGAAAGGACTTGTTACGGGTGTCGCCAGTAAAGCCATTTGATCAAAGATGGCTCGTATAGATGGATGGAACTATAGCTGTTTCTGCATCGTTGTTGATAAGACAGAACAGGGGAAACATGCTTCGGGACATTTAGCGGGGTACTTGGAATAGACCCCAGTGCAAAGAAGGGTGCATGATATTCCTTAATAGGAGGTAAATGACTCCTTGATTGTGTGCCGAGTCAGTGGAAAGGAGGCATGAGTCAGCCTAGTGTCAGAGTAAAAAAGGGAACATGATTTGAATGTGGCCAGCACGACCGTCAGGTTAGGAACTGTCCGTGTAAGTTCAGGAGAGTGTAAGCACTGTTACTGCAGATAGAACGCCACTAGGATAGCGAAAGGAATAATAATGGATTGACTATGCATTAATCAATGGAAGAATGTTTTGAGGTGTTTTATCAAAATAGCGCAACAGAATTTTGAGAAAGGTTGTGGAGTTTCCGTTGTTGTAATAAAGTAATAGGAAGATGAGTATTTGACTATAGTTGTACCTGATGGGTTGCTTATGTATGACTTGGGAGTCATTTATGAAAAGGTTTGGCTCGAGGAGCTTTATGCTGTTATGAATCGTGGCAGTGATATAATTCAGTTTGTTTAGTTAGCGTATGAAAGTTTTGAATTACTGAAAGCCGAAGGGGAACTTCGATCCTTGTTATTCGTCACCAAAGATGACTTGGTTCTGGTTATTGGTTATCGAATCTACATGGCAACTGTAATGGATGCGTCAATTGAGGAGCCAAATATGGAGAACGTAACCGTGGTACATAAGTTTTCTAAGGTATTTGCTGAAGAATTGTCAAGTTTGCAGTCAGAAAGAGAAATGGAGTTCGCGATTGAATTAGCACCCGGAACAAAGCCAGTCCCTAAGGCTCCTTACCAGATGGTGTTACCCGAGTTAAAAGAACTGAAGGTGTCGATGCAGAAAGTGTTGGATAAGGGATTCATACTTTCCAGTGCATCACCTTGGGGAGCATCAGTTCTATTCATAAAGGAGAAATGTGGTTCGTTGTGGTTGTACATCGACATTCTTCAAGATCGACTTGAGGTCAGGGTATCATCAGTTGAGAATCAGGAAGAAAGACATACCAAAGTTAAGACCTCGCACTCGATACAGTAGTTATGAGTTCACTGTAATGTTGTGTGGTTTAATAGACACCTTAGCTATTTGTTGGGTCTAATGAGCAGAATGTTTGAGGGTACTTGAATCAGTTGTGATTGTGCTCAGTGAAGTTATCCCGGTGTGTTCAAAGAGTGCTGAGGAGCACGAGAGACATTTGGGGATGATACTTCAGACTTTGAGTACTTTTGAATCTTACGATAGGTTTAACAAATGTGAGTTTTGGATGACTCGTATTGCGCTCCTAGGTCACGTGATTTCAGGCGAAGAAATCTCCGTAGACCCCATCTAAGATTGGAGCAGTGAATAGTTGGCCGAGACTGACGACAGTGACAGAGATTAGAAGTTTTTGGGGATTAGCAGGATATTACAGAAGTTTTGAGGAAGGGATTTCAGCGTCAGCGTTGTAGTTGACTCGACTACTGAGGAAGTAAGAAAAGTTTGTGTGGACAGATGAGTGCGAGCGTAGTTTTCAAGAGCTTAAGCAGAAGCTGACTACCGCACTTGTGCTGACCATTCCATCTGGTCCTGAAAGTTTGAGATCTACCGTGATGCGCCGTTTAAGGGATTGGGTTATGTGTTGATACATCATGATAGAGTTGTTGCATATGCGTCCTGTCAGTTGAGGCCTTAGGAGTTGAATATGAGATGTCGTCGTTGGATGGAACTTATTAAGGATTATGACCATGATATTTTGTATCACTCTGGAAAGGTGAGCAAAGTCGCAGATGCATTGAGTCGAGAGTTTTTAGTTGCACAGTTGGTACTCAAGGATTAGATCTTATTTGAGAAAGTTCAAAATTTGGTATCCAAATCTAAGGTAGGCCACCTTTTGAATCTTATGATTGCCCTCAGAATTGAACCGAGAGTACATATCAGAACCAAAGTGCTTCAGTGGACAGATTTAGAAATTCAAAAGACTCTGTAAGAGAATGCAGATGAGAGAGAGGTTGATTTTCAGACTCTGATTTCGATTGGTTAAATTGGGCATTTCATCGACGCGATTACAGTGTTTTTCTCTGAGTTGGCCACTTACGAGATAACTAGACTAGTTGGGTGAGTTATTAAGGACTTAAGGAAAATAGACTTGACAATTCGACTAGGAATCGACTTCTCGACCGTGCTCATCTTTAGAGAGCAATACGGCACAGTTAACGAATTAAGATCAGAGATAGGTCGGTTCGACTAAGATGAATGACCGATTGTGGGTGACTCCACTAAATTGGAAAACTCTCGTCGACTTATACTAATTTGATTTTACTGTCGTTTTGGTACCCTGTGTCCGTATTTGAATCATCGAGATTTTCACGACCCTCGAGAGTCGCCAATGTGTCGAGTGGGTTCATCGTGGCTCGAAGAAAATCGACCACGGGTCATTTGTCCTAAAAAGCTCTGAAAACTACCTAATAGCCTATGTCACACTAAAAGCGTGTCGGAGTGAAATTAACCGCCAATCTAAATTCGATTTTAGAAATTGGAGATTCTGTCTTGTCAGAAAATGGGTACACCGAAGTGTGTGTATATCATATAAATCATCTGCATGGAGTGTCGGGGATGAATTGTATTTCGAATCTAGATCAGATGTTCCAAGTTGGTAGAGCTTTCGGATGGTTCTTTCTTAAGCAGTGCATAGTAGAGAGTACGGGATTTCGATTGCCGAGATGAAGCCAGGGAAAGAAAGATCACAGTCCAGGGTCTGTACAGTGGTCAGTGATTGCAGTTGCCGAGATCAGGGTCAGAGTTATATCAGATCTTGACCAGAGGTTCCTAGTTTCAGCAGATCAGTTAAATAGTTTCCTTTTAGTCAGTGTAGAGCAGAGGGTTCAGAACTTCAATTGGTTGAGATGAGATTAGAGATTAGAAAATCGCAGGTTCAGAGTTGGTTCAGAAATCAGTGATTCAGTTGCAATTATCAGAGACAGTTTAGAGACTGCTCAGAATCGCCAGTTTAGCTTCGCAGATTTTGTGTTGAAGGCCTTTGGAATTTTAAGTGGGCAAGCGTTTAGTATTTTGAATCCGAAGTGGTTTGGGCAAGATAGCAGTGATCTTGCAGTATTGGTGCAGAAGGAGCAACCTGAGAAAGAGAATAATAGATGAGACGACTGTACCCCCACCTTTTTCTTTAAGAAGTGGTAAAGGTTTAAATTTCGAGGACGAAATTTTTATAAGAGGGGAAGAGTTGTGACATCCCGATTTTCCAAGTCTATTTTTCAATAAATTGAGACGGGCATTTCGTTGGCACGCATATAGTTCTTTTCCTTGAGTCGGCCACTCATGTGAAAGCTAGTCTATCGGGTGAAGCTGTTAAGAGTTTATTATGCATCAAACTCGAGAATTTGATCAGGAAACGACCTTTCGACCGAGCTAATCTGCAAGGGTCATTACGGCACAATTAAAGATCGATTAGGGATCGGAGATAGGACGACTCGACAGAGGCATGTGATCAGGTGTGGGTGATTCCACCGGATCGCACAATTCTTGTCGATCGGCACTAGACCGACTTTTCTATCGATTGGGTACCCTGTGTTCGTATTTGAAACCTTGAGATTGCCCCGACAACCGAAAGTCGCCAATGTTTCAAAGATGTACATTGTGGCTTGAGATGATCAACCACATGTCAAATGCAGGAAAATTTCTAAAGGCTACCCGGTAGGTTGGACCGCACTAATATCGTGCCAAAGTGAAATTAACCGTGAAATTGAGATCAAATTCAGAAATTGGAAGTCTGGGTGTGTCACAAATCATTTTAGGAATATTGACTAATCTTTGGAAGATTTTTCATGTAAGCTGAGTTTTTAGCAAAATAATCGAGAATGGCTAATTTGGCTCGAGAAATTAGTAGGCCCGCTTTTGGTCGTACTTTTGGGACTTAAGTTGGTTCTATGGACAAGTGAAGATGTGAATTGAAGTGTGGTGACATTGGATTAATTTTATGAACTTCAATTGGACTCAATTGGAAGAGAATTGAATGGAATTGGAGAAATTAGTGTACAAGAATTGGACCTCGGCGGAAAATGGAATTGCAACCATTGGAAAAGGTTGTGAGAGGTTTGGGGATAGTGGGGTATGACATCACTTGATGATGTCATGGTGGGCCAATGTGTGGGATTAAAGAAAGAGAAAAAGAAAATAAAAAGGGCCCCCCCCTCCTTCTCTCTCCTCCCTCTTGTCTCCTTCTCCCTTCCGTTGGTTTCTCCTCCATCTTCTTTTGTGCGAAAGACCAGAAAATTTCAGAGGAAGAAGCCGAAGCAGTCCCTCGCTGTCCGCCTCCTTCGCCGCTCGTCACTCGCCGCCGGTGCCGTCGTTGTCGCCGCCGCGCGCGCGCGCAGCCGTGCGTCCGCTCACCGTCGAAGCCTTCTCTCCATCTTCGTTTCTTTGCCGAGATCCCAGATATGGGATGGACGCTTGGCGCACCGTCGGGCAGATCGCACGCCTCCGCCCGTCGCCGCTCACCGTCTCGCGCTCCGCCGTTGCCCGCTCGCCCGCGCTTGGCCGACGCCCAGTGCGTCTCGGCCTCGGTTCGTGCGTTCCCCAGAGCTGCCGGAGCTCGTCCCCGCCGCCGTGAGGCCCGCCGTTGGCCGTGCAGCACCGCCGCAGCTCCTCCGCCCGTTTTCGACCTAAGCCGGCCCCGGATCCGCCCTCCTTCGCCCCCAACCAGAAGCAAGCAGAATCTGGAAAAATGGGTATGGCAGCAGGTGTTTGGCACGTTTTGGCCGCCTTCCCGAGCCCGGATGCTCGGCCCGCTTTGAGGAAAGTCGATCCTCGCGTCATCCCCGTCATTTTGGTCTACTCGGCTCGCTAATCCGGTGAGTTTAGCTCACTAAACCTCGCTTAGAGGGTTAATTATGCTTTAGGTGTGCTTAGCTTAAGTTGATTAAGCTTAGGTGGTTAATTTAGTTGATTTAATTATGATTTAGATTAAGATGTTTGTTTAATCTAAAGTATGTTTAATTAAATGCTAAGAGAGTTTATTTAAAGTTAAGCCTTGATGTGACACAAAATGATTTTTAGTTTTGAATTATTTAAGTGCTTCGAAATTCTGGAAAATATTATATTATATTATAATCCGAAATTATTAAAATATTATTATTTAAAAAAAAATCAGAAAAATTATTTTTGGCCCCGGTTGCTCGAATTTCGTGCGGTCGCTATGGTACATTCAGATTTTGAAATTGATGATTGGATTTTATAAATTGAGCTTGGATCATGAAAAGTATGAATATTATTATTTAATTAATTTCGGAATAAATTTAATTATTTAATAAATTCCGAAAATTATTCTGGAACCTTATTCTCCCATACTTTCGTGCTGATCGTTGCTGTGTATTTAGAATTTGATATTGATGATTGGTTGTGATGAATTGAGTGTGATTGCGATTTATAGGGATTCTTTATGAAATCCTAAGTGTAGAAATTGATGGGAGATTGGATGTGATTGACCACCTATTAGAGGTTGTGCCCAGTGAGGCCGTGAAATACCACCTAGGAAAGGTCGTGTCCGATGAGGCCGTGATTAACCACCTAGGAAGGGTCGTGCCCGATGAGGCCGTGAAATACCACCTACAAGAGGTCGTGCCCGATGAGGCCGTGAAATACCACCTATGAGAGGTCGTGCCCAGTGAGGCCGTGATAAACCACCTATTAGAGGTCGTGCCCGATGAGACCGTGATATGCCACCTATTAGAGGTCGCGCCCAATGGGGCCGTGAATTGCCACCTATTAAAGGTCGCGCCGAGTGGGGCCGTGATGCCACTGATTCAAATTTGCCGAGTAGGGCCGTAGTTGAGAGCAATGATTGATTTGCTAGAATGACATGTAATCGGCCGAGTTGATTGATCGCTGTGACGATCCAAGTGGTTGAATTGTCTGGATAATGTGATGGTGACATGGTTGTTTGGTTATCATAATTGTACGTGGTTGGATTATATAAATTGTGCTAACTCGAGATGAAGGCTAAGGCGAGGTAAGTCTTCGTGTGATGTGGCTAGGCCACCCTTGGGCGTATTTTCTTTCTAATAGGGGTTTAGGGGGTTGAACTTGCTGAGACATCGTCTCATCCCGGTTGTGGGATTAAAATTTCAGGTCCCCGATGGACGGAGTGGCCAGATAGCTTTGGTTGGCCTTGAGGAGTTGCAGAGGTGAAGTCATAAGGGTTGGAGAGCGTGTCCTGCTAGTCGGTTGTAGGATAGTTCCCATTTCGTCGAGCTGGTCTATTTTGTAGAAAGTCCAGTGTTGTATTTAAACCCTTTGTGTTTGTAAATGGGTGTTTGGTATTGTGATTGATTGCCTGCTTTTCTATCCCAAGTTAAATGTTGTGAGGGGATTTGTTTCGCTTCCGCATGCGTAAAGGAATGAATGGGTCGGCGACATATCCTGGGATGTCGCATTTTTGATCGACCGCAGTGGGATGTGCGCGCACTCAGGGTTCGGGGCGTGACACAGATGGTGCTACTCCATGCTCGATTTCCTGTGAAACAAAAAGGGGGTTGCGTTTCTGGGATGGTTTTAGGGTTTGGGTTCTGTATACCCATGATTTTGGGCATTGATTTGCTCCTTCGAATGGTATGGATTCCACGAAGCTACGGGATGGAACAATGATTTAGGTTTTGGGGGTAAAAGCTCCCATGGGTTCCGCAAGATGTCAGATGGTGCTACTCCACGCTCGATTTCCTATGAAACAGAAAGGGGGGTTGTGTTTCTGGGATGGTTTTAGGGTTTGTGTTCTGTATACCCATGATTTTGGGCAGTGATTTGCTGCTTTCGAATGGTATGGATTCCACGAAGCTACAGAATGGAACAATGATTTAGGTTTTGGGGGTAAAAGCTCCCATGGGTTCGGGAGAGGAGAACTCTACCAGCGAGAGAGAATTACCTGATTCATTGTGCCCACTCTGTTCTCGGCACCCTGAAACTACAGAGCATCTCTTTTTCCTCTGCAAAAGAACCCGACATATATGGCTTGATCCGCGCCTCAACCTCTACAACAAAACAACCTTAGTAACCCGAATGGATAAGTGGTTTGCAGACTTCTTTGCTGAAAAAATCGACTTACCCTCAGCGAAGATGGTGGCCAGCACGCTCTGGATCATATGGAAGCTTCGGAACGACCATATCTTCCGATCCAAGCCTCCCAAATTTGACTTTATAGCAGATCTAGCTCACGCCCAAGTCAGGACCTCCTCCAGATGGGTCCCGAGTAAAGAACATAAGCGAACCAGCAGCCAATCTTCGCCCGAAACGTGGAAACCGCCGGACAGCAATGGCTTCAAACTCAACATCGATTGCTCTTGGGTGAAGGGGGAAGAGAAGAACTCGGTGGCAGGGGTCGTGCGCGACTCAAGAGGGCTGTTGATCGATGGATTTGCTGCGGAGATTCAAGCGGCGAATGCTTTGTGCGCTGAAGCCCTAGCTCTCTCGCACGATCTGCGTTTTCTCACCCACAGAACAGCAATGAGCTCAATATTTTGTTTATTACCTATCTTGTGAATTAAATTGAGGGCGAGAGGAAATTGTCCAATTTGCTAAGGCACCACCGTAATTGGCAATGCCGCAATTTTTTTGTGGGAGTTAATGAGATGCAGATCAAAGAAAATGGGCTCTCTTTGTTAACTATGACCATTTTGACCCATTAGAAAAGTGGTCATAGTGCTTTATTTCGCAAAAAATGAATAATTTGGATATTTTCATAATAATGATTGCTTATGTCGCTTGCAAAAATAAATGAAAAAAATTTCATCGTTTTCAAAATTGTTTAAATATAAATTATTATTGATAAAAAAATTATTGATTAATTATTTACAGTGATACAAGTTATTATTCTTTCTCGAAATAAATGGAATATTGATTTTCTTTTTGTTGTTTTTAATTTCAACTTGCCCGTAATAATTATTTACATTCGGAAAAGGGAGGTTATACCTTGTTGTAATGTAGTATGTACGGAAAAGGAAAAGAGGAATGGCATTTTGCCCATTATGAACGTAATTGATCGTTTCTTCCATATTGGGCTTTGTTTGAGAGGGTAATCATGCGATGTCCGTTTTGAAGAAATATATATGTTCAAAGTATCAAACATCACTCTTGTAGAAAATTTCTATACTTTTTATGTACATGTGATCTTCCTCCATATATTAATGTAAGTTATTAGATTACACATTTTACTATGATAGCAGAGCTAGATTTTGCCCTAATTTATTTCTTGCACGTAATCTTTTGTTCGTCGAATTCCACATGCTGTTACTGTTGCCTCTAGCTGCTATAGAATGTTAAAGGGTTTACATTTTATCTAACAAAGTTTATACGCTTTTTATATATACATGATCTCTCTTCTTCTATTATATTAATTTTTCGGGTTAGACATTCTAGCATTATGTTCTAAAGGGCAACATCAGCTTTTATTGGGAGTAAAGTAGAATAGTTAGTCCAAAATCCCCACCTTTATATTTTGCTTAGTGGCAGATTTCGCGTGTGATGCACAATTTTAAATATAATTCACTTGAAACTTCTTTTGATAATATATATATTGTGAAGATCGTTATAAAGAAAAGAACAATGTGCAATTCACCAATGTCGTTTATTAAGAAAATTTATATGTTTCAATCTGATTATGAGATATATTTAAAATTGAAATGATTTTCAGAAAATTAGTTTAGTCTACATGTTGAAATACCCGGACACCTAAACCAAAATTAAAGTACAATCAACGTTATTTCGGCTCAAGTTGGGCTTGCCTGGGCTTGAACCCTGAGGTCCTGCCCAAGCCCACCCAAGCCCGAACTTATGGGCTTGAGCCGATGTCGAAGCCGGCCCAATGGGAAAACATGGGCGGCCCAGGCCCGCGCCACCCATCAGGCCACCTTACGTATTTCTATTTTTAAAATTTCAGTTAAATAAAAATAGAAATTGGAAAAAAAATGAAAAATAGTTTTAAGGCTTTGGTGTTATTTAATTTCATCACTTTACCAATGAGTTTTTACTACTTTTTTCTACCGTACAATAACTTTGGGCTTATTTGATCCTATTAGTATTCATGAGTATAAACTATCCAAGTGAAAATTATAGCCACAAAAAAACCCTAAACTATACCCATTGTGACACGTCTATCACATACTTTTTTGTGACACTAAAAATTACTAAACTTGTACTTATGTGACACATTTATCCCAAACTCATACTGTGTAACACATTTACCTTGAACTTAAAACTTGCATCCGTTTTGATGTCATAGGTATAAGTTTGGGATTTTTAATATCATTAAAAAGTTCAGAGTAAATATGTCATATATGTATAAGTTTAGGGTTTTTGGTATTATAAGAAAAAGTTTGAGGTAAATGTAATACATGAGTACAAGTTTGAGATTTTTTTGTTCTATAAAAAATAGTTTATGATAAATGTATCGCAACCAATAAAATTTGAGATTTTTTTACGGCTTTTCCCTCAAAATTATTAATAAAAGACATATTACATTTCCTTTCAATAAATATATGGTCAGGCCGGGCAAAGCCTGTGATGTTTGTCCTCAGGGGGCCCACGAGCTGCCTGCCTATTGATCATGTTTACTGGTAAGAATAGTGAAGTTGAAGGTAGCTCGCTACTCGCCTGTTGATCGTGTCTATTGTTGAGAATATTAAATTGATCCTGTATAATATTAAATCGGAGGGGGGGGAGACGGTAAATCTGCTTTTGCCACAAGAACGAAAACAAATCAACCCTTTTTTCATATTAACAAAAAAAAAATACATAATTGTAGTAAGTCTAGAGCATCAGTAGAAAAGAAAGGCAGCAAGAAAGGAGAAAATATTCAGCCACGTCATCCGCCTTTTCATTTTCCAGCAGGGGTCATAGGACACGTGTCACTATTTGAGTAGTATGTGCACACCAAGTCGGCGAATGATGTGACCCGCACATACCACTGAATATTTTCTCGAGAAAAAGGGTTTAAGCAGATTGAGTCTGGCGCCCAGACCCTACTGTTTCGATAGTCTTTTCACGTGCTGGGAACTTCAATAATGTGTTTGCTTTACCATCAAAACAATGCTTACGGCTGTGAACTTTAGGGAAAATGATAGCTCCGTGTCATGGAGCATATTAGTTTATTCGAAGTTATTTCTTTGTATGTCCTACAAAACAGAGGTTAGGCCGAATGCAAACACAAATAAACGTGATTAAAGACCCAAAGAATGATGAGGAAATGATGAAACGTAGCGTTGTTTAACTATAAACCAAATGACACCACAAAAGGGAATAGTCGAGGATCGGCTCGGAGTGGCCAAGTGAAATGAGGACGGACTAATGGCCCATTTTCCAGACCGAAGACCTGTCTGATCAGTAGGTATTCAGCTCGCTTTCAGGCCTTGAAGCACCCCCGGACCGAGCCTTAACAGCCTTCAGATGGCCTCATCGTGAATCCGAACCAAACCGGACCACCCTCAAATGTAGACGTAGCTAACAAGAAAGAGGCAAGCATAGGTCAAACCATCATAAATTATTAACTAATAAAGACCATAAACTAATTATTCCACCAAACCCCGCATTCCCCAAATTCTAATAACACTAGCATAGACCTTTACAAACAAAAAAGTTGATTAGACACGGATAAGGGAATTTTCGACAATCGACTCAAATCGGATTGCGGTGAACTGAAGGCTGTTTGCCCACCGTCCAAGTTGAGAACCGGTCTGGACAGTGGCACAAACAGCACAGCAAACGAGGTGCGACTTGCACCAAGTCCTTGTTGAAGTTTCCCATCGTTTACGGACAGGTAAGGGTTGCAATCAAATCAATATCATTCAACGTGGACAAGTTATTAGGACATCCAAAACATACTAATGAGAAACGATGAATCGAAATTAAACACAGACTATTCTAATTCGGATTAAGTCACGCAACAAGTCATTCCATGTCCTCGATTTAGGCTGCAAATGCATTTTGGGATAAGTTCTCGGACCAAATCACAACAAACGGCTCATGCAAATGAATTGATCAAAGAGGGTCCGGCTTTTTGGAGCAACTTGAAGAACTCCGACTAGTGACGCCCACGGCAAGGAAAGCTCACCGGTTACTCTCTGGTAGCGCATGCAAACGTTTCGTTCCGGGAAGAGTTTTTTTTCAGAAATGGTTCTTTTCTATTTCTCGCTCCGGGGAACAATTTCGAGTAAAAGAACCCGTTTGATAACGACACAAAATTTCTACTGGGAATAGAAAAAGAATAGAAATGCGTTTGATAACGCAACAATTTCTTTTTGTATTTATTCATTTTTTAATCTTGCCGACGGAATGCCGCCGCCTCCCGCCGCCGGTCGCCGTCGCTGGCCCGCCAGCCACCGCGCCGCGCACGACCGCCGGCCGCCGGCCGTCACCGCCGGGCGCCGCCGAAGCCCATCGGCCGCCGGTCGTCGGCGGCCGATGGCTTCCGGCGGCGCCGGCGGTGACGGTCGGCGGCAGCGGCGGTCGGCGGCGGCGGCGGTGGCTGGCGGGCCGGCGACGGCGACGGGCGGACGGAGGCGGCGGCGACGGCGGGCGGCAGCGCGACCGAGGCGGAGACGGCTGCCGGCCGGGCAGCGGGCGACCGGAGGCGGAGACGGCCGCCGGCCGGCAGCGGCGACCGGCGGCGGCGGCGCGGCGGAGGCGTCCGGCGGCGGAGGCGTCCGGCGGCGACCGGGGCGGCGACCGGCGCAGCGGCGGCGACCGGCGGCGGCCGGTGGCTCCGTGCGGTTCATGGTGGTCGCGAAAAGAAAAAAAAAGAAAAAAAAAAAGAAAATTAGCTTGTTTCTAGCAATTGTTAGAACAAGAAGCAACTTTTTTTGCTTCTTGTTTCTGTTCCTAAACCATTCCGGGCTAAGTTTTTATTCCCGGGAACAAAAAAACAATGTGGCGAAGAACAAGGTTTCTGTTTTTTTGTTAGGAGAACAAAAGAATAGAAACCAAGAGAAACAGAAACGTTTGCATGCACACCCTCTCTCTACCACCCTCTAGTTTTTGCTCTCTGTTTTCTCTCTGACTCCCGGAACCATGGATAGACCGAGAAGAAGAAAACTCCAGCCGTCTCTCTCCCCCTCTCCGTTCTTTTGTTTCCTGTTTTTCCTTTTTTTTGAGCCCTACTTCTAGACATCACACGCACCTAACGCTCTCCTCTTTTCTCTCTCCCCCGTCCTCTCTGTTTTCTCTCCTTTGGTTCTCTCCCCTTATCCTTTTCTTATCCACCGAATCCTCTGCTCTCCCTCGGTTTTGTTTCTTTTATCTATCTTTGGTTTTGTTGACAAGAAGTCAAAGAAAGACAGACAAAGCAGGGACGAAAGAAACTGTGAGACTTTGACTTCAACCCGAAGAGTGAAAATATACAGGCAAAAAGAGACCAGGACCTTTTGAAATTTTGTGGATTATTACCGACTGTTTAAAAAAATTAAATTATTAGATAAAAGTGTAATTTATTGTTTAAATATTTTAATAGAAAGAATCACATGCCGGAAAGTGTAGACACCCATTTCATTTGCTTTTGGGAAATTTCTCGGATCTAAGAAAAATGGAAAAGGAATTGAACCCAAAGAAAGATCTTTTTACCCAGAATACAAATTGCAATAAAGACACGGTAAGGGTGCCTTTCACGCTATCTGTGAACGGCAAGTGGCCGACGAGAGGATCCAGTCATTTTCCTTTGGCTTGACCTGGAACCAAGAGAGTTTGAATGAGAGAGGGAGAAGGGGAAGTTTCCCTTTCATGGGGATGACACAAAGCCAAAGGCAAAGCCAAAGCCAAATTGAAGTTAAGATAAGTGGGACACTTCGAAAAGACATGTCTCTCTCCCGCCAAAGCAAGTGAAGGAATCTCTCTTCACCTTTTCCTTATATATTATTTCTAGAATATTGATTTCTTCGACCCGAAATAGTTCCCTTACTTTTTTTCCTTTTACCTAGACAAGATAATTGTCGACAGATCAAAAAACATAATTTTTGTAAGTTAAGATTGCATGAGATCAATAAATTTTGTCCAGTTAAAAGGTAAAATATCCTCTATATTTTCTTTCTCCTTTTCTTTATGCCTTTTGTCCATCTAGGGCAAATAATCCTTTTCTTCCTTTTTCTTGCGTCCTTCCCTCTTTATGTATAGATTTGTTATATAATAATGGAAGATTTGCCATGCAAAAAATCCAGTAAAATTTATTCCTTACAATTTATTTCAGTTCTCATCCTTATGGCAGAAAAAAAAATGTCATATGCATGAATGATGCTTACTACTTTGTGTTGGATTGATATTTATAGTCTAATCGATCCAATCTTAATTCTATTTGCAAATCCATCTATAACTACCCGGGTTCCAAATTATGAAGCTCCACTATCTATGATTAGTTTAATGATATGTTCGGTGATACCCCATCTAACAAGACATTTGCTATTATTGATGAAGAAGACACTATCTAGCAAGTCATGTTAGGTTGAGTGTGCTTACATAGGATAAGTAGCTTATCTCCTCCATATTAGGAAATTATCCTCTTAAACCAACTTTAAATTGAGAACCTAACAGGCCAAATTTATAATTATGCATTGGTTACGTTCAAACGAGGTAATCACATTAGTTGCCTCTCCTCACACCTTCAAGTATTAAATACTTGGCACATGAGATGTTCAAATTTGTAATTATAGATAGGTTACTCTCTTTGACATATGCAATTATTTTACATCAATTTAAGATGGATCAACTTAATCGAAGAACTCAATTGTTCTGTCAAATATGATATAAACATTCAAATTGAGAATTAACAAAATCATGTAATATAGAACAAATTGGCCAAATAGGCACTTGTTTGGTTAACATATGACAGAGTCATATTTGGATCCCACTGTTTCCCACTCAGAATAATAATGTTAGGACATTGTAAAGTGGAGTCCTATAAAATGCTATAGAATTAGTACATATGTATAGGGTGGTTTGCATGCATTCATAATCAAATATGGAGCCAAATACACGGAAATCCATATTATTTGACGAAATCATATATATTTGCCTATGAATGGATTGAAATTGATCAAGATTAATACTTGTTTGTAAAACCATATAAAAAAATCAAGTTGACTCGACTTGAAAAGCATAAGGATTAATTGGACTAAAAGAAAAGTTTATGGACCAAATTGAACATTAATTAAGAGTTCCAAGACTGAATTTTGGTATTGTCTCTTCTGTTTATTTATGCTATTAATATAAAATTAATTAATGAAACCAAGTCTTAAATGATGTGATATATCTTTATTTAATATTTAAACATGACTCACCTTTTCAAGTAGCTAATGAAAGTTTATTGCATCATTTATTCTATAAATCAATTTATCATTTGTTGTTCACTTTTGCAAAGTGGTGCTTATATTGATCTTAGGGTCCTTTTCTTATGGGAAAAACACCAAAAAGCGTAACTTAATGTTCACCTAGTTACTAAGGCTGTGCATGACAACATGGCCGGGGAACAATTTTTTTCAGAAATAGTTCTTTTCTATTTCTATTTTGGGGAACAATTTCTATGTAAAAAATCTGTTTGGTAACTACACAAAATTTTTACTCTAGAAATAGAAAAAGAATAGAAATGCGTTTGGTAAAAAATAGTTTCTTTTTTATATTTATTTGTTTTTTTTTTTTTTCCGGTAGACCGCCGCCACCACCGGACGCGCCGCCGCCGCACTTCACCGCCGGCCGACCGCCGCCGCTGACCGCTGCCGCCGATCGCCGCCGCACGGCCCATCGGCCGCCGCCGACCGCCAACCGCCCGGTCGTCGGCCGACGGCGAAGTGCGGTGGTGGCAGCGTTCGGGCGACCGGCGACGACCGGGCGGCGGTCGGGCCGACGGCGCGGCGACGGTCGGCCGGGCGGCGGCGGTCGGCCGGTGGCGACCGGGCGGCCGCCGTCCCAAAGAATGGCGGGAACAATCGGGCGGCGACGGTCGGTCGGCCTCCGGCGGCAACGATCGGCCGGCGGCGACCGGCGACGGCGACGATCGATCGACCGGCGGCAACCGGCGGCGGTAACGGCCGATCGACCTCCGACGACCAGCGACGGTCGGCCAACGGCGGCATCGGCAGCAGTCAAGGGCGGTTAATGGCGGTCAACAAGAGAAGAATAAAAGAAAATAAAAATTTCACTTATTTCTTAAACTTGTTCCCGGGAACAAGAAGCAACTTTTTTTTACTTCTCATTTATATTCCAAAACCATTCCCGAGCTAACTTTTTGTTCCCGGGAACAAAAAACTAACTTGTCTTTATCAAACAGGTTTTTATTCTTTTTTTTTTGTTCGGGGAAGAGAGGAATAGAAATTCTTGGGCCGGGGAAGTTTACCATGCGCAGCCTAATTACAACCACTATTTATGCAACAATCATGCACATGCCTGGAGCAAAACCTTACATTGAAAAGACCAAATTGCCACTCCTTTTAAGTTCATTTTAGCATCTTGCTTTGGGCTTAGGTGGTTGAGGTCTTAGTTGTTCTAAGTATTTTGGGTGGTTAACTTTGGATTTGTATATTTTTATGGATAACTTATTAGAAGTTTTTAATAAAAATCAATAAATTTTTTAGCGTCACTAGCATATCTAAGATAGATTTTATTTTACATTTTTTTTCTCAATTTAAATTTTGTAGTTTACATATTTTTAATCGTTTTTAAGACCAAAACTCCCGAAACTTTTAACACAATGTTAACACATACACGCATATCTTCTTCTTTTTTTTTAATTTCAAATTTGTGTAATTTTTGTAATTTGCTGGAAAACTTTTTAAAAAAAAAAACACACTTTTTTCTTTCATTTAGATTCAAACAAACATGCACGCCTTTCAAACTGAAATGATAAATGTTGAAATTAGAACAGGTATGTTATAGTTCACCTTTTGGTGACATGCTCATAAGTTCACATCGGGGCAATAAGTTTCACGATTGTATATATTGTCCAAGGCCATAAGTCGTCGATTTCGCTTTATATTGATAAATTGTTTATCAACATCTATATTACGACTTTGGGATCATGAAAGATCCATATATATTTATATCACATTGGTTTTCACACATATGAATTAGAAGATACTGTTAAAATAACTTTAGTAACTATCCAAAAGTTTGATAAATTTTATCAATATGGTGATAATCTTTGCTTCATTTATATTTAAATTGCTGTCGAGTTCTTAATCAATATGGGCTATTATTAATACGCCATGATAGATTATGCCCTTATTAGGCTGTCTTTTTCACCATTGAAGTTGATTGAATGGAGTATCGTTCACTAAAATCTAATGGAGATTATGCACACGCGGAGGAATATTTCTTGTTTGGACCCAAGGGGACGCTTTTGATGATGCGGGTCGAACGCAAATCCAATGCCTCTGATCACATTAGATCGAGGCAAGAATCCCTATATGGAGTCTGTTTTTAGGGATCATGGCAAGGAAAATTCTGCTAATACTAGTTGCATTCATGTTGCAGTTGCAAAAGGAAAGCCCTTGTGGTCAATGGAGTAAACCAATCTGATTTAAATAAAGAAAAGTTAACAGATAGAATTGGCATAATGCTTTTCTGTTTATAAAGAAGGCGAATTTCATTCAAGCATCCACCTTGGATGCCATATATGTCTGCATAATTCATTCTATAGCCAAAGAAATGGAAACAAAAAAATAAATAAATAAATAAAGGGAGAGAGAGGAAACTTTCCTTTTCATTGGGATGATACAAGGCAAAGCCAAATTGTTGTTAATATAAGTAGGACGCTCAGAAAGGGCATATCTGACTTCCGTCAAAGCAAGTATAGGAGATCTCTCTTCACCTTTTTATTTTATATATATATAATATTCGATTACAAATTTCTTTGACTTGAAGTTGTTCCCTTACCTCTCTCTCTCTCTCTCTCTCTCTCTCTCTCTCTCTCTCTCTCTATATATATATATATATATATATATATATATATATATATATTGTGAATAGCGTATGCCTATTGTGCTACAGTATATAGCATTTGCGTCACTGTAACAGTGTTGGCATGTGATATCCTATCTTAATTTCAGGCAAGATTGAATTCCCAAAAAATCTTAGTCTAGAGTTTGCTAAAGTCATAGAACAAAAGAAAAGAGCCTCACCTCATACATCCAGAAAATTACAAACGAGGCTTACTTAGCGTATATATATAGACAAGATAATTGTCATAAAATTAAAATTTATAGGGAAAACATAAATTATGTAAGTTAAGATTGCATGAGCTCAATAATTTTTGTTCATATAAAGGGCTAAATATCCTTATTCTTTTGTTTTCTCCTTCCTCACCCTTTTGCCTATTTGTTCATATTGGGCTAGATATTCTTTTTCTTCTTTTTTCTCACCCTTTTCCCTCTGCATATATAGATTTATTTTCGTTCATAAAATCTAGTAAAGATTATTCTTAATGTTTATTTACACCATCTCATGCATATGGCAAAAGAAAAGTATCTTATGCACGAATGATGCTTATTGCTTTGTGTTGGGTTGACGTTTTATTGTCAAATCAATCCTATCTCAATTCTATTTGCACATCCATCTATAACTACTTGAGTTTCGAACTATGAAGCTTCAGTCTTCATGATTAGTTTACTGAAATGTTTGGCGATATCCCATCTAACAAGAACTTGATATTATTAATGAAGAAGACCCCATCTAGCAAGTCATCTTGGGTTGAGTGTGCTTGATGGGATAACCAGGCCCTGCTTGACATAAACGGCGCAACTTCATCTGAGAAAATGTTGCCGTCCCGCTCAATCTCCCAACAAGCCATTACTGCTTCCATTGCATTGGGCATGGACATGTTGCTGTAATTACTTCATAAGGAACAAGGCAAGAGCACATAATGCGTTTGAAATATCAAGAACGAAATAGATGAATAATCTTGACCTGTATTGGAAAACAATTCATTTGTGGCCATCACTTGCATCAAATTTCTTGTGACGGTTCCTTACACAGATTGGTCCCATTCTTCAGCAGAGCAAGAGAGAACAAAGGGAAAAACGCAGAAACGAGAAAGAGAGGACCCTCGATGGTTATGACAAAACAAAGAAAGAGACCCAGTTATGGTTGGGTTAGGTTTTGAAGAAGACAACTAATGAACTCGCCAACTTACCTACTCTTCCCCTTCATCTCCTCCGTTTGTTTCTGCGTTTTCGTCTAACATTTTCGTCCGAAGACAAACGCAGAAACGAGAAAGAGAGGACCCTCCATGGTTATGACAAAACAAAGAAAGAGACCCAGTTGTGGTTGGGTTAGGTTTCGAAGAAGACAACTAACGAACTCGCCAACTTACCTTCTCTTCCCCTTCATCTCCTCCGTTTGTTTCTTCATTTTCGTCCAAAGAAACCCAGTTGCAACAACTGATTCATGGCGGTAATATGTTGCTCCCTCTCTTCCGTGACTCTTGTCCGTCCGATTCTTTACCGGAATGTGATTAATTTAGGGATATTTGTCCTGCTCTTGTCTCCATTGCAAACTTTCAATACCTAATTTTGCCCCAATTTCTTGGTTGAAGAACACAGCAAAATTAGGGTTTGAAGAAGAAAAAGAATTCGGTCCCAATTTGCAAATTTGGGGCAAATAACACACATAGTGTGGTTTAGAACAATTCATGCTGACTCACTTTGCTGATGAGCCATGTCAATTGAAAAAAAATAAACTTTTACCGCATCAGACTTTCTAGCAAAAATCCAAATTGACGATGGTACTAAAGTAATCGATTTTCATAAAACTGATACTCAAGTAATTATTTAAAAAGTTTTGGTTTTTAAGGGTTGCGTGAAACTTATGAAACTTTTGGTATCATTTTGTCAAAAATAATTGCTTTTGGGAAGTTGTGTAGCTTTAACTTTTTCATTGACTATAAATTTTTCATTCTTTTTTATATCTTGAACTCTTTCAATTTGCGGGGGACATCAAGGAAGGTCGGACTCTTTGGCTGGACAGTGTTGGAAATAGCTTATAGACGGAGAGCTATATGAAGTAGTTCAAGAGTGCTGGAGATAATACGAACTCTTTGGCTGTTCAATGGAATGGATGGCTACAAAGAAGACGTAATATTCACTGCGACGCACTAAGGTGATAACCAAAGTTGATAAGGAATCGATCTTCACCACATTTTCTCTTCTAACAGAAAGTCATGGCTTTCGGTAACGAAAAAAATGCCGATTTGGCTTTTCTTAGTTATCTTACATAGCAACATGTGCAAATATTTACTTACCAAAAAAAAAAAAAGACACGTGCAAATATTATTCTATGTAGGCACACACCTGTGCAAAACTGGCCGTACTTGTATATATCTTTCTTTATATACCCACTTAGAAATCAAGATGCGCCCAAAGAAGACTTCATTAGTAATATAAGGGATAAATGCACTAAAAGTCATAAAATTTGTCACAAAAATATGATTGAGTTCTAAAATTTTTAAAAAAATGCAATGCAATCATAAAATTTATTACAAAAGTGCAATCAAATCATAAAACTTTCAAAAAATGGAATCGAGCCTTAAAACTTGGTATAAAAGTTCAATTGAATCCTAAAAATTTCAAAAAAAACAATGCAATCAACTAAAGAACTTGATTGGATCAATTTGACAATTTGAGAACTTGATTGTACTTTTTGAAAATTTTAAAACTTAGTTGCATTTTCGTGAGAAGTTTATGACTTACTTGCACATTTTAAAAATTTTGAGACTAAATTACAGTTTCATGACAAGTTTAGATGCTTTCAAAATACTTAATTAGTGTAAATATGGTCAGAGATGGGGAAGAGGCATCGTTTCATTGGATATTCCCTTCGTGAGGTGCACTTGATGAATTGAAAATAGTTTTTTATAAGCATAGATGACGCTGGGGCAAAATCATGTGATTAAAATAACAATTTCCAAAGTCTAAAAATGGAATGCATAAGTGCATAACCATGCTTGAAAATATTGCAGCCCAATACAAAAGATAAAATTAATAATTAGAAAGCTTACGTAGTGATCTGACACGCATGCGTGGTGCACGCCAGGGAAGTCGTTGACTCTAAGTACTACATATGATTTTTGGGCGATTTCGAAGCGTGACGTCTCTGTTCACGCGAAGATATGTTATGATTTCTTGAAGAGAATGGCAAAATTATTCCCAATAATTGCTGCACAATTGCTGTCTTTGATGGTGCAAAGTCGTGCTCTAGGAAAACATGATATTTATTGCCGCCGATCAATTAGTCTGCTGAGACGCTAGAGGACGCCCGTGATGGATCTAAAGATTCCAGGAGGATGCATGCGTGCTCAGAGGAGAAATGTTAAAAAAAAAAAAAAAAAAATCTTAAATTTATCATATAATTTAATTCTAACCCTTTTGACAATTTGACAATAAGGTCATTTTGACAAAAACTTGTCGATGTAGCACTTTGATCAACATTAACTATCCTACATGACATGATTGTTACTGATGTTAACGATTTTTGTAAGTTTCTATATATTTTATTAATTTATTTCCTTTTCTTTCTAATGATAGGTAGAAGGGGAAAAAGAACAATTTTTTTTTATCAAAATTAGTTCAAATGACTATATTGACAAATTGTCCAAAAATTTTGGACTGAATTAGTGAAATTACAACTTTATGACTCAATTGATTGTCGTACAATAGATTTAGAACTTTTTAGATAATTATTTTTGTCATTAGAGAAGGACGAAGATGAATAACAATGATGATGTGGTTTGGAATTCCAATCATCTTCCTCAAAAAGTGAGAGATCTCAAGTTCGATTCTATCATCATCGATTTCTCATGATCACCCGTACAAGTATTAACTATATGACTTTGTAATCAAGCGATGCTGTTGGGATCGAGGGAATGCGACACTCAATTCAAATTAGTTAGTTGGTAGTTGACACCATAGATTTTGATGTTGGTGGCCGTAAATTGTTCACATTAGCAATTTGGACCTAGATCCCTGCAAAATCTATTATAACCCAAGAGACTCTAGATATGTTGGCAATACATAGTTGATTTGAAAATGAAAGAAGACACTATGAGCTTTGGTTTTATGTGCAATGCTATCTTTTGATATTTACTTTATGGAATGTGATTCTTGAACTATTTCTAATCGTTCAATATAGTCTTTTTTTGTTTGATAAAAGTCGACACAAATCCCTAAACTATCGCTAGATGTGCAATCGGGTTCATGAACTTCCAATTTGTATGTTGCGGTCCCTCAACTTTCCACTCAACTTTCCACTTCAAAGTTAATTCAGTCTTTTGTGATTTTTATGAGTGATGACTACACTACTTCCTAGATTTTAGAATATCTTTCCATTTATTCTATTTGTCTAAATCAACATGAAAATATGCTATTCTTTTCTTTTTTAATTACCCACCCTTTTGGATTTTAAGTATTATGATAGTTACATTTGAATATACCGTAGTTATGACGTAAGAGTAGAATCTCATTTAGAGTTGTATCAAGTTGAACTACTACTATTTTAAGTTCGATGATTTTCATAAGGATATCATTATTATATAAATCTAAATCTAGTTCCTGATTTTTTCTTTTTTTAGATAAATGATTTTCTTCACTGGTATCATGTTCTACAAGGGCTAAGGTTCAAGGTGGTTTGCTCTTTTTACTAGTAGGAAGAAATGTTAAGATCTCTACTATCGTATCGTTTACATTATAGAACAAAAGCAAGTGAAATTGTATCTTAAACTTAAATTTTTCGAATTTTTCATTTTGTTCCTTTTCACTGTATCTAAATAAATTTCGATTTCATTCATTTCTTATTATGTTTTCTTGTCACATTTCATTGTGGCATATCAAATCGACTACAATACCCAATCATCACTGGAAGATTATATAGTATATACATTATTTGTGTTGATATCTATTATTTGATTAGAGCTATTGTAGAGTCGACAAACACGTTCATATGTACATTCTTAGTTATCTCTCTACATATTCAAACAAACTTAAAAGATCGTTTCAATCTCAAACTTTTTCTCAATAAATTCATGACAAGTCCATGTTATATATTACGATGTCATAATATTATATAAGGGGATAAAAATGGTTACTCAAAAGTAAATCAAGCCTCTAACAAAAGTGCCTATGCCAAGAAAAAATTAATATGCTTAAGATTCTAAATTCTCGGTAGATTTAGTGAGATGAATATAAAATTCTTTCCAAAATGCGAAAGATTTAACTTACCAAAATGAGAATGACTTAAAATTAAGTTCGGAAAGTATTATAAATTGGAAAAAAGTTTAAGATCGAAACATCTTTTTGTTTTATTTATTTATTTTAACTAAATAAAGAGAAAGTGCCGTAATGTTGCTACCAATGGCGAGTTTTTGTTTTGAGATTGCATTTTCTTTTGATAAATAAAACAAAAGTGTTAATACTAAGATGAGCATTTCAAACCTTTTATTACTTCGTCCCCCCAAAAAAAAACCTTCTATTACCGTAAAAATTAAATAATAAAAAACGACAGAAATGTCAAACTTGTCTCCTCTTACGTGCTCTTTTAACATTTTTTTTTTTTTTGGATTTTTACGCACTTAAATCATTTTATATTGCAAGTCATGCCTAGTTTAAAAAAATATTGGAAAAGAGAGAGGGAAACGAAAAGAAAGAAAAGGTACATCTCTACTTACACTTCTTTTCCAAATGCAATGAAGACTCTCGGTTGCACCTACCCTCCCGACCCGTCAAAAGCAGCAAACTATTTTTGACAGTTGACACGTCAACGACACAATATTTCAAAAAACTAGGATTAAAAACTAAAATCATATTTTATTTGACACTTCATGAGCATCCCAACTAAAGGAGAGAGGCTCATTTAGACAATTTTCTCAATTTTTGAAAATACAAACTAGTAATCAAATTTCAAGTCATTCTCATACAAAAGAAAAAATTGAATCACAAAATCGCTCTACTATATAAACACAAAATCAAAATTAGACAAAATTTAAAAACGAGAAGTAACATTGACTTTCAAGGATACTCACAAGTCACTTGGCGGATTTTTTTTAGACCCGTCTTCGCGATAAATAAGAATTGCATGCCAATAAATTCATTAATGAACTCTTTCAATTTTTGTATTTTCTTATAACCCTCCGCAAGGAGAAAAAAAAGGGAAAGCTCTTATCTCACGCACGAGCACGGCTCTTTATATGGAGAAAATTTATCAAGAGGGATTTGAGTTCGACATGATACGACGCAATTCATTTTATAAGGAGAGTGTAACATTTTATTATTGTCAAAATTACAAAAAAAAAAGGATGGACAAGGAAAACAAACAAAAAAGAAAAAGCACAGCCGAAGTTATAGCGCTGCCAATCAAAGACAAGACTCTCGTTTTTCCCGATTCGTGGATTGGTTATGGTAAAAAGTTAAAACCGCCGCGTTAACGGAGCCTGCCTTAGTCCCCACTCCAACGCCGTAACCTAAAATCAACGGCCCCAGATCCCTGGTTCCCCCACCAATCCGACGGCCACCGTTTCGCCAAATCTGTTGGTACGAAATCAACGGTCGCCCCACCTCGACTTGTCCCCACACCCTTTTTCTCGTTTTTCCCGATTCGTGGATTGGTTATGGTAAAAACCACCACGTTAACGGAGCCTGCCTATCGACCAAAAAAAAAAAAAAAAAAACGGAGCCTGCCTTAGTCCCCACTCCAACGCCATAACCTGAAATCAACGGCCCCAGATCCCTGTTCCCCTGCCAATCCGACGGCCGCCGTTTCGCCAAATATGTGGGAACGAAATCAACGGTCGCCGACGACCTCCACTTGTCCCACGATCCCTTTTCTCTCTCTCTCCTCGTTTTCGTCGAAGTATATTCGATTTCGGACCGACCTTTTGTCTTCGGGCAGATAAGGGCGCGTGGCCCCCGCACTCTCTCCCTATATAATCCCATCCCTCCCCGCGCAGTTCCAACCGCATCGACTAGCCTCATACCGGAAAGACTCCTGTGATCTTCTTCTCCCCTGCGATATTTTCCGACCGATAAACTTGGAGTTAGACCCGTGTCGAGGAGATAAGGAAATGGAGAGCTCCGGATTCTCATGGAAGCTGGCGGATCACCCGAAGCTGCCCAAGGGGAAGACCATCACCATGGTTGTCCTGGACGGGTGGGGGGAGGCCAAGCACCCGTACAACTGCATCCGCATCGCCGAGACCCCCACCATGGACTCGCTCAAGGAGGTGCGTTTGGTTTGGTTTCGATGGGTTTTTCTGGGGTTTTCCGGTTGATCGGAGTCGAGCGGTGGGGATCGTTTGATTGCTGGTGATGGACTGTTGAGTGGGTTGGAGACTGATCTGGAGATCATTAAAGCTTTGGCTTGGTTGCCGATGCTAATCCCTTGATGGGGATGTTAATTATTGATTTGGGCTCTTTTTCTTTTGTTTGGTGATCTGAGGAGTCCGTGTCTGTTTCCTATTTTGGACCCGCCTTATTGCCAAATGAACAATTTTTTATCTTGCTAGCGTTATCTTTATATGCCGGGTACAACTTTGAAGAACTCAATAGCCTCCTTAAGGTTTACCCGGTTCGTACGGAAGCAAAATATTGCTCCTGATGTTTGTTTAGTTATCGCCAGATCAGATTGCTTGGATGCTCCATTAGCCCTTGCTTGTCAATCTTCTTTGGTAACATATGCTGAATGAGAAGTTACACTTTTCATGTTAAAGGAGGGTGCCCCTGAGAAATGGAGATTGATCAGAGCTCATGGAACTGCAGTGGGTTTCCCGAAGGAGGGTGACATAGGTAACTGTGAGGTTGGTCACAACACTCACAGTCTCAACACTCACACGAGTGTGAGTGTTGGCACACAAGTGTTGGCACACGAGTGTGAGTGTTGTGACCAACCTCACAGTTACCTATGTCACCCTCCTTCGGGAAACCCACTGCAGTTCCATGAGCTCTGATCAATCTCCATTTCTCAGGGGCACCCTCCTTTAACATGAAAAGTGTAACTTCTCATTCAGCATATGTTACCAAAGAAGATTGACAAGCAAGGGCTAATGGAGCATCCAAGCAACTGATCGGCAATAACTAAACAAACATCATGAGCAACACTTAAAAAAAAAAAAAGGGTTTAAATGGGTCATTACTCATTAGGAAACCCACTTTAAAATTTAAACCCATGGCCTTTTTTAACTTTATAAAAAAATTCATAAAAATCGAAATTATAATTATTTTTCATATTTCAATTTTTTTCTTTTCTTTTTTCTTTCTTTTTCTTCCTTCCGAACAAGGCAACGGCCGGCCACCGACCAGCGACAGGCCAGGCGAGGCTCGAGCTCGCCGGCAGGTCGCCGACAACTGGCGAGGAAGCCTCGCCGGATCTAGTGAGACTCGAGCTCGCTGGCATCGAGTGAGGCCTCGGCCTCGATTAGCTATCATCTTCCCCGATTTTGCTTCACTCCTACGCGGCTCCGGCTCTGGCTCCAAGGTTTGATCTTTCCGCTTCTCTCTTTCTCTCTCTGTTCATGCGCATCGTCTGCGATCGCGCTCCAAAAGTGATGCCGTCACCATTCGTTTAATAGGCTTCGCTGCTTCGTCATCTCTTGCCGACGGACTGTGAGGATGTCTGCAACTACGATGACGGGGAGCCTTATTTGTTGTTTTAGGGATGGCCGTAAAGCCGCCCTCGCACCCGACATATGATCTTGAGGTCAAGCTTTGTCAAATCTAGCAAGACGTCGGCAAGCGCGAGACATCGACGAGCTTGAGCCTCACCAATCTTCGGCAAGGCTCGCCCGACGCCGGGCGAGCTCGATCTCTCCTATGGTCGGTCACCGGCCATCATCGTGGCGAGCGGCCAGCCGAAGAAGAAGAAAAAGAAAAGAGAAAAGAAAAAATAAAAAAATAATTATTAAAAATTAAAAAATATATTTTAAAAAATAAAAATTATAAAAATTATATTTTAAAAAATTAAAAATTATATTTCAAAAATTAAAAATTCGATTTTTAAAAATATTTTGAAAAGAATTATAAAATTTTCCATTAAATTTGTATTGCATAAAAATTGTTAAAATTTTTTTAATGTTTTACCAATACTTTTTTTTTATTAAAAAAATCATAAAAATGAGCTTTTTAGGTTTAGTTAAAAAATTTCATGTTACGGTTTTTAGTTATTCAATGATATGTTCACTTCAAATAAGAGAATCATGTGCATAATCTAATTTTTTTATAAATATTTCAATTTACATGTTTTTTTAATTTTTTAATTTACTATTTTTAAATTAATTTGAAGTTTTAATCGAATTAGCATATAGTAGAAGTGGGTTTTCTTATAATATTAATAGGTTTTTGTAATACGGGTCAGGTCGGGTATGAGTCGAGTACGGGTCGGGTTAGGTATGGATCACTTGATTTACATTACATGAATATGGGTCAAAATGAGTTAAATGAATCAAATATGGGTTAACCCATTTTTGACCCAACCTAAACCTGACCCGACCCACCCATTTAACGGGTCTACTAAGCCGAGAAATTGTAAAATCCCTCTTTCCCTATGTAGTGCCCAAGCTGGTCGACCTTGCTCTTGCTTCTGGAAAGATTTACGATTGAGAAGGTTTCAACTACATTAAGGAAAGTTTTGAGACTGGTACCTTACATTTGATTGGGCTCCTGAGTGATGGCGGAGTCCATGCAAGGCTTGATCAATTGCAGGTCTCCCCTCTAATCCTGTCTTTTACATCTTCTGCACATTTAGCTTATTTTTGCAGCTGTAATGATTAACCCTTTGCTCCGTGGTGCAGTTGCTGCTGAAAGGATCTGCTGAGCGTGGTGCTAAAAGAATCCGTGTCCATATTCTTACAGATGGACGTGATGTTTTGGATGGCTCCAGCGTGGGTTTTGTAGAAACTCTCGAAAACGACCTGGCAGAATTAAGAGCGAAAGGTATTGATGCACGAATTGCATCTGGTGGAGGTCAAATGTCTGTCACTATGGGCCGGTGGGAGGTATGTGAGCATGCCGGTGTCAGGTGTGGTTTCAAGTGTTTGTGAGCTTTTCTGGTTGTTGATTGGGTCTCGATTAGCACATTTCGCTGGTGTTGTCAGTGAAAGTAAATTTGCCTCTTCAAAGAACCAGGTAGATACGGTACAATCATGAGGTCTTTTGCATAAGATAGTTGGAAGAACCTTGCATCTGTTATAGCTATTTCTCTTTTATTCTCGCTGTCATGACCGGTGAGATAGCACTTTGTCCGGTCAAACCTAGCTGGTTATGCCGAAAGTTGTGGGAACATGGTCAGATCCTGTCGATGTCATCTGTTTGAGTTGCGTTTCCACCTCCCTATGGATTTCGGATTCTTGATTTGTTTGGTAGCCTGTCTTGTAAATGATAACATCCGATGCTATTCCCATCATCCGTTTGAGTAGTTCATGCGTGTGCTTCCCTGGCTTTGGGTTAAGAGTGACAGATTTGTATTCTGTATGTACTGCAGTCATTATCTTCGAATGTGTGAGCTGTAACTAGGACGGTTAATATCTTATGCGCATCTTCCATGGATTGGTGACTGGCAGGCTAATAGTTTAGTAAAACCGTATAAAATGTGCGAAGAGTCTGGGCATTATTAATGATTTTGAGCCTCAGTTTAATGAAGCTTAGATCAAGTCACTGGAGCCATTTCGTTGATCGTTGTTCTTTATCGGTTTATTCTTTGCCTGTATGACATTGATTGCTTAATCTGTTAGATAAATCAATAGAAAGAATGCCATTAAATTGCTATCAGGTGCGTACCATATGAAAGTCCCTCCTTGATGCCACATCTTGCTGAGCTGCCATGGAAGAATATTCCTGTTGAACTGTTTTCACACCACCTTATTAGGAGCTTCTTGCGATCTCTGTATATTTGCATTTCATCAATTGAATTGCCGACCACATGATAAGCAAATTATTATGAAACTCATGCAGAACGATTGGGATATTGTAAAACGTGGATGGAATGCACAAGTTCTCGGTGAAGCCCCTCACAACTTTACAAATGTTGTTGAAGCTATGAGGAGGCTGAGGCAGGAATTCATGGCCAATGACCAATATTTGCCTCCATTTGTCATTGTCGATGACAATGGAGAGCCAGTGGGCCCAATAGTGGATGGTGACGCTGTTGTTACGTTTAATTTCCGAGCTGACCGGATGGTTATGATTGCAAAGTCACTTGAATATGAAGGTTTTGACAAATTTGATCGTGTTAGAGTCCCTGAAGTTCGTTATGCCGGAATGCTTCAGTATGATGGCGAATCGAAGCTTCCAAATCATTACCTTGTCTGTCCTCCAGAGATAGAGAGAACATCTGGCGAATATCTTGTGCGTAACCGCATACGGATATATTCGCCTGCAAGTGAGTCTACCACATTGCCTTTTTTTCTCTTTTTACTGTGCTGAATGTGCACTTACAAGTCCTACATTTTTAAAATTGGTTGTGCTCTTCCTCATTAATTTACGTCTGTTATCTTGTTATTGCATAACTCACTGAAATGTTTAAGAGTAGTGGAGTGACTTTTCAGGTTCTCATGTCTAATTTTCTTAGATGCTGCAATTTCTTTGACCTGGCTTTGGTTTGAACGTTTTCGTGTGTTTATATACTGATATTCTTTTGTTCTTCATCTGAATAGCGAGACTGTCAAAATTGGTCACGTCACATTTTTCTGGAATGGAAATCGCTCTGGCTATTTTAATCCTGAAATGGAAGAGTACGTGGAAATTCCTAGGGACAGTGGAATTACATTCAATGTCCAACCAAAAATGAAGGCAGGCGACATTGCTGAGAAAGCTAGGGATGCCATCCTTAGCGGTAAATTTGACCAGGTAATTCTGTGCTGTATATGACAGCTTCCCATTACTTGTCATAGTGAAAATAGAAGAAGAAACAGCCTGACACGTGAGGCTTTGACTTTTGATCCTATCCTATGATTTGATTGTTATATTTGCATTTGCAACTGAAGGTACGAGTTAATCTTCCCAATGGTGACATGGTGGGGCATACAGGAGACATCATGGCAACAACTTTGGCATGCGAAGCTGCTGATCTTGCCGTTGGGGTGTGATGTCCTGAAGTTTCTACGTTTTAGTCCAAATGTTGGTTTTTGTTTCCAATGGGGTCACTGAATGGGGTACCTTCTGTGAATGCAGATGATCATTGATGCTGTGGAGCAGGCGGGAGGAATATATGTCATCACCGCAGATCATGGAAATGCCGAAGTTATGGTGCAGACAGACAAGTTGGGGGAGCCTCTACATGACGAGAGAGGACGCTTTCAGATGCTCACTTCCCACACTCGTCAACCGGTAAGTTCATTTTGCACTCTTTTTTACACACGTCTTTTTGTGGAAAACATGACAACATATATTACATACTTCTATCCATCGCATTAGTAATGTCTAGTGTCGAATTTGTCCGCTTCTGGTGCTGATTGTTGGTAGTGTTGTTAAAATCTCTTTCGTGCCTGTTTCGTAGGTGCCCATTGCCATTGGAGGCCCAGGGTTGGCACCTGGAGTTAGATTCGGCGGCGACGTACTCCATGGAGGGCTTGCAAATGTTGCTGCTACTGTGATGAATCTTCATGGGTTCGAGGCTCCTGGTGATTACGAGCCGACCCTCATAGAAGTGGTCGATTGATTATTGTCTATCAGGAACGGGTTTGAAGCTTGAACCTTGGGCTGCCGACGTTGGATTGGGACAGACTTAAAACTGAATTGCGTTTCTCTTTTCTTTTCATTATTTACCAGAAAAAAGAAAAAAAAGAAAAAAAGAGCCTTTGAATTATTGACTAAAATTCAGGTCTCAATAACGGGATCGCGTGACCGCGATTCGTATAAGGAGAGGATTTTCCGAGAGGTGCACGAGCGGCGCAACATGACTTATATTTTACGTTCCAAATCCACAAATGCTAAAAATAAAAGAAAAAGACGAAGTTACAGCACCATTAATTTTTACCCAAACGATAAAACTTCAAGTCCTTATTATACAAAAAAGTAAATAAATCTAAATCCTGAAATCACTCAACTATCCAAGCCCAAGACGAAAATTAGAAACATATAAAATCAAGATATATTTGAATCGCAGTTGTCTCGGGCGGCACTGATTTTGAGGGATATAGTCATGAATCACTTTTGATGGATTTTTCGTCGGGCGCATATATTTATGTTTACAGGAGAAGTCCATTGCAAGTGTAGCTTACGCTACTGTCCAGAATAGAAAAGAATATTTCAATGTCTTCAAACAAATACTCTTTAAGGTAGAAAAATCACAATATAGATATTCCAAATCACAAGATAGCTAAAAAGGATCTTCACAGCCACATCACAATAAAAACACTAATGAATATGATCTTGCTATATATATATATATATAGAATCAATCTTATATATATATATATAGACACATGCACGCACACAAGCGTAGAATTGACCGGAAAACTCCAAGAAATTTGCAAGGACTGGGAATCTCGGCAGAATTCGATCCTTCAACCTTGACCTTACAAGCGTCGATGAACATCCTATCCAAGACGTGCGCCTCCTTAAGGGTAAGCTCCACCGGGCCAAGCAATGTTTAAAATCTAGTAAAGATTATTTCTTAAAGTTTATTTACACCATCTCATGCATATATGGCTGCAAAAGAAAAGTGTCTTATGCACGAATGATGCTTATTGCTTTGTGTTGGGTTGATGTTTTATTGTCAAATCAATCCTATCTCAATTCTATTTGCACATCCATCTATAACTACTTGAGTTTCGAACTATAAAACTTCAGTCTTCATGATTAGTTTACTGAAATGTTTGGCGATATCCCCTAACAAGAACTTGATATTATTAATGAAGAAGACCCCATCTAGCAAGTCATCTTGGGTTGAGTGTGCTTGATGGGATAACCAGGCCCTGCTTGACATAAACTGCGCAACTTCATCTGAGAAGATGTTGCCGTCCCGCTCAATCTCCCAACAAACCATTACTGCTTCCATTGCATTGGGTATGGACATGTTGTAATTACTTCGTAAAGAACAAGGCAAGAGCACATAATGCGTTTGAAATATCAAGAACCAAATAGATGAATAATCTTGACCTGTATTGGAAAACAATTCATTTGCGGCCATCACTTGCATCAAATTTCTTGTGACGGTTCCTTACACAGATTGGTCCCATTCTTCAGCAGAGCAAGAGAGAACAAAGGGACAAACGCAGAAACGAGAAAGAGGGACGAATGACAAAACGAAGAAAGAGAAAGAGGTTTTGAAGAAGGAACGCTCGATGGTTCCTCGATGGTTATGACAAACGCAGAAAAGAAAGAGGACCCAGTTATGGTTTGGGTTAGGTTTTGAAGAAGACAACTAATGAACTCGCCAACTTACCTTCTCTTCCCCTTCATCTCCTCCGTTTGTTTCTTCATTTTCGTCCGAAGAAACCCAGTTGCAACAACTGATTCATGGCGGTAATATGTTGCTCCCTCTCTTCCGTGACTCTTGTCCGTTCGATTCTTTACCGGAATGTGATTAATTTAGGGATATTTGTCCTGCTCCTATCTCCATTGCAAACTTTCAATACCTAATTTTGCCCCAATTTCTTGGTTGAAGAACACAGCGAAATTAGGGTTTGAAGAAGAAAAAGAATTTAGTCCCAATTTGCAAATTTGGGGCAAATAACTCACATAGACAGTGTGGTTTAGAACAATTCATGCTGACTCACTTTGCTGATGAGCCATGTCAGCTGGAAAAATTAAACTTTTACTACATCATACTTTCTAGCAATAACCCAAATTAATGATGGTATTGAAGTAATCGTTTTTCATAAAAGTGACACTCAAGTGATTATTTAAAAAGTTTTGGTATTTAAGCGTTGCGTGAAACTTATGAGAATTTTGGTATCATTTTGTCAAAATAATTGCTTTTGGGAAGTTGTGTAGCTTTAAATTTTCCATTGACTTAATGAATTTTTCATTAATTTTATTATATCTTGAACTCTTTCAATTTGCGGGGGACATCAAGGAAGGTCGGACAAAGTCACAGTGTTGGAAATAGCTTATAGACGGAGAGCTATATGAAGTAGTTCAAGAGTGCTGGAGATAATACGAACTCATTGGCTGTTCAGTGGAATGGATGACTACAAAGAAGCGTGCCTTCACTGCGACCCACTAAGGTGATAACCAAAGTTGATAAGGAGTCGACCTTTACCACATTTTCTCTTCTAACAGAAAGTCATGGCTTTTTTTTTTTTTTTTTTTTTTTTTTTTGGGACAGGAACTGCAGGCTTGAAGACGGTCGCCGTAAACCCCGCGGCTAGCGGGAAAACCACGCCGTCGGCGTCACGCTTAAGTCACCATGTAGCTAAGGACGGCCTCCGCCGCGGGGATTCGAACCAAGGCCTCCACCGGGGAGGTCCAAGGCCCTACCATTCACGCCACCTCGGTCGGTGGTGAAAGTCATGGCTTTTGGTAACCAAAAAAATGCCGATTTGACTTTTCTTGGTTATCTTGCATAGCAACATGTGTAAATATTTGCCAGTGAGCTAGGCCGGATCCTCGGCATCAAAAAAAAGAAAAAAAACATGTGCAAATATTATTCTATGTAGGTACACACCTATGCAAATCAGTTGTCCTTTTTTTTTGTTCTGAAAACCAGCCGTACTTGTATATATCTTTCTTCATATACCTGCGTAGAAATCAAGATGCGCCCAAAGAAGACTTCATTAATAATATAAGGGATAAATACACTAAAAAGTCCTATAATTCGTCACAAAAGTACGATTGAGTAATTTGATTTTAAAAAATTACAATCCTCACCTCAAATTTATCACAGAAATGCAATCTAGTTATAAAATTTTCAAAAAGTGGAATCAAGCCTTAAAACTTAGGACAAAAGTTGAATCAAATCCTAAAAATTTCTAAAAACAATGCAATCAACTAAAGAACTTGATTGGATCAATTTGACAAATTTAGAACTTGATTGTACTCTTTAAAGTTTGAGAACCTAGTTGCATTTTCATGAGAAGTTTTGGACTTACTTGCATATTTTTAAAATTTTGAGACTAAATTGCATTTTCATAATAAGTTTAGATGCTTTCAAAACACCTAATTAGTGGAAATATGGTCAGAGATGGGGAAGAGGCATCATTTCATTGGATATTCCCTTCGTGAGGTGCACTTGATGAATTGAAAATAGTTTTTTTATAAGCAAAGATGACGCTAGGGCAAAATCATGTGACTAAAATAACAATTTCCAAAGTCTAAAAATGGAATGCATAGGTGCATAACCATGCTTGAAAATATTGCAGCCCAATACAAAAGATAAAATTAATAATTAGAAAGCTTACGTAGTGATCTGATAAGCATGCGTGGTGCACGCCAGGGAAGTCGTTGACTCTAAGTACTACATATGACTTTTGGGCGATTGCGAAGCGTGACGTCTCCGTCCACGCGAAGATATGTTATGATTTCTTGAAGAGAATGGCAAAATTATTCCCAATAATTGCTGCACAATTGCTGTCTTTGATGGTGCAAAGTCGTGCTCTAGGAAAACATGATAGTTATTGCCGCCGATCAATTAGTCTGCTGAGACGCTAGAGGACGCCCGTGATGGATCTAAAGATTCCAGGAGGATGCATGCGTGCTCACAGGAGAAATGTAAAAAAAAAAAAATCTTAAATTTATCATATAATTTAATTCTAACCCTTTTGACAATTTGACAATATGGTCATTTTGACAAGAGCTTGCCGATGTAGCACCTTAATCAGCGTTAACTATCTTATATGACATGATTGTTACTATTTTTATAAGTTTCTATATATTTTATGAATTTATTTCCTTTTCTTTCTGACGATAGGTAGGAAGGGAAAAAAGAATGATTTTTGATCAAAATTAGTTCAAATGATTATATTGACAAATTGTCCAAAAATTTTGGATTGAATTAGTCAAATTACAACTTTAGGACTCAATTGATTGTCGTATAATAGATTTAGAACTTTTTAAATAATTATTTTTGTCATTAGAGAAGGACAAAGATGAATAACAATGATGATGTGATTTGGAATTCCAATCATCTTCCTCAAAAAGTGAGAGATCTCAAGTTCGATCCTATCATCATCGATTTCTCATGATCACCCGTACAAGTATTAACTATATGACTTTGTAATCAAGTGATGCTATTGGGATCGAGGGAATGCGACACTCAATTCAAATTAGTTAGTTGATAGTTGACACCACAGATTTTGATGTTGGTGGCCGTAAATTGTTCACATTAGCAATTTGGACCTAGAGCCCTACAAAATCTATTATAACCCAAGAGACTCTAGGTATGTTGGCAATACATAGTTAATTTGAAAATGAAAGAAAACATTATAAGCTTTGGTTCACTATGCAATGCTATCTTTTGATATTTAATTCATGAAATGTGATTCTTGAACCATTCCTAATCATTCAATATAGTCTTTTTTTGTTTGATGAAAGTTGACACATATCCCTAAACTATCAATAGATGTGCAATCGGGTTCATGAACTTCCAATTTATATGTTGTAGTCCCTCAACTTTCCATGTCAAAGTTAATTCAGTCTTTTGTGATTTTTATGAGTGATAACTACACTATTTCCTAGATTTTAGAATATCTTTCCATTTATTCTATTTGTCTAAATCAACACAAAAATATGCTATCCTTTTTTTTTTTATTATGTAGTTAAATATACTGTAGTTATGACGTAAGAGTAGAATCTCATTTAGAGTTGTATCAAGTTGAACTACTACTATTTTAAGTTCGATGATTTTCATAAGGATATTATTATTATATAAATCTAAATCTAGTTCCTGATTTTTTTTTTTAGATAAATGATTTTCTTCACTGGTATCATGTTCTACAAGGGCTAAGGTTCAAGGTGGTTTGCTCTTTTTACTAGTAGGAAGAAATGTTAAGATCTCTATTATCGTATCGTTTATATTATAGAACAAAAGCAAGTGAAATTGTATCTTAAACTTAAATTTAGCGAAATTTTCATTTTGTTCCTTTTTACTCTATCTAAATAAATTTCAATTTCGTTCATTTCATATTATGTCTTCTCGTCGCATTTCATTGTGGCATATCAAATCGACCGCGATACCCGATCACTACTAGAAGATTATATAATATATACATTATTTGCGTTGATATCTATTATTTGATTAGAGCCATTGTAGAGTCGACAAACATGTACACATCTACGTTCTTAGTCATCTCTCTACATATTCAAACAAACTTAAAAGATCGTTTCAATTTCAAACTTTTTCTCAATATTCATGACAAGTCCATGTTATATATTACGATGTCATAATATTATATAAGGGGATAAAAATGGTTACTCAAAAGTAAATCAAGCCTCTAACAAAGTGCCTATGCCAAGAAAAATTTAATATGCTTAAGATTCTAAATTCTCGGTAGATTTAGAGAGATGAATATAAAATTCTTTCCAAAATGCGAAAGATTTAACTTACCAAAATGAGAATGACTTAAAATTAAGTTCGGAAAGTATTACAAATTAAAAAAGTTTAAGATCGAAACATCTTTTTGTTTTATTTATTTATTTTAACTAAATAAAGAGAAAGTGCCGTAATGTTGCTACCAATGGCGAGTTTTTGTTTTGAGATTGTATTTTCTTTTGATAAATAAAACAAAAGTGTTAATACTAAGATGAGCATTTCAAACCTTTGATTACTTCGTCCCAAAAAAAAAAAAAAAAAAAAAAAACCTTCTATTACCGTAAAAATTAAATAAAAAAAACGACAGAAATGTCAAACTTGTCTCCTCTCACGTGCTCTTTTAACAATTTTTTTTTTTTTTTTGGGATTTTTACGCACTTAAATCATTTTATATTGCAAGTCATGCCTAGTTTAAAAAATATTGGAAAAGAAGAGGGAAACGAAAAGAAAGAAAAGGTACATCTCTACTTACACTTCTTTTCCAAATGCAATGAAGACTCTCGGTTGCACCTACCCTCCCGACCCCTCAAAAGCAGCAAACTATTTTTGACAGTTGACACGTCAACGATACAATATTTCAAAAACTAGGATTAAAAACTAAAATCATATTTTATTTGACACTTCATGAGCATCCCAACTAAAGCAGAGAGGCTCATTTAGACAATTTTCTCAATTTTTGAAAATACAAACGAATAATAAAATCTCAAATCATTCTTATACAAAAGAAAAAATCGAATCACAAAATCGCTCGACTATATAAACACAAAATCAAAATTAGAGATAATTTAAAAATCGAGAAGTGACATTAATTTTCAAAGATACCCACAAATCACTTTTGGTAGATCTTTTTAAGACCCGTCTTTATGATAAATAAAAATCGCATGTCCCATCAGAATAAAAAGGGGAAAGCTTTTATCTTAATGAGCACGACTCTTTATAAGGAGAAAATTTATCAAGAGGGATTCGAATTCGATTTATAAGGAGAAAATGACATTTTATTATTGCCAAAATTACCAAAAAAAAAAAAAAAAAAAGAATGGAAAAGGAAAGCAAACAAAAAAGAAAAAGCACAGCCGAATTTATAGCGCAACCAATCAAAGACACGGCTCTCCTTTTTCCCGATTCGTGGATTGGTTATGGTAAAAACCGCCACGTAAACGGAGCCTGCCTTAGTCCCCACTCCAACACCGTAACCTACAATCAACGGCCTCAGGTCCATGTTCCCCGCCAATCCGACGGCCGCTTTTCGCCAAATCTGTGGGTCAAAATCAACGGTCGCCCCACCTCCACTTGTCCTCCCACCGTTTTTTTCTCTCTGCACTCCTCGTTTTCGTCGACATCCGGGGTGCCGAAGCATATTCGATTTCCGACCCTCCTTTTGTGTTCGGGCAGATCACGCTTCGCCGCTGTTGCTGTCGACGCGCGAGAGAGACTCCTCCGATCGTCTGCTTCTCCCGGGTGATATTTTCCGAGCGGAAAGGTTGGACCTTTTTTGTTGCGTTTGTAAGAGGAGATAAGGGAGGAAAATGGGTAGCTCATGGAAGCTGGCGGATCACCCGAAGCTGCCCAAGGGGAAGACCATCGCCATGGTTGTCCTGGACGGGTGGGGCGAGGCCAAGCCCGACCAGTACAACTGCATCCACATCGCCGAGACCCCCACCATGGACTCGCTCAAGGAGGTGCGTTTTCCGCGAGCTGGGTTCTCCGTGTGTCCTTATTGCTTGGGGGAATGGGCGGCCAATGTCGGATCTGGGGTTTTAGCTGGTTTGGTTTCGATGGGTTTTTCTGGGGTTTTCCGGTTGATCGGAGTCGAGCGGTGGGGATTGTTTGATTGCTGGTGATGGACTGTTGAGTGGGTTGGAGACTGATCTGGATATCATTAAGGCTTTGGCTTGGTTGCCGATGCTAATCCCTTGATGGGGATGTTAATTATTGATTTGGGCTCTTTTTCTTTTGTTTGGTGATCTGATGAGTCCGTGTCTGTTTCCTATTTTGGACCCGCCTTATTGCCAAATGAACAATTTTTGATCTTGCTAGCGTTATCTTTATATGCCGGGTACAACTTTGAAGAACTCAATAGCCTCCTTAAGGTTTACCCGGCTCGTACGGAAGCAAAATATTGCTCCTGATGTTTGTTTAGTTATCGCCAGATCAGATTGCTTGGATGCTCCATTAGCCCTTGCTTGTCAATCTTCTTTGGTAACATATGCTGAATGAGAAGTTACATTTTTCATGTTAAAGGGTGCCCCTGAGAAATGGAGATTGGTCAGGGCTCATGGAACTGCAGTGGGTCTCCCAACGGAGGATGACATGGGTAACAGTGAGGTTGGTCACAATGCTCTTGGCGCTGGCCGCATCTTTGCTCAAGGGTGAGCTTCTTCTGCTGGGTTTCAGCATACTTTATGCTTCTTTTATTATTGGAATCACTTGTGCCCTTATCCTTATCTATATGATGCCGCCAAGTGCTTAGAAGGTGAGAAATTGTAACATCTCTCTTTCCAAATGTAGTGCAAAGCTTGTCGACCTTGCTCTTGCTTCCGGAAAGATTTATGATGGAGAAGGTTTCACCTACATTAAGGATAGTTTTGAGACTGGTACCTTACATTTGATTGGTCTCCTGAGTGACGGCGGAGTCCATTCTAGGCTTGATCAAGTGCAGGTCTCCTCTCTAAACCCGTCTATTGGATCTTCTGTGCGTTTAGCTTATTTTTGCAGCTGTAATGATTAGCCCTTTGCTCTGTGGTGCAGTTGCTGGTAAAAGGATCTGCTGAGCGTGGTGCCAAAAGAATCCGTGTCCATATTCTTACAGATGGACGTGATGTTTTGGATGGTTCAAGCGTGGGCTTTGTAGAAACTCTTGAAAATGACCTTGCGGAATTAAGAGCTAAAGGTGTTGATGCACAAATTGCATCTGGTGGAGGTCGTATGTATGTCACTATGGACCGGTATGAGGTATGTGATCATGCCAGTGTCGGTTGTGGTTTTAAGTGTTTGTGAGCTTTTCTGATTGTTGATTGGGTATCAATTAGCACATTTTACTGGTGTTGTTGATGAAAAAAAATTCAACTCTTCGAAGAAGCAGTTAAATACGATACATGTATGAGGTCGTTTACACAAGATGGTTGGAGGAACCTTGCATCTGTTAATTGTTATTTTTCTTCTATTATTGCTGTAATAACCGGTTAGTTAGGACTTTCTCTGGCCAAATCTAGCTGGTTATGCTGAAAGTTGTAGGAACTTGGTCAGATCCCAATTTCTGTTAATATCATTTGTTTGAGTTATGTTTCTGCTTCCTTATGGATTTCGGATTCTTGACCTGTTTGGTAGCCTGTCTTTAAATGATAACATCTTACGCCATGCCCATCAATCTGTTTGAATTCACGTGTGTGCTTCACTAGCTAAGAGTGACAGATTTGTATTCTGTATGTACTGCAGTCCTTATCTTCGAATGTGTGAACTGTACCTAGGACGGTTAATATCTTATGAGCATCTTCCATGGATTGGTGACTGGCAGGCTAATAGATTAATAAAAACATATAAAAATATGCAAATAGTCTCAGCATTGTCTGTGATTTTAAGCCTCAGTTTAAATGAAGCTCAGTTTAATAAAGCTTTGATCGAGTTGCTGGAGCCATTTCGTTGATTGTTGTTCTTTATTGATTTATTCTTTGCCTATGTGACGTTGATTACTTAATCTGTTAGATAAATTAATAGAAAGAATGTAATTAAATTCCTATCAGGTGCATACCATATGAAGTCCCTCCTTGATACTACATCTCGTCGAGCTGCCATTGAAGAATATTCCTGTTGAATTGTTTTCATACCACAATATTAGGAGCTTCTTGCAATTCTCTCTATATTTGCATTTCATCAGTTGAATTATTGACCACATGATAAATTATTATGAAACTTGTGCAGAACGATTGGGAAGTTGTAAAAAGAGGATGGGATGCACAAGTTCTTGGCGAAGCTCCTTACAAGTTTACAAATGCTGTTGAAGCTGTGAAGAAGCTAAGGCAGGAACCCAAGGCCAATGACCAATATTTGCCTCCATTTGTCATTGTTGATGACAATGGAAAAGCAGTGGGCCCAATAGTGGATGGTGACGCTGTTGTGACATTTAATTTCCGAGCTGACCGGATGGTTATGATTGCAAAGTCACTCGAATATGAAGATTTTGACAAATTTGATCGTGTTAGAGTCCCTAAAATTCGTTATGCTGGAATGCTTCAGTACGATGGTGAATTGCAGCTTCCAAGCCATTACCTTGTCTCTCCTCCAGAGATAGACAGAACATCTGGTGAATATCTTGTGCATAATGGCGTACGGACATTTGCCTGCAGGTGAGTCTGCCGCATTACCTTTTTTCACTTTAACTGTGTTGAATGTGCATTTACAAGTTGTAAATTTTTTAAATTGGTTGTGCTCTTCATTAATTTACGTCTATTATATTGCTCTTTTACTTGTTGAGCATTTTGTATTGCATAACTCATTGAAATGTTTTAAGAGTAGTTGAGTCACGTTTCAGCTTCTCATGTCTACTGGTTTTCTTAGATGCTGCATTTTCTTTAACCTGGCTTTGGTTTAAACATTTTCGTGTGTTTATATACTGATATTCTTTTGTTCTTCATCTGAATAGCGAGACTGTCAAATTTGGTCACGTCACATTTTTCTGGAATGGAAATCGCTCTGGCTATTTTAATCCTAAAATGGAAGAGTATGTGGAAATTCCTAGTGACAGTGGAATTACATTCAATGTCCAACCAAAAATGAAGGCAATCGAAATTGCTGAGAAAGCTAGGGATGCCATCCTTAGCGGTAAATTTGACCAGGTGATACTGTGTTGTATATGACAGCTTCCCATTACTTATCATAGTGAAAATAGAAGAAGAAACAGCCTTACACGTGAGGCTTTGACTTTTGATCCTATCCTATGATTTGATTGTTATAATTGCATTTGCAACTGAAGGTACGAGTTAATCTTCCCAATAGTGACATGGTGGGGCATACAGGAGACATTGAGGCGACAATTGTGGCATGCAAAGCTGCTGATGAGGCAGTGAAGGTATGATGTCCTAGAGTTTCTTACTTCTTAGTCCAAGTGTCTGTTTTGTTTCTAGTGTTCATTCAGGGACATTCTTTTAAGCTTGTCTTGCCATGAAGAGATTGGCTAAAGCCTGTTTAGGTCTGAGACAGTATATTTGTGTTGAGCACACAAAGTTTGGAGAAGAGGATCTTCGTTGAAGTGTGGTTTCTAGGACAAGTAAATGAGCCTCTTTTTGCACATACGATCACAGAGAGACTGAATGGGGGTACCTTCTGTAACTGCAGATGATCCTTGATGCGATAGAGCAAGTGGGAGGAATATATGTCGTCACTGCAGATCATGGAAATGCTGAAGATATGGTTAAGAGAAACAAGAAGGGTGAGCCGGCACTCGACAAGAGTGGAAACATTCAGATACTCACTTCCCACACTCTTGAGCCAGTAAGTTCATTGTTGTTCTTTTTGTCGCGTCTTTTTTGTGGAAAACACGACGACATATATTACAAACTCTGGCCATTGCATTAGTAATCTCCAATGTTGAATTTCATTCACCGCCGGTGCTGGTTATTGGCAGCATTATTGAAATCTTCTTTTGTACTTGTTTCGTAGGTGCCTGTTGCCATCGGAGGCCCAGGCTTGGCACCTGGAGTTAGGTTCCGCAGCGACGTACCCAGTGGAGGGCTCGCGAATGTTGCTGCTACTGTGATGAATCTTCATGGGTTTGAGGCTCCTAGCGATTACGAGACGACCCTCATAGAAGTGGTCGATTGATAATTAGGCTAACTCTATTAAAGTCTTGACGGTTTGGCGTTGAGTGCCAGGCGATGAGCGTGCTTTGGACCATATAATTGTTTAAATAAGCTCGATCTGAGCTTGCTTCCCTGGATTTATTGAGCTATGGGATCAGCCAAGTTTTGTTGGTTACAGACTGAACAGCAATTTGCAGTCAGGCAAATTGTTGGAATATTGCTGAATATCTGATTACTGTTCTTCATACTCTATAAAGCAGGTTGTCGAAGTGTTTCCTACTTGAGAGTGTTTTTTGTTCAAGGGAAATAAGAAAGTATTTCACTCTTTGTGACAGATCTTGACGTGTGCTAAATTATGTCATTTATTTCATAGTTGAGAATGCATTCATTTATTTGGGAAAAATGCATGGAAAAAAATATCTCAATTAGACAACTTTCGAAAAGATTTGAGAGTCTGTACCCTTATGCGAGGCAACAATGCACCAATAATTAAATCCAGTTCATAATCAATTTTTCCTCAAAAACTAAATCAATCAAAATTGACTTAACCTCAATAGTAATCAACAATATATAATGCCAAATGATAAGAAAACAAAATCAACAATAATATCAGGAATTTAATGTGGAAACCTTCTATTGATCACTAAGAATAGTAAGATATATAAAGTATTCTTTTTTAGTCACATATTAGAGGTTTAAAATCAACATTGCAATCACATTTCCTCACCACGAAGGTGGATTAATATAAACAGAACAAGAACATCCTAACTGTAATTAGAGAATTCGAAAAGATTCTCCATGAACGAAATCAATCAGCTCATAACTCTCGATTTCATGAAGAATATACTCAAATTTGAGCTAATTTCGTTAATATTGGCCTTGACAAAATCTCAACCCTCTTCCTCTCTTCTTCACGCGCACTCTTGGGTAACTTTCTCTCCCTCTATTTCTCTCTCTTTTCGCTCTCGAGCTTGGGCACGCGGCACACGCGAAGCCACTCTCACCTTTCCCTCTTTTTGCCTTTTGACTTTTTTGGCTCATTTTTTTCCTTTTATTTAATGTTAGTTGGGCCTCACAAGAAGCAGACCCAACTAACAAATCTACTCCTCTACCTCGTGTGGGAAGATTTATCATACTTGCTTTGCTTCTACAAGAGTTAAGTTTCACCGTAAGTAAGACTTTGGTCATCATGTTAGATCTGTTGTTGTTAGTGTGGACTTTCTCAAGTAGAAAGAGATTCTCTTTTAATTTTTTTTCAGATCCAATGATACTTCTCATTAACATATTTTGTTAAGATAAATCTATCACAATATATAACATACTTTTCTTATTTCAAGCCCAACTCTTATAGTAATTTTTGCATCCACAGGAGTTCTTTACATCCTTTGGTGATAACGATATATTTACATTAATCATAGACAAAGTAATATATTTTTGCAATCTTGATTGTCATGAAACAGCTCTACCTATAAAGATCATAATGTGAACCGATGTGAATTTTAGAGAATCAACATCAAGCTTTGCAATTAATAACACAAGCATAATTTAGAAATGCTTCTAAGATATCTCAAAATCTATTTAATAGTAGTCTAATGCTCTTTACCTGGATTTGAGAGAAATCTTCTCACAACACTAACTGTAGGAGCAATATTAGATCTTATACAAATTATCGCATCATTAGATTACCTACATTCGATGCATAAAGAATTTTCAAGATCTCTTCACTCTCTTTCTCACTTGTAAGACACTAATTACTACTTAACTTGAAATGATCTGCAAGTGGAGTACATACTGGTTTACATGTACTCACATTGAATCTTTCAATAACCTTTCAATATACTTCTCTTAAGATATCTAAGTTAATTGTTCTTTCTGTCACAAGTAATTCTCATATGAATGATTTGCTTGGTCGAGCATAGGTTTTTCATTGTAAAAGTTTTACTTAACTAATTTTTAAGCTCTTGATTTTCTTAATATCATGCTTAACAATCAACTTGTAAAGTTATTGCTCTAATTATTACATTATTAATGATTTTCTAGTTCAAGAACCGCTCATAACTACTATTTATGACTAACATCATGGTAGCTAAAAAATAATTAAATGAATAACACTAGAAAAATCATACCCAATAATACCCAACTAATGTTACGCTAATTATTACATTACTAATCATTTTTGACATGATAAATAACCACAACAAAGAGTGCATTCACAATAAATGTGAGAATATTCACTTCCATAATCTCATCATCGTATTCTATTTTATTTGTCAATAATTCAAGATTTAATCTCATTAGAGATGATAAATCTTTCGCCTATAAATTCAATGGGACAAATTACACCTACCCTGAATTAGATCGATGATTAACGATTCAATCGTTGTCAAAAAAGCCGAAAACGATGACGTGGCACCCACCCGTTCGAAAATTCAAAACCCCCAAACGGACAGACAGGGCAGGAAGAGGAGGAGGCAAAGCACGTGCCAACTCATCTCCCTCCTCTCGACAAAATTCAAATTCCTCGCCGACGCCGACCACCACTTTCTCTCTCTCTCCCGCTCAACGTTCCAAAAACACCAACCGCCCATTTCTAGAGAGAGAAACAAGAGAGAGAAGAGAGAGAGAGAGAGAGAGAGAGCGATCGGAGATCGGAGATCGGCGGCGGCGATGGAGAAGTACGAGAAGCTGGAGAAGGTCGGGGAGGGGACGTACGGCAAGGTGTACAAGGCCAAGGACAAGGCGACGGGGCAGCTCGTGGCCCTCAAGAAGACGCGCCTCGAGATGGACGAGGAGGGCGTCCCCCCCACCGCCCTCCGCGAGGTCTCCCTCCTCCAGCTCCTCTCCCAGTCCCTCTACGTCGTCCGCCTCCTCTCCGTCGAGCACGTCGACGGCGGCTCCAAGCGCAAGGCGGCCGCGGCCGCGGCGGCGGAGGGCGCCGGCGCCGGCGAGGGCCACGGCGGTGCCGTCGGCGGGGGGAAGCCGATGCTGTACCTGGTGTTCGAGTACCTGGACACCGATCTCAAGAAGTTCATCGACTCGCACCGCAAGGGGCCAAACCCTAGGCCCGTCCCCGCGGCGACCGTGCAGAACTTCCTCTACCAGCTCCTCAAGGGCGTCGCCCACTGCCACAGCCACGGCGTGCTCCACCGCGATCTCAAGCCCCAGAACCTGCTCGTCGACAAGGAGAAGGGGATCCTGAAGATCGCCGACCTCGGGCTCGGCCGCGCCTTCACCGTCCCGCTCAAGAGTTACACGCATGAGGTCTTTTGCTTTTCTGGCGATCCTCTTATGGCGTTCGGAGGGCGAGAGTGCTGCTGATTTCGACTCATGATTTTGTGTATCTCCGGTGCAGGTCGTCACTCTCTGGTACAGAGCGCCTGAGGTGTTGCTGGGATCCGCTCACTATTCGATCGGCGTGGACATGTGGTCTGTCGGGTGTATCTTTGGTAACTATCTCTATCGAATCTGTTGCCGGAAGTGGTTGATGTCTCTTGTTCTTCTCTTGCTCCATTTTCTGAAAGCCTTTTGCATCGACCATGTTAGATCTCTGGCTTGCTTCTGCTGAAATCACGTTCTTCTCCAGTGTGGAATTCGAATATTGTTCGTTCGGATGTTGTAGACAACGTTTTTAGGACCGCATTTATAGGTTGTTGATGTTGAGGTGTAGGTCTTGGGTTTCCGTAGGTATTGAGTTCTTCTTCGTGTTCTTTGATTTCAGATTTGTCATGAGAATGTAGAGTCCATAAGATAGGCTGGAGACTGTGTTGATTGGTAGATCATCTTATTTTTAGCATAGTTGACGAAAAAGAGTTGCACGCTGAATGGAAATTAGAGACACGACACGCTTCCTCACATGCTCTGCTTCAATTGACTGTGCTTCCATTCCTTTGCTTTCAATCATTTTTAGTCAAGAGATGCTTGTTCCAGTGAGCAACAAGTCCTGGCTTTCTCTGTTCCTTCTGTTTAATGCTGTGATTAGTTTTGGATACATGTCCTTGCTTTGGTCAATTTTAATCTACGTTTTGATTTCCTTCAGCATGTAGGAAGTATGTTTCTTGTCTTTTGCTTGTCCTAACTCTAGATGTCTGAATTCATCACAGCTGAGATGGTGAGAAGGCAAGCCTTATTTCCTGGGGACTCTGAGTTTCAGCAACTGCTTCACATATTCAGGTGATTTGTTTCATTAAATCTGAAGGCCTTAGTAGTACTTATGAATCCTTGGTTCGCTGAGAATAACACACCCTAGTCTATTTGCTAGGCTACGATGTGAATTGAATAGTAATTTACAACAGTATCTCACTTTCAGTTGTTCTATTTGGTGTGCATTTTCTCCACTCTAATGATAAGGGACAATCCCAAGTTGTTGCACCTCGTGTGTCTAAAGTTACATTGATGAATTTTAGTAATTCTGCTAAGATTTATTTGGATATTTGCGACTGAAGGCTATTGGGAACCCCAACTGAGAAGCAATGGCCAGGAGTTACCACTTTGAGGGATTGGCATGTTTATCCACAATGGGAACCTCAAAACTTGGCAAGAGCAGTTCCATCCCTTGGACCAGATGGGGTGGACCTTCTGTCGGTTAGTATTTGTACCCTTGTTGACATTTGAATGTCTGGTAAATATACACGCGAGAAGAAGATTTGGCTTGAATTGTACCCTTTCTGTCCAATACTGTTTTCGTCCATTGACCCATGGTCATTGTTATAAGGTTTCATCATAAGAGTTGGAGGCTAGCAAAACAAATGATGCAGGGGTGGAATTGTGCAATAAGTATGGGATCTTAGTTGATCCAGGGATTATTTTAGTTGTGCCATAATTTGTCTTGATTCTTGGCTTAATGTGAGAATCGATTCTCTATAATGAAGTGAAAGCCCTCAAATTCCAATTGCTAGGAAGTATGAAGTATAGAAAAAAAGTCTGAAGTCGGCTTCTGGCAAATAAGAGGGCTAAGGATTGGAACTATAGGTTGTGTTGATGGTTACAAATAACGTATGTGGAAAGATATTACTTCTGATTTGAGTATCTGAGCTTTTCGTAGTCTCAATCATGCATGTCAGTAACCAACATTGGATGCTCTTTGGCAAATAATGGCCTTACTCTCATGGCGTGTTGTTTTCTACATTCTGTAAACTCTCAATCGTTATTGTTGACTGATGCAGAAAATGCTCAAATATGATCCTGCCGAAAGGATCTCGGCTAAAGCAGCACTTGATCATCCCTTTTTTGACAGTCTCGACAAGTCTCAGTTCTGATAATGCCTCGGATATATGGCTGAGTGTTCGCTGGACGGCCTCTTATGTTCTGATGTGGTCCTTGTATTTACCTTAAAAGTTACTTTCACTGCTTAAAGGGTGCTTCTGTTTGCTAGGCGCTCGACGCAGCCGAGTGTCATCATCTCGGTGATGAAGTATCATGTAACCAATATCAATGAATCTATTATTTGTCCTTTCAAAAGCGATGGCTATGTTCCCCAGGAATTTCAATGTCTCCGTCTTTGTTTTTAATATCACAGCATGGTTCTCCATTGTTTAATCAGGCGTCAATGGTGAATGTTCATTGCTATAAATAGTCCCCAAAAAAAAAAAAGAAAAGAAAAAGAAAAGGGACTCTTTCGGTTCCCCGAGCAATTGTGATAAGGATTGTGGCTATTTTGTTGGATGCACTTTATCTCCACTAGAGATTATTGTGGCCTCTCGTGACAAAGTGAAGCCACGGCCATGTGCAAGTTGGGCAAACAGGGGACACAGGAGAATGTTTCTTCCCCTTCACGTGCCAGATCTGAAACATCGACTCCATTCAGCTCCACGCTATTAATAACAATCCAATATTCTCTCTCTCTCTCTCTCTCTCTCTCTCTCTCTAAACCCGCCATCCTTGCTCTCTGGCCAAGTCTTTTCTTGTATGATTCTTGATTCATCTGAATCCGATCACAAATGAATTCCCGAGGAACGAAGGAGATTAGCATGGATGCTGTCCTGGCAGAAGTTGGAGGTTTGATAGAGAGATTGTTGGAACGAAGGAACAAGAAAGGAAAACACATTCAGCTGGTCGAGCCCGAAATTCGTCGGCTTTGCATCGTCGCCAAGCAAGTCTTTCTTGCGCAGCCTAATCTCCTCGAATTAGAAGCCCCCATCAACATCTGTGGTAATCCTACGTTCTTTCCTTCCAATCTTTTTGTTTGATTGCAGCCAGGGTATGCATAATGTGTTAAGGTCGAATAAATGATCATGGGGATTATGGGCTTTTCTTTGTTTGTGATCACGCGTTTTCGCTCACCAGATACGAGTCATTGAGACTGAATCGGATGAAAGATCATGTTGGGTTGTGCCATGTTTTTTTTTTTTTGGTAAAGTTGGGTTGTGCCATGTTCAGAGACATCTTAATCAGAAAATGGCTAATAAGTTTTGAGTCGACAAAAAGAAGAAGCAAGAGTGGAAGGATCTCGAGTAGAAGAATAAATGAACCCCATTTGGTTGGATTGGCCCTATCAAACCTCGGTGCTTATAAATTTTCCAAGTTTTATCCTTTGAAATAATGCATTTCGTTTCGAAAACCCTAATAAGTGACATTGTTTCATTCGAGCCTCGTGTTGCAGAAAAAGCTGCGGAACAGCAAAATTTTCTGCAGTATCTTAGCCATTTCTCTGACTTTATGAACCTCAATCTTGGGAAACAAGATAACATTTCTGGATGCAGTTCAGAGCATCGTTATTGTATCTATCAGAAAACACGTTTTTCCCAAAAACTTAAAAAGTAAGAGGATATGGCCTAAATATACATATAAGGTACCTCCTAACAAGGTATGCTAGATGTGTTGAAGAAATTTTACAAGTACTTGTTTGCCAGAATGACAAGAACGTAAGTACTAGAGTGGTGTCGGGGGATACTAGATTGTTTGAACGGAAGCTAGTTCTGCTGATGTTCATGCCGGTCAGTACAATGAACATGGAAATATGCATACAACCAAGCGAACCCTTGAGGGCAAGGGCTTCGGTTCTGCTTCTTTCTGGTGTCGATCCTCTTATGACGGCTCACATAGTATGGACTGTCTGATAGCTCGAATCATCTTGCATCGATTTCTTGGCTTTAGTTTATAAAATGACTTCATAAATGATTTTGTTCTCTTAAATTTCCAGGTGACATACATGGACAATACCCAGACCTACTGAGAATATTCGAAAGCGGTGGTTTCCCACCAGATTCAAACTACTTGTTCCTCGGAGACTACGTCGACAGAGGGAAGCAAAGCATAGAGACCATCTGCCTCCTCCTTGCCTACAAAATAAAGTTCCCGGAGAACTTCTTTCTCCTCCGAGGGAACCATGAGTGTGCCTCCATTAACCGGATCTATGGCTTCTATGACGAGTGCAAGCGTCGCTTCAGCGTCCGTCTGTGGAAGATCTTCACGGATTGCTTCAATTGCTTGCCAGTGGCAGCAGTGATTGATGACAAGATCATTTGCATGCACGGTGGACTCTCGCCGGAGCTTGTGAACTTAGATCAGATCAGGGTTCTGGAGAGGCCCATGGATGTGCCGGACCAGGGGCTATTGTGTGACCTACTTTGGGCGGATCCTGACAGAGAGATCAAAGGGTGGGGCGAGAATGACAGGGGCGTTTCCTACACTTTCGGTGCTGACAAAGTGGCAGAGTTCCTAAGGAAACACGACCTCGATCTAATATGTCGTGCTCACCAGGTCATTTTCTGTTTTCCTATGCATTGAAATTCTTTCTGTTCAATCAACTTGTGTTCACATGAAAGTGTTTTTTTTTTTTTTCTTTTCTCAATTTCAGTATATCTGAGTGTGTTGCAGATTCTGTCTTGTAAGAGCTTGTCATATACATAAAACTCATTCCGGTTTTGGTATGCCGTAGTACCAAAAACAAAAGAAATACGTGAGAACAGCACATTCCATGGGAGAGTACTATTGTACATGAGATTTTTTGAGCAAACAAACAGTTATCTCTGTCAAATTCGATCAAAACAAGGGAATGCATTGGTAATACCCGTCAGTTGTCAATGAATCGTTTGCTCTAAGGAGATGATGTTACTAACATTTTGGCTGAAATATTTTTTGCAGGTGGTTGAAGATGGTTACGAATTCTTTGCAGACCGACAGCTGGTTACCATATTTTCAGCTCCTAATTACTGTGGGGAATTCGACAATGCTGGGGCACTAATGAACGTGGATCCGAGTTTGCTATGCTCGTTTCAGATTGTCAGGCCATGGGGTTGAGGAGGAGTGACAACTAACGAGCAGAGGACATTCAAAACTCATGGACTGATTAATTATTCCTAAGCTTCCTGTCATTTCCAAATAGGAATGAATGCACAGGGGGCAAAAATTTGTGACTAGTGACACTGATGGCTTTAAAGAAGGTTGAGCTTAAGCTCATTTCAGGTTTGTGTTTATAGCGGAATTTAGCAGATCATTCAAATACTAATGGTGTAAATCTAGAGTTGAATCTTGCAAGGTGGTGTGAGTGATGTCTTCTGCAACTTCATGTACATCCATAAGAAATGACAATGAGGCCAGGTAGACAATGGTTTGATTGTGTAAATGCCTATCTAGCAGTGTTCTTCGGTGTTTCTGCGATCCTCTGGCAAGGTGGAAATAATAGACATGCGATCGACTCCATAGGATTCACTGAGTGATAATGCGTTTTGGTTTGGATGTGCCGGATTTCATGTTTGAACGACAGAATCTTCCTCTCATACTACACCGTCTGTGCATCAATTTCTTTCCTGGTCTGTTCGATCTGGACTTTCTCATCGGCCAAGTACAGTGTCTGCCATGTTTGCACTTTGTTGAATAAACGCCTTGACTCTGGTCGAACTCATCGATTGCGAATAGTCAAAAGTTAAACACAACGGTTAATTGAGATCAAAGTTTTGTAACTTGATTTCAAAATCCACTCTAACCTCTCGTAAAGGGTACCCAGAAAGAGTTTGTCGGTCGAATAATAGGTATGACACAATACATCTCATGTCATTGATTTTGAAAAAGCCAACGTGTTCATCATGATTAAATTAACAAAGATCATATACCTTCAAGTAGAGCTCTGGTAAGATCACAGTTTAAGGCAGACAGAAATGAGAACCTTAGCGAAGTTGAAAAGAACATAAAAATAAAGCCCAACATAGAACAAGTATCGTCAGAGACAAATGAAAATGACACAAGATCTGATAAATCTGAATTGAATATTGAGATCAACAAAGATCATTGTAAACACGAGCGGCAAATAATGATGGACGTCATACGATTATTGAAAGGACTTGATTTCCACTTTTTGAAAAGAACGAATAAATCAAATTAATTGAAAAGTTTAGGATTCGGCTGCATTACATATACAAGATTTAGGACTTCTGGTACAAAAATAGGGAAAAGAATCTACTCACAAGGTGTCCAGTAGAATGCATTGTTTTCATGAATACAGATAAACATTAACAACAGGGAGAAACGGATCGAAGAAAGCGTCTTAGAAATAGACATCGAGAATCGACAAAGCATATAAATGGACATTATAAAGCATATCAAAGCATTTTATTCTAATTATCGGAGGAAACGAAGAGGAGTTCTTCTCTATATAAAGTCTTACACTTCACTCAAATTATCTGCAACAGAAGAAAAGAAAAGAGAGAAAGAGCTGGCAAGAAAAGAAAAGAACGAACATGGCTATGGCTTTCCTTCATCGATTTGCGCTTGTGCTACTTGGTCTCCTTCTCGTATTCAACTTTGTCCGGGTGATCCAGATACGACCCTGATAAACAAGATTTGCAATGGCAACGTTTATGGAAGTGGTGATCCTTACGCGAGTAGCGTATCGTATGTCCTTGAAGATATGGCAACTGTTACGGCAAACCACCCTGGTTACGATTACTACACCAACTCTCCTTACGCTGAAGCAACAGCCTATGGCCATGCTGTTTGCAATGCAGTGCTTTCGTTCACTGATTGCGGTACTTGCATAAGCTCTGCGAAGAGTCAGATACTCTACAACTGTCCGAATAGCATCGGGGTTCAGATGCAGCTTCAGGACTGTAGGATGAGATATGAAAATTACCCGTTCTCGGAATAAAGAAGAGGACTCAAATACTTTCGTGTCCGGCGTTTTCCTTCAACTTCTTTCTTTTCAATTATCAAAAAGAGCAATGACTATCTATGTTGCGGAGATAGTGAAAGCTTGTTTATGAATAAAATGCTTGGACATTTGTTTTGTTTCAAGTACAGTAAATTTTCAGGATATGTGATGACTCTTGTAACTGTTTCTGTTCAGCTAAATGAAGTACCACGCCCTCTATCTTTTTTTGACTTAAATAATTACTTCGTGTACGCCGTATTGACTATTGCAAAACCGCAAGCTTTTCTTCTCTTAAACATCTCCGCTCCTGCGGGAACGGAGCAGTGGGTAGTTTTGAAAAATCAAGAGAAGGTCCCAGCTACCAGACTGGTACATTTGATCTTCGTTCCTGTATGAACAGACCGGCACCTAGTTTCACTTTCATTTCATTGGTAGCTAAATATAGCGGTCGATTCATGATGTAAATGAGGAGTCAAAACTAGTAAAGTGGTGTGGATAGTGCCTTATGGAACTTCGAAAAAATGAAAGTGAAACTAGGTTGTCGATGGCATGATTGTGAATGCATAGCAATGATACTTCAGTGCTTTTGTGATTCTCCTGTTGAGGTTATCTCGCATCGATTATGGAAGGAGCTGGTGGTCAGTTTATTAATATAAGGAAAAACTTTATACTTTGAGCTAACTTTTGGGTGAGAAAGGCCTGAAATCATCCAATACTAGCATCAAAGCCCACTTGCCAACAAGCCCGATAGTTACAGGTTGTTGCGTCTTAGACACTTGCATTGATGTGTTAGGAGGAGATTGTTTAGCTTGGGATGAGAGATACCCAAAATCATTTGACACCTCCAACAATGAATGGAAGGATTCGCTTGGGGTGAGAGATTACCCAAAATCATCCGACACCTCCAACAATGAATGGAAGGATTCACTAGATGATTAAGTGCTTGGTTTGGATACAACAAATTTTATATTTGAATGATAATCTTCCGCTCAAATTAGGCCGCTTGTGCGCCAATTTCATTATCGATCATGGTTCAATCCAGACTTCGTTATTGGCCAAAGTTCTGGGGACCATGTCACTACCGCGTGCCTGACCTGTTTGCAATTTGTTGAAAGAGTGGCTGGACTTCGGTCAAAGTGCATCAATCGTAAAAGATCGAAAGTTTATGTGAGGGGTGAATGAAATCAAAATTCAATAATTTGATTACAAAATCCAAATCCACAAAAGTTACTCAGATTTCGAAGAAGCAAATACATTTATCTTGATTAAATGAAAAATTACCCACAAAATCATTCAACTTATTATACGGATTCAATACCAAACTTTTCAATGTGGCTTATTTAGTCTTAAACATTTTGGCGGTTTTCGTTGGCAATTATTGACGTGAACGTTGACCATTCTATGTGGCATGGTCGATACTATTGTTGAAATTTTTTTATTCAGAATTTTTTATAGGTTATTTTATTTTATTTTATTTTTTTCTTTCCTTTCGTCTTGTTTTCTTCACTATGGGCTGGTGACCCTTGTTTGTCGTGGTCCTTGCTACAAATGAATACGAAGTAGGAAAGGAAGAAAAGAAATATAATAAATTATAAAAAAAATAATTTTTAAAAAAATTCAAAAAATTGCCCACATTAGTGTTGGCCGTTTCGCATAAGATGACCAATGTTCACATCAAGAGTTCTGGCCAAAATTGGACAAAAGTATTACATTGGCAAATTGATAAAAAATTTAGCACTAAATTGGTCAAATTAAAAAGTTTAGGATTAAATTAACGTTTGTGCAGTAGATTCAGAACTCTTTTTGGTAATTATCCCTGATTAAATTAACAAAGATAGCATATCTTGAAGTCGAGGTGTCGTGATATCAAGTTTATCAACAGTTCAAGACAGAAAAAAAAATAATATGAAAATCTCATCGCATTGTCAGAGATATAAGAAAACGGGGCAAATCGGATGAAACAGAATTGAATATTCTGTTCACCAAAGATCATTGTAAACACGAGCGGCAAATGATGATGGACGTCCAAAGATTTTCGATTTTGTTACGAACAGATCTTTTAGCCAATTCAGACTATATCTGTCCAGTTTTACAATCCATGGCGAAACGGATCGAAGAAAGCATCTTAAAATTGGACATCCACCATCGACAAAGCATACGAATGTATATAATAACCTATTATTCAAATTATCGGAGGAAACAAAGATGAGTGCTTCTCTACGTATAGTCTTACACTTAACTCAAATTATCTGCGAAAAAAGAAAAGAAAAGAGAGAAAGAGTCGGTAAGAAAAGAAAAAAACGAACACGGCTATGGCTTTTGTTCGTCGATTTGCACTCACTCTCCTGGGTTTCCTTCTGGTGTTCGACTTTGTCCAGGGCGCTCTGGACAAGACCCTGGTAAACAAGATTTGCAATGGGAACGTTTATGGAAGCAGCGATCCCTATGCGAATGGCGTACCATATGTCCTTGAGGATCTAGTGACCGTGATGGCGAACCACCCTGCTACGATTACTACACCCGGTCTCCTTATGTTGAAGCAACGGCTTATGGCCATGCTGTTTGCAGTACATTGCTTTCATTTACTGATTGTGGTACTTGCGTAAGCTTTGCGAAGAGTCAGATACTCAGCAACCGCCCGAATAGCATCACGGTTCAGATGCAGCTTCAGGACCGTAGGATGAGATATGAAAATTACCCATTCTCAGAGTAAAGAAGAGCTCTTGAATACTTTTGATCCAGCATCTTCCTCAAACTTTTTTCTTTTTCAATTATCAAAATGAGCAATGACTATCCATCCGTGGGTAGCTGCGTTGATTGAAAGTCTCTCTCATTGCAGAAGTCGAGACTTCAAAACCTGTAGTTGCTAGCGATTTAAGTAGGGGCCCTGGCGGTGGATTGGTGGCCTAATCTCCTCTGAGATATAGGGGCCCGACCCTCAGAAGCCATTCAGGCATGGGGGGTCCATGGTCGAGTTCTCGATTACAAAAAAAATAAAAATGAGCAATGACTATCTCTGTTATAGAGATGGGGAAAGCGTGTTTCTTAATAAAAAGCTTAGACATTTGCTTTGTTTCAAGTAGGGGCAAATTTTTAGGATATCCGATGACTCTTGTACTTGGTTCTGTTCAACTAAATGAAGTACCACACCATCCATTTTTTCCCATTTAATAATTACTTCGTGTTCACCGTATTGACTATCGCAAGACCATAAGCTTTTCTCCCCTTAAATGTTTCCGCCCCTGCAGGAATGCATCCTTGGACAGTTTTGAAAAGTCAAGAGAAGGTCTCGGCGCCATTTACCAATATGATCGGTGTCAAGTGAAAATGTAGCAACGTATGCAATCGAGACCTCCTAGCTACCAGACTGGTACACTAGATCCTAGTTCCTACATGAGTAGACCGGTTCCTAGTTTCACTTTCGTTTCGTTGGTAGCCAAATGTAGCCGTCGATTCACGACGTAAATGTGGAGTTGAAACTTGTGAGGTGGTTTGAAACATGAACATCCAAAAGAAATGAAAGTGAAACTTGGTAGACAATGGCTTGATTGTGTAATGCCTATCTAGCAATGTTACTTCGGTGTTTTTGTGATCTTCTTGTTGAGATTATTCTACATCAATTGTGGAAAGAGCTGGGGTCAGTTTTAAGTGTGAGGAAAAATTTCAATCCTTCAAACTATCTTTCAAGACCACGCAATACTGGTATTAGAGCCTAGATTGTTAGTAAGTTTGGATTCAATAGTCATACGGGAGAGTTATGAGTTATTGTGGCTTCGACCCAAACCCAATGTCTAAGAAGGAGATTGAGGTTGTCTCATAGTGGAAAGGGTTAGTGGTTACTTTATAAATGTAAGGCCCTTTCGAACTAGCTTTCGGGGTGAGAGATACCCAAGACCATCCAACACTTCCGATGATGAAAGGAAACATTAAACTGGTAGTTGATTCCAAAAGGATTCACTAGATGATTAAGCGCTTGGTTTAAATACGACAAATTTCTTATTTGAACAACAGTCTTCCACTCAAATTAGGCCGCTTGTGCGTCAATTTCATTCCCGATCATGGTTCAATCTAGACTTCGTTATTAGCCAAATTTCTGGGGAACTTGTCACTACAGCGTGCCAGCCATGTTTGCAATTTGTTGAAAGAGGGGCTAGACTTTGGCCAAAGTGCATCAATTGTAAATGATCGAAAGTTTATCTTAACGGATGATCCAAATCAAAGGTCAATGATTTGATTACAAAATCCACATCCATCAAAGGTACCCAAAAAGAGTTTATCGATCAAATAATACCTATGACACAATATATCTAATGTCATTGATTTCAAAGAAGCAAATACATTTATCATGATTAAATAGAAAATTACCAAAATAGTTATAAACCTATTGTATGAATCTAGTCCTAAACTTTTTAATTTAAACAATTTATTCTTAAAAAACCTTTTTGCGATTTGCCAATGTAGTACTTCCGATCAATTTTTGCTGGCAATCGGTGATGTGGATGTTGGCATTCCTATGTGGTATGGTCAATAGATGTTGAAATTTTCTTATGCAGATTTTTTTTTTTATAATTTTATATAATATTTTTCTTTTCCTTTTTCTTAAATGTGGGCCAGTGACTCTTGCTAGTTGTGGGTGAGGGCCGCGGCCCTTTGTTGGCCTACCTTGACTGATGAGGGCTTCGCAGCCTAGCTACATATGAATAAAAAAGAAAAAAAGAAAAGAAAAGAAAAAGAAAAAGAAATACAATAAATTATTAAAAAGTAGACAAATTTTAAAAAATTAAAAAAGATTATCCTATTAGTGTGGACCATTCCACATGAGATGCCTAACGTTCACGTCAATGATTTTAAGAAAAAATTAGCGAAAAATGCTATATTTGCAAATTGATAAAAGGTTAGGGATTAAATTGACAAAATTGAAAAGTTTAAAATTGAATTGACATTTGTATAATAGGTTTAAGATTTTTTTCTTAAAATTATCCCTGTTTAAATTAACAAAGATAATATACCTTGAAGTGGAGGTGTGGTAATATCACAGTTCAAGAAGGGAAAGAAAAATGAAAATCTCATCGCATTGGCAAAGGAAATAAAAAGGAAACGCTTAGCAAGGAACATGTATTGTCAGAGACAAAAGAAAACGAGGCAAATCGGATGAATCCAAATTGAATATTGAGATCAACAGAGATCATTGTATACACGAGCGGCAAATGATGATGGACGTCCAAAGATTTTCGATTTTGTTATCAACAGATCTTTTAGCCAATTCAGACCAAGCCATATCTGTCCAGTCTTAGAGTCCATGGCGAAACGGATTGAAGAAGGCATCTCAGAATTGGACATCCACCATCGACAAAGCATATAAATGTATATAATAACCTATTATTCAAATTGTCGGAGGAAACAAAGATGAGTGCTTCTCTATACATAGTCTTACACTCAGCTCAAATTATCTGCGAAACAAGAAAAGTAAAGAGGGAAAGAGTTGGTAACAAAAGAAAAAAAGGAACATGGCTATGGCTTTTGCTCGTCGATTTGCACTCACTCTCCTTGGTCTCCTTCTAGTGTTCAAGTTTGTCCAGGGCGGGCTGGACACGACCATGGTTAACAAGATTTGCAACGGCAACGTTTATGGAAGCAGTGATCCCTATGCTAACAGCGTATCGTATGTCCTTGAGGATCTAGCAACCGTGACAGCGAACCACCCTGGCTACGATTACTACACCCAGTCTCCTTATGTTGAAGCAACAGCTTATGGCCATGCTGTTTGCAGTGCATCGCTCTCATTTACTGATTGTGGTACTTGCGTAAGCTCTGCGAAGAGTCAGATACTCAGTAACTGCCCAAATAGCATCGGGGTTCAAATTCAGCTTCAGGACTGTAGGATGAGATATGAAAATTACCCATTCTCAGAGTAACGAAGAGGTCTCGAATGCTTTTGATCCAGCACTTTCCTTTTAACTTTTTCCTTTTTCAATTATCAAAATGAGCAATGTATATCTCCGTTGTCGAGATAGGAAAGCTTGTTTCAGAATAAAAAGCTTGGACATTTGTTTTATTTCAAGTAAAGCAAGTTTTTAGGATATATGATGACTCTTGTACTTGGTTCTGTTCAACCAAATGAAGCACCGCACCATCTATTTTTCTTTCCTTTAATAATTACTTCGTGCTCACCGTATTGACTAGTGCAAAACCGTAAGCTTTTTTCCCCTTAAACATCTCCGCCCCTGCGGCAATGGAGCACTGGATAGTTTTGAAAAGTCAAGAGAAGGCCTCGGCGCCATTTGCCATTATGATCGTGTCAAGTGGAAATGTGGCAACATATGCAATCGAGACCTCCTAGCTACCGGACTGGTTCACTCGATCCTCGTTCCTATATGAAGAGACCGCTACCTAGTTTCCCTTTCATTTCATTAGTAGCTAAATGTAGCTGTCGGTTCACGATGTAAATGTGGAGTCGAAACTTGCGAGGTGGTGTGAATAATGCCTTATGCAACTTCATGTACATCCAAAAGAAACGAAAGTGAAACTAGGCAGGCAGTGGCTTGATCGTTTAATGACTATCTAGAAATGTTACTTCAGTGTTTCTGTGATCCTCCGATAATGAATGGAAATAATAGACTAGCAATTGACTCCAAAGGATTCACTGGATGATCAGGCACTTGATTCGGATACGATAGATTTCGTGTTTGAACGATGGAGTCTTCCCCTCAAATTGGGCCCCTTGTCTATGCACTTGACCCAAAAAAAAAAAAAAAAAAAAAAAAAAAAAAAAGGCCTCTTGTGCATCAATTTCATTCTCAGTAGTTCAATTTGAGATTTCGTTATCAACCAATTTTTTGGGGAACACATCACTAGCGGGAAAAGTACTAAAAAAGTCATAAATCTATTACATTAATTCAATTTAGTTCTAAACCTTTCAATTAGACTTATTTAATCCTAAAACATTTTATATTCGTACCAATTGACTCGTTCAAGCCAATTTACGCCATAAAGTGCTAACATGGACACTAATCATCTTACGTGGCACGATTAACGTTGACTACATATTTTTATTTAATATTTTTTTGAATTTTTTTGAATTTTCCTCTTTTCCTTTATCTTTGTTTTCCTCTCCTCTCCTTTTCTTTTTCCTTTCCTTCCTTTTGTTTTTCCTTTCTTCCTGCTAAGGTTGTGGGTTGGGGCGAGGACTAATGAGGGCTGGGCAAGGCTGCCTTTTGCTAGATCCAGCGAGGGGAACCTCACCAAAGGTTGACGAGGGTTAGCGAGTGTGAGGACACCCTCACCAGCCTTGCTTGGCCCTTGCCGCAGTGTCTTGTCGCCAAATTTGGCAAGGGGTGGCCTCGTCCAAGTGAGGTTGGCCCTCATCAGAGGGCTTCCTAGTGCCCGCCAACCCTTGCTGGCCCTTGACAAAGGCTGATGAAGGCCGGTCTCTCCTATGGCCGATGAAGAAGCCACAAAATACAGATTGTCGGTCAATAGATGGCAATGGCAAAGAATCTAGTTTGCAACCCTCGAGGTTGGTGCAGTTAGTCGGAATGATGGAGTATTTTCAGCTCAAGAACTAGTAATTATCCGTTCGAATTTTACACTTCACATGCAAAATTCTCTTAGTGAGGGTTACCTACACGGGCCACAAATTTGGACATAAAGGATCCATGGGCTTGCAAGATGTTTCATAAGTCTCTAGATAGTTAGCTCTTCCTATCGGTGCCATTGGATTACAAAAAAGTATTGTCGGGTTGTTATTTTTGATAATGTCAAAATATTTATCACGATTAATGAAAAAGTGACTGTAAATGCTGAAATCAAGTTTATTGGTCAAATAATAACTATGACATAATATATCTCATGTCATTGATTTCAAAGCAGCAAGTCTGTTATCATGATTAATTAAAAAAGACGACATACCGTGAAGTGGAGCTCTGGAAATATCATAGTTCAAGACTACAAAAAAATGAAAACCTTATCGAAGTTGAGAAGAAAATGAAAGAACACCCTGACAAGGAACAAGAATTGCCAGAGACAAATGAAAATGACACAAGATCCGATAATTGAATATTGAGATCAACAAAGATCATTGTAAACATGAATGTCAAATAATGATGGACGGTCACACAATTATCGATTTTATTGTCATGCCATTTTGATTTTGGCGCTAGCAAGTTTATTGAGAAAATTACCAAAAAATTCCTGAACTTATTATATTTATATCAATTCAGTCCTAAACTTATTGTACTTGAGTGAGGAGGCATCTGGGAAGAGCTTCAGAATAACCACTCTGAATGCCCAAGTCACTGTAGAGGAGAAGAAGAGAGAACTTGAATGTGAGTTCAAGTGACCCCGTGTCCCTATGAATTTTCAGGGCCTCTATTCATGCCTAGGAAGAGAATCGGTTTATGGAGTCGCTCATGCTAAAACCCAGCCTTTTAAATAATCTGGTTCAAGTCAATTTGCCAATGATACGACGGACCAGGTACGAGGTGGTGGCATCGCGAGTACTCCGTCAACAGATTTTTCAGCCAATTGAAACTGAGCCATATCTCTCCAGTCATATGTAGGGAAATAGATTTACTCACGAGGTATCTAATAGACGGCATTCTTTTCATCAATACAGATAAAACTTAACTACATGGAAAAACGGATCGAAGAAAGCATTTTAGAAACAGACATCCAGGATCGACAAAACATTTTAATGGATATTACAATCTATTATTCAAACTAGCGGAGGAAACAAAGACGAGTGCTGCTTTATATATAGTCTTACATTCGACTTAATTCAGATGCAGAGAAAAGGAAGAGTGAGAGTTGGTCAGAAAGGAAAAGAATAAACATGGCTATGGCTTTTCTTCATCAATTTGCTCACGCTCCTCGGTCTCTTTTTCGTGTCACTTTTGTCCGAGGAGATCCGGACGTGACGACAGTAAACAAGATTTGCAACGGCAATGTTTATGGAAGCGGCGATCCGTATGCAAACAGCGTATGATATGTCCTGGAGGATATGGCAACCATGACAGCAAACCACCCTGGCTATGATTACTACACCCCTTCTCCTTATCCTGAAGCAACAGCTTATGGCCATGCTGTTTGCAGTACAGTGCTTTCATATACTGATTGCGCTACTTGCGTGAGCTTTGCGAAGAGTAACATACTCAACGAATGTGGCAAGAGCTTGGGGGTTCAGATGCAGCTTCAAGACTGTAGGATGAGATATGAAAATTATCCGTTCTCGGAATAAAGAGGAGATCTTGAATACTTTCGGTTCAGTGTTTTCCTTCCGACTTTTTTTCCTTTTCAATTATTAGAAAGAGCAATGACTATCTCAGTTATGGAGAGAGTGAAAGCTTGTTTCTGAATAAAAAGCTTAGACATTTGTTTTGCTTTAAGTACCGCAAATTGTTAGGATATCTGATGGTTCTTGTACCTGGTTCTGTTCAACTAAATGAAGTACAACATCATCTATTTTGTTTTCCGTTGATAATTGTTTCATGTACACCATATTGACAATTGCGAACCCTAAACATCTCTGCTTCTGTGGGAAAGGAGAAGTTTCATAAAATCAAAGAGAAGTTCATGTTGCCGTTTATCGCTATGAAGTGATGTATGCAGTTGAGATCTCCTAGCTGACAGACCGGTAAATTGGAACTTCATTCCTATATGACCAGATAATTTCGATAATATTAAATGAACCGAATTGAAGAAGAAGTAGGTGGTAGAAATAAAAAAGTAGTTTTTGTGCAACTTGTCATAAATGTGCAAATTTAAATCAGGAAGATTTCGTGGGAACGAATAACCAACTCGCCATGAATAGGGGAGGGTAAAGTAATACTATAAACAACCCAGCATAGGGCATTAGAATTAATTTTAGTAAAACCACTTCTCCTATGCTTCCCGACTGGTCGAACTACATAGATTCTGATGCAGTTAAAGGGGGAGTTAAATTTTGTAGACAATACTGACAAATGGAATTCACTGAAGTTTCAACTTGAGAGAATGTCAACGTTGTGCAATGTCGTTTTTCGATAGACCCGTTAAATGCGTGGGTCGGATCGGATATGGATTGGGTCAAAAATGGGTCGATCCATATTTGACCCATACTCATATAATGTAAATCAAGTGACTCATACTCAACCCAACTCATACCCAACCCATACCCAACCCAACCCGTACTGTTAAAACTTATTAATATTCTAGAAAAACTCATCTCTACTATATGCTAATTGGATTAAAACTTCAAATTAAATTAAAATAGTAAATAAAATAAAAAAAAAGTTATAAAAAACCTATAAATTGAAATATTTATAAAGAATTAGACCATGCACATACTTCTCTTATTTGAAGTGAACATACTATTGAGTAACTAAAACTGTAACATGAAATTTTTTTAACTAAACCTAAAAAAGCTCATTCTTATGATTTTTTTATTAAAAAAAAGTATTGTTAAAACATTTTTATGCAATACAAAATTTTTAACAATTTTTATGCAATAAAAATTTAATGGAAAATTTTTATAATTCTTTTAAAATATCTTTTAAAAAAGCGAAATTTTAATATTTTTAAATATAAATTTTAATTTTTAATAATTATTTTTAATTTTTCTTTTTCTTCTTTTCGGCCAGCCACCGGCCACGATCGGCGACCGGCCATGAGGGAGATCAAGTCTCGCCAATTGTTTGCGAGGCTCGAGCCTTACCCGATTTGGCAAGGTTGAGGCTTTGCTAGCATCGGGTGAGGCTCAATCTCGCCGATCGGGCAAGGCCAAGGCTTTGCCCGACATTGGCGATCCGCCCGACACCTTTGGCGAGCTCGAGTCTTGCCGGATTCGGTGAGGTTGAGGCTCAATCTCATTGGTTTGGCGAGGCGAGGCCTTGCGGCACTGCGAGCTCGAGCCTCGTCGGATCGGGCGAGACTTGAGCTCGTCGACGTTGGGCGAGGCTTGATCTTGCCGATCAGTGAGGTTGAGGCCTCGCCGACGCCGCGAGCTTGAGTCTCGCCGGTCGTCGGTGACCTTGAGCTTGCGTGCCCGCGAGCTCGAGCCTCGCTTGGCTTGTCATCGCCGGCGCCGGGGTGTCGCCTTGTCGCCCGCCGGCTAAAGAAGGAAGAAAAAGAAAGAAAAAAGAAAATAAAAGAAAATTGAAATATGAAAAATAATTATAATTTCGATTTTTTATAAAAAAAAAACATTTTTATAAAGTTAAAGAGTGAATGCCATGGGTTCAAAGTGGGTTTCCTAATAATCCATTCAGACCCTTTTTTTGTGCTTTACTTTCTAGGCCCATTTTTAATCCATATTTAATTTTCACTTAATCAATTTCTAACCCATATTTAACTTTCACTTGACCTATTTCTGACCTATATTTAACTTTCACTTGACCCATATGTGACCCATTTAACTAAAAATGGGTCATAATATGGGTTTATGACCTATTTTGCCAGCTCTATTTTTCGAGTATTCGGAATTAGTCAACGGGTAAACTAGATTTTATTGCTCACTAGTATATAAAAAGATAAAATCGTGAAGCTCGTATATTCCTCGTGGACATTAAGTGTTGAAAATGACACGTGGCAAATGACCACGTATTCAATGTGGGAGCCATGTTGGATTTCTTTACACCTGAATTCGGCCCATAGCAAACTCGAGTCTTGATTTGGGTTTTCAATTTTACGTTCTCCATTGGCAAAAACAAAAAACTTGACTGGTCAAGTCACCAACGATCAAAATATTCAATACTATTTATGCATTTATTTCTTTAGTTTAAATTAGAAATTCTAGGGGATAATTGTCCAACAAGTCTCAAAAATATAATACGGTAGTCAATTCGATCATAAACTTTTTAATTTTGTTAATTTAGTCTTAAATTATTTGGCGTTTTCCTAATATAGTCCATCCGATCAATTTTATCTAGAAATCACTAATGTTGCGGTTTAGTTAGCATTGGACATCCTACATAGCACAATTGGTGTGGACGTAAATAATTTTGTAATTTTGTAATTTCTTAAATTTTATTTTTTTCGTTTAATTTTATTTCTTTTTATTTATTTAATTGGATTTCCAGTCAGGGGGTTGCCAGGGCCTGGGGCATGAGATCTAAACATAACAAGATCTGAACCCTTTCGACCTCACCAGTCTACAAGCCCTTCTCATTTCAGTGCTCACCTTGTGAATCTTCAGTAGGTGCCTTCAGCCTTTTCCACGCGAGAGCAAAGCGTACTGCTTTGCAATAGCTGCGAGTCTGTTTGTTCATAGTCGCAACTGTTGTCATAGTCAACGAGGTTGAAATTTTAGGAAAAAACTTCGAATTGAGACATAAACCTTTGAACTCGTACGGTCAAGTCAATTTGCCAATGTTTTGACCTCGGCGGGCACTGTTAAATGCTTGGGCACCGCCGGGTATGAGGGGGTGGCATCGCGTGGCGTGGCCTTGGCTGCGGCCTGTGTAATCCATCTCAGGTTGGGGGATTGATGGACCTGCATTTTTGACAACGTCAACAGAATTTTTGAGCCAATTTAACTAAGCCATATCTCTCCAACTCTCCGAGCATCTAATAGAGGGCATTCTTTTTCTTTTTTGACTAAGGAACCGCTGGAGATCACCTTTTGGGATCACACGACCTTTCAATGCCCGGTGGCACCATCGGGCCTCGCCGCAAGCCGCTATTTTGACGTAAATCTCGGAGAAGGCTAGCCTAAGACCCCAACACCAGGATCCTCTACTTCAGACACTTTAGCAACGAAATGGTTCAAACCATCGACCTCTATCATAAGGGAGAGAACTCACGCTGCCCGTGGTTGGGTTAATAAAGGGCATTCTTTTCATCTATACAGAAAGAAAAAAACTACATGAAGAGACGGATCAAACAAAGTATCTTTGATATTGCTGTCCCGGATCAACAAAGCATATTTATTATGCGATGGATATAGGGATCTATTCAAATGACTTAACGCAGCCTTTTACCAAATTATGAATCCTGAGGTTCTTAATCATTAAGTGTCCATGCGATGTGTTTGTGTTTATTATGATCCCAAAGTGTAACCTAAACATCCAACTAAACACAAGCAAATCAAGACTTAGACAAAGCAAAATAGAAGGAACGCAATCAATTGATCTAAGAAAGTAGTGAAAGAGCAGCCAAAATGTAAGGTGCAGTTAAGTAAAACCCAATACAAATCGAGCATACAATATAACATGGCCTTGTAAATTCAACCAAACTATTTACTATGATTTTTTATTTTTTATAATGATGTTTCTAAACTACTTTTTTCTGTTATTATTTTTATTTTGTATAAAATTATTATTATTTCTAATAACAAGGGGCACCGAGGGCGCATAATAACCTATCTATTTCTAGCTAGAATTATTTTTCTGTTAGAAATAAGTTTATAATAAAAATCCATCTAATAACACAATTTTATTTTTTTATTTCTAGAATACATTTTCTCTAGAAATAGATTTGGAATAGAAATGATAAATAAAATTTTACATTTCTCTATTTTATTTCTAGGAAAAAAATAAGAAATAAAAACTTTATCATTGCTCATCCTCGCGGCTAGCCGTGGGCACATCGGTCATAGTTATTGATCTGCCATTGCCGCCATCGCCCCCATGCTAGCCCCCACTATCGTTGCTCGTCGCTCATCGCTACGGTCTGCTATCACCCAAGAGAGAAATTTTGTATTATTATTAAACGAATTTTTATTTCGGGAACAAAAATTTTGAATTGTTATTAAACAAATATTTTTGCTCAAAAACTTATCCAAGAATTTCTATTTCTATTCCAAAAATAATTTCTGGCCAAAATGATCATCATTCACGCCCCAAGCTGCTCAATCCGGACATAGGGCCATATGTGGCCTTGCCAATCTAGGCCGTAAACACAAAAGGGGTTCGGTCCATTATTTTTTCCTTCATTTCTTTATGCATTATTTCTGCTTTTTTCCCCCTATACGCTCTTAGTTTCTCCTTCCGACTGCAAACCAAGATTACATAACCAAATACAGAAGTTCCAGATGATTGAAGGTCTTCACTGGAGATTAACTAAATTTTTGCTGCTCCACCGGCAGTCTTCACCGGCTACCACCTCCATTTGTCGCCGGACCACCACTGCCAGCCCCTATTGCTGGCCACCAACAACATATCATTCACAATCAACCACCAACAACATATCATTCACAATCAAAGTGTTGCAGAAATTTAGAGCGTGGATAGGGAAAAAAAGAGTCGATATGAGTGCTTCTGGAGATCAACGCTTAGGCCATCAACTCCCAATCATTTCTCCAGCAATTTACGTCAGCCACCATCAGCAGTTACAATGCACAAAGCAGACAAAACAAAACAAAAGCGACGTTATTCTTGATTTAATGTTCAAGTTTCGAGAAACAATGACTCTATAAATAAATATAAAATTCTTATTGTGATTTGAGCACATGATGAACCTTTGAGTCAGGAGATATAGTCAACCTCCTTCTCGAATACATCTTGCGACTTCACGGGGGCATTTCAACAAGCAACTTGCGCGCGCATTGAAATGTTTTCTCCTGTAAAATTAGTATTACAACAACAGCGATGCCATCACAAATCATTAAAAGAAGACTCTGATAATTCAAATTCTTAGTGATTTACGTTCGAAAAACATGGATACATCTCAATTTTGTGAATCACTAAAACAAAGGAAAGAAAAAGGAGCGATGAAATTACTTGATCACAAATTGATATGAAGCTACGATTTTTTATTAATTAAGGAAGCAAACTTCAATAATTATCCACGAAAGAAAGCGACACAGGCAGAAAGGCTTCAAGGAAAAATCTGAGCTTTCTAGCTTCCAGAATTGGAACAGAGCATGTTTGCCAATTTCCGAGGAATACCTATTGATGCATTGAAGATAAGAAAATTTCTGGCGAGCATGTTTGCCAAGTATTCATTGAGATAATCGATAACATGATCCTTCAAATAAATCTTTTGGCTATTTCTTTAGATATCTCATGTATTTCGTGAGCACCGATGATTGATCTCATATGATGCAAGTGAATGCAACTATTTACGTAAATTTGGGAGTAGTAGTCAAGCTAAAAATTGAATAGTCCAAATGTTATGCAACATAGGATGTAAAAAAAAAAAAAAAACAGAAACAGGGATTCAACAAATGAGCAAAGGAATCAAGAATCTCCTTTGATTAAGTTGTCTAGAGTTATTGAAGTAAACGAAAGATGACTCCGGAGAAATAGACGAGACATAAATGAGAGCACAAGATGAAAAAGGACAAGCAACATAAACGACATACAAATGAACATTGAGAGACAAGTGAAGCGTGATAAAACCCTCATTAATTCCAAAAAATGAAAAATTAGGATTACCGATGATTCGTGAAAGGGAGACAAATTTGTGTGTTCAAATTGTACAATTGTGCGCAACTGTTGTCCAAGTAGTAGAAACAAGACGTTAGCCAAAGAAAAAGGACAAATTGCAAACTAAAGAAATATTTTGAATTACTTAAACAGGTCAAATTGCATTTGCCTTGTTTTCATTCTAATAACAAACAGCTAGACGCTTTTAAGATTTTTTATGTATTGGTACCATGGAAGAACAGCAAAATATCAAATTGCGTTGTGCTATATATAGTTAGGACTAGGGCCTCTCAAAGTACAAAGCAGGGTTGAAAAAAAAAATTAAAGTCTATCACATTATGGATACTCCATCAAGAGTTGCAATTATGCTAATGTTGTCCCTCTTGATGTTCAATGCTGTCAAAGGTGCCCCACAATGCTGTCAAAGGTGCCCCACGCACCGGTATAGTTAATTGGGCTTGCAATACCGGGTCCTACTTCAAGTGACAATCCTTATGCAAACGGCATGGCTTACATTCTCAAGGACATGGTGACCATGACACCTAGTGACGCGGACCATGACTACTCCACCACATCTCCTTATGCTGCAGCAGCCGCCTATGGTCACGCAACTTGTAGCCAAGCACTTTCTTATAGCGATTGTGGCATATGCATGGGCTCCGTTAAATCCCAAATACTGGTGATATGTTCGAATAGTCTTGGCACTCAAGTGAAGCTTGAACATTGTAGGACGAGGTATGAAAACTACTCATTCAACGGTTACATAGTTTGGTGCCAAACACAGAGAACCTTGTTCGAATGGTAAAAACCCGGGACATGCATTGCTTAAGTTTGTTGAAGAGTAAATTCTTTAGTCACGTATCCTGATTACTGTTGTGCGTGGTTGTTTCTACTATACATGTTGTCACGTTTATTGTGGGAAATGATATCATATGTGTTTCCTATACTTTCTTTGTTATTTTAAAGTTTTCAAATTGTTTTTTATTATTTTAAATGACGAGAATACCTAAGCAAGTAGCTAAAAGCTAACGACTATTATGAAAAATCAAACTTTCCATTGTGCATTTAAGCTACACCCACATCATTGGGTTTGTTCCATGATACTTGACAGAGAGTATTCTAGAGACGGCAGTTGGAGACACGCAAGTAAGAGGACGTGCAAGATAGTGCAAGATAGTGCAAAACCAGAAGCCTAAATGAATAGAAGGAAACGCTACCTAATGGCTAACAGAAATGGCCACGGCCTTGCTAAAACCGCTTGTGAATTTACCATATATGTTGAACTTGCCCCCAGTTTTTGCATAAGGATCACTACCCAAAATCATTAAGGAGGTTGAGAACATAATTACAGCATACAAGATAGACGCCGCACGAGGATGAGCTGTAAGTATGTTCTCAAAATGGACTGTAAGTATGTTCTCAACCTCCTTAATGATTTTGGGTAGCGATCCTTATGCAAAAACTGGGGGCAAGTTCAACATATATGGTAAATTCAATGACTGGTCTCCAAAATGCTCGCACGATACTACGATTGGGTCAGCAAACAAAGAGCAGAGGGCATGACGAGAGGCAGATGGTCCAGGCAAGTCCCCCCATTGTAAGTGAGAAACTTAAAAAGCAAACAGAAAAATGTGTTCCCGAGTGAGTAATCAAAACAGATAAAAATGCCAAGGAATGTACCTCCATTGAGGGCCAACCCTATTGATCGGCAAAGTAATTCAATTGCTGCAGTGGAAAAGACAATGGAATTTACATCATCTGGGCCTGACTGCGATGAAGTTGATTGTTGTTCTCAAGACGTCTAGCATTGGGAATGTTTGTCAATGGCATTCATGTTCACCCATCATCAGAAGCTTTTCAGAAAATCCCTCGCAGTGCAAAGAAGAAGATACTTCAAGCAGCTTTCATACACTTGCAGCCATGTTCCTTAGTCAGCAAGCCATCCCTCAAACTTCGTTGTTATTTGCATGTAAGAAGCAGAGCATATAAACCAACTATGTAATTGTTCTGTGGTGATAATCTGAGAACAAAGCTTGACCCAAACATTCTCCACTACCGATTCAAATACCATCCACTTCAAGGTATGCGTCTTCTTCGAAGTATCTATGGTAAATAGGACATTGAAAGGATCAGAAAACTAGAATCTCTCTCTCTCTCTCTCTCTCTCTCTCTCTCTCAAAGCACATGCACAATAGGCAATCAGGATTTATGACATAATATACTTTATGACATAGTAAAGTTAATGCTATTAACATCTTTTTAATACAATATCATCCTCAGACTGCTTGATCATTTGTAAAAATTTAACCTGTTTGAAAAACATTAGGCACCAGAAGCACTAACAGACGAGTATACATACCAGTTAAATACACAGACTTTGTACCGAACCTAGATATAAGAGGATCAAAATCCACCTTCCACCCGTCCAAACATTTGCCATCTTGGCGGGTTCGATATAGTGAACTGTCTTCCAGATTTAAACAACTTCATTAATGGGACATGAGACTCAGTGAGATGACAACTGGAAGAAAACTTGGCGGTAATCTGATTACTCTGCATCACATTTCAGATGAAAAAGTGGACAGATCTCAGAGACAATGGAGAGTTCTACTTGAAAAGGAAGTTCCATCTGTCACGAGATATTTGACCCACAACTCCATTGTTGCTACATCTGCAGAAAAACCCCTTTCAACCATTTCACTGACAAGTTGCGCGGCTCTAGTACTTTTGTTATTTCTTAGTAGTCCTTGGATTATTGTGTTATAAGTGACCCCATCTGGGAAGCATCCATTTCCTTCCATCTCCTTTAGGAGTTGATATGCTTCCTTTGTACGTCCTCCTTTGCACAACCCATGCATGAGAATGTTACATGCCCACACGTCAGGTTGCAAGCCTTGAGCATGCAAACAATCAAACAGCCCCTTAGCATCGTCGAGCTTTCTGGCATTACACATGCCATTCATTATAATATTGTAAGTCACAATGTTTGGGACAAATTTGGAACCTTCCATCTTTCGAAACAATATCATGGCTTTGTCAATCTGTTGCGTTTTACACAGGCCATCCAGGAAAGAATTCAAGGTATAATGATCTAGATACAGATCGCGAGATCGCATCTCGCTAATTAGCTCCCAGCGGCTTTAAGGTTCCCAACCTGGCAATATCCATTTATGAGAGTGTTGTACGTGATGACATCAGGATTCAAGCCCCTTTCAAGCATTTCTTGGAACAGTATTTTTGATTTGTCAACTCTTTTCCCTTTGCAGTATCCATTAATCAACGTGTTATAACAAACAACATTAGGTGAGCAGCCTCTTTCAACCATCAAATGAAGAACTGCCATAGCATCATCCATCCTATTTTGCAAACAATAACCATTCAACAATGCAGTATAAGTGACAGTATTAGGCATTTTACCTAATTGAATCATCTGGTTGATTATGGCCTCTGCTTCTACAAGCATTCCCTCTTTACAATGTGCATCCACCAGAATAGTGAAGGTTTGAACATTCGGCATGACTCTGCTTTGCACCATATGACTCAGCAATCTTTGGGCCTCTTTCAATCGGCCGGAATTGCACACTCCTTGAATGACAGAGGTATAAGTAACAACGTTCGGTTCAATTCCTGCCTCCATCATCTTCTCCAACAAGACCGTAGCATCTTTCCATTGGCCTAGGTTGCACAGACCGTGGATGAAGGAGGTATAAGTAACAACATTTGGTTTGATACCTTTCTTACTCATGCTTTCGTGGAGTCTCAGTGCCTCTGTGATCAATCCCTCCTTGCAAAGACCATCCATCACTATGCTGTATGCGAAGGAATTGATGCTGCAGCTTCTCTCTTCCCAGTCCCTCAGCAATTCCATCGCCAATCTGGTGTTACCTGCCCTGCATAACCCCTTGGCAATTATCGCATACGTGGTCTCACTAGGTTCGGGGCCTTTTCGTCCCATATCATCGAGGAACCTCAAGGCTTGATCAGTTTTGCCCTGAATAAAGAGACCATCAATCAGGGTGTTCCACGTCACCACATCAATGCGAAACCCAAGCTTGAAGATTCTGCCCAGAATAGAGAAGCCCATATCGACCCGCTTTAACCGGCAGAAGCAATTCATCCAAATGGTCAGCAAGGCAGCATGATCCTCGATCCCCAAAGAAGGCAGCTGCTCAATCAATCGGATGGCAGTCGAGTAGTGCTTCATCCTCACTATAGCGCCCAACAGTAGACTGAAATCCCAGGGGGAAGGCAAAGGGCTCGCCTTTATCAATTTACCGAAGCAACACAGGGCATCACCGACACTCGTAAACCCACCACCACCAGCTCTGCAATTTCTCCTCACGTAACTCAAGACATGGTTGGGGTCGTGTAAATTAGGGTTAGGGGTCGAGGAAAACCTCCGACGACGGGGAGACGAGAAAGGGAGATGGAGGATGGAATGGGATGACGACACGCTGGAGAACGCAGCTGGAGCGGGAAGAAGGAGGAAGATGGAAGAAGCAGGGCAGAAATTCGTTGGCTTCATCGGTTGATGATGAATCTGAAAACTGAAAACCTTCAGCTTATGGCTCTCTCTCCTTCTCTCTCTCCCTCTCTCCGTCTCTCTGTCAAGCTTTTATGCTCAGGCTTGGCTCTTTCTTGGTTATGATATCGAACAGACAGATGGAGACCTGGATAGGACATGATTTCAAATGATTTCGCATCATAATTTACTGACAATACATATATTTATTTTATCCATTTTTTAATAAGTGATATAATTAATCATTTTCACAACAAAATCAAATTTTATTTTTTCATTAGTAGCGACTTGGGATGAACATTGGGATCCTGGACTGGCCCAACCCTGCCGGTCATAATCTGGTTCTCAAAGAAATTAGGTCGGTCCTTCTATAATTCCTAGACCAGTATTGTGCGGGTTGGTTTTCGATCTTAGGAGTTCAGAGTCGGTTCAACCCGAACCAACTCGACTATATATATTATATTTAAATGTTATTTATAATTTTTTTATATAGAGAAAACCTTAAAATAAACGGCATTTACAATATTAAACAATTTTTTAGTATAAGTTCAAGTAATTTTACATTGTTCTTTAATAACTTAGATTTTTAATATCTTTTACGGCGTCAATAATCATAATTTACGAAGGTGAAAAATGTTTTTATGAGGAGTCCTCATGACATCCAAAATGGCATAAATAGTTTCTTACGGTATCTTCCTTAGTACTTGTTCTTTTATATCTTATTTGTTCTCTTAGTCTTTTATTTGCCAAAATTGAAAGAAATAACTTCTCCACTCGCCACTTGACACTCGCCTCGCTTGCATTGGGTCACTCGTGTCACTCGCCGCTCGATACTCGCTTGACTTGTTGCTCCCCACTCGACACTTGATACTTACTCTGTTCAACGCTTATCCCACTCGACCCTCACTACTTGCCTTTCTTAGCTAATCTCGCTAGTCATCGAACCATCAGGTCGGTCCGGTCCTCGGTTACCATTTTAAGTAGTACAAAAAATGAAATAAAAAATTATTGGTTGATCCTAGGTTGACCTTGAAATCGGACCGAACCCATTAGATCAGTCTAGTCCTCAATCGCTTGTTTAAGGAGTATGAAAAAAATTATCGATTGGTTCCGAGTTAATCCTGAAACCGGACTGAACCCATTGAGTCGATTTGGTTCTTGGTTCAAAGCTCAATAAGGTCGGTCCTCAGTCCCAAAAATTAAGGATCGCACTATACGAGTTAGTCTTAGGGTTAGGGGGTGGACCGACCCAACTCGGACCATGCTCACCCCTAGTAGTGGCTCATGCGCACAGTTTTACTTCTCTTGCAAGTAGTGGAGATTTGTTGGATCATTGGACGGGCTGATAAATAGTGTGATAACTTGATGATGAGCATCTAACAATATATTTCAATCCGCTTAACTTGTATCTACGATTGCGTATGTTTGTACAAATGAATAGATTATAGCATGTAACACGGAAATTAACTCATTTTATGTCCTGATTCAATAATTGAAATTTGATTTGACAAATATTTCTAACTCAATCATTCTTAATTTTACTACAAGGCCTTGAGCATTTTGCTTCATAAACTGCAATCCTTCTTAGAAATATAATTGTCCAATGACCTAAACGATAACACCATAGAGGATTCACAAGCTAAAAAAAGAGAGAGGGAAACAATAATCCTTATTAGGAATATAATTGTTCCAAGGACCTAAACAATAACGCCGGAGACGATTTATGAGCTGTGGAGAGAGAGAGAGAGAGAGAGAGAGAGAGCATGAGTAGTGATGGGCTATCGCGTTGAAATTTGAAGCACAATCACAAGAAAATAAATTAAAAGCGAGAAAGAGAAATTGAAATACAAAATTTATCCTAGATCGCTCCTAAACTAGGAGAATGTTCAACAAATATCTCTATTATAATTAGCACATTGCATCTCTATGTTACAACTTTCAATAACAAGAGAAAGAAATTATATATGCCCACTAACTATTCATGGGCTTAAGCCTAAATTACTAATAAAATGTGAGCTCAAATTATAAAAGCCCCCAAACTCCTCTATGCCTTCTTGTTAATTGGGAGTATCAATCACATCCCCAATATATCATATAGTATGGAAATTGTTATTAGAGAGGAAAAAGTGGCAAAAAAAAAAAAAAAAAAAAAAAAAAAAAAAAAAATAGGGATGGATTTGAGTGGGGGCACAGAGTGGGAGAGAAGCTACTTTGGATTTATCTTATATCATCATTTATTGATAATACAAATATTTTTCATCATTTTTTTTTTATTTATAAATGATACAAATGACCATTTTCACGAGCTAAACAAGGAGAAAGAACATGAGCAGTAATGAGCTATGGTGTAAGGATTGGACGCACAATTACAAAAAAAGAAGAAAAGAATAAAAGTGAGGAAAAGAAATCGAAACACAAGATTTATCTTATATTGCCGGTCAAGGGGTCACGCGTGCCGACAATTGTTGCTTAGGGGTTGCTTGAGGTCACACGACTCAGGTGAGGCCATTCAGCAGCCAGATTCGATCGCAGGCCGTCGATGGCTAAACTTTAAAAAAAAAAAATGTAAAAACTCTTTTTTAACAAAAAATTTATTAAAAGTCCTTTATAAATGTAATTTTTATCGAACAACATTTAAACCAAAGTTGTTTTTCAATGCACTTTAAAATTACAATTCACCAAACACTATTTACATTTTGGAAAACCCCTTTTACCCAAAGATGTTTGCATTTTTCCAAGAACATTTTCTCAAAACCGAACCAAATGGGACCTATATATACCCAATAGCTATTCATGGGCTTAAACCCATATTATTAATAAAATACAAGCTCAAACTATAAAAGCTCCCAAATTGAGATTATGACTCACATCCCAATATATAATATATCACGGAGATTGTTGTTGGAGAGGCAAAACTAGCAAAAAATAGGGATAGATTTGAGTGGGGGCATAGAGTAGGGGAGTAGCAGTGGTGGACGGCAACGAATACTCAGTGGTGGATGGCGATGCTCGGGCTAGTCATTGGTGGCTGTGATTGGTGAGAGAGGCAAACGAGAATTAGAGGGTGAAAGAGGCATCAAACGTGAGTGAATCAAGGGCAATGAGCTTACCCAAAATGAAAAAAAAAATGAATTTACTTTCATTAAGAAACTCTAATTGGTAGTGCCTTAAACATTTATCCCAAAGCTTTAGTCTTTTGAAAAATATCCCAAATTAATAGATATATTTATCCAAACTAATATCATCTCACATAACATCCCAAATTAATAGCCCTCACCCAAATACATGCTTAGTTAAATGCATACATGTCAACATACATGAATTTTCCACATTGGATCAATCATTCTTCACCTCTCATTCGTCTTTTAGTCATCTGCCATTTGTGTTGATGAGTATGCATTAGAAGTAGATTTTGGTTTGGAATACCAATTTGGGTTTTTTTTTTTTTTTTTTGGTGGGATGAAATTAATTTGCTATAAATGTGTCATGTGTTTACTAATTTGAGATTTTTTAGTTGTATTAACCAAAAAAAAAAAAGGCCAAAATATCTTGTTAGAGGCTTTTTCTTAAATGACCCTTAGAATGGGCTTTTCTCAAATTCTCCAGGAAGTGAGCTATACCCTATCCTCATCACCGATGCTAAAATAGCTGTCCAACGAGCATGCGACGGTCACATGGCCATCTCCACCGTTGGTTAGGGTTCAATTAGTCCCAAAACTTCCATTTCCCTCAAAATTACTCACGTGAAGTCTCATAAATTGCACAAAATAAGACTCCCAAATCTCGGTAATGTATCATTTAAAAGCTTGTTTGAATAATTTCTGATGGTACTCTTTCGACACTCGTCCAAGTATCTTCCAAGGACTCGTTCAATGCCGGTGAATATCTAGATGTATGCCCTAAGAAAGGTCAGGTGCCCAACAAACAGATGCCTCAAGAAAGGTCGGGTAATCAACAAATTAGTGTCCTTGAGAAAGGTTAGGCACCCAAAAAACAGATGTCCCGATAGAGGTCGATGCATTCCCAAGAAAGGTCGAGTAATCAGCTGGTGTCAGTGACAAAGATCAAGCACCCAACAAACAGATGTCCCAAGAGAGGTCAACGCATCCCCGAGAAAGGTCGGGTAATCAACCGGTGTTCTCGACAAAGATCAGGCACCCAACAAACAGATGTCCCGAGAGAGGTCGGCGCATTCCGAGAAAGGTCGGGTAATCAACCGGTGTCCTCGACAAAGATCAGGCACCCAACAGACAGATGTCCCAAGAAAAGTCAGCACATCCCCGGGAAAGGTCGGGTAATTAACAAACCGGTGTCCTTGAGAAAGGTCAGGAACCCAACAAACAGATGTTTCGAGAAATGTCAGCACATCCCCGAGAAAAGTCAAGTAAACAACTTATTGCTCTAACAGGCGACCGAAGAATGGTTCGGGACTTGGAGAAACAATTTCCCGTCAAAGTGACCGAAGAAAGGTTCGATTCTTAGACAAGCAACCTATTGCTCTAACATGCGATTGAAGAATGGTTCGGGTCCTAAAGAACAATTTCCCATCAAGGCGACCGAAGAAAGGTTCGATTCTTAGACAAGCAACCTATTGCTCTAACATGCGACCAAAGAATGGTTCGGGTCCTGGAAAAGTAATTTCCCATCAAGACGACCGGAAAAAAGGTTCGGGTGTTGAAAGAGCAGCTTCCTTACTTCATCAGGTAAGATGATACCCTGATACTAGCCAAACTCGGGGTTTGCGCCTCATCTCATTCATTCCCGGTAAGTAACTACATGTATCTTCTTATATGTCTTAGTATGTATAATGTTATACTGCTATCCTTTTTCTTTTTTTTTTGCTGCATAGGACACCTAGTCCCAAATAAGATATAATCTATTGCATGTGCATGGACAAAATTTAGGTATTAGTTCGTCTTTAAATGCAATCTCTACAAGCTCACCTTTAAAGATGGACAACTGTTGACACCTAAATTTTGACTAAATATTTAGGATTAATTGCATAAGAAAATTAGGGACCAATTCGACCCTAAAAAAATGATTTTTGCATCAATTAGGCTTTAATTTCTATTTTTTGCATCCATTAAGCTTTATTTTCCTATTTGATTTATTTTTCACTTTTTCAAATAATTTACTCAATAATAATAATAATAATAATAATAATAATAACAATAATAATAATAATAATAATAATAATAATAATAATAATAATAATAATAATAATAATAATAATAATAATTTATTATATTTAAATAAAAATAAAAAATAAAAAAATAATTTAAAAAAATCCAAAAATACTCTATGTTTTCCCAAAAAGTCAGAAAAAGTCATAAAATAATTTATACTTTCAAAAAAGATAAAAAAAAATCCGAAAAATGCTTTTTATGATAAATAAAATAGAAAATACCAAAAAATATGTTTTTCTCCACAAATATATGGTAAAATCCTTGAAAATAAAAAAATTCTTAGGGTTTAAACAAGATTAGGTATCGAAAATGATATTAGTGATTAACTAGTGCAATCAAGTTCTCGATTCTAGTTTCTCTAGTTACGTAGGAGTGAAATATTTCTCCCTATATTTCACTTGGATTTCTAATCAACGCACCCCAAATTGATTAGTGGTGACTCCTATTTAAAATTAACTTACAGGTTAAAAACTTGGACCATAAGTTGTGAATTGGTGGGCTTGGGAGAGCCTGGGTTAATCCTAATAGACTTAGCGAGCCATTAGCCTTCGTAGGTGCCCACACAATAGGTGTCAACACCTAGTTTTTTTATCAAACATATATTAATGAAAGTCTCAAAAAAAGGAAAGAAAAAAAAGAGAGAAAAGAAAAGAAAAAAATTCAAAAAATTGTTTTAAAAAAAACATGCGGGAGAGGTCGGGTTGAGAAAAAGGAGACTCCCAGGGACGCCGAGGGGTAAGCCAAGAAAAAGGAGACTCAGGGACGCCCTATCGTCGCCAGTGAGCCACCGATTGACGCCGACTGCTGCCATCTCCTTTGGAACTTAGGTAGGCATTAGTCGAATACTTGGTGTGCACTCCTGGAATCGAGTTGGCCGGAGCTCATCCCGACCAGTTCGGGCAAGCTCCGGCCATCGCCTGTCCTCCATTGCATTCCTTGGTGTTCCGGCTTGCTTTGTTAACTTTTTGGGTTTGTGCTCGGGCCTTGGCCGAGCCAAAAATCCCTAGCTCCATTAGTGCACATTGTCTGTTTGATGAAATGCTTGACTGAAGCCCGCCCTTGGATTCGTTTTTTAGAGCCTCTACCACCTCTCTCTCTCTCTCTCTCTCTCTCTCTCTCTCTCTCTTCTAGACGTCGATTAGGTCGAGCTCCTCGGAGCTGCGTCACCGGAGCCGAGGTAGAATGGGGTCGTGAGTCCTCGTACACATCGTCGTCGGAGCTCACCCTGAGGCGGTTCTTGCCGCCATCACCAGAACCCTTGACCTCAAAGGTCGAGGGTTGCCCTCACTCACCTAGTCGAGGCGGCACTATCGCAGCCCTAGCCGGAGAGGCCGCATGTGTTGCACACCATCGCCATCCTATGTCGTGATTGAATAGTCACGAAATAAGGTGACGGGCCAACCCACTCGGCCCCTTTTGCTTGGGCATGCGGAGGGCCATTTTGCAAAAGGGAGTTGGGCCCAACCCGTAACTGAGTAAAGGCCCAACTAGCCATGGTTAGGCTTGGCCCTAGTTAGCCCGCTCCAAGCGGGTAAGACCTTGACGGGTTTGGTCCGACCCGCCCTAACCGGGTCGGACTTGAGTCCGGTCAAATCGGACCTGACCCGGTTCGCCCAAAAAAACAATTAAAAATTTCAAAAATTGGAAAAATGTAGGGTTTGGTTGAGAATTGTCATATCTTGCATTCTTAGTGTAATTAGGCATTTATTTGCTCACACATTTTATGTCGTAGGTTTAATTTACATATTTAATTACGTTTGTGATTGTTTAGTTGCATGTGCTAATTTTACTGCAATTAGGAGCTTGGTTGCTAATTGTCACTTTAATGATTGCATAGCCGTATGATCACCTCATATGTTAGTGGATAGGTATGAAATCAATTCAAATTGCTTGACAAAAATCTTTATTTTTAAAATGAACAAGATTATGTATTGAAAGGGCACTAATTGATTAATTAGTGTAATCAAGTCCCTGACCCTAGATTTCTAGCCAACCCCGATAGGCTAGTGGCGACTTCTTATTGCGAAATTCTTAAGAACATCCCAATGTTGCGTGAGGTATAGGCTTGGGAGAGCCCGTGCCTAATCATGGGCATTAAGTCCATCTTTTAGGCAATACCCTTAAACCTATTCCTTTCCTCGAGGGTAGATCGTGACAATAGGGCACCAAAAAAGAGGTCGCGATAGATAGAACAAAGGATATACACTTGCTTTTGGTCCTAGTAGACGGTAGTTGCGACTCGGTGGAACAAAGGCGAGGCTAACGGCAGTGACGGTTTAGCCAAGGTGTGCTTGACGGCCAACTTGGACGATTGAAATCTCTTCTATCTTCTACAATTGAAGGTTAAAGAGAAGAATGACCGTTGTTCTTGGCTTTCTATTTTTGTGGCAGCGGCTATTGAGGGAAAGTGAGGGACATTGGTGAAGCTTGGCTAGTGTAGCGAGGATGGATGGAAAATATCGTTTAAATTTCCCTGGCTCACTCAACCTGCAAGTCTTCAATGCTGTTGAGTGTTATGCTTGGGAGAGCACACCAATGAGATGTAGAGATGGGAGATTGCAATAGTGCCGTGGGAAACTTTTTTTTTTCCTTTCCTTGTGTTGCTACGGCACTTGTAGGTGAGGATATTTGCCGCTTGACCAGTCCTCACTGTTGCCCTCAATGGCGATGCGTCGAGGTGTTGTGCATTCAAAGGGGGAATGAGGGAGATGCTGGTCTTTTGTTCCTCTTGCTTCTGGCTGTTGTATCGCGAGAAAGGATTGATGAGCTATTGACTAATGGGGTTGAGGTAGTGGTGGTTGTCGCAGTGGTAGTCCGATGGCGACGTGGTGTTGAGTTGGCATTGCTGTGAACTGAGGGCATTGTCATTAAGACTTAGACAACCTGATAATCATGAGGATGAAGGGGGTTGCAAGTCCTCACTAAGATACAATTGGTATGGTCCAATGACGAGTTCAACGGCGTGGCGTGGATCAATAAGCGTTTAGGACACACGATACGTCAAACAAAAAATCTGAATGTCACAATATACAAGATTGATGCTTTAAGTGATCTAATCGTAACATTGTATTGAATTACTGTACTGGATAAATGGTTAATGTCTTGTAGAAAACATATCAATTAGATTTTGGCATATCATCGAATTGGTGGCTTGGCAAATAATTCCATGGCCTTTGTTTGATTGGGACATGGTGAGACAGAATGATCAAATTATACTGTCACTAAAGCTAACATGCTCATTATGTTCTTAAAACATTCACATTGTTTGGGTAAGCATGACATATTGCTAGATGTCATTCATGATTTGTAGGTACTAGATATTGACTAGGAAAATTAGTTTTATTGGTGTGCTAATCTATTAGTATAAGTTCTACTGTCAACGTAGTAATGAACTTAGGGATGTCACACACCATAACTAATTAGAATGACGTTTCAATGAGAGAGATAATATTGCAAATGTGTTTGCAATTGAGCCAACCATATTGAATCGGGTTAAAAATAAAAGATTTGAAAGGGGCTTCAGACTTTACAAAGATCTGAAGTGGGTTTCAGATTTTACAGCCGAATCAAAGATTTGAAGCGGGTTCAGATTCAATCATCGAATTAATAATCTCAAGTGAGTTCATAATTAATAGTCACACTAATGATTAGATATAAGTTCAGAATCAATGGCATTACTAATGATCTAAAGTGAGTTTAGAATCAATAGCCAAATTAATGATCTGAAAAGGTTTCAAACTTAATAGCTAAATTAAAGATCTGAAACGATTTCAAATTTAACGGTCACATTAATGTTCTAAAACGGTTTTAGATTTAAGATTACATTCTTGATCTGAAACGGTTTCAAATTTAACAGTCACATTCATGATTAATAGCGATTTCAAAACCAATGGGTAGTTTAATCACCTGAAATGATTTCATATTCAAAATACCGATTAATGTTCCAAAACAATTTTAAATGTAACGGTTACAAAGTTAATGTCTAGAATAAAGACTTGTAACGGTTACAAATTAATGCTTGAAGTAATGCTTTGTAATGGTTATAGAATTAATGCCCTTATTAGTGTTTGAAATAGAATCAAGATTTATGTCCCTTAGACACTACGGCCAAATTAATTTTCTCAAATGGTTTTAAAGTTAATGAGCCAGTTTAAATGTGATATGGGACTAGTTATAAAAAGGTGATTGAGAGAGCAAATCATAGGATGATCGACAATCAATAATTAAGAATGTTGATAGTGATCAACCAAGTCATTCACATACGAGAGCAATTGCTAGCACAATTATAGTGATGAGATCTCTCAATTTCTCTTTACTATTCGACGTGAGATTGGTAATATGTCAAAACCTGTGTTACAAGGAGATCAGACATTCGTGGTCTAGATCTAAAGAGCGTTAGAACCATTATTACCAAAAGACATCGGATGTTTGAAGTTAGAATTCCAAGAACGTTAGAATCAATGTTATTAGGATATACAATGAACATAATCTAAAAAATGTCAAAACCAACACTGCAAGGACATCGGACATTCGTGATCAAAATCTGAAGAATGTCATAACCGAATTTTGGAGTATGGTACAAGGGTAATGTGATTTGTATCTTTATCACTTCTATGTGCTTTTATTAAAATGCACAAACAATCCTTTGGAAATATGTGTATGGGCATTTTTACTTCCACTGTGAATTGTTTTGATTCAAATTTACCTATGCACATATTCTTTTTTATTGAAACAAATTGCAATAGAAACATGATCTTGGTGTCGATAGGCCGCGCTCACCAGGTCGTTTTCAGTTTTCCTATGCATCGAGGACTCTTTCTGTACACATGAAAAGTATTTTCTTTTTCAGTCTATCTGTGTTTGTTCCAAATTACAGATTCTGTCTTGCAAGAGCTTGTCATGTTCATTGAAACTCATCCTGTTCCGGTACCCTATGATCAAGTACTGGAAACGCAAGAGATTAGTGAGACAAATTCCAGGGAATAGTCTACTGTACAAGAGAGTTTTAATTTTTTTGAGCAAACAAACGGTTGTCTCTTGTCGAATTCGATCTAAACAAGGGAATGCAGTGGCAATATCTGTTAATGGTCCCTGAAAAAAAGAATATTGAATGAATCTTTTGCTCTATGGAGATGCTGTCGCTGACAGTTTGGCTGAAAGGTTTTTTTGAAGATGGTCGAAAATAATTACGAATTCTTCGTGGATCGACAGCTGGTTTCCATATTTTCCACTCTTAATTACTGCTAAGAATATGACAATGCCAGTGCCATAATGAATTTGGACGCGAGGTTGCTATGTGCATTTCAGATTGTCAAGCCATGGGGTTGAGGAGAGGGACAACTAAGCAGAGCACATCTGCAATTCATGGAATGAGTAGTGATTCCCATGCTTCCTGTCATTTTCTAATAGGAATAAATGTACAGAGGAGAAATCCTTTGATCCATGATACCTACGTCTTTCAGAAAAAGGTTGAGCTCAAGCTCGTTTCAGGTTTTTGTTGATAGAGATATTTAGTGGGTGATTTAAGTGCTTAAGGATGTCAATTTGGAGTTGAAACTCGCAAGGTGGTGTGAGTTATGCCTTATGCCTTATGCCTTATGCCTTATGCCTTATGCCACTTCATGTACATCCAGAAGAATTGAAAGTGAAACTGGGTAGACAATGGTTTGATTGTGTAATGCCTATCTAGCATGTTACTTCAGCGTTTCAATGATACTCCGGCAATGGATGGAAACATTAGACTAGCAATTGACTTCAAAAGATGAATTGATTGATCAAGCGGCTGGTTTGGATGTAAAGGATTTCGAGTTCGAATGGTAGAGTCTTTCACTCAGGTTATGCTGCTTGTGCATCAAATTTCATCCAGGATTGGTTCACTTCGTACTTTGCTATCAGCTAATGGTGCATTTGGTAATCATTATGCTCTGAAAAACAATTTTTGATGAGAGATGATTTTTTTTTTCTGATTTTGCTTTTGGGAACAATTTCTGAGCAAAAAAACGTGCTTGGTAACTGTCTAAAATTTCTATTCCCGGGATAGAAATGCGTTTGGTAAAATTCTTAAATTTTTTGTTTCTTTTAATTTTTAAATACTTTTATTATTATTATTTTTTTCTCTTCTTCCTCCTTCTTTATAGCCGGTTGTTGGCAACCACCATGGTTGGTGACTTGCTAGGCAAGTTCGACAAGCTTGCTCGGCCAAGGCTTGTCTCGGCCTCGCTAGATTTTTAGGCAAGGCCAAGCCTCGCCGTGGTTGTGTGAGGCTCGACCTCACCTTGGTGGGCTGGACAAGGTCGACCTCACCTAGATCCAACAAGGCCAAGCTCGCCCAGCCACTGGCGAGGCTCGGCCTCACCGGGCCACCTCTAGGTTGGCGTCGCTAGAGGTGGCCCGTTGAGGCTAAGCCTCGCCGGTGGCTGGGTGAGCTCGGCCTCGTTGGATTTGGGCGAGCTCCGCCTGTCGGATCTGGGCAAGCTCGACCTTGCCTAGCCTAGCCATTGGTGAGGCTCGAGCCGATGAGCCTCGTCGTGGCTCAGCATCGCTGGGGGCTGGCGACGCTTTGGTGAGGTCACCGGCCCTCGTCGGCTGGTTGTCGGCCATAGTTGAGGCTAGTGACCGACCAAAGGGAAGAAGAAGAAAGAGGAAGAGAAGAATAGAAAAAAAAAATAGAAGAAAAGAAAAAAATAGGAATTGATTTTAGAAATTGTTCCCTGGAATAAGAAGCTACTTTTTTTCTACTTCTTGATTCTGTTCCAAATCTATTCCTGGGAACAAAATTTTTACCAAACAGATTTATGTTCTTTTTTTGTTCTCGTGGAACAAAAGAACATAATCGATACTATTTGGAGGAAAAATAAATAGGCCCTAACTTTCTATCTAACCTATCATTGCCATGTGTCTACCATGTTTGGACTTTGGAAAAAATAAACTTTTTAATTGTGCTAATTTAGTTATAAACCTTTTGACAATTTATCAATTTAATCCTTTTGATCCATTTTGATTATAAATCGTTGACATTGATGCCATACAACTTAGGTGGCAAGTTTAGTATTGACGTAAATGATTTTTGGAAATCTTTTAATTTTTAAAAATATTTTCTCTCTTTTTTTTTCCTGTTTTTTTCCATAAAGAATGAAAAAATAGAGAGGAAATTTTATAAATTCCAAAAATCATGATGCACCTTTAATGCCACGGTCAACTAGTGTCTACATCAACAATTTCCGATTAAAATTGATTGGAATGGTTAAATTGACAAATTGTTAAAAGATTTAAATTAAATTGAGATAATTGAAAAGTTCAGGATTTTTGGACAATTATCTCTTCCGATCAAAGTGCATTAATCATAAAAGATCAAAAGTTTAATACAATGGGCGACTTAAATCAAAATTCCATATCAAGATTGCAAAATTCACTTAAGGGCGGTGACCATTTGTAAAGATTATAAGAATTTTATTAGTCAAATAAAGATATCAATTGACATAATCCAAATCCCTCTCAAGATTAGAGCGACAAGCCTTCCTCCATGTCTTCTCTTAAGTTGACTAACCCCTCCATGACCTTTACACCTTTTGTAAAGATATACCTTCCTTCTCCAAAGACGGGTTTCTACCCTGTTTCCTTGTACATCTGGCCGCGTACCTTGCTTTCTTCCGAAGTTTATTGGTTGCATGTGGTCGATCCTTGAATAATAAAGATATGACGTCAATTAATTATATCGTAATATCTTTCATTATGGCTACAGATGAGGAAGATAATTCATCGCGAATCGCTTCACTATGTCACAGGACGTACGTGTTCGGAACAAGCACGGGAAGATGTGCATGCAAACGTTATCATGAAGACTTATCCTTGTGGGTAATATTTGGAGCAATTTACCTGCTTTTCAAATTGCGATGAAGAAAGCATGGCGTGTAGATCATGTGGAAATCTCTTCTAGCGATGGTGGCATCTACATCATCAAATGACGTATATTAGATGGAAGCCCTTGGTTATTCTCTGGTCATCTAGTCAATTTACGCCCATGGCAACCCAAAACTCCCTTACACTGTTATGATTTCTCCAAGTGTGCATTCTGGGTTCATGTAATTGGCTTACCCTTGGAATGGAATACTCCTAAACTTCTAAGTCGAGCGGTACAACAGATGGGAAGAGTGCTGGAGGTGAAACCCGATACCTCTGGGAGAGTGCGCATTGAAATTGACCTGCAAACACCCTTAAAGACAGGTAAGCTCATTAGCATTGCAGGAAAAGCCCTGGGAAACTTGGGCATTATGCAACATTGTGTAAAGATTACCCTTATGAGGAAAAATAGAACCTATGGAAGAGAAATCCTATTCTTACTTGGTCCTTGCAAATGCCAAGTTAAAGGGTATTCAAAGTCCTTCCATCGCCATTCCTCAACATAAGAAACAAAAGAACCCTAGCACACAGATAGTAGTGGGAACTAGCAAGAAAACTAAGCGATACTCCCCTTATGAGCTTCCATCAAATTATAAATGAAAATGATGATCACTCTCCATGGGCTTTGGTGGCTGGCCCTCAACAGCCACCACGTTCCCAAAAAATGACAATTCAAGTGTTAGCCTCCGAAAAGCCCGATTTAGTTTTTTTAATGGAAACTAAGAACGTAGGAACAGTTTTGAAGAACTTACAATGTCGTTTTCACTTCTCTCACTCCTTTTTGAGAGATCCAGCCGGTTTGTCTGGAGGTCTGGCAGTGTTTTGGACGGAGCTTTTTGATGTTACTGTTATAAACTCGGGGCTGCATTTTGTAGATCTTATAGTTCTAGACCCTCCGACAGCTGCTTCGATGCATGTTACTTGCCTATATGCCCCTACAACATACCAAGCTCGGCAGGATTTTTGGGATATAATCAGGACTATCCATGCAGCTAATTACTTACCTTGGATGTGTATTGGGGACTTTAATGATTTCCTATCCCCCTGGGAGAAAGTAGGAAGAAGACCAGCAATTTATTCCAGAATGACATCTTTTCGGCATCTAATTAATGACTGCGCTTTAATTGAATTGAACAGTAAATGGTGTGAATTTACTTGGTCTAACCATAGAGAGGGGGATGATTTGGTGAAGGAGAAGTTAGATCATGTCTTTTGCTCCTTGGATTGGAGTTTATTATATCCTTCTGCATAAGTGTTTGCTCTTCCTTCGATTGGCTCGGATCACTGCCCACTTATGCTGCACACTCATTATCAATCTGTCAAGCCACAAAAGACCTTCCACTACGAAGCTTTCTAGAGCCAACATTATGAATGTAAAGAGGTAATTCAATCAGCATGGGAGAGTAGTCCTACCTCTTTAACTTCAAAATTGCCGGCAGTCTCCCTTAAACTAGATAGTTGGAGTAGGTCTCGGTTTAGTAATGCCAAGCAACGCATTCTTCAATTACAGCAACATCTACAGACCATCACTAATAGAAAATATTATCAGGTGGGAGATAAAGAGTTAGCCATTTCAATTAGATTTGAAATTCAACAGTCGTGGAATCAAGAGGAGCAGTTCTGGGTGTTGCGTTCCCGTCTTAACTGGTTAACATGGGGTGACAAAAACTCAAAATTTTTCCATGCTTGTATAGTTAGAAGACAAAGAAATAGAATTTGTATGCTTAAAGATGAAGACTTAACTGGATACGGGAACCAGAACAACTCAAAGACATGACTATGGGCTTCTTTTCTCAACTATATCAATAAGTGGGAAACCGAGACTTTAACCCATTTCTAGTGCAATGTCCAGCTATAGTTACACCGCAAATGAATGATCACTTACTAAGTATGGTAACAGAAGAGGAGGTATACCAAGCTACCTTTCAGTTGGGTGCTTCCAAGGCTCCTGGACCAGATGGCCTCAACGGTCTTTTCTATAGGCATCACTGGAATATCATCAAAACGACCATTGTCAAAGCAGTGCAAGATTTCTTTCAATGGGTTTCATGCATCCTAACTTAAACAAAACGATTCTAACCCTGGTTCCTAAAGTAAATCACCTAGAAAGCATAAACCAGTATCGTCCCATTAGTCTCTACAACTTTGCATACAAGATTATCTCTAAAGTTATGGCTAACAGACTTAAGTCTTGCTTACCTAGATTGATCACTCCAAAACAGGCAGCATTTGTAAGTGGCAGACAGATTCAAGATAATATCATGGTTGTTCAGGAAGTACTCCACCAGTTTAAGGTTAGATCAAGAACAAACAGATTCAATCTTATTTTGAAAACTAACATGCAAAAGGCCTATGATAGGGTTGAATGGGACTTTCTAGCAGCTTATTTACAGCAGTTGGGCTTTACAAATAAATGGGTAACTATGGTCATGGCTTGTATCACTACGGCCTCTTTTAGTATTCGATTCAATGGAGAATAGCTCCCATATTTTAAACCTACTAGAGGAATTCGGCAAGGTGACCCCCTATCCCTTTACATTTTCATTTTGCTTGCTAATGCTTTGTCTACAGTTATAAAGCAAGCAGTGAGTATGGGTCACTTGTAGGGAATCCAATTTAATCAAGCATGTCCTAAGCTATCTCATTTACTGTTTGCTGATGACTCAGTATTTTTCCTCAAAGCCACAGTTTCTGAATGCCAAAATCTTGCTAATATACTCAACCAGTATTGCCAAGCAACAGGACAGCTTATCAATAGGAACAAATCTGGGGTTTTTTTTTTCAGCAAGAACTATCCTATGACCCTACAGAATACTTTAGCAAGAGAACTACGAATACTTGTGGTAAGCAGATATGGCAAGTATCTGGGCATCCCTTCGGACTGGGGACGTTCAAAACGTGAGAAGCTCTCCTGGATCCTGGCCAAAATTAACGCAAAATTAGCTAGTTGGAAGGAAAACTTCTTATCAAAAGGGGTAAGGAGATTTTATTGAAAGCAGTAATTCAGGCATTACCTCAGTATGCTATGTCCATCTTCAAGCTTCCCCTGTCGCTCTGCAGATTAATAGAAAAGAAGATATCAGCTTTCTGGTGGAGTAAGAATAATAGTGAATCAGGTATTCATTGGACAGCATGGTCAGAATTAAAGAACTCCAAAACAACGGGGGGTATGGGTTTCCGAGATCTCATAAATTTCAATCTAGCGATGCTTGGGAAGCAAGTTTGGCGTCTTTTCCAGCAACCTAATGCTATATGGAGTCAGCTTTTCAGGGGCCTATACTTTAGACAGTCTTCTTTTCAAAATGCAACCTCAGGCTATAGACCCTCATGGGGGTGGCAGAGTAAATTAAAGGGTCGAGATGCAATTCTCCCTAAACTTCGATGGCTAGTGGGGAATGGATCCAAGATTAACATTAGAGAAGACACTTGGCTTACAATTGGTAAAATAGGAGGTCAAGCAGCGGAGGGGGAACCCATTATAGTGGCTGATATATTAAACTCATCTACTGCTACTTGGAAGAAGGAACTTATTTCAAACCTTTTTAGTGCACAGGTAAGTGAAGCGATCCTAAGTACCCCTATAAACCCTTCTCTTTGTACTGATCAATTAGTCTGGATTGCTACTTCATCAGGTGTTTTCTCAGTTAAAAGCTGTTACCATTATTTGTCTTCGGTCCAACAAAACCCTTCCACTATTGCTTCCTCCTCATACCAAAATCCTGTTCAATTGTGGAAAAAGATATGGCATATGGATACAGCTCCTAAGATTCGGGTTTTCCTGTGGTTAGCCTGTAAAAACGCCCTTGCAACTAAAGCAAACCTATACCACAGATACATTTCCCCCAACCCATACTGCACCCTATGTAATCAAAATATTCCAGAGACCATTGAACATCTGTTTTTCTTTTGCAATTGGACCCGTGATATATGGAATCATGCCAAGATCAGGATCCCAATCTCACTTACCTCTGTACGTCGCCTGGATGAGTGGGTTGCCACTAGAGCCACTCAGTCTTGAACACCCCCAAGTTTTGAAGTGCTTGCCTATCTGCTGTGGGAGATATGGCGTCAGCGTAACAACACAATCTTCATACAGCAATCCTCGGATCCCATCCGAGTGGTGGAGAATGCCCTAGCCCAGTGCCGCATATTCCAGATTCTTCAACCCTCTCAACCTCAGTTTCAAAAATCAAGCGTCAGTCCTGATCGCCAATGGAAACCACCCGAAAAGGGCACTATAAAATGCAATATTGATGGGACTTTCTTACCAGGAAATCAACAAGGTGCAGTGGCTTGTATTTACAGAAACTTTAAAGGAGTACTCACCGATATGTTCACGAGCAGCGTCCCAGCTCAATCGGCGTTTCAAGCTGAAATCTATGCTCTTATTCTGGCACTCCAACATCCGATTAAGCAGGGGCTTCATCTCCATCGCGTCTTGGTTGAATCGGACTGTTTATTATTAGTGGAAGTTCTTCGGCAGCAACAACCGCAGCCATGGAAGGAGCGGCACCTCTTTGCAGTTCTTCAAGATCTCCTTTCGCGTTGCCCTAATGTCTCTCTCCAGCATGTCCGTCGAGAAGCCAATCTCGCCGCTGATTGGGCCGCCAAAGCCCACAGGTTTCACGGCCCAGTCAGACACTGGCTTGTTTTCCCTCCTCCTCTTTTCCATGATATTGTACTAAGCGACGCTGTTCTAGTAGGCTATAATTCTCTTTTAATATAATATTAATCGGTAGTTTCGACCCAAAAAAAAAAATAATAGATATGACACAATATATTTGATCTCACTAATTTCGAAGTAGCACGTACGTTATCATGACAAGGAACAAGTCATTTAAGTGGAGCTCTGGAAATGTCATAGCTCAAGACTACAAAAAAATGAAAATCTTATGGAAGTTGTAAAGAAAATAAAAAAAAATAAGCCTGACAAGGAACAAGTCAGACACAATTGGAAATGACAGAGGATTTGATGAATCTAAATTGAATATTGAGATCAACAAAGATCATTGGAAATATTGTCATGCAATTATCATGTGATTGATTTGGGCATTGATAAGTTTAGCGAGAAAATTGCTTAAAAGTCTTAAACATCAGTGATTTTGGGTGCGTTTGGTAACTTTTCTGTTTAAAAAATTGTTCCAGGAAACAGAAATAGAAAAAAGTGTTTATGTTCTAGGGAATAATTTTTTAACAAAAAAACGAGTTTGGTAACTGTATAAAATTTATGTTTTGGAATAGAAAAAGAACATAAACATGTTTAGTAATTGCTGTACAAAATTTATTCTGGAATAAAAAAAGAACAGAAACGCGTTTGGTAACTGCACAAAATTTATGTTCCAATTTTTTTTCAAGTGTTCTTTTTTTTTTTAATAAAGTGTAAACTTGGTATTGAATTATCATTCTCATGAAATGCTCATCAATTTAATTTTATTCATAGTAAGTAAAAACAAAAATTCTAAACATGGTTATAAGTGCATACTTTGAAGAAAATTTTATAAATAAACTTTGTACCAAATTTTTCTCACGTGCCTTTTTTTCAATAAAGTGTAAACTTGGTATTGCATTATCACTCTAATGAAATGCTGGGTGAAGACAAACATTCTGAACATGGTCATGTGCATACTTGGAACAAAGTTTCGTAAGTAAAATTTGTACAATAAGAGCTAGCTAAAAGAAGAATATCTTATAGATCTCTACATAGACCCTTTCATACATAACATCACAATAATGAAGTAATATAGTTCATTGTTCAACTTCATCACATTGAATTTGATAAGTGAGTACTTAAAAACAAAATTACAAAAGTCAGAAACACAAAGTCATGAAATCTCAGGCATATTATGATCCCTCACCATTTTATTTGCAATCCTTGTCCTAAGCATGTTTATTCTAGGTGCATCACATGTTGAATGTCAAAAAGTTCTCAATTTCCAATGTCATAGTTGATCACTTTGAAGGAACATCTGTGGCCACCAAGACATCTTTCATGCCTGCCTTAAACGATGAAATAGCATATTCTCTCTCTTCTTGGTCTTTGCCACCATGAATAGCCAATGCTTCAACTCCTTTCAAAAGTAGATACTCATGAATGTCATCCATTTTGGCCTTGTTCTCACATAATATAAGGACATGGGGTGGAGTTTTCTAAAGGCACTCAAGAAGGTAAACAATTTTTGCCTCCTATTTGACATACTCGACCTCCTGAATGACATCAAGATTTGCAGCACCTGCTCTTCCCACATTGACCGTGACAGGCTTCACCAGAGCACTTCTTGCAAAATTCTGAATTTTAGTAGGCATAGTGGCAGAAAAGAGGAGCGTTTGACGTTGAGCTTTGAAGTGGTCGAACACCTCCCTTATATCATCTTCAAATCCCAAGTCCACCAATCTATCAGCCTCATCTAAAGTAAGGTACCTGCAAAAAGCAACAGATCAGTATAATTGTCCCCACAAATAACAAGTCCGAATATTTAAGACAGCAGTGCATTAACAGAAAATCAAGATTGAGGCTAATTTAGGAAAGAGTGCAAGATGAAGAATCTTGGTTAAGTGAAATCCCATATCCTCAGGACAAAGAGGCAAAGATAATAACTCAAAAAGCAATCTCAATCAATGTCCCATGCCACGCTATTTAACCATTGAGCTAGCATTGACCATTGGAATCCAAATGGTGCACATAAAACTCAAGCAAAAACATAGAGCACTGAGAACGCAAATATGCTCGACTTAAGCACTATTGAGTTTTTTCAATGCAGATTTATTGAAGATTCGATGTAATTGCTTCAGAGTAGGTATAACATTTAGTATTTGGCAGTTTCACGTCTGCTGTCCACTAATAACTTCCTATCAATAGCAAACCAATCAACTTGCCAATGCATGATCATATGCCAACAGTTACAGATGGAATTATTCAAAGACAGCCAGATGTTGTGGAAAGCAGTGTACAAGTTCAAAAGGTATAAAAGGATGAATTAAAGGATTTTACTTGCAATTATCAAGGTTCATCTTTTTCTTTGCCAGCATATCCTTCAATCTACCAGGAGTAGCAACAACAATGTGCACTCCCTTCCTCACAACCTCCACCTGCGACCGCATATCCACTCCGCCAATACATAGCAAAGCCCTCAACTCTGGATATCCGGCCTCTCTCAACGGAACCAAAAACTGCTCCACAACTTCATATGTCTATCTCGCGAGCTCTCTTGAAGGGTAGACAACCAATCCGAACGGTCCTTCACCGTGAGCAATGGAAATCATCATCTCCTCCTGAAGAGCAATCATGATCATCGGCAACACGAAAACCAAAGTCTTCCCCGACCCCGTGAATGCAATCCCTACATATATCTACCCACCAAGACCACCGGAAGACCCTGCACCTGAATCGGCGTCGGCTGCACAATCCCCTTCGCTTTCAACTTCTTCAAAATAGGGTATGGGAACCTCATATCCTTACAATTCTTTATTGGCGGCAAGATATCCTCTCCATCAACAATAATATGCCACTGCTTCCAAATCATATCGCACTACTTCCCCGACATCCTTCTAATCGGCAATGGCGACTTCCACCCAGTCAGTAGCGGCTCGGTGTAAATGATTCCCTTCGCCAACTCGCGGACCGACATCAAGGTCTTGCGATCGGATAAGTTCTCATCCAGATCTCGAGCGAGCAGGCGAGCCGTTGCCGCAAATCTGGCGAGCAACAGTGCCCTAGATCTGGGCGAGCAACGCTCGCCCAGATCTACGAGACTCGCTCGAGCAAGCATCTCGCAGATCTGGGCAAGCGCTGGCTTGAGCGAGCCCTCATGCTCGAGCTCCGAGCAGCCATTGCCCAGATTTGCGAGGGCCTTGTCAATCGGTGAAGGAGGAGCAGTGAGCATGTTCACCTGGTGAGGGAGCAGTGGCTGTCGACGCCGGAGAGGACGACGGTGGAGAAGCCGGATGGTCTCGAGACAGAGGCGGCTGTTGGCGCCGGAGAGTGGGAGGCGCCGGAGAAGATGACTGTTGAGAAGATGCAGGAGGAGAGGCGATGTTCGAAAGGCTGAGCAAGAAATAGAAAAGAAACACGAGAGGAGATGTTTTTGTTCCTTTTTTGTTCTTCAAATGTTTTTCAGAATAAGAAACATAATTTTTTTGTTTCTTATTTCTTTTCCACATTTGTTTCTGGGAACAAAAAAACAAAAAAGGAACAAAAACGCACCTAAACGCGTTTTTGTTCCTTTTTTGTTCCCAGGAACAAAAAAAAAAAAAAGTGTTTAGAAACAGAAAAAATGAATAAAAACAAACGCGGCCTTTGTATCTCTATTACTTACCAAGGCCTCTCTTCATAGATGAGAGGTGAACCGTTTATGGAGTCGCTGATGCTAATACCTTGCCTTTTAACTCATATGGGTCAAGTCACTCTGCCAATGATATGACGGACAAGGAGGCGGCATCGCGAGTAATCCATCAACAAATTTTTCAGCCAATTGAAACTGAGCCATATCTCTTCAATCGTATGTGGGGTAAAAGATTTACTCACGAAGTATCTAATAGACTGCATTATTTTCATCAATGCAGATAATACTTTAACGACATGGAAAAACGGATTGAAGAAAGCGCTTTAGAAAGAGACATCCAAGATCGAAAAACATATGAAGGGATATTACAGTCTACCATGCAAACTATCGGAGGAAACAAAGACAAGTGCTGCTTTATATATAGGTCTTAAACTCAAATCAGATGCAGAGAAAAGAAAGAGTGAGAGTTGGTAAGAAAGGAAAAGAATAAACGTTGCTATGGCTTTTGCTCCTCGTTTTGCACTCCCTATCCTCGCTCTCCTTTTCGTGTTCACTTTTGTCCGAGGCGATCCAGACGTGAACATAATATACAAGACTTGCAACGGCAATGTTTATGGAAGTAGTGATCCATACGCAAACAGCGTAACTTATGTCCTCGAGGATATGACGACTGAGATGGCCAAACCAGCCCGGCTATGATTACTAAACCAATTCTCCTTATGGTCAAGCAACAGCTTATGGCCATGCTGATTGCAATAGAGCGCTTTCATCTACCGATTGCACTACTTGCTTGAGATTTGCGAAGAAATGCATACTCAACGAATGCCCTATGAGCATTGGGGTTCAGATGCAGCTTGAAGACTGTAGGATGAGATATGAAAATTACCAGTTTTCAGATTAAAGAAGAGGTCTCGCATACTTCCGTCTAGTATTTCCCTTTACCTGTTCTTGTTTTCTCCTTTTTTAACATAAAAAAGAGCAACGACTATCTCATACTTGGAGAGAGTGAATGCTTGTTTCTAAATAAAAAGCATATGACATTTGTTTTGCGTGGTTCAAGTATCGAAAGGGCGTGTGATGGCTCTTGTACCTGGCTCTGTTCAACTAAATGAAGTACATCATCATCTATTTTGTTCTCCGTTGATAATTGTTCCATGTACATCATATTGACAATTGCAACACTATAAACTTTTCTTCCCTCGTACATCTCTGCCCCGCGAGCAGCGAAAGTTTTGAAAAATCAAGAGAAGGTTCCCGTCCTGTTTATCATTATGGTAGGTGTCATTTGACATCCTGAAATTTTCATTTCTGTTTTTAATTTAATAAATTGGGCTTTTCATTGACGCGTCTATAATGCTATTCTTTGAGATGATCACTCCTGAGATAACTAGACTATCTGGGGAAGTCATTAAAAAATTTTAACGCATGAGACTTGAGAATTCAACCATGAATCAACTACTCGATCGTACTCATCTGCAGAGATCATTACATCACAATAAAGATTGATTAGAAATCAGAGATAGGTTGGTTTGACTGAGATGTGTGGTTAAACATGGGTGAATCCACCAAATTTAAAATTCTCGTCGATCGGCACTAGAATAATTTTTCTGTTGTTTTGGTACCCCGTGTTTGAAGCCTTGAGATTTTCACGACAACCGAGAGTCGCCAATATGTCGAGGAGGTTTATTGTGGCTTGAAGAAAATCGACCATGGGTCATTTGCACTAAAAATTTCTGAAAGTTACCCGGTAACGTAGGTCACGCTAAAATCGCGCCATATTGAAATTAACCGCGAATTTGAATCCGATTTCAGAAATTTAAAGTTTTGTCATGCCACAAGTCATTTTAGGAACGTTGAATCATCCTCCAAATATTTTTCTGCAAATCGAGGTTTTGGTGAAAAAAGTCGATATATGGTTGTTTTCGACCGGAAAACTCAAAGGACCATTTTTATCGCGAAATTGGGATACAAGTTGGTTCTAATGGTAAGGAAAAATACTAATTTGATCAAGAACTCGACGGTTGAATTTTTAGAAGCCGAATTGAGTGAATTCAAGTGAGAATTTAATCCAATTTAAGGGGAAAACCTTCAAAATTCGTAGCCACCCATGCCTCACACATTTGGACCATCTCAATAGCTTCCTAAGGAAGTCTTGTGACTGGAAAAATAGCTGAGGAAGCCAGCTAGCAAGTGGGACCAAGCCAAGGGGGACAAAGAGATAGAGAGGAGACCAAGGTGGCCCCCTCCAAACCAGCCAGTTCCCCCTCCTTCTCCTTCTTCCTCACCGTCAACCCCTCCTCCTTTCAAAGTTGGAAGACTTCAAAAATTGCAAAGGAGAGCAGCCATCAACCGTCCAACCAAGCCCCTTGCCCGTCCGAGTCGTTGTTGCCATCCAATGCCACTGCGAGCCCTGCCCGCGAGCCGTGCATTCCCCACGCGTCGTCTTGCCGATTTCGCGTCTCCAGCCGCTCGTTCCACTCCTGCTCGCAGCTGTCCGGAGTCACCAGGCCGCCGTACGTTGCCGCCGTACGTCACCGCCATGGTCGCCGGAGCTGCCGTCTACCCGCCTGCACGCCTGTCCAAGCTGCTGTAGTCCCCGTTGTCCATCCTAGTCGCTTTAAGACAATTGAGCAGCCTTGTTCGGCCCAAGACCAGAACTGAAATTTCTGGGTTTACTGGGCTCTATTTGGCCCGTTTTGGTGCCCTTCCGGACCTTGTAGAGCAGCCTCGCTTCAGAGTTTATGGCCCGTCTCCACATCCCCGTCGAAGTGAGCCCGTTGGATCGTTAATCAAGTGAGTTTACTCACTAATCCATGCTTAGGAAGTTAATTATGCTTAAATGTTGATTAGTTTAGATTAAGTATGGTTTAGGTGGTTAGTTAGAATGGATTAGTAATTTAATCGTTTGATTTTGCATGTTAGGTAGTTAGAATAGTGCAATTAGCGAGTAGATAAGCTGTAGTATTTATTTAAACAAGTTCGGAATTTTTCCGATTCCATTTTGGTATTTAATTAGACTTTTTGGGCCTAAGTGTGCATTTTTGCTATTTATTGGTATTTAATAATTAATTTTCGAAATTATTTAATTAATTATTATTTTCCAGAAATTAGACTGGAATAGCCGGTGACCGGAATTTTATGCTGATTACAGTGGTGTGATCTGTTTATTTAATTGAGTGTTGAATTGTGCAAATTTAGTATGATTTGTAATTTTGGGTATTTATCCCAAAATTTAATAATTTCGATATTTAGTTAGAAAATATCGGGGCGTCGGTTTTTAACGCCAAAAATGTTTTTAGGCACAATAATAAATAGTGAGATTTTCAAGTGGGAGAAAATTGTATTTTGGCTAAAGCCGATCGTGTACCTACACACAATTATTTTTATCGAGTATGATAAAAATTGTGAAATGGTTAGATGATTAGGATGATATATTATATCAGCATGTGGGCTTTGATATGTCAGCTTAAGGTGAGCAATAAATCGGTATACTATATCAACCTCCGAGCTTTGATATATTAGCTTTGGTGAGCAGTATACCTTAGTAGATTTTTGTGAGCATTTTGAGTATACTATATTAGCCTATGGGCCTTGATATATCAGCTTAGGCTGAGCAGTATACTCTGTTATTAGTTTTGGGTGAGCAGTTCTTGATATGATTGAACTGGATAGATAGTATTGAAATGGTTGACCAAGAGATGGTCTTGATGACATGGAATCGACTAAGTTGATTGATCGATGATTTGATTTGATTTGGTGCTTTGAGGTGTTGAAATGATTCGTTGAATTTATAAATTATACCGACTTGCAGGAAGGAATGGAGGCAAAGGTAAGTCCTCTGACTCATGTTTGTGCTTAGGCGACCCTTGGGGCGTATTTTCTTCCTAGTTGAGTCTTAGTGGGATAACAATTTAAGGTCCCTAGATGGCAGCTCCCCTCAAGCATTTTGGACCGCCAAAGAAGGTTACAGAGCAGAAGTGTTTCATCCCACTTCATGGAGACCTAAGGGGATGGGTATATGAGTTGGTGAAATCCGAGGTCTGGGTCGATGTGGGTCTACCCAAAAATGTGCCTTCTTGATACAGATCATGGTATCGCCAGGAGCGGAATGGACATAGAGAGGGGCCCATACTAGAGTCCGAGTTTCATTTTTATGTGCTAGAGATTGCTTTTGTAAAGGGTACGACAGATCTGCTAGGTGGTTCTGTGGTGGACCCGAACCTGTCAGATCTAGAGTCTTTGTTGTATTCTGAGGAGGACTCGACTGCCTGAGAAGCTGTAGCACAAAACCCCTCTGTTTTGTAGACATTGTAAATAGATCGGCTAGTATTGTATATGACATAGTCAATATGTATATATAAGTGGTGTGGTTTTCAAAAAGAAAAATTTGTGGCCCTACTTTTCTATCCCATCTTGTTGTTGTCCGGGGATCAATTATTCGTTTTCATATGTGCATTAAAATGAATGGGTCGGCGATGCGTCCTGGGGCGTCGCTATTTAATCGACCAATGAGGGATGGGCACGCGCTTGGAAGATTGGGGCGTGACATGTCAAGTGGAAAGTATGCAGTTGAGACCTCCTAGCGCATAGGCCAGTACTCTTGAACCTCATTTCTATATGACCAAATCAGAGTAACACTATAATAGCTCGGTAGAAAATAGGTAATAATATCAACAAAGCAACGAGTGATCTCATGTAATGCATGTGAATGCAACAGTTTACGTAAATTTGGGAGTACAAGTCAAGCTCAAAATTGAATAGTTCAAATGTTATGCAAGACAGGATATAAAGAAAAAAAAAAAACAGAAACAAGGATTCAACGAATAAGCAAAGGAATCAAGAATCTCCTTTGATTAAGTTGTCTAGAGTTATTGGAGTCAACGAAAGATAACTCCAGAGAAAGAGATGAGACATAAATGAGAGTACAAGATGAAAAAGGACGAGCAACATAAATGACATACAAATGAACATTGAGAGACAATTGAAACGTGATAAAACCCTCATAAATTCCGAAAGATGAAAAAAATCAAGATAACCGATGATTCGTGAAAGAGAGACAAATTTGTGTGTGTTCAAATTGTACAATTGTGTGCAACTGTTGTCCAAGTAGTAGAAACAACACGTTAGCCAAAGGAAAAGGACAAATTGCAAACTAAAGAAATATTTTGAATTACTTAAACAGGTCAAATTGCATTTGCCTTGTTTTCATTCTGTATACAAACAGCTAGAAGCTTTTAAGATTGTTTATGCATTGGTACCATGGAAGAAAGGTTGATATGCTAATTGTCGGAGAAAACCTATTAAGCACAACTGCTATAAATAATTAGGACTAGGGCCTCAAAGTACAATGTAGGGTTGAGAAAAAAATTAAGGTGTATCACGTTATGGATACTCCTTCAAGAGTTGCAATTATGCTAATGTTGTCAAAGGTGCCCCGCGCACTGGTATAGTTAATTGGGCTTGCAACATCGGCTCCTATTCGAGCGACGATCCTTATGCAAACAGCATGGCTTACATTCTCAAGGACATGGTGACTGTGACACCTAGTGACGCGGACTACGACTACTCTACCACATCTCCTTATACTGCGGCAGCCGCCTATGGTCATGCAACTTGTAGCCAAGCAGTTTCTTATAGCGATTGTGGCATATGCATGGGCTCCATTAAATCCCAAATACTGGCGATATGTCCGAACAGTCTTGGCCTTCAAGCGAAGCTTGAACATTGTAGAATTAGGTATGAAAACTACTCATTCAACGGTTTAGTAGTTTGGCGCCGAACATAGAGAACCTAGTTCTAATGGTAAAAACCCCGGGACATGTGTTGCTTAAGTTTGTTGAAGAATAAGTTCTTTAGTCACGTACCTTGATTTCTATTGTGCGTGGTTGTTTCTACCATACATGTTGTTATGTTTATTGTGGGAAATGATATCCTGTGTTTCTTATACTTTCTTTGTTATTTTAAAGTTTTCATATTGTTTTTTTTTTATTATATGATGAAAAGACCTAAGCAAGTAGCTAAAAGCTAACGACTATTATGAAAAATCAAATTTGCATTGTGCATCTAAGCTACACCCACATCATTGGGCTTGTTCCTATGATACTTAAGAGAGAGTCGTCAAAAGACGGCAGTTGGAGACACGCAAATAAGAGGACGTGCAAGACAGTGCAAAACCAGAAGCCTAAATCAATAGAAGGAAACGCTACCTAATGGTTAAAAGAAATGGCCAAGACCTTGCTAAAACCGCTTGTGAATTAACCATATATGTTGAACTCTAGGCACAACTCCTTGATGAAATTCAGAAAGAAACAACCATGACTTTGCCCCCAATTTTTGCATAAGGATCACTACCCGAAATAATTAAGGAGGTCGAGAACACATTTACAGCATACAAGATAGACGCCACGCGAGGATTCAGTCATTTCAATGCCAAGAAAATATCTCAAGGAAGCCAAATCAGCCAAGTAGAAACTATGTTAAATCAGTTACTGATCATACGATGTAAGTGTATTCAATATAAACCAAAATAAGTACAGAGGATGAGCTAATGCATGAAACACAAAATGGACTTATCCGCATAAGATTGAAGCAAACCAGCATCTACAAACGCAGTAGGAGATACTTAAGAAACCAACTTTCTTTGAAGATTTTATGAGTCATCATAAAAGTGGCCTTGCTTCAGTTGCTAAGCCCATGAGCCTGCTTTTTTAAATCAGGAAATGGACAAAAGAGACAGCCAAGGAGTTGATCCTCTTGCGATATACGCACGACTTCAAATTATTTTTTCTGACTTCGATTGATCATGTCTCCCACGGTATACAATCGTGAACTTAGCCCAAAGACTGGTCTCCAAAATGCTTGCGCGATACTATGATTGGGTCAGGAAACAAAGAGTAGAGGGCATGACGAGAGGCAGATGGTCCAGGCAAGTCCCCCTGTTGTAAGTGAGAAACTTAAAAAACAAACGGAAAAATGTGTTCCTGAGTGAGTAATTAGAACAGATAAAAATGCCAAGGAATGTACGTCCATTGAGAGCCAACCCTATTGATCGGCAAAGTAATTCAATTGCTGCAGTGGAAAACACAATGGAATTTACATCATCTGGGCCTGACTGCGATGAAGCTGATTGTTGTTCTCAAGACGTCTAGCATTGGGAATGTTTGTCAATGGTGCTCATGTTCACCCATCATCAGAAGCTTTTCAGAAAATCCCTCGCAGTGCAAAGGAGAAGATACTTCAAGCAGCTTTCATATGCTTGCAGCCATGTTCCTTAGTCAGCAAGCTGTCCCTCAAACTTCACTGTTATTTGCATGTAAGAAGCAGAGCATATAAACCAAATATGTAATCGACCTGTAGTGATAATCTGAGAACAACGCTCGACCCAAACATTCTCCACTACCAATTCAAATACCATCCACTTCAAGGTATGCATCTTCTCCGAAGTATCTATGGTAAATAGGACATTGAAAGGATCAGAAAACTAGGATCTCTCTCTGTCTCAAAGCACATACACAATAGGCTAATCGGGATTTATGACATAATATACTTTATGACATAGCAAAGTTATCGCTATTAACATCTTTTAGATACAATATCATCCTCAGACTGCTTGATCATTTGTATGACTTTAACCTGTTTGAAAAACATTAGGCACCAGAAGCACTAACAGATGAGTATACATACCAGTTAAATACACAGACTTCGTACCGAACCTAGATATAAGAGGATCAAAATCCACCTTCCACCCCTCCAAACATTTGCTGTCTTGGCAGGTTCGATATATTGAACTGTCTCCCAGATTAAAAACAACTTCATTAATGGGACATGAGACTCAGTGAGATGATGCTTGGAAGAAAACTTGGCAGTAATCTGATTTACTCTGCATCACATTTCAGATGAAAAAGTGGACAGATCTCAGAGACAATGGAGAGTTCTACTAGAAAAGGAAGAAGTTCCATCTGTCACGAGATATTTGACCCACAACTCCATCATCACTACATTTGCAGAAAAACCCCTTTCAACCATTTCACCGACAAGTTGTGCGGCTCTAGTATTTTTGTTATTTCTTAGTAGTCCTTGGATTATTGTGTTATAATTGACCCCATTTGGAAAGCATCCATTTCCTTCCATCTCCTTTAGGAGCTGATATGCTTCCTCTGTACATCCACCTTTGCACAACCCATGCATGAGAATGTTATATGTCCACATGTTAGGTCGCAAGCCTCAATCATGCAAACAATCAAACAGCCCCTTAGCATTGTTGAGCTTTCCAACATTACACATGCCATTTATTAGGATACTGTAAGTCACGATGTTTGGGACAAATTTGGATTCTTCCATCTTTCGAAGCAATATCAAGGCCTTGTCAATCTGCTGCATTTTGCATAAGCCATCGAGGAAGGCATTCAGGTATAATGATTTGGAGAGAGATCGCGAGACTGCATCTCGTTAATTAGCTGCGCCGCGGCTTCAAGGTTCCCAACCTGGCAAAATCCGTTTACGAGAGTGCTGTACGTGGTGACGTCAGGATTCAGGCCCCTTTCAAGCATTTCTTGGAAAAGCATCTTTGATTTGTCAACTCTTTTCGCTTTGCAGTACCCATTAATCAACGTGTTATAACAAACAACATTAGGTGAGCAGCCTCTTTCAACCATCAAATTAAGAACTGCCAGAGCATCATCCATCCTATTTTGCAAACAATAACCATTCATCAATGTATTATAAGTGACACTATTAGGCATTTTACCTAATTGAATCATCCGGTTGATTATGGCCTCTGCCTCTACAAGCATTCCCTCTTTACAATGTGCATCCAACAGAATATTGAAGGTCTGAACATTCGGCATGACTCTGCTTTGCACCATATGACTCAGCAGTCTTTGGGCCTCTTTCAATTGGCCGGAATTGCACACTCCTTGAATGACAGAGGTATAAGTAACGACATCCGGTTCAATTCCTGCCTCCATCATCTTCTCCATCAAGACCGTAGCATCTTTCCATTGGCCTAGCTTGCACAAGTAATGAACCAAGGCGCTATAAGTGAATATGTCGGGTTGGATGCCTCCGCTTGTCATCTCTTTCAACAATATGAGAGCATCTTCCATCTGGCCTACATTGCACAGACTGTGGATCAAGGAGTTATAAGTAACAACATTTGGTTTGATACCTTTGTTACTCATGCTTTCATGGAGTCTCAAGGCCTCTGTGATCAATCCCTCCTTGCAAAGACTATCAATTACTATGTTGTACGTGAAGGAATTGATCCTGCAGCTTCTCTCTTCCCAGTCCCTCAGCAATTCAATCGCCAATCCGGTGTTACCTGCCCTGCATAACCCCTTGGCAATTATCGCATACGTGGTCTCATCAGGTTCGGGGCCATTTCGTCCCATATCATCGAGGAACCTCAAGGCTTGATCAGTTTTGCCCTGAATAAAGAGACCATCAATCAGGGTGCTCGACGTCACCACAGTGATGGGAAACCCAAGCTTGAAGATTCTGCCCAGAATAGACAAACCCAAATCAACCCGCCTTAACCGGCAGAAGCAATTCATCCAAATAGTGAGCAACACAACATCATCCTCGAGCCCCAAAGAAGGCAGCCGCTCAATCAAGCGGATGGCAGTCGAGTAGTGCTTCATCCTCACTATAGCACCCAACAGTAGATTGAAACCCCTGGAGGAAGGCAAGGGGCTCGCCTTTATCAATTTACCGAAGCAACACAGGGCATCACCGACACTCGTAAACACACCACCACCACCATCAGCTCTGCGATTTGTCCTCACGTAACTCAAGACATGGTTGGGCTCGTCTAAATTAGGGTTAGGGGTCGAGGAAAACCTCCGACGACGGGGAGACGAGAAAGGGAGATGAGAAGGATAAGGGAGATGGAGGATGGAATGGGATGACGACTCGCTGAAGATGGCAGCTGGAGCACGAAGAAGGAGGAAGATGGAAGAAGCATGGCAGATATTCGTTGGCATCATCGGTTGATGATGAATCTGAAAACTGAAAAGCTTCAGCTTGCGGCACTCTCTCTCTCTCTCTCTCTCTCCCGTCTCTCTCTTTCCAGCTTTTATACTCAGGCTTGGCTCTGCCGTTTCTTGGTTGTAATATCGAACATGATTTCAAATGATTTCGCATTATCATTTACTGACAATACAAATATTTCTTTTATTGATTTTTTTTTAAAAAGTGATACAATTAATCATTTTCACCACAAAATGAGATTTTCATTTTTCATTAGTAGTGGCTCATGCGCACAGCTTTACTTCCCTTGCAAGTAGTCGAGATTTACCGAATGATAACTTGATGATGAGCATCTAATAATATATTTCAATCAGCTTAACTTGTATCTACGATTGCATATGTTTGTATGGATGAATAAATTATAGTATGTAACATGGAATTTAACTCATTCCATGTCCCAATCCAATAATTGAAGTTCGATTTGACAAATATTTCTAACTCAATCATTCCTAATTCCACTACAAGGCCTTGAGGATTTTGCGCAATCCTTCTTAGAAATATAATTGTCCAAGGACCTAAACAATAATGTCGAAGACGATTTATGAGCTAGAGAGAGAGAGAGAGAGAGAGCAGTGACGAGCTATGGCACCACACAATCACAAGAAAATAAATTAAAAGCAAGAAAGAGAAATTGAAACACAAAATTTATCTTAGATCACTCTTAAACTAGGTGTACATTCAACAAATAACTCTACTATAATTAGCACATTGCATCTCTATGTTACAACTTTCAATTACAAGAGAAAGAAATTATATATGTCTAGTAACTTTTCATGGGCTCAAATTATAGTAACCTCCAAACTCCTCTATGCCTTCCCGTTAATTAGGAGTATGAATCACATCCCCAATATATCATATAGTATGGAAATTGTGGTTAGAGAAGCAAAAGTGGCAAAAAATAGGGATGGATTTGAGTGGGGCACAAAGCGGGAGAGAAGCAATTGTGGATTTATCTTATATCATCATTTACCGACAATACAAATATTTTTTTATCAATTTTTTTTTTTTTATAAATGATACAAATGACCATTTTCACGAGCTAAATAGAGAGAAAGAACATGAGTAGTAACGAGTTATGGTGTAAGGATTTGACGCACAATTACAAAAGAAGAAGAAGAAGAAGAAGAACAAAAGCGAAAAAAAAAAATTGAAACACAAGATTTATCTTAATCGCCGGTCAAGGGGTCGTGCGCGCCGGCAACTGTTACTTGGGGGTCACTTGAGGTCACATGACTCAGGCGAAGCCATTCAGCAGCCAGATCAGATTGCAGGCCGCCGATGGCTAAACTTTAAAAAAAAATGGAAAAACTTTTTTCTAACAAAAATTTATTAAAAGTCCTTTATAAATGTAATTTTTATCGAACAACATTTAAACCAAAGTTGTTTTTCAATGCATTTTAAAATTATAATTCACCAAACACTATTTACATTTTGGAAAACCCCTTTGACCCAAAAGTGTTTACATTTTCCCAAGAACATTTTCTCAAAACTGAACCAAAGGAGACCTATATATACCCAATAGCTATTCATAGGCTTGAACCCTTATTATTAATAAAATACAAGCTCAAACCATAAAAACTCCCGAATTGAGATTATGAATCACGTCCCAATATGTAGTATATCACGGAGATTGTTGTTGGAGAGGCAAAACCGGCAAAAAATAGGGATGGATTTGAGTGGGGCAAAGAGCAGGAGAGAAGCAGTGGTGGACGGCAACAAAAACTCCAGTGGTGGACGGCAATGGTTGGGCTAGTCATTGGTGGCTGCGATTGGCGAGAGAGGCAAACAAGAATTAGAGGGCGAGAGAGGTATCAAACGTGAGTGAATCGAGGGCAATGAGCTTACCCAAAATGAAAAACAAAATGAGTTCACTTTCATTAAGAAACTCTAATTGGTAGTGCCTTAAACATTTATCTCAAAGCTTTAGTCTTTTGAAAAAATATCCCAAATTAATACCTCATGATATATTTATCATAACTAATTTCACCTCACTAAACATCCCAAATTGATAGCCCTCACCCAAATATATGCTCAGTTAAATGCATACACATCAACATACATGAATTTTCCACATATCAATCATTTTTCACCTCTCATTCGTCTTATAGTCATCCGCCATTTGTGTTGATAAGTATGCATTAAAGTAGATTTTGGTTTGGAATACCAATTTGGTTTTTTTTTTAAAGTTTGTGAGATGAAATTAATTTGCTATAAATGTGTCATGTGTTTACTAATTTGAGATTTTTAGTTGTATTAACCAAAATAAAAATAAATAAAAAAGCCAAAATATCTTGTTAGACGCTTTTTCTTATACGACCCTTAGAATGGGCTTTTCTCAAATTCTCTAGGAAGTGAGCTATACCCTATGCTCATCACCGATGCTAAAATAGCCGTTCAACGAGCACGCGACGGTCACATGGCCATCTCCACCATCGGTTAGGGTTCAATTCGTCCCAAAACTTCCATTTCCCTCAAAATTACTCACGTGAAGTCCCATAAATTGCACAAAATAAGCCCCCCAAATCCCGGTAATGTATCATTTAAAAGCTTGTTTCGAATAATTTCTGATGGTATAAATTTTGTTCCACACACAGTGCACCCAAAATCAACCAAACTTTTTCGATTTATTGAACAGCATATTGGCTAAAATTGATACGAAAATTGAATGAAAAAGAAGATCACATTAGGAAGGCAACATATCTACACTCATTAGGTCTCTTGATATTTCACTAAAAGATACTATGCTGCCCAAATTATCAAATACAATGAATAGAAAAAAATCAATGCTTTAATATAGATGCGGCATATTGTTCTTTGAAAAGGAAAAAAAAAAAATGGTCTTCTTCCTCTCTTGCTATTTTCCCAAGTTGAATAATAACATTTCGTATGCACATACAAGATAATTATCTTTTATCCAACCAATTTCCTTTTTTGAAGCCATGATAGCTTGTTTTGAGGAGAGTGGTGCTTATACATAGGGGTGAGCAATTCCAGATTATTTACAAGTTCCACCTAAAACATATAACCTATTTGCTAAAATAGGTTAATTATTTTTTGGAAGCTAAAACCTATCCCGCATACCTTAAAACCTAGAATCTACCTTGTAATATGTTCCAAGTTCGGTTCCAAGTTCTACCCAAGTTCCACTCATATTATTAATTGAATGATTACAATGAATCATCATTTTTAATGACTTATTGTTATAATCTGATTACAACTTATATTTAGATACATAAATAATATAAAATATTAACAAAGTAAAAGAATCTCAGTCATAAAATGAAAACTCAGACTAGTGGTTCAATAAACACTATGGAATATTGTAGAATCATGCGAAGACATTAACAAACAAAAATACAAAAAATTGTTCTAGCTTCCACCTACCTAGAAACTAGAACCTACCATCGAAATAAATTCCTTAATTTTTGAAACTTGAAACCTATCATATATACCTTAAAACTTAGAACTAGACAAGTTCTTACTGATCTGATTATTTGGTTCCAGTATCTACCTTGGAGCTATGCTCACCCCTACTTATACACACGACATATTCTCTTAGAAAGAACTTTAAAGAACATGGGTCGGGTTTATTGAGTCCATCCATTTTGGGTAGACTTGACCTAATATCCAATAGGCCCAAATTTGAAAACACTATTGCATAGAGCAAAAGGTACCACAACGGTGATTAGTAGCGATGGTACTTGTGAGCTGTTTCCATTAGCAAGATACAACACTAAAGAAGGGAACATAGGACCACTCGATGGATTTCCTACAACGCAACGTCCCATAATAGGATCATGGCATAATTAGGACATTAGAGGCTAGTTCCACATTCTCTAGCACATGCGCAAGGGATTGCAGATTCCATGATGCACTTCCAATCATTTATATGAACAACGAAGAGGAAAGGCCTAACTAACATTCTCAAGTCATATTTCTTTCTAAATATCTGTCATAAGAGCTAGAAACGTGGTATCGGCCACTGAGGTGCAAATTACCACCAATTCACAAGACCACATAAAACAAGATGTTGTTTAGGTACCCACAAGAGGGCTTAGCTTAAAAACCTGTCTCTAAAACGCTTGCATGCTATTATGATTGTGTAAGCAAACAAAGAGTTGAGGTCGTAACGAGAGGCAGACTGTCCAGGCATATTCGCCTACCGTAAGTGAGAAAAAAAAAAAAAAGTGTTCTAGAGTCAATTTGGCCTTGTTTAGTAACGCTCCAAACAATGTATAATTTTATTTTATTTTTATTCTCCGAAATAGGGAAAAAAAGAAATTCATTTGGTAATTTTTTTGTTTTTGGGAACAAAAATCCATATTTTTGTTTCTCTATCTAGCTTTCATTAGATAAGGTTTCTTCTACTCCTTTTGGTTCTATCTCAGAAATAAGAGTTAGAGCACTTAAGTCTCCTTTTACTTTGGATGTGGTACGAATCATTTCTTCTATGTTGCCAATAATAAGATTTTTAGGATGGCTTGATTTGTGCTTCCAGTTATTGTTGAATTTGTCATTGTCTACAAGGATTTGTTGAACATCTATTTTCTTTGATTCTTCTATCTTTTCTTCTGCCTAACTTTGATCACTAGAAGACTGAGGTTCCTTGAGGGGATCAAACTTTGTTAAGTCTGAGACTAGCTCAAACTCTTCAAGTTGAGTCTTGTCTTGTTGGTTATGGACATTTTCTTGAAATCTAACATTCATTTATTCTTCAACAGTCTGTGTATTCTTGTTGAAGACCCTGTAAGCTTTGCTTGAAGTAGAATAGCCAAGAAATATTCCTTCATTTGATCTTTTTTCAAATTTCTCAGGCCGATCATTTACATTCTTCAAGATAAAGCACTTGCAACTAAACACATGAAAATAAGAAATATTTGACATTTTCCCTTTGTAAACTTTATAGGAAGTTCTCTTTAGGATGAGTCTTAGAAATACTCTATTAATTATATAACAAATGGTGGAAACTTTCAATTAGTAGAGTTTTGGCCATCTCCAATAAAGACCTATTTTTCCTTTCTACAACTTCATTTTGTTCTAGAGTATAAGGAGAGGAGAAAACATGTTGTAGAACATTCTTATCACAAAAATTTACAAAGTCTTGATTTTCAAATTATCCATTATGATCAATCTTAATACTTTAAATGGCATAACCTTTCTTATTCTGAATCTTCTTAGCAAACTTTAAAAAATATGAGAAAGTTTATGTTTTATTTTCCAAGAAGAAAACCCATGTAAATCTTGAATAAATATCCATAACTATTAAACAATACTTCTTGCCACTGATACTTTGAATTCTAGTTGATCCAAAAAGATCCATGTGAAGAAGTTGCATGACGCGATTAGTTGAGACTTGATTTATAGGCTTGAATGAGCTTCTGACCTGTTTTCCCAAGATACATGGAGTACACAACTCAGACTTCTGGTACATCATTCTAGGAAGATCATGGACCAGCTTTTTAGACGATAGTTTAGCAATTTGTTTCATATTAACATGTCCAAGTTTACGGTGCCAAAGATTTGCTTCATCTTGAATTGATATAAGACATTGAGAGCTCTTTAGACTTACGTCCAGAAGATAAATATTACCATGTCTTTGTCCAGTGAAGGTTTGAGAGAAGTCTTGACTAACTCCAGAACAAACATCTTCTTGGAAATTGATTTTGAATCCTATATCACATAACTAGCTTATGCTCAGAAGGTTATAGTTCAAACTTTTCACCAGGAAAACATTATTGATGATCAAACTTCCAATCCTCACTATTCCATGTCCAATAATTTTTCATTTGTTGTTTCCACCATATGTAACATTTCCTCCTCTTTGTTTTTCTAGCTTTATGAAACTGCTTGAATTTCCAGTCATATGTTTACAACAGCAACTATCCAAATACCATTTACTTTTCTTCTTAACAATAACCTACAGTAAAAAAAAATAATCTCAAACTTTCTTCAGTACCCAAATTTTCTAGGGTCCTTACGGGTTAGTTTTAAAAATAGTATTTGCCCAATCTTTCTTAACGGGTCTCCAAACTTTAGGACATTCATTCTCAAAATATTGTGAGTTATCACACTTAGAACATTTAAGAGCATTTCAACCAACGGGTTTTACAAAAAAAAAATTGAAAATGATTTTTGTAAACAAATTTTGGAGGTCTTTGTCTAAGTTTCTCGTTGACTTTAGGAAAGTCGATCAAAATGGTACTTTCTTTACTCAGACTCAAACCAGATTTGTTATAATTGGGTATTTGAGCTAAAAGAATTTTCTCTAAAGTTTGTGATCCTTTGGAGAACTTTATAGAAATATCTGAAATCTCCTTTTTCAAACATTCATTTTCTTTTGAAAGAAAATCAGTATTTTCTTTCAAATCATTAAAATTATTTTTCAAATTTTCAAAATTTTCTCTCCAAGAATTATCATATTGCCTGAGTTTTGAATCTTCCTTTTTTTTTTTTTTTTTAATTCGGAGATCCTTTTAAGGAAATATTTGAGGTTCAAGCAAAGTTCATCTATATACTTAGAAACTTTAATAGGAATTTTTGAATGACTTACCTTAAATTCCTTGTTAGACTCGAGTACGTGTTTAAGTCCGACTCTGATTCTGAGTGAGTCATCATATAGATATTTGCAAACTCATCTTCACTTTCCTCACATTCTGTGTCACTCAAGGTTTCTGCTTTTAGTACTTTCTTGTATTTTTCATACTTTCATTTCTTCTTTTTTAGCAAATGATAGTTAGGCTTGATGTGTCCATTCTTTTTGCACTCAAAGCATATTACATCCTTGCTAGATTCAACATCTTCCATTGATTTTTTTTTGAAAATTTTGCTTGCTTTGCCTTTTCCAGTTCAATCTTCTTCATTTCCTATTCAGTTTCTTGAATTTCTTTATCATGAGAGCCAACTTCTCGTCGTCCATATCATCGTCTATATCTGTATCATCAAAATCAATATTAGTTTTAAGCGCAATTGACTTCTTACCTTTTGGATCCTCTTCGTCATTGATCTATTCCACTTCATACGATTAAAAAGTGTCTATCAACTCATCAACAGAAAGATGCATGATTCTTTGTGTCTTCAGATTGATGTTTTCATATGGTTTTAGTCCTTTGAAAGTCCTCGTAGAAGCTTGTTAACCTTCATTGGAGCAGAAATTGGTTGACCTTGATATGCCAACCCATTTACAATTTTGTAAATCGATTGAACATATCTCTAATAGATTCTCTAGCCTTCATTCTGAAGGATTCATAATTGGCCAAGTAAGATTTTTTTTTTTTTTTTTTTTTTTTTTTGTCTCCTTTACACGATATGTTCCTTCAAAGGTAACATGAAGTCTATCCCAAACTTCTTTAGATGTTTCACATGAAGAAATTTTGTTATGTTCACTAGGAGACAATGCACACTATAAAGAATAGATGGCTTTTACATAAAGAGCATGTTTCTTGGTAATTTCTGCTTGGTTGGATTCTTCAGCATCCTTATCTAAGACTTATTTTCCCTTGTTAGATGTTGAAGTTTCCTTGAGTTGATTACTCTTTCTATAACATCCCATTTTAGAGGATCTCTAGATCTCAGGAATGCCTTCATTTTATTCGTTCACACACTGTATTCTTTTTCATCAAAATAAGGTGGCCTAGTATTGCTTTGCTCCTCCACGAGTCTTGGTGTTAAACTACTAGCCATAGAAGATCTTTAGCTCAGAAGTATAAACACTTCAACAGAAGAGCACAAGGCTTTGATACCAATTGATGATGCTAGTACAAACACCTAGAGGGGGGGGTGAATAAGTGTTCAAAAGAAACTTGACAAATAAATGCAAAATAAAATAAGTTGCAAGCAAAGTCTGAATAAAGATCAAAGTCTGATAAGCAAGCCACCAGACTTTTGGTAGATGTTCAGAATCTATTATGCGATGGAACAGACTTCTGAAATAACCTGTAAGTATGCAACAGACTTAAATAAGAAGAGTTAAAGGAGGAGAAAATTGCACACAAGATTTATAATGGTTCGGCTTAGATTAAGCATATGTCCACTCTCTCACATTGGCAGCCTTCTAGTTGAAATTTACTATAGTATCAATAGAGAAGTACAATATTTCGAGTGCAAACACTCAGTGGAAGATTATTTTTCCCTCACTAAGTCACTCTTCTCGTAATTTTCTCTCTTGAATACAATTTGTAAGAATTGTCATTAAAGAACAAGTGGTTGGAAAGACTTCAAGGCTTTGGAGTTTCAATTATCATGCACTATCTCAAATAGATTGAATGACCTTCTTAAATACTCTTCCATACCTCACTAGTTGTTGGCATTTTCCAAAGGAATTTCTTCCAATCAATCCGTTGGACATAATCGATTAAGGAAATCTTGTAGCCATTTGAAGATTGAGATGAAAATCCGTTGATTCTGGTCACCCATACAATTAGAATCTAGGTTTCCATAAATAGATGCTTTCTAAAAAGGAACTTGTCTTCAAGATTGATACAATCAATTTGTGATTGATTACATCAATGTATTTATAAAAGGTAAGTGAGATTCTTTGCTAGAGAGCTAGATATTAAGGAAGAAAACCCTATAATGTTCATATTGAATCCTTGTAGTAAGATCAATAAATTTGAGTTTGATTATATCTTCGTTCTAAACTTGGTTTCAGTCTGGATTGTGTTAGAGTGGGAAAGACTTCTGGAATGGATAGACTTTGACAAGTGTCTTCGATATAACTTTAGAAGCCTACTATTCTTCAAAATAAGAAAAAAAAATAAGAAAGTTTTGTCAACTTCAAAATCTAGTGGGAGTTTTTTCAATGATATGCACTCTCTCCTTGGTCTCCTTTTTGGGTTTAATTTTGTCCAGGGCGATCCGGACAAGGCATTAGGAATCATAACTTGTGTCGCGACCTACCCTCGGGGGGAGGGAATAGGTTTAGGGGTATTGCCTAAAGGATGGGCCTAAGGCCCATGATCAGGCGCGGGCTCTCCCAAGCCCATACCCCACGTGACGTTGGGATATTTTTCATGAATTTTTGCACAAAAGGAGTTACCACTAGCCTATTGGGGTCGGCTAGAAACCAAGTGAGGTATGAGAGTGTACCTCACTTCTTACGTAACAGAGAATTTAGAGTCGGGGACTTGATTACATTAATTAATCAATTAATGCCCTTTCGGTACCTAATCTTGTTCATTTTAACAAAATGAATTTTTGGCAAGCAGTTTGGATTGATTTTATATCTATCCACTAACATATGAAGTGATCATGCATGTACACAAACATTGAAATAACAATCATAACTATCAAGATCCTAATTGCGGTAAAATTAAATACGTGCAATTAAACATAATTAGATATGCAAATTAAACACACAACATATAATCAAAACACAAGCAACTAAAAAGGCTTAATCATACTAAAAATGCAAAGCATAGCAATTCCTAACCAAACCCCATCATTTTTTAATTTTCGAAATTTTTAATTAATTTTTAATATTTTTAATATTTTTTAAAAAATTAATTTTTAAATTTTTATTTCGATATTTTTTTGGATTTTTTTTTAAATATATATTTTAATCTTTTAATTTTTTTAATTTTTTATATTTAAATTTTTTGGATTTTTCGAAATTGCTTTTTTATATTTAAAAAAAACTAAATAATAAAGTAAACTAAAATAAAATTCGGGGCTAGACCGGATCGGGTCGGTCAGACCGGACCGGTTCGCCCGGTTTGCGAAAGTCGGGTGCAGTCGGAGACCGGACCGGGTTGTCTTTGAGCTAGGCCGATCGCCTTTGATCGGGCCTTCGCTCGGCCTAACTTGGGCCCAAATGACGGGCCCAAGTCGGGGACAAGGCCGAGTGGGCCGGACCACGGATCTGGCCCAACTCGACTGCAATCCCCAGTCGCGGCGCTCAATCACGACCAAGGATGTTGGAACGGCGAACGCTGCGGCGACGACGTCTCGGGCGGACGGGGGACACAGCTCGAGCTCTCCAGTCGCGGCGGTGTCCCTCCGGCCACCAGCAGTCCTAGGGGGCCCTACGTGGAGCAATCGGGGGGCGGAGTTCGCTCGGACAATTCCACAAACAGGTTGTATACACTAACAAAACTAACGAGACTTTGTCTCGGTCGCGGCCCAAGCACCTATCCGGACTTCGAAGGCGACATGGCGAACGGCAAAGCGGGGTAACAAGGATAGGAAGGCAGCCGGAGCTTGCCCGAACTAATCGGGATGAGCTCCGGCCGACTCATTTCCAAAAATGCACACCAGAAATTTCGATGAAAGTTCTACCCGGTTTCGAGACGGGAATGGCAGCTTGGAAGACGCGTGCGGCGGCGGCGGCGATGGTGGCCGGAGATGCGTCGGCGGCGGTTGCGGCGGTTGGGAGACGCGTTGATGGCGGTGGCCTCGGTGAGTTTCCCCCTTTTGCTCTCTGTTTCCCCCTCCTTCCTCTCCTGTTTCTCTCGCCCTCACCTTGTTCTCTCTCTCTCTCCCTCCGTCTTTTCCTTCCTCCTCTTCGTTTTTTCGATCTCTTCCCCCTTTTCTTCCCTCCCCCTCCGTCTGTTTTCTTTCTTCTTTTCCCTGCCGAGATCTCTCCCTGCTTTCCTTCGTTCGGCTCCACGTGCACGTGCCCTCGGCTTCCCCCAACCCGCCGACCTGCTAGCGAGATGATGTTGTCTCCCTCGTCCCTCGCTGCCCCTTTCGGCTTCGCCATTTCCTCAAGCGGACGGCTGCTTTCTGCTTCGCTGGTTCCCCGTGCAAAGAGCGGCTGAGGGAGAAGACAACGGGGTGGGCCAGGCCGGAGGCAAGAGGAGGGCTGGGCTGCGCAAAGGGGAAGAGAAAGAAAAAAAATAAAAAAGTAAAGGGGAGGGTTGGGCCCAGGCCCATGCAGGGAGAAAATAAAAGAAAAAAGGGGGAGTCGGGCCAAGGCCGGATCCGGCCCGACCCGAACTTCCAACTTTTTTTTTTAAAGGAAATCAATAGTTAAAAAAAAATTTGATTTTGATTTTGATGATTTTTTTATACTATTTGAAAGATAAAAAATAGGTGTCAACAAATTTGCCCCTCTTTGAATGTAGCCTCGAAGAGGTTACAATCAAGACAGATGACACCTAAATTATTTTGGCGATAGAAAGACCCTAGGTGCATATGCATGTATTAGGTCGACGAAAAGAACTCATAACTATGGAAATGCGTCTTGTCAATAAGGTGAAGAAAGACTTCGGGCTGCAGAAGTCCACCGAGTCATAAAAAGTGAGGAAGACTCCAGGATACAAGGCTCTCCGGGTCATAAGAAGGGTGGAAGACTCCAGGATACAAGGCTCTCCGAGTCATAAGAAGTGAGGAAGACTCCAGGATACAAGGCTCTCCGGGTCATGAGAAGGGTGGAAGACTCTAGGATACAAGGCTCTCCTGGTCATAAGAAGTGAGAAAGACTCTAGGATACAAAGCTCTCCGGGTCATAAGAAGGGTGGAAGACTCCAGGATACAAAGCTCTCCGGGTCATAAGAAGTGAGGAAAACTCCGAGATACAGGGCTCTCCGGGTCATGAGAAGGGTGGAAGACTCCGGGATACAAGGCTCTCCGGGTCATGAGAAGTGAGGAAGACTTCGGGATACAAAGCTCTCCGGGTCATGAGAAGGGTGGAAGACTCCAGGATACAAGGCTCTCCGGGTCATGAGAAGTGAGGAAGACTCCAGGATACAAAGCTCTCCGGGTCATAAGAAGTGAGGAAGACTCCAGGATACAAGGCTCTCCGGGTCATAAGAAGGGTGGAAGACTCCAGGATACAAGGCTCTCCGGGTCATGAGAAGTGAGGAAGACTCCAGGATACAAAGCTCTCCGGGTCATAAGAAGGGTGGAAGACTCCAGGATACAAAGCTCTTCGGGTCATAAGAAGTGAGGAAGACTCCGGGATACAAGGCTCTCCGGGTCATGAGAAGGGTGGAAGACTCCAGGATACAAGGCTCTCCCGGTCATAAGAAGTGAGGAAGACTCGAGGATACAAAGCTCTCCGGGTCATAAGAAGGGTGGAAGACTCCAGGATACAAAGCTCTCCGGGTCATAAGAAGTGAGGAAAACTCTGAGATACAGGGCTCTCCGGGTCATGAGAAGGGTGGAAGACTCCAGGATACAAGGCTCTCCGGGTCATGAGAAGGGTGGAAGACTCCGGATACAAGGCTCTCCGGGTCATAAGAAGTGAGGAAGACTCCAGGATATAAAGCTCTCCGGGTCATAAGAAGGGTGGAAGACTCCAGGATACAAAGCTCTCCGGGTCATAAGAAGTGAGGAAAACTCTAGGATACAATGCTCTCCGGGTCATGAGAAGGGAAATGACTAAAGTCTCATCGTGTAAAAACGAGTTTTGACCGAGTATGATAGTCTCACTGTGTACGAACGGGTTTCAACTGGGAGGTGGACAAGCGTGATTTACGGATGAACCCACCAATCTTGGAAATGACATGGTTTAAGGTTAACCATAAACCTTTGGAGATGACATGGTTTAAGGCTGACCATGAACCTTTGGTTTTTTAGAGAAGCACCCATTAACCCCTTAGAAAACTGCATGGCTTCACTGATGAATCCTGTCAAACTCAACTTGAGCAAATGTCATTAGAGACGTCATCAAGAGACGTATTGGCAACATTATAACATTAATTGAACAAAATAATCAAGCTAAGTCTGATTGCTTTAGAAAAACATTCGATGTCCATCAGCATCATGTGGCACAAAACTGTCATCTTGCTCGTGGATATATCATTAATCATCAAATTTTCTAGGAGGCAAGTTCTCATCAGAACGGCTACGACTCGGGAAAAAGGTTCATTAAGCATGCCAAACTAGAGCTTCTTAGTCAGAAAGGGTTTCTCACGCACTCTCAATAAAATGACTACTTGATCCCATCCATTCGTGTGGGAGATAATTGGTTACTGAAGGTATCTCACATAACCTACGTCGAAAGCTTCCGGAAACATTCGCAATGAGCACAATCTGATCGATCAAAAATGACTTTTGAAAGGACCGCAATACAGGCTCGGTTAGGGCTCACACAAATGAATTGTTGCTTTGAGACCAATAAATGAACATTTGTCATTATCTTCATTAGGTTTACAAGTCGAGAGCTTAGAAGATAAGACAAGATAGAATTACTTCCACTCCTTCAAGCAGTAGCTTCTTTGTGGTATTCTCATTTTCACTCAAATTATCCCAATTAGAAGAGGCTTCGGAAAATGGTTATAATGTTGGCTCGGGAAAGGCTCGAAAGGCTTAAAACTTTCAATAGGGTCTTTAAGAGTCGGTGATCATCATGGCATCATGACCAGGTCACTTGATCTTTCCAAATCATTTGGCTTTTGAAATATAACGCATCTCGAAAGTCCCTTGATTAAGCATATCTGCATGGGAGCTTTGCTTCTTTCTCTAATTTCCTTTCAATCACGATGATTTTTTTTTTTTTTTACATAGGCACTTGGACCTTGATAATAAATTTTTTTTTTTTTGGGCATTGGCCTTGTTACTAGGCACACTGCTTTTTCATGCCCCCTAGTTTGTTGAACTTTTCGCTTTTTGAACTTCTGGAGCTCTTATGACTTTCGAGATACTTTTCACATTGTTCTCATAATTGTCAATTTTTTTTTTATCAATTCTTATGCTTTGCCCTAGTGAAGGGAGATGATCACTGCTCGGGGTTTAGAAATGAATAATCAGGCCCAAATTGGTTAAAGCAATTGGTATCAGTGTTTGGGTGGAGAATGAAATGCTCTTCTTCACATTGGGATGAGTCAAGATCTAATGAGAATTCCTTTGAAGCTATCACCAGAAGATTGATGCAAGTGAAAGTAATAGGATCTTTCCCAATCATTCGCTTTACAATACGACTGCAATCTCCTATGCTGCCCCAATGTCGGGTCGTCCTCGACAGGGGTATTTTGGAGGATCATCTCTATTTGGCTCGAAGGGCTAGCAATATATCAGCTTGGCATTTGGGATTGATGAAGGAAATGCCTTTATCATTTCGATCTTCACGCTTAATGCGAATGGATCCTCCGTCCTAAGAGAAGGTTGTTTTTCACTCAACTCTTGAAAGTGTTCGAAGGATGTGTTTGGAAATGACTTACCTTTCTTCATCCTAAGCACTCCTTGTTTGGCATGATTAATGTTTCAACTTTTTATCCGAATAAAATCATTCTTACGAGCTCCCCTCTTCGAGAATTACCGACATGAAGCACGTATAATGGCACCAGAAAAATAGGTGGTAGGAATGAAGCTATGCCCCCGGTTTTTTTTTTTTTTTACCTCTCATTTAAGAAAAAGAGATATTCAACCATTTGTGTGGAGACTTGATGGGTCTTTTGAATCGACTTTTCCCTCCGCCATTTTCCTCATCGAACGGTAAAGTGCCTGAAGCACAAATAGATATGCGTGTATGTGATATATGTATGATATCTATGATGCTATGCATGATGCCATGTGACTCAGATTGCGCATGAAGTGGTTCTTCGACCTTGATTTCAATCATGGAAAGTATTTCTTGACTGCATACGAGTTTACAGGTCTAGGCAATTCACCGCCATCCATTTAAACTAAAATCATAGCACCACCAGGCAGAATCTTTTTAATGACATACGGCCCTTCATAGTTCGGGGTGAATTTTCCACGAGGTCGGTATAATCGGAAGCACTTTCCTCAGCACCAGGTCATTGACTTCAAAGTATCTAGGACGCACCCTTCGATTGAAGGCTTTTGTAACTCGTCTTTGATAGCATTGGCCATGACACACAGCTTGCAACCTCTTCTCATCAATCAAGTTTAACTGCTCATGCCTCTGTTGCATCCACTCAGTCTCATCGAGCATAGATTGGGAAAGGACCCTTAGAGAAGGGACCTCAACTTCAACAAGCAAGACTGCCTCCATCCCATACACGAGTGAAAAAGGAGTTGCCCCTGTGGAGGTGCGGATAGAAGTTCGATACGCCATTAACGCGTAAGGGAGTCTATTGTGCCAATCACGATAATTTTCGGCGGTCTTCGATAGGATTTTCTTTATGTTCTTGTTCGCCGCCTCCACTGCTCCATTCATTTGAGGACGATACGGTGACGAGTTCAAATGCTTAATTCGAAACTCACTAAACAATCCATCTACGACTTTGTTGTTCAAATTAGTGCCATTGTCGGTAATGATCGCCTCCGGCACCCCGTAGCGAGCGACAATGTCGCGACGAATGAACTTCGCCACATTTTTGGCAGTAACATTAACATATGAATTGGCCTCGATCCACTTGGTAAAATAGTCTATCGCCACCAGGATGAATCGATGCCCATTTGAAGCTTTGGGGTTAATGGGCCCAATCACGTCAATTCCACACATTAAAAAGGGCCAGGGTTGAGACATTTGGTGAAGTTCATTTGGAGGGGCATTTATCCTATCTCCATAAATGGCACGGTGTCACCGTCGTACGTGCCGAATGAAGTCAGACTCCATGGTCAGCCAATAATAACTGAGTCGCATGATCTTTCTCACCAAGAAGCGTCCATTCATATGGGGGGCCACACTCCCCTTCATGTATCTCCTTCATCAAACGGTCGGCTTCTTTAGCGTCGACACACCTTAGCAATGTCGAGTCGAATGACCTTTTGTAGATGACATCTCCACTGACAAAGAATTTCGATGCTAACTTTATTAAATGCTTTCTATCTCGCTGCTTCACTTCCTTCGGGAAATTCACCATTCTGCAGATACTTCAAGATGTCATGATACCAAGGCTGTCCGTCGGTTCTTCTTCAATCGTCATGCAATAGGCGGGCGCCTAAAGATTTCAATTCTTAATGGTTCAATGTCCAAGCCTCCAGCTACTTGTAACATTGAAGACAAGGTAGCTAGGGCATCAGCAAACTGATTTTGAGACCTTAGCAAGTATTCAAATTCTATTTCTTGGAATTCTTCCGTCAACTTCCCCAGGAACTCATGATACGGAATCAATTTAGAATCATGTGTTCGCCATTCGCCTTTAGTCTGTAAGATGATAAGGGTTGAATCACCATAAACTTGCATCTTTCGGATCTTCATGTCAATAGCAACTTGGAGGCCGAGAATGCACGCTTCATATTCGACAATATTATTCGTGCAAGGGAACGTCAATTTAGTGGCAATAAGGTAGTGCTGACCGTCTGGGGAGATAAGAATTTCCCCGGTACCCGACCCAGCTAAATTAACTGCACCATCGAAGTACATTGTCCATTTGTCACTTGATACAAGTAAAATTTGTTCCCCTGCATCACTATCCTCATCAGATGTCCTGGACCTCTCGGGACTTTCTGCTAACATGTCTGCTATGGCGCGACCTTTAACGAACTTCTGCCCCAGGCTCTGAATGTCAAACTCTGAAATTAAGATTTGCCACTTGACCAACTTGCCAACCAGTGCCGGCTTCTCCAGGAGGTATCTGATGGGATCATTTTCGGTCACCAACAGGATTCGGTGATGGAGCGTGTATTGTCGCAACCTGTGCAAGACCCAAATCAAGGCCACACAAGTTCTCTCAATTTCTGTGTAGTTCATCTCGGAAATAGTAAACTTCTTGCTCAAGTAGTATATCGCGCATTCTCTTCCGTCATTTGGTCTTTTCGTGCTAACATGGCTCCTAACGATTCATCATGTATGGTCAAGTACAAAATTAAGGGAATTTTAAGGAGAGGGGGTACTAAGACTGGTGCGTGAGTGAGATAGTGTTTTATCTTCTCGAAGGCACCTTGGCACTCGATATCCCACTCAATATTTGCGTTCTTTTTCAAGAGCTTGAAGAATGGCCTCGTTGTTTTAGACAACTGATAGATGAACCTTGCCACATAATTGAGTTGCCCCATCAAGCTGCAGACCTCCTTGGTGGTGGTCGGGGCTCGTAAATCACAAATAGCCTTAACCTTTGACGGATCAATCTCTATGCCCTTGTTACTAACCATGAACCCTAACAGCTTCCCCGATCTCGTCCCAAAAACGCATTTTTTGGGATTAAGGCGCAGCTTGAATTTCCGAAGACGTTTGAACAGCTTTTGCAAGACTCCAACATGGTCCTCACCCCGTCTTGACTTTGTAATCATATCATCCACGTATACCTCGATCTCCTTGTGCATCATGTCATGAAACAACGTGACCATGGCCCTTTGATACGTTGCCCCAAAGATTCTTTAGACCAAAAGGCATCACTTTGTAGCAGAAAGTTCCCCAAGGAGTTATAAATGATGTTTTGCTCCTATCCTCCTTCTTCATACGGATTTGATTATATCAAGAAAAACCGTCCATGAAGGAGAATAACTCAAATCCCGCCATGCTGTCAACCAAGACATCGATATGCGGGAGTGGAAAATCATCTTTGGGGCTTGCTTGATTTAGGTCACGATAGTCAACACATACCCTGATTCGTCCATCTTTCTTCATTACTGGCACGATATTTGCTACCCAATCAGGATAACGTGTCACTTCGATAAAATCTACTTTCAGCAGCTTCATTACTTCTTCTTCGATCTTCTTGGACAATTCTGGTTTAGTTCTCCTGAGTCTTTGCTTCTTGAGTGGCATATCAAGATCTGTTGGTAGAGCATGTTCCACAATTTCGGGGTCCAATCCCGGCATGTCGGCATATGTACAGGCGAACACATCTTGATATTCTTTCAAAAGATTAGTCGTCTTTTCCGCCTCTGACTCTGAGAGACATGCCCCGATCCTTACTTCCCTGACATTCTCTGCATCACCTAAATTTATGGTGATTGTTCGCTCTTTGGTCAACGGCTTCGATCCTTCATATCGATTCCATTCGCGTTCAATCCCCTTCTGATCGTCATCGTCGGTGTCATCGGAACTCGAGAGACTTTCTTCATGCACGTCCGAGTCATATGCGTCCTTATTATGATTATGCATAATGTAATGCCTGAGATGCGATAAAATGAGTTAGAGCAATGTCGACAATAAAAATGATGCATGTCGTTTTTCGAAGAATTTTTGAAGTATTTTTTGTAAAAGTTTCAAGAACTCATCCTCATATCCTCGGATTTCCTCGTCCTTGCAAGGTAGTCAAATAAGGGAGCATGTGGAGACCTAGACCTCAGTGACCATCATAGGACTAGTTTGATGTGCCTCCACATGTCCTTAATAAAACATGTGTCTATTTTATTGAATGAGGAAATATAAGGCCGTATTTTAACACACACCACCCACGACCAACGGCTCAAGATCGGGGTTGACCATAGTTCACATTACAAATGACATAAACGGGAAATAAAGAAAGAAAAACTACGAGATCCCACGCAAGGGAGAAGACATAAAACAAAAGACTAGGCTAGACAAGAACCGCCCTACTTTGAAGGGACAACCATGACTTCAGAGGACTCAGCCTCCTCGCATGCCAGGATGGCACATATGACATCTTCCTCGAATAGCTCAGTCACACCATAGATGTCCCCCTCTTCCTCGAATAACATCCTTGGAGGTCCTGGAAACGTTTCTTCCAACAACGGGTGAAACGGGCCTTGATCGCCCTCACCCTCTTCGGTTTGGGCAATACGTTCACTCCAATCTCTATACCCACCTCGGCCTCCTCGGGCATTCCGGCCTCTCTGCCTTCCACGGCCCCCCTCGGTTGCCACGACCACCTTGCTCGCTACGACCTTCTCGCCCCTCAACATATCCTAAGCCTCTCCTCTTCGAGTTTTTATGAGCTTCAATGGGCTTTCGCACACCCTAACCGTGTGATCCAAGGCCCTATCCAGGATTATACCCACTTGCCAACATAATCTTTCCCACAGCTATGGCCGGCTTAGACAAATTAGGAGCCTTTGTGAAGGACCCTACAGGCACATGGACCATGGATACCAGCTCGAGGGTTTGAAAGCTGGATTCCTCAGTACACTCTGGCTCCACATGGGGGATGGCTGTCTCGTGATAGATCTTGAAGTCGAATTCTCCATGGACCGTGATAAGCCTGTTGTCCACCACAAATTGTACCTTCTTATGGAGGCTGGAGGCAACAGCACCTACTGTGTGGATCCACAGCCTCTCTAGCAAAAAATTAAAAGCACTTGGTATATCTAAAACCTGGAACACGGCTTGGAAAAGTACAGTGCCAATCAGCAGCTCAAGCTCAATTTCCCCTATCACATCCTTCTTCATCCCATCAAAAGCTTGCACAGTCGACTTGCCAGTACGGATTCTCCCAAGATCAATGCCAAGACGGTGGAGAGTAACCAACGGGCATATATTGAGTGCTGAACCGTTATCAATCAATACTCTGCAAAAAAGAGTGCTTTCATGTTTCACCGAGATATGTAGCGCTTTGGTATGATTAGGACCATCGGGGGGGAGATCTTCATTAGTAAAGGAAATTTGGTCTTTTAATAGAACAACCCCAACGAACTCCTCCAATTGGACTTCATCAATTGACTCTGGCACATGCACCTCATTAAGGACTTTTAGCAAGATGTCCCTATGCTTCTCGGAAGATTTGAATAATTCCAGGAGGGAGATTTGAGCCGGCAACTTCCGCAATTGATCCACCACGTTGAACTCACTAGACTTTACTACAGCCAAAAATTGCTTTGACTCCTCCTCAATCACGGCCTTCTTTTCTATTCCCTTATCAGGTGCGTAACAGCGGCCTGATCGCGTGACAGCATCTACCTCATTTCTTCCGTAACCCCAAGGTACAGCTTTGGAATCGAATTTGGGAGGATACTCCAGCATTACCATTCCGTCTTCCTCCTGGGGAGGCAATTCAATCGTGACCGGCATTGTGCTTCCTCCCGTGACTTCGATTGTCGACATCTCTTCAACCATAAGGTCGATCACTGTGGGTTCAGCAATTTCCAGCTCGATATCGCCTGCGAGCTCCTCATCGGACAGTTCAATCACCATCGGGGTAATCATAGCTATCACCCCTTCCTCGTATAAAGCTGGGGTCTTCGAAATTCCATGCATAACCTTCCTCGCTCGAGACATACCATCAAAGTTGCAGAAAGATGAGCGGAATGATGATGGCATTGTCACGGATACGACCTTCTCTTCCTCTTCTCCGCGTTTGATTACTCCCATGGTTATCATTCTACGGACGCGGCTCAATTTCTCTTCTAGGGTCACATCCTCCTGGCCTTCATAGTATCCCGCTAGCACTAGGGATTCATACAACTCGGAAGCATCCAATACTAGAGTTTGCTGACTTGCCCATGTGTCCTCGGAAATTGAGTTCACTCCCCTACATGATTTGGTAGAGGGTTGCACGTTGCACGTTGGGCTGAGCTCCCGAAAGTCAAAATGTTCTTGTCTAGAAGCTGTTGAACTTTGTATCTTAGCATGTGACAATTATCTACATCATGCCCCATTTCTCCCATGTGGTATTCTCAGGTCTTGGTTATATCGAACCCGGCGAACCTCGGGGGGTTATCTCTAGGCACCTCCTTTGCGACCATCCTCTTTTCAAGAAGCATGGGCAATAACTTTGACAGCGGGTGTGGTAGTGGAGAAAACCCCTTTCGAAACGGCCTCTTGCCATTATCGTATGCTTGTGATGAACTACCTGGAACCATCGTAGGCTTGTGCGCAGGTGCTGCGGTTGGCCGAGGGAAATGGTGCTCTTGCACAAGCGCTACTTCAATTGCGGCCTCCTTATCTTTTCTTGCTGGGAATTTCTTCGTGCCTTCGGTTGAAATCTTTCCCTCAACCATTGCCCATTCAACTCCTTCACCTACTTCAACTAGTTGTGAAAATGTTTGGCAACCTGAGAATACTAACCCTTGGAAGTACTCAGAGGGCAATGTCTTGAGGAACAGCTGCTTCATCTCCCTCTCATTCAAGACTGGCTTCACTTGTGAGGCCATGGTCCTCCACCTTTGCGCGAAGGCTTTGAATGACTCATTCATCTTCTTCTCAACGCGAGTCAACTCTTCCCTCGTGGGGGCAAGCTCGGTGTTAAACCGGTATTGCTGTAAGAACTCATTGGTTAAGTCGTCCCAACTAGTGAATTCTTCAATGTCCAGCGCAATGAACCACGGCAGGGCAATGCCTTCCAAACTATCTTGGAATGTGTGTATGAGGAATGGCACGTTGTCGCATAGCGAGCCATTTTCTCATGTAATACCTAAGGTGGGTCTTTAGGCATCCCGTTCCGTCATACTTTCTTGTGAACTCAGGCTCTGGAAATTCTCGGGAAAGCTCGTCTTGGTGTATGGAGATAACCTATCAGCTCCTTTCAACTCGTAACCTTGCAAGACACATAGTCGCTCTTCCATCTTTGCCAAACGTTTTTCACTCTCATCACTTAGGCGAGGTGTTGGGTTTTCCTTCGGAGGAGGATCCAAATTGACGATGATTAGTGCGGCAGAAGGAGCTTCTCCGGCAATTTCTTTCCCGAGGAGATCAGCAACGTGCGTGCCTCCCGTCGACGGGGAAGCATGTCCTGATAATGCAGGAGTGGATGTTCCAGTGACAGCTACGGCGGGGGGTTCCTTAAGCTTCTGGCTTATTTCAAGCATCATTGCGGTGAGTTGGGCCAACTGGTCCTCCATCTTTGCCATGCGCACGTTGGTGTCATCGTTCTCCATTCTGACTTTTGCGCGCGTGTGAATTGGGGATCTCCGCTTGGCCGTGTTGACAATCAGTAGAAGACAATCGATCAGTTAGTACCTGAAGCAAAGGTAGATAAGCATATATAAGTACAAGTAATAATTAGGCGGTCGGCTCACGACAAAGATCTAATTGCCCCAATTTGCTCGTTTCATTGAAAGCTAGGTTGCCACATAATACAAGAAAAACATGATAGAAAACCCTACAAACAAAGCTACTTCTAAAATGGAAAGACATTCTTTTAACTCCCAACATTGAGACTCGAGACAAATTCTTTAACATTGTAACGCATGTGAGTATGGTCCCATTACAAATCGCACTTGACTCAATCTAACTAATGAGGATGGCTTCCACTCGTGGCAACTCCACTAACTCGGGTTAACTTCAAAGCACGCTCTTCGGCCTCCTCGAGCTCCCTTTTGAGGCGCTTGATCTCGGCTCGATGGGTGATCTTTCATGGCACTTCAGGAATCTTTGGGCGGAGGCTCTCCGGAATCTTGTGCTTAAGGATGTACTCCTTCGAGGCATAATAGGTCTTCTCTTGCCCCTCCAACTCTTCTTCAGGCCATATCAACTTCCGAGGGTGGCACATATCCCACATCGACTTGACCAACGCGACGGAGTCCTCATGATCTTGACATCCGTCAGGGAAGTCTATCCTGAGCGGGTCTTCCTGAATTGACGGTGGAAACTGTTGAACCTCTTGAAACTGTCGGGTGACTCGCGTCGGGTAATATTTGATGACTCCGGTGATTCCCAACAAAGGAATAGGTCTAGTAAGCCCACACACGAACCGCGCTTCTTGAACTCGAAGCCATTTGGCATGCCATTGGAAATCCTCAGGTCCAGGATTGGTCATGAAAACTAGCCACTCAGAATAATGATAATCAGGGGCAAAATTTTTCCTATCTCTAAACTTTAGGATGGGGTGGCTAGAGTCAGAAATGTCGCTCACAGTCATCAAGCTACCGAACCCCTTAATGTGAGAGAAAAACCAAATTTGCAAGAGTGCGGGAGGAGCATGGAAAACTTTGTCTTTATTTTCTTTAAAACGAGTAAGGGAAAGAAAAGTTTCAGTCAATATAACATTAACAAAACTTTTTCCCATACATATTTCACGAACTACCCACGCTACGGAAGGATTAATAGCGTTTCTACAATGTGGGAATATCACAAACCCGAAGAAAGCTAGCAGGAAATATCTTATTCTTTTGGAAAGATGGGGCATTTTGAAAAGCTCATTTAGAAACGAAAATGGGCAGGTTTTGCGATTGATTTTCAAAACTTTTCTCACATCATCTTCCTTAACTCTAAGGAATTCAGATAAGGTCGATGCATACTCAGCTCCTATAGGTGGGCTAACCAACTCCGACGCTAAGGGTTTTCCAATGGCAATACTATATTCCTCAAAGGTTGGAGTAAGCTCGTGATCACCGAATATGAACGTGCAAGTTGCGGGGCACCAAAAATGCGCTAACGCTCGCACGACACCATAATGAGTCTCTATCTCTAATAAGGGGAGTAATCGTCCGACATAAGATCGCACCCAATCACGGCCAGTCAGATCCAGTCCATCCCACCACATGCGGAGCTCGGCCCTCGGGGCGGAAAAGATGTGAAGCTCGGGTACCCCCATCGTATGACAACCAAAGTTATGACAAACCTATTTTGTCATGGATCGACCAAAAAGAAAACGGATAAATAAATTGCGCAGAAAAGAATTTTGAAAACCTTACCCTATTCATTGAGTAGCAATGCCATAAACATGCACATGGGTGGTGGTTCGATTTCTACTCTAGACGGCTCAAAATGAAGCCATGGGATCATCGGACTGAACCAGCAAGGTCGCGGCTAGGTTGGGTTACCCATGACTCCGGCTTTGTCAAAGAACCGACCCATGTCGCGCAGTTGCAGACCGGGGTGGGCACCTTCGACATGAAGAAAGAAATTTCGGGGTTAAGGTGGGCGACTCGTACTACACGGTTGTAGTCGGAGTGGTATCCACCTCAACACTATCCTAAGTGATCATATGTGGCCCAGGTCTGGCGGCAGGTTGTGTGTGCTATGGTGTAGTGCAATGCAGGGGATGCAGGCATGACAATTTATAAGCAATCAACACTTCATACATGAATAATAAACCATACATTCCTTCACCTCCCTACAAGACAAAGGTGAGCAAACACTTCCCCTTATGCCTCCCATTCTACAAAAACATTTAACACCTTTAATGTTAGGGACGTACCTGAAACCCTTGCTGCCAAACAAAAATATTTATGAACAAGATTAATATTGGCCTAAGTCCTCTAAGGTTTAAAACCAAGTCCCCAGCGGAGTCGCCAAGCTGTCGCGACCTACCCTCAGGGGGAGGGAACAGGTTTAGGGGTATTGCCTAAAGGACGGGCCTAAGGCCCATGATCAGGCGCGGGCTCTCCCAAGCCCATACCCCGCGTGACGTTGGGATATTTTTCATGAATTTTTGCATAAAAGGAGTCGCCACTAGCCTATTGGGGTCGGCTAGAAACCAAGTGAGGTATGAGAGTGTACCCCACTTCTTACGCAACCAGAGAATCTAGGGTCGGGGACTTGATTACATTAATTGATCAATTAATGCCTTTTCGGTACCTAATCTTGTTCATTTTAACAAAATGAATTTTTGGCAAGCAGTTTGGATTGATTTTATATCTATCCACTAACATATGAAGTGATCATGCAGGTACACAAACATTGAAATAACAATCATAGCTATCAAGATCCTAATTGCAAAAGTAAAATTAAATACGTGCAATTAAACATAATTAGATATGCAAATTAAACAAACAACATATAATCAAAACACAAGCAACTAAAAGGCTTAATCATACTAAAAATGCAAAGCATAGCAATTCCTAACCAAACCCCATCATTTTTTAATTTTCGAAATTTTTTAATTAATTTTTTAATATTTTTTAATATTTTTTTTAAAATTAATTTTTAATTTTTTCGATATTTTTTTGGATTTTTTTAATTTTTTTAAATATATATTTTAATCTTTTTAATTTTTAATTTTTTTATATTTAAATTTTTTGGATTTTTCGAAATTGCTTTTTTATATTTAAAAAAACTAAATAATAAAGTAAACTAAAATAAAATTTGGGGTCGGGCCGGGTTGGGTTCGATGGGGCCCGACCCGGGTTCGGGTCCGGCTAGGCTAGGCCTAATCGCCTTTGATCGGGCCCAAGTCAGGGACAAAGGCCGAGTGGGCCAAACCACAGATCTGGCCCAACTCGACCTGCATCCCGGTCGCGACGCTCGGATCGCGACCAAGGATGCCGGAACGGCAACGCCTGCGGCGGCGACGTCTCGGGCAGACGGGGACACAGCTCGAGCTCTCCGGTCGCGACGGCGTCCCTCCGGCCACCAGCAGTCTAGGGGGCCCTACGTGGAGCAATCGGGGCGGAGTTCGCTCGGACAATTCCACAAAAAGAGTTGTATACACTAACAAAACAAACAGACTTTGTCTCGGTCACAGCCCGAGCACCTATCCAGACTTCGAAGGCGACATTGCAGAATAGCAAGCGGGGTAACAAGGACAGAAGGCGGCGGAGCTCGCCCGAACTAATCGGGATGAGCTCCGACCGACTCATTTCAAAAACGCACACTAGAAATTTCGATGAAAGGCCTACCCGAGTTTGACGGGAATGGCAGCTTGGAAGACGCGTCGCGGCGGCGGCGGTGGCGGCGGCGATGGCGGCCGGAGATGCGTCGGCGGCGGTTGCGGCGGTTGGGAGACATGTTGACGGCGGTGGCCTCGGCGAATTGCCCCTCCTTCCTCTCCCTGTTTCTCTCGCCCTCACCCTGTTTTCTCTCTCTCTCCCTCTCGTTTTCCTTCCTCCTCTCTTCCTTTCCTTTTTTTTTTTTCGATCTCTTTTCCCCCTTTTCTTCCCCCCCCTCCGTCCGTTTTCTTTCTTCTTTTCCCCGCCGAGATCTCTCCCGCTTTCCTTCGTTCGGCTCCGCGTGCGCATGCCCCTCGGCTTCCCCCAACCCGCCGACACACCAGCGAGATGATGCTTGTCTCCTCTATCCTCGCTGCCCCGCTTTCGGCTTCGCCATTTCCCCAAGCGGACGGCTGCTTTCTGCTTCGCTGGTTCCCCGTGCAGAGAGCGGCGGAGGGAGAAGACAACGAGGTGGGCCGGGCCGGAGGCAAGAGGAGGGTGGGCTGCGCAAAGGGAAGAGAAAGAAAAAAAAAAAAAGTAAAGGGGAGGGTTGGGGCCGGAGCCCATGCGGGGAGAAAATAAAAGAAAAAAGGGGCCGGGTCGGGCCAAGGCCGGATCCGGCCCGACCCGGACTTCCAACTCTTTTTTTTTTTAAAAGGAAATCAATAGTTAAAAAAAAATTGATTTTGATTTCTTTTTATTTTTTATTTGATTTTGATGATTTTTTTATACTATTTGAAAGAAAAAAATAGGTGTCAACAACTTGCAACAGCGATGTTTTTGAAAGCGGTGATTAATACACGAATAGTGTATGGTATGTTCTCGAGGATATGACGACATTTAGGTCGTACTTCCCTTACTACACCTATTCTCCTGACTCTAAAGCACTCGCTTATGGCCATGTTATTTACAGTTCAGCGATTACATCTATTGATTGCGCTACTTGCATAAGCTTCGCAAAGAATTAAATACTCAATAACGCCCAATTGCTGCGGGTTTCTCATGTGACTCTACGATTGTAGGATGAGATGTGAAAATTACCATTTCTCATAATATTGAAGACATTTCCAAAACTTTTGATCTAGTGTTTTTCTTTTGTTTTTAGAAGTCTAGTAGATTCAGTTTTGACAAATAACCAACCTGAAATTAATAAGGACAGTAAAATAATACCACAAATAATCCAATGTATAATAATGATAGTAATATCGGATAAATATTTTACTCTTTTAAAAATCAAAAAGAATTTTCCAAAATAAAAGTAGCCATGGTGCTTGGGCACCGTCTTCGGCGTCTGAATTTAGCAAGTAGTAGAGCATATGAAAATGCAAATTTTGAGAACAATGAAGAGTAGGTTCTTTTTTCTTTTTTTTTTTTTTTGCATTCAAAGAAGATGAAAATGGAGAAAATGATCCTTCATGGTTATGGCATTTGAGGTTTGGGCATCTTAAATGTTGGTGGACTCAATTTGCTTTCCCGTAGGAAGATGGTTTATGGCTTACCACACACCAATCATCCATATCAATGTGAAGGGTGTGTCCTTAGCGCGTCGTTTGCACAATCCAAAACTACCTTCCCAAACGAAGCAACTTATCTAGCAAAGAAAATTGAGTTGATTTATTCTAATGAGTGTAGCCCATTCAATCATCAATCATTTGTGGTAATCATCGATATTTTGTTACTTCTATTGATGATTTTACTTGAAAAACTTGGGTGTATTTTTTGAAAGAAAAGTAAAAGTGTTATGTACTTTCAAACAATTCCGAAAGTTAATTGAAAAGGAGAGTGGATATTTCATCAAGGGTTAATACCCTAAAAAACCCCAAACTAGTACACATGTAACAAATTTATCCCGAGTAACTATAAAAAAACTTAAACTGGTACATTTATAACAAATTTACCCCAAACTAATTTATTCGACCGCAAAAAACTCAAAACTGGTAAATTTGTGACAAATATACCATCCGCTAAATTGGATTAATACCACAAAAAAAATCACAAAAATTGTAAACTGTGACAAACAGAGTGTAAAATCCCAAATTGGTATATCAATCAACTGTTATGTGTCATTTAACTTAATAACTTAACAGTAAGATTTAACGAAAACTAACATATTGTAAATTTGTCACTAGTGTACCAATTTAGGGTAAATTTATCAAAGGTATATCAGTTTTGGGTTTTTGATGGTCAAAAAAATAGTTTAGGATAAATTTGTCACAGGTGTATCAATTTGAGGGTTTTCAGGGTAATAACCCTTTCATCAAAGCTATGAGCATTGATTGTGAATGAGAATTCACTTCAACCACATTAAACAAATTCAGTGAGATCAAGGTATTCGGTGTTTTCATACGACTCCATATTCTTCTCAACAAAATGGAATGACTGAATGAAAAAAACATAATCATTCTTGACATTATTCGAAGCATGTTAAAAAGCAAAAATCTGCATAAGGAGCTTTAGGGTGAAGTCATCATATGTTAGTCTATCTATAAAATAGATGTCCCACATATAGATTTGAAGACATAGCTCCAGGAGAAGCATGGAGCAAGATAACACTTGATGTTTTGCATTGGAGAATTTTTGGAAGCGTTGCTTGTGCTTAGTCCCAAGCCAGAAAAGATTGAAGTTGGAAGACAATAGCAAAAAGCTCATTTTTATTAGGTATGACTTCATTAAAATCCTATAAATTATTCCATCCTAACACTTTGAAAGTGTACATAAGTGGAGATGTCAAATTTGATGAAGAAGGCATGTGGGAAGACAATCCAAAAGTTGAAGCGAATGTTCATGGTGATTCCGGCCAAATGGAGTTGAAGGATCACTCATCACCTTCTTCTCCAATATCTTCTTCAAGTTCATTACCTTCTAGTGGAGCTGATGAATTGTTAATACCAAGACCAAGGACATAGTCTGAGCTTTATGAAGCCATCGATGAGCCTTGCCTTGTATGCCTTCTTGCAAATTGTGAGCTACTTGCCTATGATAATGCTATCAAAGAAGAAAAATGGAGGAAAGCCATGAATGAAGAAATTGAAGCTATCGAGAGGAATCAATCATGGGAGCTTGCTGAACTTCTAAAGGACAAGAAAGCAGTTGGTGCTGAAGGGTGTACAAGGCCAAAATGAAGGAGAAAAGGGAAGTGACAAGGTATAAGGCTAGATTAGTCATGAAGGGGTACAATCAAAAGGGTGGATTGACTAGATGAAGTTTTTGCCTGTGTCATCTATATAGAAACAATTAGATTGATCATTTCCTTAAGAAGAGGGAAAAGAAAAAGAAAGAGAAAAGTGTGTGTGGAAATGGAAGTTTTAGAGTCTGCTTGGATTGATTGGTGGAAGAGAACTTGATTTAAGGGGAAATGTTAGTAATTAAACCAAATTCATGAATGTCCTACATTCATGCATCGTGATTGTTCATGTTTCTATGTCTAGTTTAATGTTTTTCGATTCAAAAAATATATTTTCTTGAAGTGTTAGACACATTTATGAGTTATTTCAGAGTAAAAGTCACATGGCAAGCTTATATAAAGGTGAGTGTTTTAATCAATTCATAAGGTGAAATAATGTGAAATAGAAATTATGATTAAAAAAAAAAAACCTATTCATCTCCTTCTCTTCTTGATTAGAGTCAAGTTGCGTAAACAATGAGTGCTTTGCCTATAAATTCTTCTATCGAAAGCTAGTTTATAAAGTCGGCAGCCAGCTTAGACACTTGCTCTTAGACAGTGCTCTTCGTTGCTCAAGTATGCTTACATTGCTAGGATATGTGGAAACACTCCTGTACCTTTTTTTTTCCTTAAATTTAATGAAGTACTAAATACATTGTTAGCATAATGCATGTGAAAAATCTAATTTAATGAGGCTTTTCACTTATGTTTGACACATAAAAAATATTATGGAAGTTCACCCGGCAGTAATTTGATCTCATGGTTATGGAAAATCCAAGTTTCAGCAAATTGGCCTGAACGAGAGCTAGCATGTGGTTGGATATTTTGTCCCAAAAAAAAAAAAAAAAAACTTCCCGCCTTTTCTCAATTTGGGTCGGTCCTTGATGCTGCCACCTGAACATTATTAAATACAAAACATGAAATCGTGATGCCGTAGTTCATTCTTCAATTAACTCCCTAGTTAATAAACAAACGAGTCGCATTCAATACTGTAATATTGAGTCATCCCGCGTGAAATGGCTATTCCCCACAACCAAAAATCCCATGTGGGGATCAATGGGACGGACATTTGAGAGAAAAAACGCAGGATTGTCCAGACGAAACGATCAGACTAGCTGCCTGATCCATTGTTGACTAGGGTTCATTGGAAAGGAAGTTGGTTGGTTGATCTATGGCTGAGCTTGGTGGTGGTGGACTGGCAGCAATTAGTTCGTGCGCGTGTAGATGGTGACGGCGCTGGTGGTGCCAGGCCAGTGGCAGTGGAGGCGACCTCGGTGATGGTTGCAAATCGACCAGTGGTGTCCGTTGAGTTACAGGAGGTTCTAGTAGTGGTGGCTGCCGAGTTCGGGAATTGCCAAGTTTATTGGTGGGGAGCAGCTAAATGCACGTTTGGTAATGATTCTATTCCCAAGAACAATTTCTGATAAGAATTGATTCTTTCTTATTCCTGTTCAGGAAATAATTTCTAAGCATGTTAAGCCGTTTAGTAACTGTCCAAAATTTCTGATTTTGGAATAGAATTGCGTTTAGTATCGTATTCAAACTTTATACTCCAAATCATTTTCTTTTAATTTTTAAATAATTTTATTACTTTTTTCCTTTTTTTTTTTTTTTTTCTAATTTTCTTTTTTTTTTTCCTTTCTCTCTCATATTCTTCTTCTTCAAGTGGCCAGTTCGGTCCGAGGGCCAGCTCAGGGCAGCAACCTCACCGAGCATTGTTGGCCCTCGGCGAGGTAGGCCTCACCGAGGCCGGGCGAGACCCGTCGAGCCTCGCCGGTGGGGGCTTGCCTTCGGCAAGCTCGCCGAACCTTGCCTTGGCTGGCGAGCCTCCGGCGAGCTCATTTGGACCGATTGCCGGCGATCGGCGGTAGCGGCAACTGGATAAAAAAGAAGAAAAAGGAAAAAATAAAGAAAATATGTGCTTGATTCTATAAATGTTCCCGAGAACAATAATTCACTTTTTTTTTATTCTTGATTCTGTTTCAAATCTATTTCTGGAAACAAAAAAAATAGAAATTCATTCTCGAAAACAAAAATTTTACCAAATACGATTCTATTCCAAAACTACTCCCGATAACAAAAAAAAAAAAAAAAAATTGAATCTGGCACTATTGGGATAATTACCAAATAGGCCCTAAAAGAGTTAATCATTTTTAAGCAAATGCTAGGGTTCTCGCAATTAAAAAAGAAATTGCAGAAGCATCCAATCTGACCAACGTGGATAATAAATGGCAAGCCAACAGTATTAGTAACAGGGCAAATATCGAATCGATGACACAGATCGAAGAATCTTGCAGGAGTTTCTGAAACATACATGTCTTGATATCTGCATTTGATATTAGCATTCTAACCCGAAATACAACAGATCTTCAATAGGCTAAGTCTGATATAAGAGTTGAGCTTTATTTAGATATTTATTGTGAGTACTAACATGTGATTATCTGTTTCCAGTAATTCGAAAATGCTAAGTCATTTTGTCCTCTCTTTCATTCACTTATTTCCTGTTTCTTTGCTCTTGGGAGATGATTGTAGCTAAAAATGTATAGATCATACGATAATTAGCCTTGGAGAAATACTATCAGCGGAACTTACTGTAAGTTGCCTGCTGTTAATGTGAGTATCTGCAGTTATTTTTCTCAATAAAGTATTGGAAGATATATGTTATTTGATTGGTAGAAGAAAACGACCCGGGAGGAGTTTGGATTGATCAATACACTACTTATTTTTGTTTCAGATGAAATCCATGAGGGAAGCATATTTACCTGAATTAAATGAGATGTACAGAAAATCTCTATGAAGTTACAGCAGGTATGTGAATAAAGTCTGCTATTGGGAACATTCCAAGAAAGTTATTGCTTAATTTTGATTCTTTCCTAATATGTTACATGGAGTGAACATTTCTTAAGAAAAGCAGACTAATAATTGATTTTTAAATCTTTAAATGGTCTATCATCCTTTTTTATCTCTTTCTTATCATATGTTATTCTTATACATTGCAGCATGAGTCTCTTCCGCTACAGCCAAAGTCAGATCAGCTTGACAAATTGAAAAATTTTAAATTGATGTTGGAGGGCGTAATTGCTATTTTGCAAGTTAACAAAGCTGATATAGTGCCTTCTTTCAAGGAGGAGGTGGTTCATTATGAGACACAGATTATAAACTTTATCAACACAAGTAGGCCTAGGAAAGTAGCTATGCAGCAAGGGCAACTTCCCCCTCCTCATATGCACTCAATGCTGCCGCAGCAGCAGCGGCAATTGCAACCTCAAACTACTCAAGTGCAGTCACATGAAAATCAAATGAACCCTCAATTAGAATCAATGAATTTACAAGGTTCTGTAGAATCAATGCAGCAGAACAATATGGGAAATTTGAATCATTATTCTATGATTGATTCCCTACAGCCGAATTCCAATATGGACTCTAGAACAGGTAATGCCTTGAGTACAATGCAGGTGGTTGGTATGGGATCTATGCAGCAGAATCCTGTTGCTCCACAACAGGTGAACATGAGCACCATGCAGCAACAGGAACAACAGATGCTACAGACACAGCAGCTTAAGCAACAATATCAGCAACGTCAAATGCATCAGCAACTCAAACAACAGCTTCTGCAGCAGCAGCTACAGCAGGCTAAGCAGCAGCTTCCTTGGCAACTGCCGACTCATCAAAGGCGTTCCAACATCCAACTCTGGAATGCAGCTTGGCTCTGCTGTTATTAGTAGTTGTCATCTACTATATTAAAGTTTTTCTTCTTTCTTAGTGTAGAAATTGATAGAGGACAAAAGAGGAGAGCATACAAACTGATTAATGTTTGCCACTCACGCAGTGGAGGCGACCTCGGTGGTGGTTTCAAATCAATCAGTGGTTTCCGTTGAGTTGTAGGAGGTTCCAGTAGTTGTGGCTGCCAAGTTCGGGAATTGCCGAGCTTATTGGTGGCGAGTAGCCAAAAGAGTGCTTGATTTTAAAGCAAAAGTTAGGGTTCTCGCAATTAAAAAAGAAATTGCAGAAGCATCCAATCTGACCAAGGTGGATAATAAATGGCAAGCCAACAGTATTAGTAACAGGGCAAATATCGAACCGATGACACAGATCGAAGAATCTTGCAGGAGTTTCTGAAACATACATGTCTTGATATCTGCATTTGATATTAGCATTCTACCCTGAAATACAACAGATCTTCAATAGGCTATCATCAAACAAATCTAAGAGAACTATTAATGTTACAACACGGACTGCACTTTGAATATACTCCTACGTGCTTTGCAGCCATCGCCCATCAAAGGGCGCTCGGGGAGCATCACAGCTTTTCTACAGGCAACGCCCTTTTTCGCAGGCTCTCCACACTTCCAACTGAATTGACAAGTTCTTCAATTAGACCATACATGCACTAAGCCACGACGGTTGCCAGTGTATATCTCATTCCGTTCTTCGTCGTAGAAAAGTGCAGTTATGTCCTCCAGGGCCTCTGAGACCGTGCTTCTCATCCTCTGAGAGTGGCTCAGCAGCTTTTGCTTCTTCAACTTCCCGCCAAGCAACTTCATCTTCTTCGTGTTCCCGCCATCACTGCTACACTCGTCGACCTTTGGACTGCCATTAGTCGCATTTATCTTTGCCAGGCATTTCCCAGTCAAGATATTGCTGATATTGATTGACCCAGCTGTACCAAAAGAGACTTTCAAATGAATCCCATACACAAGCATCTAAAAATGTGAAGCCACAGTAACAGTCATCCCAGGCTATATGTAACTTGGGTGAAAAAGGAAGAATCAATGTATGTCGGAATAGAAGGGTAAATTTTAGAGAGGTGTATCCAATTGAGAGTAGCAAAGTCAATATTGCAAATACAGCAACAACGGAATCATGCAAGGTCCTTGCTCGAAGTCAATTTTGCGAAGAAGAATGTTTACCATTCCCTTCTGCCCAGTGATCGTCAGAATCAGCCTTGCAGTAAGAAATTATGAGATCCTGATCGCTTGTTATGTAGATGTTATTAGTGTTGCAATCCGGATGCCACAGAAGGTGATCCTCAAATGAAGTCACGAGCTCGCCACGGAAGTTCCATACCGAGACAGTTCTGTTTCTAAATGTCAAGAACAGCTGATTCTCATAAAGAAAGATGAATGCTGATGGAGTCATAAATTCCGTCCGGCTAACTTCCATCACTTCAGCATTCCGAACCTTCAAGGAAGAAAAACCAACAGTTACCAGGATGTAGATGGAAAAGACATAAAAGAGATATCCAGAGAGAAATATTTTGTACATCAAGTATTTGGAGATTCTCATTTTCTTGCTTGACCAGCAGCTTCTCATTGAACTGTTCTATGAAGTCCACCTTCTTATTACGATGAAGTAGATGGTTGAAGGCCTTGAGGACTGTCCCATCCTCTATTGACAGTATCTTAAGGGGAACGTGGCTAGTAGATCTATTAAAAATCAGTAGCATGATACCTGGACTGTAACCAGAAAAAATGGAAAAAGAGAGGCATTAGCAGTGTAAGATACATATGTATTACACAATGAAGCAGTGACATGTCATAATATGTACGTATTATCTGGAAATCCATCTCATGATTTCTATATTCAATTTGTGATAGACAGAAGATAGCATGCTCGCAAGAACTGTAGATATAGAGACTGAGTTTATGTTTACTGGCTACTGTAGTGACAGGCACTTACAACAGCACAGTTCTTCTTAAAGAGGATAATGCAAAGTATGGTTGTATAGTTAACAACTGCACATGCATTAATATATCTATAACTGAAGCATCTAGCTAATGTGGAAAGTACATATACTATCACCTAGGTTACATAGCTGATGGCACAAAGTCGGCAATTAAACTCTCTTAAGAAGCCTTATGAGTAGTATTTTTTTTTTCACCTGCCTTACGAGTAGGTCAAAGGGGGCTAAGCATCTAGCTAAAAGGTAGTTGAAACAAAAAGACACATGGAAAGTACATGTACCATCACCTAAGTTACATAGCCGATTGCACAAATTCAGCAATTAAACTTATCTTAAGAAGCCTTATTAGGGTGCCTTTAGTAATCATTCTAACCCTAGGAACAATTTCCGCTCAGAAATTATTCTTTTTTATTCAGCTCCAGAGAACAATTTTTGACCATTCGGAAGTGCTTGGTAACTATCCAAAATTTCTATTTCCAGAATAGAAATACATTTGGTAAAAACCTTAAAATTGCTAGTCCGAACCATTTTCTTTTAATTATTTAATAATTTTATTAAAATTCTCCTTTTCCTTTTTTTCTATTCTTTTTCCCTTTTCATCTTCTCCTTCTTGGCCGCTCGCTGGCCATGGCCGAATCCGGCAACCGCCCAAAAGGAGGAAGAAGAAGAAAAGGAAAGGAAAGGAAAGGAAAGAGAAGAAAAGAGGAGAAATGAAGAAAAATTAAGCTTGATTCTGAATTTGTTCCCGAGAACAAAAACGCAACTTTTTTCTACTTCTTGATTTTGTTTAGAATTTATTCCAGGGAACAAAAAATGGATTTTTGATCCCAAGAACCAAAAAATGGATTTTTGCTCCAGGAACAAAATATTTACCAAACAGATTTTTGTTCCAAATCTACTATCAAGAACCAAAAAATAGAATCAGTTATTATTTAGCCTATTAACAAACAGGCCCTTAGTAGTTTATAGAAGGGGACCGTGACAAGTGAACTAGTATCACAACAAAATGCATCAATTAACAAAGGCCCTACTTGTTCTTCACTTCACATGATTCATACCAAAAGTCACACTGGAAATTGAGCTTATCATTGTTCAAATTTGCAGGCACACACAAGCAATGTGTCACAGAGAGAGAGAGAGAGAGAGAGAGAGAGAGAGATTACCTGATTTTTATTTCTTGCACATGCTTGTCTGAGATGGAATACAACATTGTATAGTTTTTCAAGTCAAAGACCTTGTATATACTGGGCAAAAAAAAAAAAAAGCAGGGAGAAAGAGGAGCATCAATCAAGGAGTGAGTCTATGGTAACAATCTACAATTTTAGCAAAGAAGCATAACAAAGAAGTGTACCTATCTTGCGCTGAGTAAGTAAGAACCTTCCCATTTACATCATCGAACTCCACAAAGCCAGGCCACTTCAAGGATTCTGACTCAAAAAGAGCAAATCCAGCATCCGGTTGGCCCCTCCTTATGTATCTATCAGAAAACAGAATACATCATGTCATGTACTAAATCTGCTTCCTGAAGTTGAAAGAACAACAAACAAAAGGTAAACTGTACACACTCAATCCTTGTAGATCTGCATTTCAAGGAGCTGAAGTTGTCAGATGCATATACTGAAACTGTAATAAGTGAATCATTGTTCTTGTTGTAAAACAAACTCCGAATGACTTCATCAGGTGTAACATTCAAGAAACATATCCTTTCGTTTGATTCTGCACGAAAAGCCAAACATAAACTGTTACACACAGATTCTCTTACAGAGTGTGTAGGCATTGGATTAGCTCACTAGATACTTGAGTGAAAATTTTCAGTCCAATATGGACAAATGAATCAAGTGGGCACCTCTGCTGAAAGCTGCACAAACACCCGAATGGTTAAGGGCAAAGACGATGTCATGTGCAGCCACTATCTCAATAACCTTTGTCCTGTTCATCAGGAAAGGCAATACAGGTGAACAATGTCCACTGGGGTCATGGGTATCGTATTCCTCCTGAAAAATAATGCATTGCCCATTGGTTAATAATAGTGCAAATTTGGGTAAGCTAAATATACATACTGGTCATGATGATAATCGCACTGACTAGAAAGGCAAAAGTGACCAAGTTTCAGAAACTATGATGCAAGATATATTATATTCACATCATTTTGAACAGATTGTACTCTGATTTCACTTTTCATGATGAAAAAAATTGATTAGAAGAGATCATTTGTCACCATCTAGTGGGACAGCCATTGGGATAAGAACTGGCAGTGTAAATCCTGCTTCCCAACCCATAACATCAGTCTGAACCAAAGACAAATACCATTCTGAAGATGCTGAACACGATTTTGTCCCAGCAGAAGATCCACCATGAATACTCCTAAAAGCACCAGATGCAGACAAATATACATCCTATGTCTAATTCCAAGATCTGCATTCAACGGGTGCAGAGACATGGTTTACTAGCTATGAACTTGTCAAAACTAAGTATAACCTCATTCTCCTATATGATCTAATTGGACTCTCACAACTGTATGGCTCGAACAAAGTGGCTAAAACCCACTCAAACAAAAATACCTTCCTTTAACATGGTAACTCAAACCTAGACAGCGTAAATTGAGCAGACCCAGGAAGGGTAGAGTATATGCATCCACTCAGCTCGCTTAAAAAGAAGCTACTTCTCAATTGCGCACTTCAATTCAAGAACTATCACGACATATTCACTATCCTTCTTTCTTACTCCAAATCTGTCCACAGGCATTTTATCAACCTCAATCAAGCTCTAACAGCTATAAAGTACCCGCAACCCTAGAATTAGAACGTTTGCACGAGCGAATTAAACATCCCAAGTCTCACATCTTTCCTTGATAAATCCATCCCGAGTGCATCACGAATGACAACAAAGCGTACACAAGCCTACATGGTTCCTAACGACACACGATCCAAAATCGAAGGATGGAACCCAAAGCCTTCGAAGCGAACCCAAATAGGAATTTACACTGACCGTCAATCGCATGTTGCGAAACCTCTCCTGGGCATTGCTCATGCTGAACGCGCGATCCCTCTTGGACCGAATCTCCCGCCTCTGCAGCTTCTTCACGCTGTTCACGAACCCCTCCCCGCGCGGCCTCTTCTTCGCGACGACCCTCCGGCCGGAGCACGGCCTAGGGTTCGCCAATATCCTCCTCCCTTCCATCATCATCCCCCACAGACACCACCACAGACCGCACCACGGACACCACCTCTCAGCGCAATTCAACCTCGACCCAACTGGGGCAACATCATCCCCCTCCCGGATTCACCTCGAACCACCGATTCCCGCGACGAGACGCGGCGTTCTTGAGGGAACCCAGAAACGGGTGCTGCTCAGCTGGAATTGGGGAAAGAGGAATTTGCACAGGGGGAGGGGGAAGCGAGAGGTTCTTGGGAGGGGATTGGGGTTGTGGGGTCCTTCGATTATGGGCGTGGGGATCGAAGGGATGGAACTGTTAGGGGCTTTGGTGTGGGGATCTTTGATGAGGCTTCTTCGCCCAAAGCGAAAACCACGACCCTCTCGGAGCAAATGGAGCTCCCACGCCGAGCCGAGGAGGAACAATGGAGACCTCCAAGTTAAAGAGCAAGGTGTCGGTCAGCTGGATTAAAGGATGGGTGAATGAATATCTTATATTCAAAATGATCCACCAATTTTTCTTTTTCTCTTTTTCCTTTTTCAAAATGATCAAGGCATGTTCTGAAAAATAAGGATATCGCAAGCGTCATAAATTTTCTCCCGCTTTATAATCAAAGGAGATTTTCAATCGAGTACCTCAAATTTCCAAATTTGACTCCATATGAGGATTCCTTTAATTAATACCGTCATGTCATGTAGTTGTATGGTATTACTGACTTGCGCTCTACAGAAGTTAAACATGACTGATTATGCGGTTCGGTTACCTAGTAAAAGTCACGACATCTCCATTTAGGTAATTGATGATGTAGGAGAGGAAAATAATGTGAATTAAATGATTTTAACTATTTAATATATCTCCTTTAAGGTGGCATCGTGCCTAGAGACCAACATTGGATGAGGAGGTGGATTGTCGATTAAAAGTGAATATTTGAATCAAGAATCATACCAAACCGAATGGATCTGGGCGATTCGTTGATTAAATAGAACTAGCTTCATTCCCAATTCTTAAAATTTGAAATCAATGATTATCAGTTATGTTCTTAGTTCCAAGTGTGGACTAAATCACCGGACTGAATCGATACATTTTTTATTAGCAAGGTAATGATACTTGATCATATTTTATCACACTTTTGGCATCTTTCCATCGAGATTTTCATTAATCAAAGATCCAAAACACTAAAGAATGAGACTTTAGATTATGCAACAACACTTACAGTCTTATAGGGAATAGAAAATGAAAAAAAAGAAAAGAAAGAAAGATATTACTATCGGGACCAAGTAAGCTAGTTCTCACTTCTACAAAATGGAAACCGATCCATTATAAAATCAATCACCCCTCTATTTAATGGTGTTATTTTTCGCATTGACATATGATGCCTTATAGTGACTAACATCTTCAATTTTGAGGTACTTGGTTCACAGAAAAAGAGCTTCGATATTTAAATGTGATGCTGGGCAAAGGCTCAAATATTTACGGTGTCATTATCCCTATCTTAAAAGGTCCAATGCAACGGGGTTGCAATGGCGAAGTGCCAAGTTGGACAATAAAAACGCTCGTACAATGTTATCTACGTGTTGCTAAGTGGGTACTCTCCGATCTCCTATTTGAGATGAGGCCATGTGCGTGCTCACACAATAGAGATGTAAGATAGCTGCGATTATCATTTACGGCCCGTTTAGTTCGGCTTTTAGGGAATGCAATTGCAAAAATGCAAATACCTTTGGGTGAAGGGAATTTTCTGAAATGTAAATATCATTTAGTAAAATTTGTATTTGTAAAAGGCTTTTATTAAATTTTAAAAAAAAAAATCTATTTTTTTAAAGTCCGGCCACCGACGCCGAATCCGGGAGGTCGGATGGCTGGATCTAGCCCATAAACGGTCGCGGGGTCGCGCAACCCCAAGCAGCCATCACTCGACCCCGGCGACCATTGCCTAAATCGCGCAACCCCAAGCAGCCGTTGCCTCAGGTCTCACGACCTCAGGCGACCGCCTAGGTTGCACAATTCAAGCCACTAGTCACTTGGGTTGCGCGACCATCGGACCGCCGAATCTAGCAACCGGATGGCTGGATCTGGCCCCCAGACGGTCGCCGAGGTCGGGCAACCCCATGCGATGGCCGCTTGAGGTCGAGTGACCCCATGTGGCCATCGCCTGGGTCACGAGCCCCAAGCAGCTGTCGGCCGACCCCGGCGACCATTGCCTAAGATCGCGTGACCTCAAGTGACCGCCTGGGTCGCGCGACCCAAGCGTCGCCTAAGGTCTGACGACGGTTGCTGGGGTCGGGCGACCCTCGGGCGGTGGTCGCTAACGCGTCGTTGGCGTGCATGACCCTTGGCTGGCGGTCATCGACTTCTCCACCGAAGAAGATGAATAATGATGAACTTGCATTCCGAAAATGCATGTTGCCAATGGACCTCTACCCCTCCATTCCCCTAAAGGCATTTGAAGCCCTTTCAAGACGCAATTGCATCTTCCCAAAGTCTTCAAAAACTTGAGCCAAACACCACTTACATTTGGCCAAACCCCTCTAGAGCCCCAAAGCCCATTCCAAATGCCGACCTAAACAGGGTACATCTTCGACTTGGCAGGGAGGGGTTGGCAGCCGTGATTAGTAGGCCTTGAGGTTTTTAGAATGCAAAGATAAACGCCCATAAGATACGTACTTAAAAGTTTTACTTAAATTTTAAAAAAAAAATTGATATCTCTAAGATGACATTGGCAAACAACTCGAATCGGAATATGATGATCTAAAATTAATTAATAAATTTATCAGATAAAGTGTTGGTACATACCTCATATTATAAATTAGGTTAATGCCTTGAAAAAATTCAAATTTACCAAAAACTAATTTTTTTACTACCAAAAACTCCAAACTAGTACATCTTTGATAAATTTATCCCAAATTGATATACTTGTAACAAATTTACCCTTTGTTAGTTTTTCATTAAATTTTAATGTAAAATTACTGAGTTGGATGACATGTAATAGTAGACTATTGTATTAGTTTGAGATTTTATAACACCTGGACCCCTAGAGTGCCAAAAATTGGCACAAAAAGACACTTAAGTATCAAAATCGGAGCAAAATGGATTACTTAAGTGCCACCGACAAGAAAATCCAGCCAAAACGCGACGTGGCAATTTTCCAGCTAGCTGCACGCAAAACAACGTTATTTTGCATGTTGATGTAACTAAATAGTGTCAAAAACGACGTTGTTTTGATATAATTTGAATTTAATATAATAATTAATTAAATTAAATTTTAAATGAATAAATAATTAACTAATTATTTAAATAAATAAAAAAGGGAGGGGAGGAGGAGGAGGTAGGCAACCAGCGGCCGAGGGCTCAAGCCTCACCACCACCACCTCCTCTCTGTCGCCAAAAAGGTGGGGGAGTGTCGGCCGGGGCCGAAGAGCCCTGGCCATCAGTCGGCGACCTCAACCGACTAGCGGTGAGGGCCTCCATGTCCTCGCCCAGATCTAGGGCGAGGGTTGCAACCCTCCCCCAAATTCGGCGAGGGTCACCGGTTGGGAATGAATTGCGAGGCGGCAACTAAGGTTTCGGGAGGTGGGTGACGCCGGCAAGTAGAGACAACGGTAGACGATGGCGAGCTTGACGTGGACGGGCAGCAACATCAACTTCGACATCTTGTGACTGCCTAGCACAACAACAATGGAGGCTAGCAACGGCGAGGGACAATGACGTTCAATGGCACGAGACTCGGTGATGGAAACAGTGGCAGCGGCATCGACGCAGGATAGTGATCGGCTCAAGGACGGCGTCGGGCGGTAGTGACACAGCGGAGGTCTGGCATAGGTGTGGATTTTTCTCACAATTAGCCCAAATCTCACCTTCCTTCCACAGATCCAACCCTCCGGTACCCAGATCTGGCCTTCAATAACTCCATTGCTGCCATGCCAAGTAGTCACAAGATGCCGAGTTGATGTTGTTGCTCGTTTGCATCACACTCGCCATCATCCGCCGTCATCTCTACCGCCGAGGTCACCCACCTCTTGAAACTCTAGCTACCGCCTCTACAATTCATTCTCGGTCGGCGACCCTTGCCGAGATCCGGGGAGGGTCGCGACCCTCGCCCCGGATGTGGGCGAGGGCACATCGGCCCGGCCAAGGCTCGATGCCTCGGCCAACACTCCCCACCTTTCCGGCCGATGGAGGGCGGCGGCGGCGAGGGCTAAGCCCTCAATTGCCAGCTGCCTCCCTCCTCCTCCTCCTCCTCCCCCCCCCTCGGGAAGTCATTTTAAAAAATAAATAAATATTTATTTTTTAAAAAATTTAATTTAATTAATTATTATATTGAAATTCAAATTATACCAAAACGACATCGTTTTTGTGTGTGTTTTGTTGAGCCAGCTTGCCGCAAGCCATGTAAGCGAGAAAATTAATGATAAAAAAATGTCACGTAGGATTTCCGGCAAGATTTGCCGAATGTGGCACTCAAATAATCCTTTTTTTTATTTATTTATAAAAGTGGCACTTAAGTATCACTTTCGTAAGTTTTGGTACTTAAGTGTTCATTTGTGCCAACTTTTGGCACTTGAAGCATTCTTTTGCCGGATTTTACTATATTTTTGTTACGAGTTGTATTATTTTTTTGGGTTTTTATGTATTTGTCACAAATATACCAGTTTAGGGTTTGTGATGGTTGCACAAATTAGTTTTGAGGGTGCGTTTGGGAAAGCTTTTGGGAAAAGCCTTTAAGAAAATGCAAAGGCCTTTGAGCTAAAGGGTTTTGGTGAAATGCAAAAACTGTTTGGTAAACTATAATTGAAAAGAGCCTTGAGAAGCAACTTTGGGGAAATGCTGTTTAGTAAACATATATTTGAGAAGTCCTTTAGAGCGACCAATTTAAGTTTTTAATTTTTATTTTTTTAAAATTGAAAACAAAATAATGATTTTTTTTTTATATTTTTGCATTGAGATGTATATATAAAAGAGATATATTAACAAATTCAATGACTTTTTTTATTATATTTGTGCACTAAGATGTATATATGAAAGAGATATATTAACAAATTCAATGACATTTTTTTTATATATATTTTTGCACCGAGATGTATATATAAAAGAGATATATTAACAAAAAGAAAGAGTAATTTCATTATAATAAACATGATTACATATGCATTGAAAAAGGAAATAGGTTTTCATTGAAAATTACAAACATCCTTAAGTATTTACTAAACTCATTGCTATTTAATCACGTAAACACGCCATGTCAGAAAATATATTGTCATTTGAAGTACCGGCCCCCTCATTTGTATTATCAAGATCAACTGAATATCCATAATTGGGATCCAAATCTGCTCTTGTAAAATGTTTATCATTGGCGGCGTTCCGTCGTATATAATTATGCAAGGTCATCGCTGCTATAACAATTTTTACTTGTTTTTCAAATGGAAAACTTGGCATATGCTTTAGAATCTTTCACTTCTTCTTCAACACACCAAAAGCTCGCTCAATTTCCGATCGCGGCGAGGAATGAGCACGATTGAATACTTCTCAATAACCTATAGGGGCAGGACCTTGTTGAAATTCTGGCAAATGATATCTAACTTTTTTGTATGGTCCCAAATAACCCGTTGGATTTGGATATCCAGCATCTACTAAATAATATTTACCTGCATAAATATAATATAAATTTGATCAACATATATCATATTTATACATATTAATGTACAAAAACCATTAATTAACAAACCCGGAGGAGGATGAGGAAATTGCACATCATGTCTTCCTAAAGCTTCATAGAAAATACGAGTATCATGGGCTTGTCCCTCCCAACCATCCCAAACATAAATGAATTTCATGTTAAAATTACACACCGCTAAGACATTTTGAGTCGGTGTACCTTTTCGACCAATAAAACGAATATGATCTTTTACAGGTATCACCGCTGGGATATGAGTGCCATCAATAACTCCAATACAATCCTAAAACAAAAACGCAAATATTATTATATAATCAAAATTTGCATTTAGTTCTTTCTTTCTATTGAATAATCAAAACATACCTTAAAATATGGATAAAATCTTCGATTATTTTTTATCTTCTCCGGAACATCCCTAAATTGCCAATCAGCTGGTTGGATCAAATCTTTTCCCATTTCACATACTTTGTCTAATACTAAGCTAAAGTACCTGCTTATAGTTTCCCCAGAGCGTTGAAAGGGCTCTTGTGTTAACCTCGTTACTAATACCATGTCCTAAAATATGAAGAAATATTCCAAGCATTTCTTTAACATTAATATTCCTAGTTCCTTCAAGACCATAGTGTGTTACCAAATCATGCATTAAATTATTAAATGCAATCTTATCCATTCTAAACATTTGATAACACCTTATCGGATTAACATCTTCGCCCATCAACTCTTCTAACCATGCATATCCTGTATATGATGATGTCCTACAAGGTTTTTTGTGACTGTATATTGCTTGATAAGCGATTGTGGCTTGAGTAATTTCCATAAGTTGATTGAATTCCTCATCCTCTTTTTCATCGATTTCTCTTTCAGGAGAATCGTCCATATCTGTTTAAAGTAACAAAACAGTAAGAAAAGTGATGAATAATCATCCATCAATGGAACAATTATCATCCACAATATATATGTAAATTCCACCAAATCGAAATAACACAAACTGAACACACATGTCTCACATCAAAACATAATCATAAGAAGAGTTCACAAGTAGCGCAAATTAGCAACCAAAAATAAGTCTCACATTACAACATAGATTAATATGAAAGAGTTCAAAGAAGTAACTAGCATCCTAGTGGCGACTATTATGCTCTTCCAACTTATACTTCAGCCACTCAACTTTTTCTTCATCTTCATCCAAATTCATAAAAATCTGCCTGTTGTCTTTTTTCTCAGCAAAATGAGAGAATGCAAAGAAGAACAACTTTCTGTCTTGCTTAATCTCAGGTATGGCTTTCAATGTTTGCACAATTTCTTTATAAGGATCAAACTCCCTTGCAACCGATGTTGCATTGCTCCTACTTTCAACAGCTGAACAAAGTCTGTCGATTTGTGATGCTAATTTATCAGGTCGGCTCAATTTTTTTCCTTTCTTTCCTTGAGCTTGCTACGTTGAACTTTCTACCATTCTTTTATAGCTCTTACTTTGACTTGGTTGGGCATTTGTTTCACCTACATCATGCTCTAAAGTATCATCAGTAGATCCTGCATAATCACCAACATCAGCTTGTGTGGTCTCAACATTCTCATTATTACATAAGTCTTGTGCAGGATTTCAAGTAACACTTCAAGTAGCAACTGTACTGGAACATTTGATCCAACAAAACTTCCAAATCCGGATGTATGCCTTTCATTCGAAAGACTCTAAGTTTAGGATTGACCTGTTATAATAAAATATTTTAGGAGTTATATCATAAAAAATGAACTTACAAGTAAAATAAAAAAGTAACAAAAGATTAGATAAACACCTGAATTTGCTCTCCCACCATTCGTCACTCGCGTTAATGGTTTTCTTCCTTGGATCCCATCCTAGTCTCGTTTCCTTTTAAATCAATTGCTTCCATTTTTTCCATTCTTCCTTTAAATTATCCCACTTACTCTTCATTTGATTTTTATCATATTTTTTCCCCTCAATTCCTCAAACTTGTTAATTATATCCGTCCATCCATCCCTTTTGTTGCTCGCGGGACGATTGCCTTTTTCAATTTGTTCAATGCATAATCTACAAAAAAATTCTACATGTTCAGAACTCCAATATGCCTTTTCCTTTGATGAACTTGCCATCTTTCAATAAAATGAATACAAACATATTTGAAAAATGAAAAGAGATAATGTTAACTATGAACAGCAAGCAAGAGACACTATAAATAAATTAAAATGCAATTCATATGAACCCACGTGAAAAAGCACACCAAGTTGGATATGTAAGTGGGGAAAAAGAACAGAAACATAAAAAATAGAAGTGAAAGAACCTTAGTTTGAGGTGGGACAATCTACACCTTTTGAGCGGAGAGAGGCGAGCACTTCGATTGTGAGCGAAGAGAGAGTTGTGCACCTGATTCTAAGCCAAAGAGAAGTGAAGAAGAAAGAATATTAACAAGTTACAAAATTCGACATACTAACCTGAATTTTAAAAAGCTGAAATAGGTACTAGACCTAAAAAAAAAAGGTCAGAAACATTGTCATTTTAACATTGACTTCTGAACTTTGTGAATCAACTTGAAACAAGGCAACAATCCATTGCTGACTTTTCCAAATCTTAGCTTCATGGCATTGTTAATCAATGACCAGGTCAAATAGGATAAAGCCCTCAAGTTTATTTGCTATGTTTGGCATTTGGGGGAACAAACACAAATCTGACACTTCTTAACTTACCAAAACATTTAAGGGAAACAATATCCACAATGAAGGATAAGCATCAAGGGAAGATAAGAACAAATGCAGAAACACTTGTTATAATCATCTTTCCATGTGTAAAAAAGGATCTCACCAAAAGGCAGTACTGCTTGCCTTTTATAAACGGATAAAATAAGAAAATTCAGGTGGTGTGATTATGTATGCTAATTAGCAAGCAAAAGAATTGAAAAATAAAGGAATGAGTAAGGGGATGCTCCATACAAGATTCCTCTCTAAAACAGCCAGAGACATTAGAAACTTAACAGAAGGATAGAAAAAAGAAAAAAAATGAGTAAGGGGATGATGCAACATACCGTTTCCTTGCTCAAAAGAGCTACCGATACTAGATTCCCAACAACCTACAAAGACAAGGTCAAAAAGATCAAGACAACATGCTGGATGGTCAAGATAAAAAGTCCATCTTAAAAAACTCAATTAGCAAATTTGACGTGGTGACTAGCAAACATTCCCCAAAATTCTCCATTAAAGGCACCAATAGAAAAAAATTAGGTAAGGGAAAAAAAACGATGACAAGATAAGAGCACAACCTAGCACATTGGACAAGAACTTATCATTTCCTGCTCATCACCCTAATGGAAAGTCCAATCAATCTATTATTTGCAAGTTGCACGACAAACCAGCCCACAACTGATGATTACCTAGTGTCATACCAACTACTATTATGTTCATTGGCATCAAGACCATAATCACAGATTCTTATGTATGCATTAGAATGTAAAGGAGGAGAGAGGGAGGAAGAGGTGCACTAGTCCTTAGCCTTGCCATATTAACACCAAACTTAGCTCATTTTACTTGGAAAACACTTTCCTCTTTTCTAGCAGGGAGCTTCATTTTCTGTCTTTCATGCTACTAAGGTTTCATTGACACCAAAAATCAATGAAAACAGTTCTAAAAAAAATACTTTCAAATGCAACAAACACACCCCAAATCAAATCACATCTTCTCTAAAAGAATATCTAATGCTTGCGTACATAAAAATTCGTTTTTGAAATATAGCCATCTCCTTCATGCCTGATCTCATACATGACAGTGGTCACCCATTTCCCCAAATAAAAGGTAGTTTAGTTAAGCACTCAAATCAGGTCAAATTTTGTTCAATCTGCATCTAAATCGTCAAAATAAAAATTAACAATAACTCTTTGCAATTAGAGTTGCTTGATTCTAATCCACCAAAAACCAAGGCTGCTTAAATTTTAGTCATCCCATCTATATGTGTTGATTCGCTTCTAGAGAATCCCCAAAACAGAGCAAGCAGATAGCAATTGTGTGGTGGAACTCGCCACCGCCCATCATAACGCAGGCCTCAATGCACTGACGTCCTTCAAGATTATTTGTTGTTCGTCCATGGGCATTCAAAGTTCAGGTAATTTGCATAAATTCGTGTAATGTCAATGTCACAATGATCGAATCGCACTTCTATTGAGTTCAAAATCTCTCGATTCTAGCACCCACGTTCCGAATTTGCCCATTTGCTAGCAGATAAGCCATTTACAATGAAAACCAAATGCGAGAGACACAAAGAGAGAGAGAGAGAGAGAGAGAGAGAGAGAGAGAGAGAGAGAGAGAGGGCGCTCACCGTCGCTAGCGGGTGCGGGAGTCAAGTCGTGGGACTAGGCCTGAGCGATGGCAAGCAACGCAATGGCGATGAACGAGGGCCTAGGCGGATAGTATCCACTGAAGCTTCGGCGACCAAATAGGTGAGCTTCGGTGACTGATCGGAGAGGTGAGCTTCGACAAACGACTGGAGATGTGAGCTTTGACGACCGGAGGGGTAAGATTTGAAGCGGCAAGAGCGAGATCTAAAGAATCGAGAAGAGCAAAGTAGAAGGAAAGGGAAGCGGCGTTTCTGAAGAGTCGAGAAGAGCAAACAGAAGGGAAAGGAAGCGGCGTCTAAAGAGTCGAGAGTTGCTTGGAAGAGTTAGGGTTTTTTTTAAAAGGGTCACACTTGGAATTTTAGTAAAATTTTAAGGGTAAAAAAGGAATAACGAATTTTTTTTTTAAGATTTACTGTTGCTTACCGAGAATGCTAGAAAGCCAAGGCAGCCAAGGGGCTGCCTTGGGCTTTTAGCCTTCAAAAGGCTGGCATTTGTGCAATGGGCATTCAAAATTTTTTGCCAAACACTCTTTATTTGGCCTAAAGGCCTTTAGGAGCCTAAAGATCCTTAGCAAAGCCGGCACTAAACGCACCCCGAGTAAATTTGTCACAAGTGTACTGGTTTGAGGTTTTTTGTGGTCAAAAAATTAGTTTTTTGTAAATTTATCACGGGTGTACCAGTTTGGGGTTGTTTAGATATTAACCTTTATAAATTTGATGTAAGAGCTAGTGAGCTTACAATTTTCGTGAACTATCTTGATAAAACATATGAGTTGTTACATAAAGTGATAATTTCAAAATGACCAAATGGATAGTGAGAAGTTGCTCAAATAAGAGTTGATGATTTAATGCTAGATGGTAAATTTTCATGTTATGGTTTTTAAGGAGTTAGCAATTGCAACAAATTAGTAACCTTTGCAAATAAAATTTAGTAATTTATGGGGACAATTTTTTAATATGAAACAATCAAGTCAACCAGAGTAATTTCAAATCAAAGTTGATAGCTTACTAATAATATATTATACAAATAATTTATGCCAGTCGCATTTTTTTTCTCAAACATTGTTATTTATGACCTAAAACATTCTAAGAAATTCGTTAACATGGAAAAAAAATTCTCCTATTGTGAGTTAGTATATCTATTGTAATTAACCTGGTTTTCCCTAGTTCTAAATATAAATCCCCTCACTAGTATCACAAGAGCTCGAAAGCTTTGTTGGGGCCATCCCAAGGGTAACTTCCACAATGAAAAGGTTATTTGGATTGTGAAAATGTTTTCCACTTTTTGAAAAGTGGCAAACATTTTTCCCACCTTTGATGTTGTTTTACCATTAGCCTTTGACGCTATAATTGAGCCTACAAACTCTAAGTTTTCCGGCCATACCCACATTTTCGCAGCTCATATTGGAACAAATTAATTTTGTGAAGTATTCAACATCACGTATCATTTACTACCAATTCCTAGTAGTTGAGCAGATTAAAATTCTCTCTCTCTCTCTCTCTCTCTCTCTCTCTCTCTCTCTCATGTTGTAAAAGCTTGCAATTTTTATCACATATCCATTTACACTTTGATATGTTAGGATTTGCCACACAATCACAAAGAAAATAGAGAATAAAAAGGAGAAAAGAATTTTAAAAATAAGTTTTTATCCTAGTTCACCTTTATACTAGGCTATGTCCAGTTAAAGATTCCATTGTAATTAACACATCGCACTCTTTGTTATAAATATATGTATATGTATGAATCGTGAGAATTCTTCTATTGCTATATTAGATGGAGTAGCTCCGGTATGATATAGTTCTTTTGGATTTTTCCATGACAATTTATTAATTTTGGGAATAGGTTCATCATTTGAGTCATTTGTGACCTTATCAAGGGTATTAATTTGATTAGGTGAATCTTTTACAGCTAAATTTTTTAATGTTAGTGTATCAAAGGTTGAAGTTGATTCCTCCATTGGGGATTTTAATAATTTCTTTCTATGTTCTAAGGCTTTAGTAAATTCTGGAGATAATTCTTTTGGTAATTCAAAAGTCTTGAATATAGGTGATCTTAAAGTTTTATTTTTGGATAAGTAGCTACTTATGAGTCCAAACCCAAACTACTAATAAAATATGAAGTCAAACTATAAAAAGCCTTTAGTATTGCAAGAGCGCTACCCCCCAATGATAGAGAGTATGAACCACACCCCAATATTATCTTATTTGGTGAATATTCTACATGCTTCTTTAAATCTAATATAGTAGTACACAATTCAAACTTTTCTACACGCATTGCCTTGGTAAAAAAAAAAAATTGTTCATCTTTGTGTCAATTTTTTCCAACACTACAACCTTTTGTTCCACTTTCTTCGGATGAAGTAATATCAAATGTTGATATGCTTTATTCTTTGCTTGAAATTCAAGATTCTTAGTCAATAATATAGCACTTTGGCTATCGTATCCAATCTTCACTCCTTCTTGTGTAAAACCAAGTCCTTTACACAATCTACGCAGCCACATCATTTTTTAGTAGGATGATTAAGGGCCATGTGCTCTGCCTCAATAGTAAAGCAATTGTGCTCCATTTCTTGCTCATCCAACTCACGGCTCCATTGAATAAGGAAACAACATGTTTGTAGGTTGATCTCCTACTATCAATGTTACCTTCCAAATCAATGTTGACAAAATACTTCAGTTTTAACATTTACGGTCCTTTGAGATTTTCATGCCTTCATAGCATGGCTCATAATCAAATAAATCGTGAAGATAACAAAGCACTCGCTTTGCCACCATTCGATGCTCTTTCCCCAAATTGGACATATATGTGCTCTTTCATAGGATTTACTCCTCCTTGTGTATAACCAAGTTCTTTACACAATTTGTGTAGCCACATCACTTCCTTAGCAACATGATTAATGGCCATATACTCCGCCTCGGTAGTTGAAAAACCAACCATGCTTTGTTGCTTACTCATCCAACTCACAAATCGTCAAATAAGGAAACAACATATTCATTGGTTGACCTCCTCTTATCAATGTCACCTCCCCAATCAGCATCCACAAAACACTCAGTTCTAACACTTGTTAACATTTGAGCTTTTCATGCCTTCATAGTTAGCTCAAAGTCAGATTACCATGAAGATAATGAAGCACTTGCTTTGCTACCATCCAATGCTCTTTCTCTAGATTGGACATATATCTACTCAATACTTCATTGCTTGAGCAACATCTAGATAAGTACATACCACGTCATACATCTAGATCCTAATTGCACTTGCGTATGGGAGTGTTGTCATCTCTTTAGCTTCCTTTTCAGTGTCTTAGGACATTGAAGTGCCAATAACTTGGAACTTGTGGATATGGGGATCTCATGGATTTACAATTGCCTATGTTGAACTTTGTCAACACACTTTCAACATATTTCTTCTAACTTCACCACAACTTCCCATTTTCATGCTCCCTTTTAATCTGCATGCTCAAGATGAAGCTTATTGGGTCTAAATCTTTCATCTTAAATTGTTTTGTCAACGATCATTTCATAGTGTTAATCATTCTTGAACTATTCCCAACTAGCATCATAACATCAACATACAAGGTTATGATAGAAAAGTCATTATCTAAACTTTTCACATACACCCAATGATCAACATCATAACAAACAAAGCTAAACTTCAAGACATAAAGGTCGAACTTCTAGTACCATATCCTTGAAGATTGTTTTAGGCTATACAAAGACTTGTTTAATTTGCAAACAAAATCTTTTTTTCCTTTGATCACAAACCCTTCTGGTTGCTTCGTGTAAATATTTTTGTCCAAGTCACCATGGAGGAGTGATGTCTTCACATCAAGTTGCTCTACCTCCAGATTGTATGCATCTGGTACAAATAAGACAAGCCTTATAGAATTTAGTTTTACAACGGGAGAAAAAATCTCACCATAATTGCTTCCATCTATTTACAAGTATCACTTCGTAATTAAATGAGTTTTCTATTGTTTTATCTCTCCATCTGTAGATATTTTCTTCTTGAATACACACTTGCAATTAATTGCCTTTTGATTTACGGGCAGTTTTACCAAATTTCATGTCATGTTATTTTATAGTGAGTCCATCTCATCTTTCATAGTTTTCGCCTACTGCTTGGCATCCTTCACGCTTCCTTCTTCCTTGTTAGTACTTGGATTATCACATAGTCAAAGCACAATTTTAGTATTTAAAACAACATATACCTCTCTTGTGGTCTTCTCAACCTTGTGGACCTTCTTAAGACTAGTTCAGGTTGTGCTTCATCTTCAAATTTAGTTTCAGAATCTACTACATCATCCATTACATTAGGTTCATCAACATCACAATTTGAATTTTTTGTTCCAACTTGTGTAACATTTGTCTCTTCTTTCAAACTAACATCTAACTTAACCATTCGTGATTTTTCAGGATCTTGTGAAACAATTTGATTTCACATCCCTACTATAGATGATACCATTAGACACTATTTGCTAGCCATCCAAACAGCGCATGATTCTGATTTTTTGTTCCTGGGAGTTTAGAACAGAATCGCGTTTGGTAAAATTTTTGTTCCTAGGAACAAATTTCTATTTTTTTGTTCTCGAAGTAGATTTGGAACAGAATCAAGAATAATAAAAAAAAATTGATTCTTGTTCCGGAAACAAATCTAGGAATCAAAACCAATTCTTCTTCTTCCATTTTCTCTTCTTCTTCTTCTCTTTTCTTCTTCTTCATCAACCGTCATCCTGCAGTTGCTGTCCGCCGTCGTCGCCGCCAATCCGGCGAGCTCGCTGGAGGCAAGCCTAGCCACTAGCGAGCTCACCAGAGGCCCACCTAACCACTAGTGAGCTCACCGGAGGGCTCGCCGAGGCCCACTTGGCCACCGACGAGGCCCGCCCGGCCTCAGCCCGAGGCTCGCCTAGCCACCGGCGAGGCTCGTCAAGGCCGGGCAAGTCTCGCAACCGGTGAGGCCGAGCTCGCCGTGGCTAGGTAGGCCTCGCCCGGCCCAGCGAGCCTCGCCCGGCTTGACAAGGTCGACCGGCCATCGGCAAGGCTCGGCCAACAAAGGTCGGCAACGCTCCGGTGAGGTCCCGACCCTCGTCTGGCCGATTGCCGGATCGACAACCAGCCACCAGAAGAAGAAGAACATGAGAGAGAAAGGAAAATAAAAAAAGAAAAGAAAAAAATATTTAAAAATTAAAAGAAATTGATTTGAAACAGAATTAATGATGACGGTACTAAACGCAATACTATTCGTAATCGAAAATTTTGGACAATTACTAAACGACTTAAAATGCTTAGAAATTATTCTTGGGAACAAAATCAAAAGAATTTTTTAATAAACACCACATCCCTACTGTAGATGATACCATTAGTATCAGGACTCCATAGTTTATACCCTTTGACATCATCCTTGTACCCAATGAAGGTGCACTTCTTTGACTTGCTCTCAACCTTGTTCCTCTTTTCTTTTGGCATGTGCATATACGCTTCATAGCCAAACACTCTAACATTGGATATGTTTGGCTTTTCCCCCACAATGCCTCAAACAACATCTAATCCTTCAAAGCTGTTGTGTAGGACCTATTCTTCAATTAACATGCAATAGCCATTGCTTCTGCCCAATATTCAATTGCTAGCTTGCATAGCATACTCTTTGCCTTCTACACAAGAAACTAATTAGGCCTCTGCCACCCCATTCTGTTGAGGTGAATGGGGCATTTTTTCTACCTTGCAATGCCATTATTCATAGAGAATTGATCGAATTTCGCTAAACAAAATTCTTCTCCGTTATTAATTCACAAAACTTTGATTTTTCTGTCCAAGTGATTTTCCACCAAAGTTTTGAACTCGCAAAATTTTTCAAACACATTTCTTTTCCTCTACAAGAAATATATACATACATATTTGAAATAATCATTAGTAAAAAAACATAATATTTTAATTTTCCAAACAATGCTATAGGTATAGGACCAAAGACATCACTATGGATCAAATCCGAAATCCCTCTAGCTCTCCTTTATGTGGAATCAAAACATACCCCATAGAACAACTTGAGATTCCATTTGCCATCTTCTTTGAGGTAATGGTCATTAGTCCTTTCTCACTAATATGACCCAATCTTCGATATCATAGCATCGAAAGATCTTCTTCCACCTACTTTGAGATACAATTGTCTCCACCAATCACTATGCTTCTTAATAACTTCCATAATTTTCCACATTGTTCACCTTTGGCAATCACTATAGATCCATGGGTTAGCTTGCATGAATATTTATTGCTAGTGAAAGTAATGTTAGCATCTACCATGGTTTCCACAAAAATAAGATTCCTAGTGAGACCAGAATATGCATTATATTCGGAAAGATTCTTAATTGTCCTATCTTTCATATTCAACTCCACCTTCCTACAACCAACAATATCAAGCATCATGTCATCTCTCATTTGTATTGTGCCTCTTTGATGTAGCTCATAACAGCAAAGTGAGGCATCATGTAGAAAGATACTCTGGTATCAATTATCCCCACACTACAATCACCCTTCAATGAATTGCAAACGAGATATATGTCTCCTATTTTGTTGTCATCATCCTTCTTTGTACTAGAGCATGATGCCTTCTCTCACTTCTTTGGACTTACACTTTTGCTTCTGCAATCTTTCTTCAAGTGTCCAAGCTTTTTGCACCTCTAACATGTTATATTCGATCGATGTTGGCTTTTAAATCTTCCTCTAGGTTATTCCTACCATCAATTTTAGATTTGGATCGTTTACTATTCCTTCCTCTTATGAAAAGAGCCTCTTGCATTGCATTGTCAGAAGTTGCTCTCTTTATCTCCTCATATATTAGAACAGCTACAACACCCTCAAAAGATAACACATTAACGCTAGCATCAATCAAAACAATGATATGGTCCCATGAGTTTGACAATGAACATAGTGAAGTACATGTTTTATTTTCCTCATCTAAATTGACATCAATCGATGCAAGTTGCCCACAAATAATATTAAATTCATTTAAGTGTGTAGAAAAGGAATCACATTGCTTATCCGAAGGTTGTACAATCACTTCCACATAAACAACCTATTTCCAAGTGACTTGCTCTGGTAAATGTTTTCCAACTTCATCTAGAGATCCTCGCAGTCTTGAAGGAGTGGAACATCAACCATCGAAGATGTTATTAGCAAGACATAGCCAAATCAGCCAAATCAATGGATGTGGATTCCTTCGACTCATCCTCCATCGACTTCCCCTTGGTATTGTCCTTGGGCTTATCATCTTCGATCATGTGCCACATATCTCTATTTACAAGTAGAGCCTCCATCTTTAATTTCCATAACTCGAAATCATTTCTTATGGATTTCTCTACTTCAATCCATGATTGATCAGCTGATGATATCTTCCAAAGATTTGTTTTTTCTTTTTCTTTTTAATCTCTTTTCACCAAGAAACCTTAGCCTCTTTGCACCCTTCTGTGACATCTCTCATTTTCAAGAGAAAAAGAATATATATACATACACATATATCCAGTAGCTATTTATGAGTTCAAGCCTAAACTACCAATAAAATATGAACTCAAACTATAAAAACCCTCTAACATCACGAAAGTGCTAACCCCAAACGGTAGGGAGTATGAACCACACCGCACAAAGTACTTTTTCCAATTATTTATTTTTAAATTATCATTTCAATTTTTGGCTTTTTTTTTCTTAATGATATTTATTAATTTGATAAAATTTAGGACACAATGGCATTTGATAGAAAGCTTTTGATAGCAACTGAACTTTACCCCTTAAAAGTCATAGCCGTGCATGCTAATGGAAAAGAGGCTAGCAATTGCGACAAAAATGCAAGTTTGGGTTTATATTGGCATTTTTTGATTTTTCCATTTCACTTTTTACTTAATTTGGATCTTGCGATTTACGTGCTTTGACTTATTTTGAAACCCGAAACACTTTGAAACTTTCGCAAAATATGAATATCGATACGTAGTTTATTTTATTTCTTCATAAGTTTTTGAATTTTGTACAACACTTTAGACTTTTGGTGGGAAATTTTTTTCGTTTATTAAGAATGAACAAATAAGTTAGGTCCGTGATTGATGTGTACTTACATTAATATTCAAAGTTCTAAATGGAAGCCCACCCCCCTTCTTTTTCAGTAAAAGTTCCTTCCATTAGCATGTGCCAGAAAATTGTTAAGGTACAAGTGATTTGGAGCCCTTGATCACGTACTCAAATCCCCTAATTGAACACAATATCAGGAAATCTTGATTGGTTATGTAGGTTTGGCTTATGTAGTAGCCGTAGAAATCACTCCGGCCTTTTATTCAACTTGAATTCGATGCTGCGGCGGTCGCTCAAAATGAGCGCTAGTTACGCTCAAACTGAAAATTCGGATCAAATGCGTAAAATTCTATGGTAAAATGGAGTGGTGTTGCCAGTGCTGATCTACTCCACCCTTTCACACCAACAAGACGAGGAGTCATACTCCCAAAATGGATGACCTAGCCAGCCCGAAATCTTATATTTTAAACAGCAAGAGAACAAACAAACAAAAGAAAGGTAAAATTTCCCTAAAGGAAAAAGCAAATATTGTCATATAAAGTGCATGTTGCAATAGCAGCCAACGGCACCTTAACTGAGTAATCCTCCATACATCTCCTTTTCACCTTCACGGGAGCCCACCCTTCATCCTTGATCGTCAGCGACAGCACAAGCTCGGGACACCTATCGCGGTCCTGCATGTAGATCTTGAACCTCTCTAGCACAGTCGTCGCACAGGACCAGCGAGGAATACCTGGCCCAGCGAGGAATACCAGGTACTTCAACAGGCTCTCCACCAGGCATGACCCATTGTCACTGATCCACATCGTGGGCAAACACTCGCGGCAATCCTCGCGCCACGGGTTCTCTATCCTCTCCCGTCGCGTTCGTGTCCTACGAGACAAATTAGCCTTTCTTGACCGGTGTGCTATCGAGCATGTTAGGATATATGTATAAATTATGTTAGAAAAATCACATATCAAAGAGTTAATATGATATTAAGTTGTTAATATATCTTAATTAGCTTATAATTTATTGATTTAAGTTTTTAAATAAAGGTATCTCTAACTAGATATGTTAATTGGCTCGGACTTTGGCTCTCCTTTGCGATCTTCTTAAGTGAAGGTATTGAGCTTCTAGATAAAGACCATAGACATTTGTTTGAGGTGAAAATTGCTATCCCAAGTTAGCGATTGATGTAGTTGAGATATATCGTTACTATTGATACTTTGGGGGAGATTGGTAGGATTCGTATGGTGTTTAACAATTAATATATCATAATTGACTCATAATTTTTATCTCTCAAGTTTTGGGCTTTTGTTGATCTCCTGTGTAATATTGGGTGAAGTTATTGGGCTTTTGATTTTGCACAAATTAGAGGGACTTAACTTTCAACACAGCAGTATGTCATTAACCACAGTAGTATGTCATTAACCCGGCACACCTTCATGCCCGTATAAATAGGTGGGTAGAGGAGCATGGACTCCGAGATCACCGCTTGTAAATAGTAAATGTCCCTCATCTTGTCGATATGACATGTCGTAATTAGTAAATGTCCCTCAGCTCCTGAAGCTAATGTAAGTCTCCTTGATGTTCTTGTTGCGTTCCCGGATCCTTTCGAGCTCGGCCCAGATCTTCCCCTTTGCTTGTGGTTATGCGAAAGTACCCAGAAGAACAAGCTCAGGGCTAGCGATGTCTGGTGATGCCTCATGACGAAGAAGCCGATCACGATGTCTTAGAAGAAGAACTTCGTCAGAGCCATGCCATCTTCGTAGGCTTGTCTATTCGAATGTAAACTTTAAGGGGTGAGTACCGGTCTAGAGTCAACCTTGGACTAGCCCAACTTGGCCAGTCTTAGTCCGGCCCAACTCAGCTAGTCTTAGTCCAACTCCTAGAGAGGTTGAATCAATCCTTAGTCCTAAAACGTTTGGATCCCGCGTCACGTGAGTTGGTTATCGGTCCTGGGAGTTTAGGATTGATCTTGTATATAAAACATATTAGATATATTAATTATCTAATATATTATATATCATATGCTTTTATCTATTTTAAACCCTAGCATCTCCTAATATGTTCTCTTCTTTCTTATGCAATTCAATTTGCCATGTAAATTAGAAAGTAGAAAAAAAAACTGCTATAATTTGACCAAAAAAAAGTAGAAACCCTCTTCACTCGATTGCCTCTTGCCTTTATTCGCTCACTTCACTGCTCACCTCTCTTCACTCACCTTGCTGCTTGCTTTTGTTCACTCGCTTCGTTGCTTGCCTTTGGCCTCTCCTTGCTTGCCTCATGTGTTCTTTTTATTGTTTATTGCTTTTAGCAACTATGGAATTCCTATTGTTTTCTTATCTTATATTTATGTTTGATTTGTATTGGTGTTGATAGTTTGGTTGTCTAATATCGAGTTGTTGATTGATATGTAATTTGAAATAGTATGTTTGTCTTTTCAATGAATACACAAAATGAAATAAAAAATAATCAGTTGGTCCTGACTTTGGCCTTGGAACTAGACTGACTTGATCCAATCCTCGGTCTCAAGCTTAATAGAGTCAGTCCTCATTCCCAAAAATTGGGGACCAACATTGTGCAATTTTTTTCTAAAATTCAACTAATTTTTCAACAAACTATTGACGTGAGTAGCACGTGGCCGAACTTTTTGTGATCCACTTTGTTGATAATGAAAAAATTTTCATTAATTAATTATGAATTGCAATTAGCAAGTACTATAAGAAAAATGTTTTTGGAATCACTCACTTTTAACGAAACAAGCAGAGTGTTTTTTGACTTGAGCTGTAATCACTTAGTTAATCTGTGAGAGAACATGAGCCTAGCCGCAATGAAAATGGATGCAAAACCAATGCAAGGCACATTCACAATTCTCAAATCAACCATTCAATAAAATTAGGGAGCGCCTCAGTCCATTACACTGAAAAACTCGGCCAGAGGCCCCACCGTAGCAAATCCCCTCTTTCAAGAAGAGCAAGGGCCAGCTCGCATTCGTGCCATCCCCACAGCCCACGGGCCAACCTCACTAGCGTCTCGTGCTTCACTTCTCGAACCCACGCCGGTGAGAAGCTCACGACGAGACCCACCAAGCAAGAGATATAAGCCTTCCAGCTGACCGGGTCGCACCCGAGGGTCACGTTCCCGACCAACACCCGTGCCATAAAGTCCATGTGCACCCCAAAGATGCGAGATCTCCGGGCATGCGCGCATGGGGCTGCTTTCACCCTACTACCGAATAAGAATGTGCCCATCAGGTACGCGAAATATGCCATTGCATATCCCTCAAACATGCGGGATGCAAAAGTTTCCTCACCATGTTTCTCTTCCCGAATCGTGAGGAGCCAGGTCGGAATGATCCCCCGGAACAGGTCTTGGGCAAGATGCAACCCGCCCGCCGAGGCCAAGAGGCTGGCACCTAACAAACCCACTTCCTTTATCCGAGCAGCCGCAATGGACAAGGATGCCTGACCAGATTTCAAATGGGAAGAACTTGTCTCGGCCCATCGGGTGGCTAATTTGGAACCATATTCAACCACTAGCCTCAAGATGGTTTCACTTAGGTGTTGCTTGTCTTGGACGAACCTACAAGAGCGTAGATAAAGAAATCCCGGAGCCATGAGGGGAGGAACACCATGGGCTGAAATCTTGCTGCCCAGCAGCCTATTTATGCAAGGTTGATTAGTCAATGGACTGCTTAAATCATCGAGTGGTCCAAGAAAAGATGTGAAGCAACTCCTAACGAGCTGGGCAAGGGCTTCTTTGTTTTGTCGGAAAACAGACTGAGAACACATCACAACAATGAAGTTATGCCACCGTCGAACCTTTTGCGCCCACAGGGAACCAAATATGGGGATGCTAGGCCAAGGGCAATATGATGCGCAGTTCTCCATAGACGGTCCAGCAACAGCAAGGAGGTACTCGAGGCTCTTGTCAAGTTTGAAAGTGATGGTCAAACTAACCAGAGCTGCCATCGGAAGTGGAAGCGTTGTCGCGACACCTACAAAAGCAAGCAGTCAAAGAGTTATAAAAGGCGTGTACCAAGCAACCACAAGATGCAAAATACTCTCTTAAGAGATAGTTGGAGGTTTGAGTACACTCGCATAACATGCATTCATACTTGTTTTCATGTGAATTAATGAGGACCGCCAAAACCACCGAAAGAACCCCCAAAAAACAAGAGAAAAGTTTGAAATAAAAAGGATGTTGAGGAGTAGTGTATCCACAAATCACAAACATGGATTGCTATTTACCTGAGAACTCCATGGGGAGCACATAGCTGCCAACACGAAGTCGAAACACCCCTCTCAAGTCGCAATAATCAGCGAGTAAAAATATAATTTTATCTAACTAATTAATGGTGTAATCAAGTATGTAACTATTAATCATGAACAAAAAAGTTTCCAGAACCAAAGTAGTCCCTCCTCTCCACTTAATAACTGGATGAATGCATATGACAAGCATGAACATCAAAGCATCTTGTACGATGTTGACAAATGGTAAAACACGGTTTTCTACCGGGGTAATAGCTTGGTGTTTGGACGCCTGCAGCTGCAAGGATTTCCTTTATCTCGGATTCAACTGATCGAATAGTCTGTGTTGGACTAGGCCAGTCGATACCATTCATTGGAACTGGCCCCCAAATACCACGGGTGACTTCTGCAGAGAAATAGCTAATAATAATGGCTAGTGATGCAGGTAGAAAGTCAATAAGGTCCCTGAGACCTGCAAGCAAGCAATCATTCCTTCAGAACTGATTTATTCTATTCCCGTATTTTCTACGCAAAGTTCACGACTTTAAAGCTAACCTGTGGTCAGGTCCCGGGAAGAAAGCTTCCCATGGGCACAGGCAGTTAAAATTGCTTCCAGGACAAAAGGTATTGCTTCCAACACTTCCCATGCACAAAGCACAGGTCTCTGATAAGGTTCCTCTCCAGCAGATGTTGGGGACCCACCCAAGCTGCTGCTTGTCAGTGTCATTGAAGAATTACCAGATGAGGAGGTACTTCCAGTCATTTTCCAGTAAATCATACTAAGAATTTTGTTCGCAACCTGATGGACAGGACTACCACTACAGAGATTGGAAAGTGGTGAAGCTACACAACTTCTGTTTTGATTATACCAAGCTCGTAATCTCGGGTAGTTATCAATATATACGGGTTCATCTGATGCATAAAAAGTCTGATTCATACTGGAGTTCACTTCATTCTGAGGAGCAAAATCTTGTGATGCTAACGATATGTGACTGTTGTGTAAAAGCATAAGATGCTCCAAAGTTAGTGCAGCTTCAATAGTTCCTCCTCCTTCAAGCGGTGGCTTATAGAATTTCCATAGACGGAGAAGGAGGAGAAAGGCGGCAGAGAAAACCATGTAGACTGAGGGCTCCTCGCTGGTTCGAGATTCACTGCTTGACAAGGGATTTAGTGAACCATATACCTCACAAAAAGGCATCAAAGCCGCAGCAACTTCAGGAACCTGAATTAATGCAATCAACTAAAGCATCTAGATTTCAAGTCGCAACAGGTGGCTTTGATAAGTCAAAAAAATCCAGTGTACGGGCGAATGGATAATTAGCAGCGATGGCAACAGATTAATGGACGACTGATCATGGAACAAATGCAAACCTGTTACTACCACCCAAAATATCCAGAAACTGGACCCACACAATATACATAAACCAATGACTCTAATTCTTCAAAAACCCGAAACACAGGCATAACCTTAGTGAAAAAGAAAAGTAATAATGAACTCTAGGATCAGAATTCAATCTTGAAAAAAAAAAATGATTGCTGAGTAAAGGGTTATTTACAACGGGAAAGTTTAGAGCTGTTTGAATCTAGGTCAAATATTATCTTTGACTGAATATGTTTCTTTTTTTCTTTTTCTTTTTTTTTTTTGGGGGGGGGTCTTGATTTGACTGAATATGGGAAAACTAGTAAATATAGTAAAAATGAACTTACTTGACCGGATATTCAACATCGATGATGAAATAAACAAGATGAAGATTTTCTTCGGTATAGAAGATGCCATTCAAAATCAAAAACAGAAACTATACATTGTCTGACATTCATTCCGATGTAGATGGCATCAACGTTGCAAAATATTGACAAATCACAACCTAGAGAATTGTTTGAATTACGGTGCCAATTGCTCTGTCATTCATAATATGCACATAGGACTATTATAATTAATATATATATCACAGTACGATGCAAAAATAACACATGAATCAGAGAATCAGAACTATAACTTACCGCCCCATGCAAAGAAAGTATATGAACAGTATCAATTGAGGAAACTCCAAATAGAATAGCACTTAGCATGGGCATAGAATCCATGAAATAAGACTGCGGTCCATTATGACGCACAAGATGAGAAAGAAGCTTGACCACAAATTTCACCACGTGTTCCTGCCAAATAGAATAAGAAACTTTCATATGCTGAGAAATCAGCTTTTCATGGAGAGTTGCGTCCAGTACAATCAACTGGATTTCTTCCTAGGTTCATAAAATAGTACACTGATAAGGTTCCAACTGCAGAATCTGTAACTTAAAAAATACACAGAATGAGGTTCAAAATGGAGCTAAATTTCTTCTATCGCTTTTACTGACAGCAGATGTTCGCACTCCATAAAGCTCAGGGGAAATGATTAAAGGACGGAATAAAAAAAGGAAAAATGAAAAAAATATATATTGTCAGGGTTGGCAATTCCACAAACTTCTCCTTGCTTCAAAGCAGATGCTTAGTTCGGTCAGAAGGATATAAGCCAAACAAGTAAAACAACAATTTATGGAAGCCACCACTGAAGAAAAACAGAAATCTCGACATAATTTGGTGAGGAGAGACCTGAATGTTCCATCCACGACTGAGAGATGCACCACATATAATCCTTGCAGCTGCTGATTTCTCCTCATTTGACCCGTTCAACGCAACATAATATAATTTCTCTATCTCTGAAAAACTTGAACAAACAAAGCAAAAGAGAATTAACCATAGTACCTGACATGATCTCCTTTTTTATTTTGTTTCACATGACATCAGTTCCTCTATTTATTTTCTTCCTTATATGAAGTAAATTGCAACATGTTTTCTTATACCTGGTAGCTGGAGTTGCAACTAGTGAACTTATTAGAGAAGCAGTTAGTACACCACCTTCCATAAAAGCTGACCAAGGAGACATTTCTTTCATTGATGAATCAGGGATTGACAATACAGAAGTGTGCACATAACCCGGCCAGAAATATGCAGATGTGTCTATTAGTCTTCTTGCAATGCAAGCTTCCACTATTAAGTGCCACATATTACCACCTGAAAAGAACCAGAAGTGAGCACCAAAATCACTGGTTGATATTCTCAAAATAGCTATTAGACCATGAATGTGCAGCATTACCACATTTCACCAAAACATCATGATCCCCTACACTTATGCTGTCACTCCCATTCATTTGTTTGGAAGTAAAAACTGCTGCTTTTGCAGCTGCACTATTGGCTGAATCTTGGACAAGTTCTGGCGGGTACAAGAGACCAGAAAATTGTCCCAGCAACTGAAGGGAAGATATAAACCCATTTCTCCTTAGTTCATGGACTTTCTCATCTATCATGTGTCCATGCCCTGGATCCGAAAGAATAGAAGCAGACAGATCACAAGAGGAGGTGTAACTCAAATCGATATCATCCATCAGAACACCAGGGATTGCCAAGGGGACAATACACAAAAGGATGCAAAGACGGGTCTCCAGATGCGGAATAGGACCTTCAGGAGGATCACGCTCCTATAATTATGAATGAAATTTTGAACTATCAGCTGTACTGCACGTTAGAAGGGACAGAATTAATGAGATCAACTTAACTCTTTGCACAAGCCGGAGGGCAGAAAGCCAGAGCGCTAAGAATGTTTCCTGCCAACTTGCCCGATTTAAGGCTTGGAGAGTAACTGTTAATTCTGCAATTTGATATAAAGAGTTGAATCCATGAAAATCCTTCCAGTTTTAAAGGATGCTTCTTGTCCCTTTAGTTGAAGAAAAAAAATAATGAACCACTAAAAGTACAAGTTTAAGAAAGAGTCTTTAAGGGTCACCTGTAAGTATAGCAGTCGCTGAGGTTTCAGGAAGTAGTCTTGCATCCATTGCAGTCTCCATGTAAAGATCAAAAGGCACCCAACATGCAGACAGCGCAGATGGAGAGTCAGAGCAGGGTACACTCTTGTTCGATTTCATGTCAAGAAACATCCCAATGAAACTCCTCTTCAAATCAGATTCAAAAGCCAAAACTTTGTGGATATTGGAAGACAATCTTGCCAGAACCTCCTTCACAGATATTAAATTTGGTGATGGTAACTTGCAGGTTTCAAGAAACTGCAGCCTCTGAAGGAGCCCATTGAATTTATCAGGCCTATCAGAGAAGGGGGGGGAAAAAAAATTGTCAACCAGACAGACAACCAAATCCCACGGAATAATAAGATTAGTAGCTTATGTTTATAACAGGTGTAAGATCATATGAGATCATTAAGCACAGCCACATCTACAACACCACCAGGATACTCACTTGGTCATCCATAACCATCACAAATCAATGACCCATGGACATTATATAGTAAAAAATAAGGTGTCCTCATCCGATGCATCAAAGAGTAGAGAAACCAATGTGCCATCCATAAAATGGAAGTAGATACGCACTATGTGGCTATGCGATTAGACGAGAACAATGGAACTAAGCACATCGTCATTAATCCAGTATTCCATCAGAAACATTGTCTTAAACCACATTCCCGCAAAAAGCCTTCTGTGTTCCACTTTGGTTATCTAAAATTTAGGAAAAATCTAGAAAAATAGGACCTGTTCATAGTAGTAAATTTATCAACATAAATATACTATGTTCTACTAGTCATTGTGGAGAACATATACACAGAAATAGCAGCTACTAGAAGACACCATCACCAGTCACAGATTAACAGTTATGTCTCATGAAACAGGCTGAAAAGTGGTATGGACTAAAAGGCACACATTGTGAATAATGCGCATACTGAGAATTAAAGTGTACACTAAAAAGTCTAAAGACACCAACAAATTTTAAAGGGTATGAAGCTGTTACAGAAAATAAAAGACATAGATCTCCCTAAAATTGTTTAGAGAACATGAATGGAGGAAAAGTTAGAGACAGATTACGAAAAGAATGCCAGAGCTTACATATCCTTGTGAACAAGGCGAAGTAAAGCTAAAGCCTTCCTGCTTCGTGTTAGGTTCTCTAACACCTCCATTGCAATAAGTGAATTCGTGTTCCTTATGTATTCACGGTGTCCACTTCTCCTGTAATCTCTGCTGCCTCTTATATCTACATTCCTTTGGTGGTGTTCCATGCTTCCAAATGAGCCACTCAGTCCGCCCACAGATGCAATTTGTAATCCCCAATCGTCCATAGTGCTATCTATCAAACTAACTATAGTGCTGAAGAAGAAAATCACTAATGTCTGTCCAAGCTCCCCAACATTGATCCCATAAATTCGGGAGAGCTGAAGATTGGCATCAATAGCTCTTACAATCCTGCACACTTTTATAGGTATTCTGTTAGCATTTCCCATGCAACAAAAACCACTATTATTGGCACTACTTTAACAAGTCAAAAACAAGTGAGCTGATGACAAGCGGCAAAACAAGCTGGAAGACAATGATTTTGATTTTCGTGGAACCCTCCCAATTAATGTATTCAGCAATGGCTGGAAAGCAATATGGTTATATAAAACAACTCGTACTCCAAGGTTGAGGAAAATGAATGGAACCAATCCAGGTCAACCTTTGCTTCAATGTAGAAAGCTATGTCTTTTCTTATGCATCCAATCATTATCTAGTTCCACATTCTCCTTCCAGTCTTTAATAGTAGAAGCAGAAAAACTAGGGAGACTATGCTGAGGAAAAGAATCGGCTGTTCTGTGAAGGAAACTTGCATAACGCTCCTAGGAAATCTAGATATTGAACAAAAGGCCTACATGTGAAGCTATACATAAATACTGAGAGTACTGCTTGAAGTAATGTCTTCAAGCATCTCATGAACATTGAATCATTATCATGTACAATCCAAAAAGTCCCCTCAGTTACATATCCATGCAATGAAGAAACTCAAAGCATGTTTAGGGTGCATTTGGTTGGACATTTGGGAAAGCTTTGGGAAAATGTAAAGGATTTTAAGTTAAAAGGAGTTTTTTAGAATGCAAATTGTGTTTGGTAAATTGTAATGTAAAAGTCCATTGTGAAGTATCTTTAGGCAAAATAGTGTTGGGAAAAATTTACATTTACAAATAACTTTTGTAATAAAAAAATAATAATTGGCCATCGAAGGGTAGGCGGCGACCACAAGTCCTTCTCCCTCATCTGATGTTCCTTCTAGGCTGTTGACCTGCCACCGCAAATCCCTTGGCCTCCTCCATGCCGAGCACCTCCCCACCACCCTTGCCCACTACCCCAACGCCACCACCCTCGACCTCTCCCTCTGCCTCTGCGTCACCGATGCCTCTCTTGCCGTTGTTGCCGTCACTCACAGGAACGTCCTCCATTCCCTCGACCTCTCCAAGTCTCAATTCTTCACCGCCGCCGAGCTGCAAGCAACCCAAATGAGGTCGCGCGACCTCGCTACGACCCATATTTGGGTCGCCGGAGGTTGCACGGCCTCGCTGCAACCCAAATCTAAGTCCACTGAGGACACATGACTGGCCGTCGACAATCGCTATGACAACACCGGCCTCATGCAAACCTTTGTCCAGCTCGTTGCCAGCCCCTTGCAACTCCACACAACTTCGCCGGCCAACCTCAACGAAGAAGAAGGTGAATAGTCATGAGGACAAAACCGGAAAAACGAAATGTTAGTGAGGATATTTGTGGAAGAAATTTTTTTGACTTATTCTCCCCGCAGCATTCCGAGAAGGCTAAATGCCCAAGGCAACCCCATGGCAGCCTTGGGCTTTCAGCCTTCCAAAGGCTCACTTTTCCCCAAATTTTTTTACAAAAGAAATTTCCGGACACCATTTTTTAGCCCAAAGGGCTTGGCAAAGCCACTCCCAAACGCACCATAGGGTGCGTATATTCAGCATGACAAAGTAAACACTTCAAGGGCATGCTTCCATCTTAATCATCAACAAAGTGTGCCAAAGCCATTTCGATGTCTCCAACTTGGAGTGCTGCAAAGAGAACATTGAGAAACCCTACCACCCTTCATCTAAACACAAGTGAACACTTCAAAAAAGGGACAAGTATACCAAAAGCTCTAAATCTTATAAAAGTGCATAACCGAGTGCTAAAACTTTCAATTGCTGCAATCAAGACATAAACATTTTTTGACAAAAAGGCCATCAAATTTTCTGATATATTCAGCGTAAAGATCTTGAAATTGCCATATAAACAGTTTTTTTCCACCAATAGAGACATTTTCCAGCATGACAACAACGCACTTTTTCAATTTCATGAAGTAGTTGCGTAAACTAAACAACTTAGAACTCGATCACATTGAGCATGTGAGACGAGGACTTCCCATGAACTTTTTGCCTAATAATAATAACAGTTAGAACTACTTCTGTCACGGATTCAGCAAGTGCCACATCATGAATGAAGGTAATAAATCTAGTATTCCACTAAGTAAAATTGAAATCAAGAAACTAAAACTTACTTGTCCCTAGAAGCCTTTGAGGGAAAATCTTCAGGGCAAAATGTATATCTAGCTAAGAGATCGAGATAGAGTCTGTATGCTTCTGGTTGACCCTGCCGACACGAGAGGACCCTGTTGCAAAATGTGAGGTTGGGGACAAGAAACTTTTGTGGAAAATGCAAGATGGAGCAACTCTCTCATACATAGGTCACAAATCCAACTTAACAATCCATCGAATTAGTGTCTGAGCAAAGCCATAGAGCAAAAGGCCTAAAAGCCGAGATAATCAGACAACTGCACTTACTTCTTAAACCTCCCCTGAACTAGCCATCAAACCTGTCGAAAAAATTAAATCGCAAAGCCGGAGCCGAAATTTGGGAATCAGTCATTTACAAGTACACGCAAAAAAGAAGTCTCGGCATTCATTCTTTCCAATCTTCATTGAACTGTATTAACATGACATCTTCCTAGAAATCACCAAATCTATTGCCGATTCATTTGTCATGACATTGATCCATCACAAACAGAGTATTGCTTCCCCTTGCATGCGTCATTTCTTCATTCACCGTGTCAGATTCTTAGTTCCACGCCATTATAATTCAAAAGAAAAGCACCACAACGTTCACCATTTTCCACTCCTGATCTCAGGCATTGGAACAAATTCTCCTGCACTCCTGGATCGCCATTCTCGCAGTTTGTTCCAACTCAGCGCTCAGCGTCACGAAACCAGAAAAACCGATCGCAGGCACATAGAAAACACCGCCTCAGCGAGAGAGAGAGAGAGAGAGCAGGCGTACCTGGGAGTGAGAAGACAGAGGACGTGGAGGGAGGAGATGAGGCGGGAGGCCATGGCGTAGTCCAGGAACTTCCAGAGGGACGGTTCGCCAAAGTTGGAGGAGAGGTGAGAGACGAGGACTTGCCCCAGCTCGGCGCTCGGCAGCTCCAGCCCCCGCGAGACGACGCATTTGGCGACCTCCGCCGACCACACGGCCGGAGCCTCCCCCCTCGCTCGGCACTGCTCCATCGCCTCCAACACTAGCCTCTCGAACTCCGCCGCCTCCGCGCCGCCACGACCATCGCCGCCGCCCTCGCTTCCCATCGCTCCGTCGCTCTCACTTTTCGGAGAATGAAGCGTCGGAAGAGAGCCAACGGAGAAGAGGTTGGTGAGTCGGTGCATGGGCAAGAGTGATGCTATTCTGGAGGTCGTTTTGTACCGTATCCGACAGTTGCGGGAAAACAGAGTAATATTGTAGAAAATCTGTTGCATGTCGATTTCACGGTCACAAATTATAATCTCTTGCTGTATCACTACTAATAAAAGACAGACACAAACATTAAACATATGTATAAAATTTAAAAAAAAAAAAACGGTTGAAATTGTTGTGAGATGAACATAATTCGATTTAGATTTTAAAACTTGCTAAAGTCTTATGAGATAATAAAATTATTATGTTTGACCAATCATTCTATTGATCGATTAAAGTTATAATGTTTATCATTTACAGCAACTAAGGATATATTAGAGAATTCTTTTGGCCAATTTTTAAGGTCGAAAGTTGTTTCGGATTTTCTTCAACATATAACTTGAGGTGATTAATGAATTAAAACTATCAAATCTATTTGGTTAATGAACTTATCCAATACAAATTATGTTCATTTTGGCTTAAAAATTCTAAAAGGAGCTTCTTCTTCTTTTTTTTCTTAACTTTTCTATCGAAATAAGAATATTAGCGAAATATAATGGGAAAATTCCAAATAAAGACCTAAAGTGAATCTATTTTCTCAAATAATGACCCAAAGTGAACTTTGTGCCAAATAAAGATCTGAAGTAGACCCATTGTTTCAAATAAGGACCCGAAGTAAATTTTGTGTTAAATAAGGATCTAAAGTGATCAAGTTAATCTCTATTGAAGACCTTAGCTCGCAGGCATTTTCCGGTGATTAAAATAGGGGCAATTTTGTCATAAATTTGTTATTGGAAAAAAAAAGGAAAATTCTATATTAATTAAGTTTAGATTATTCATTTAGATGTTTACGTTTTCTTCTTTCTTCTCCTCCGCTGCTCCTCAACCAAATCGCTACCCAGTCATCGTCGTGACTCGATTCTCATCGCTCCTCGCCTTGCTCAAGGCGGGCGGAGAATTTGGGTCTCCACAAACAAAGAAATAAGCATCTGGTTTTCTTCTTGTTTTTGAATTCATGCCTCAACCAGCAGAGAATTTCGACTTTGCGAAGGATGGGTACAAGGAATGGGGAGACTGTATAAAACCTAGGGTTTTTTTTGTTTCTATTTTAAGATTTGTTAATTTTCCCTAGATTTTTTTTTTGACAAAATTGCCCAAACTCTAGTCATTGGAAATGTTGCATGCTTGATAACTGGCGAATATTTGGCTGACTAACAAGCTCAAGTCTTTATTTGGAATTGATTTAACCACTTCGGGTCCTTATTTGAGACAATAGATCCATTTTAGATTTTTATCTTATACAAAGTTCATTTCGGATCCTTATTTGAGAAAGTTGATCCACTTCAAGTCCTTATTTGAATTTTCCCAAATATAATTGAAGACTAAACAATTTATGAATCTATATATTTCATATAAATACATTTTAGAAAATTTCAAGCCTTTTTATAATAAAATATAAAGTATGTGCACTGTAAAATTATGAAAAAGAAAAAATTAAAAATCATAAGAAACGCTCCACACTTTTTAATTGATGGACTCCAATGGAGGTTCTACCTACTGTTCTATAAAAATAGAAATGGTAGGGCATGTGGCAACGATGTGGTGTTGAGAAGGCTGTTTCGAGGGCGCTACATTAGTTTCGTTAAAGAATTAAGTCTCTTTTTTTTTATGACCGAGGAACCGCCGGAGATCACTCTATCAGTTAATAACTTGTAAAATGTATCAAAATTTGTTGACATAAACGGAAAATCAATGGTAGGGCTATTTACACCCCTATTTTTAGCTAAAGCACTCCTTTTATCAAGTTAACTAACCAAAATACCCTCCTCTCTATCTATTCAATTTTTTTTTTTTTTTAATCAGGCTAGTCCACAAATCATATTTATTTCTATTGTCTATCCCATCAGTTTGATAATATAAATGCTCCCTTACACCTTATGCATCTTTTTATCACTTTGCCTAGGGAACATTGTCAATTTTAATTTAGGAAAAAAAGCCACGAAAAACCCTGAAGTTTACCCAAAGTGACACATTTACCCCAAACTTTTTTTGTGACGTGAAAAATCCCAAACTTTTCAAACCGTGACACATTTACCCCATCAAGGGCATTTTTATCTTTTTATTCTATTTTTTCCTTTTTCTTTTTTTTCTTCTTCTTCCCTTCGCCGGCCATGGCGGAGCCGGCGGAGAGAAGTCAGCGTCGGGCGAGGGCCTCCCTCGCCGGATCTGGCGAGGGCGGCCCTCACCGGCGTCGGGCGAGGACGGCCCTCGCTAGATCCGGCGAGGTAGGGACATCCTCACCCGCAGCGAGGGCGGCCCTCGCCGGCGACAAGCGAGGACGACAGGGACACCCTCGCCCACATCGGGCGAGGGCGGCCCTCACCCGACACGGCTTCCCTCCGCTGACCAGCCCAGCGAAGGGAAGAGAGAAGAAAAAAAAATTAAAAATGAAAAGACCAAAATGCCCTATAATTTTGGGGTAAATGTGTCACATAACAAAAGTTCAGGGTTTTTTGTACAAAAAAAATTTTGGGGTAAATGTGTCACGGTTGGCAAAGTTCAAGGTTTTTCACGTCAAAAAAAAAAAGTTTGGGGTAAATGTGTCACTTTGGGCAAAGCTCGGGGTTTTCGTGGCTTTTTTCCTTTAATTTATGGTCTTATTTTTTCAATTATAAGATATTTATATTTATGACAGCGTATGAACACATAATTAGTATCTTTTTTTTTCAAATAGTATGAGCAGAACTATGTTTCAAAGTCAAAAATTAAAAATTTAATTAAACTATCTAGCCAATCTCGATAAAAAAAAATGGAGAAAAATTTACCAAACTATAAAAAAAAAAAGGTTAAATTGTCAATAGCATGATCAAATGTTAAACATATTTATATTTAGATCAAGTCTAAATATTAGCAAAAGATAAGCACATAAAGGAAGGAAAAAAAAAAACTTCTTGCTTTTCTACTTCCACTATAAAGAAAGTAACTAATATCAATTGTAAATTCAATCTCATATTGAGTAGATCAAAACTTTAAAATATGTTTAAAACTTTCGTCCAAAAAAATCAAATATGAGTTTGAAGGTGTAAATGAATTTTCTACCCCATATTTAAAATATTCACAAAACAATGATGTTTATATTTAAAAACCTACAAACTTATTCCGGAAAAACACCCACAATGTCTAGATCCATTAGATAATTAGATTGAATTTTAGTTCTCAATTTTTAAAATAAAGTTCCCCTTATACTATTTGATCAAAAAAGGCAATAAATTATATCTTCGTAAGCCGTTATACCCAGAAATTGCTAACCTTCTATATAACTTTTGTGATTAAAAATATGAGATCATAAATTAAATTTAAGAACCATCTCTAGGCAAAGTGATAATAGGATGCATCTGACATTTCTATTGTGAAACTAATAATATAAATGATAGAAATAAAGGCAATTTTGTGGGTTAACTTGATAGAAAAAATAAAGGAACAATAAATTAAGAGAGAGAGGAGGGTTTTGTGGTAAGTTAACTAGAAAAAGGGGGGAGAAATACATAGAAGTGTCCTAACTTGTGTGCCACGCTCAATTTAGTGCTATAACTTTTCGCTGACTTACATAAGTGCCAAAATCAGGGAAAAAAATTATCACTTAAGTGCCTCCGGCAAAAAATTTCGGTTAAAGAAATTACATGACTTTTGTAATTAAAAATTTTATCTAAGATAGCATTTTTTTTTTTTTTGGCATTGAAGTAATCACTTTTTCATTAAAATTGACATTGAAATGATCATTTAAAAAAAAAGAAAAAAAAATTTGCACTAAAGTGATCTTTTTTTACAATGACTAGCACTAAAGTGATCACTTATTAACTTGTTACACGACATTGTTGAAGGGGTTTTTTTACACTGAAGTGATCATTTTTCATTTAGATGGACACTATAGTGATCATTTTTTATAATGACTGACACTAAAATGCACTTTTTAACTTGCTCCATGACATCATTTGGAGATTATATGCTGACTAGACACACCGGCAAGTCAAATAGATTAAGAAATTAATAAAATATTGTTATGTCAGATTTTCGGTGATTCATATTAGAATTGGCACTTAAGTGATCATTTTTTTTTAAAGTGGCACTTAAATGAGCCGGCAAAAAGTTGTGGCACTAAAGTGAACGTCGTACACAAATTAAGGCACTTCTAATGTACTTCTCCTAGAAAAAGGGAGTGTCTTGCCCAAATTTAGTCCTAACATTTTGTACAAAATTTCAATATAATCATTCTAACTAATTTTTGCCTGGAATCGCCATTGTTGCATTGTGCAATGTAAAACGGTCTATGATAACTAAGCTGCCATATCGGCAATCTTACAAAAATTGACTGAAAAGACTACATTAAATTTTTAGTCAAAGATTTAGAATTAAATTGAAAAAAAAATTGAAAAGTTTAGGATTAATTAGGTAATCCAATAAATAAATTTAGATTTGGGTTGACGAAATAAAAAACCCCAAACCGGTATATTCATGACATATTTACTCTACATTAGCTTCTTTCTAATTTACTATTAAATTATTGAATTTAATGACACATGACTATTACTCAACTATCATGATCGGTCCACATGGAAATCTATATTAATTTAGGGTATATTTGTTACAAGTATACCTATTTAGGATTTTTTATCCCAAAAATTAATTTTGAATAATTTATCATAGATATACCGGTTTAAGGTTTTTTGCAATAAAAAAATTAATTGAGGGTAAATTTATCATTTAGTTTGGATTTTGTGATATTTATATTTTGATTTTCACAAATGGTGCAATAAATGTGCATTTCTTGGCTAGTGATACATTTTTCCCCACAACTCGACTAGTTCTTCGATGAGTGACTAACACATGGCCAGATTTTTGTACTCCACTTTGTTTTTTTTTTTTTTTTTATGATCAAGGGACCGCCGAAGATCATCCTTCGGGAATCACACGACCCTCCAGTGCTCGATAGCACCGGTGGGGCCTCACCACAAGCCGCTATTTAGACGTAAACCCTCGGGGGCTGGCCTAGTAAACTACCTCTGGGACCCCCACTTAAGTCGCGAGCATCCGGAGATTCAAACTCGTTCTCGGCAATGAGATAGTGAAGCCCAACCATCACGGCTACCTACGGGTGGATTTGTACTCCACTCTATTGTTATGCCGGAATGCCGCTACTACATCATCACTTTGCTATAAAGTTATGGCGGGATTCTATCAAGCCATCTCGATTACAAGACACTCAGTATATTTTACTAGGGTGATAACATCTAATTCAATGATTTAATTGTAAATTTTGCTTAAATTAAATGTCAATATGTGGAAATTACCGATTATATGAGATTTATTCCACCATGGACAAAATTGGTGCATTTTCATTGAATAACACGCATTCAGAAAACTGACCCAGTAATTTCTTAATCATGTCGAGTGTGGGTGACAAAAAATAGTCTTTACATTTTGGTGGCGGATGAACCGGGAGAGCAGATTCTCGCCGCGGTTCCCTCCTATTTGCTTCCGTAAGATATGATCTGCGAATTCTTGGACGGTGGCGATCAAATCCTTCATGTTTACCGCGAAGGCATACATGAAGCTTTCGGAGATTAGCATCGCCGCGTCCCTCAAAGGTGCGCATGAACTCATTGTCAACCTTCCAACATGGAAGGGGGAGGTGGGGGTTTGAATCCCCACATTCTCAGGAGGTTAGGGTGGGAACGAATTAGTTTGAAGTATGGGTTTCGACTCCCACGTCCTGCAATGAGGTAGGACAAAAGTCTGAATGAGAGTTAGAATAGGAATACAGTAAAGTAGAACCGCCCAAAAAAAAAAAAAACTTCTATAACATCTTCCAGATCTGCGACCTAACCCAACTTGTCAGCGGCTGCAGCCAAAGCCAGGATGAGCCGGGTTTCGATCTCCATGGTCACATTCCACATGACAAACTACCGCAGTGACCTCGTGTTGAACTCATAGCTCGCCATCTTTCGCTAGAGGCCTCCAAGGCTTGCCGTCGGAGTTGAGGATGTCACGGCCAAGAAAGTCACGGGGGAGAGTGGTGAATTGGTCGCCCTTTCAGAAGTTGTCAAAGTTGGCACGGAGTACGTGTCAATGGTGGCGGGTTCACGGTGAGGAAGCCGCAAGCGACACCCGGGAGGCAGAGGATGGCGGTGTTGGCGGGGGCAAGCGAGGGCACTTAAGGCTGCGTTTGGGAACTACTTTCCCAAGGACCTTTGGAGGGCTAAAGGCCTTTGGGCCAAGGAAAGAGTGTTTGGGAAGATTTTTTTTACTTGCCTTTGGGAAAGGCAAGCCTTCCCAAGGCTAAAAGCCCAAGGCACCCCAGGGGCTGCCTTGGGCATTCAGCCTTCTCGGAAGGCTGATGGTGAGTAAGATAATTTTTTTCCATAAATGTCCTCGCTAACATTTCGTTTTTCCGGTTTTGTCCTCGTAACTATTCACCTTCTTCTTCGTTGAGGTTGGCCGGGGAAGTTGCGCCGAGCTGTGAGGGGCCGACGACGAGCTGGACAGAGGCGGCAAGAGGCCGGTGTGTCACGGCGATCGTTGGCGGCCAGTCGCATGACCTCGGTGACTCCCTGCGAGTCGCGTCGCGCGACCGCCGCAACCTCGGCAACCACCCGGATCTGGGTCGCGGCGGACAGCGCAACCCCGGCGACGTTGCGGACGCCGGCAGATCCGGGTCACCGCAGGTCTCCGCGACCCAAATCGTGTGCAAATCTGGGTCCCCGGAGGTCGCCGCGACCCAGATCTGGGCCGCGCAACCTCCGGCGACCCAAATCGAGCGATCGGGATCGCGCGATCTGGTCGCATCGGGGTCGCCGCAACCAGATGGAGCGGCCCCGGCGACCTCCGCACCGAGGTCGATCCGGGTCGCGGCGACCCTCGCCGGAAGGTCGCGCGACCCGCCGCGCCGCGACCTCGGTGCGGAGGTCGCCGGGGCCGTTCGATCCGGGTTGCGGCGACCCTCGCCGGCCGGCCGCCTCTCGCCGGACCGTCTGCTCCTTGCCAGACCCTCGCCGGACCGCCTGCCCCTTGCCAAACCCTTGCCAGACCACCTGCCCCCACCTGGCAAAGAACCAGCCAATTCTCTTTTTTTTTTTTCTTTTTTTTTTTAATAACACAAGTCCTTTACACAATTAATATTTCCAAACACTATTTTGCTCAAACATACTTTACAATGGACTTTTACAAATACAATTTACCAAACACAATTTGCATTTCCAAAAACCCTTTTAGCTTAAAGGCCTTTACATTTTCTCAAGGACTTTCCCCAAAAGTCTTTCCAAACGCACCCTTAACTGTCCAATCGAGGAAGCAGTGGCGGTTCTTGAGGAAGCCTTGATAAGGCTTCGACTATATGGTGGTGGGTGAAGCTAGAGTTGGCAAAATGGATCCTAAACCCATATTATGACCTATTTTTAGTTAAATGAGTCATATATGGGTCAAGTGAAAGTTAAATATGGATTAAAAATAGGTCAAGTGAAAGTTAAATATAGGTCAGAAATGGGTTTGAAAAAGTAAAAGAAAAAAATGAGTCTAAATAGGTTAGTAGGAAACCCATGAGCCATGGGCTTTTTTAACTTTATAAAAATGTTTTTTAATAAAAATCGAAATTATAATTTTTTTTTCATATTTTAATTTCTTTTCTTTTTTTCTTTTTCTTTTTTTCTTTCTTTTCTTCCTTCCTTAGCCAATGGCCGTAGGGCAATGGCCGGCGACAGCCGGGCAAGGCTCGAGCTCGTCGGCGAGTCGCCGATGACTGGCGAGGCTCGGCCTCATTGACGATCGGCAAGGCTTGAGCCTCCAACGGCAAGGCCGAGGCCCCGCCGACACCAAAGCAAGCTCAAGTCTCGCCAAATCCGGCGAGGCTCAAGCTCGCCCGGCGTCGAGAGGGGCCTCGGCCTCGCTAGATCAGCAAGATCAAGCCTCACCCAACGCCAGTGTGCTCGATCTCGCCGGTCGTTGGCCGTCGTCGTGGCCAACTGGTCGACCAAAGAAGAAGAAAAAGAAAAGAGAAAAGAAATAATAATTAAAAATTATATTTTTAAAAAGAATTATAAAAATTTTCCATTCAATTTATAGGTTTTTAAATTTTTTTATTTTATTTATTATTTTTAAGTTAATTTGAATTTTTAATCCAATTAGCATATAGTAGAAGTGGGTTTTCTTATAATATTAATAGGTTTTAGCAATACGAGTCAGATCGGGTACGAGTCACTAGATTTATACTACAAGAATATGGGTCAAAATGGGTTAAATATGGGTCGACCCATTTTCGACCCGATCCAACCCCACCCATTTGCCACCCTAGGTGAAGCTAGGGAGGAGGAGACGGAGATGACGAGGAAGAGGATGGGTTTGTGAGAGAGAAGAGTGAGTGGGGGAGAGGTGATCTTTTAAGAAAGGGGTGATGACACAAATGGCTTGAACTTTAGTCAAATATATAATGTGGCCATTGAATTTAAGTTTTATATATAACGTGATTTCTGAACTTTTAATTCATTTGATATGATCTGTAGATTTTTTATGTTCTTCTTCTATTGATTCAAGATTAGGGACAACATTGAATATTTTATATTATTCAAGGGCTAAGTTGAATATGTACTAAAAGTTCACAAACCAAGTTAAATAAATAAAAAATTTAGGAATTACAAAATCAAAATTCAAAAACCACTTGTGTCATTCTTTTTAAAGAAACTAATCGTGGCTTCATTTCTTATCCTAAACTATGCTGGAGTTTTGTCTACTTTTATGGAAAGATATTTCATGGAGAGTGATACTGCTGGTCTTTTGTTCTCTTGGAAGCCATTGATGCTGAACAAAAACTACACATTGAGCCAAAAAGTTAGATTTGGAGTAATAACTTCGCGGTATAAGTTTCACTCAGCTCGCAATGAAATATTTAAGCTTCATTCAGTCCACAAAAAATAAAAAATAAAAAAATTATAAAAACATTTCCAAATAATTACTTACATCACTCGTAAAAATGAATGAACCAACATATTTTCACCATTTACAAAAATATTTAAATATAAATTGTCATTTACAAATAAGATACTTTTCAATAACTAATTATTTCAAGTAATATTAGCAATTATTATCAGAAAAATATTTTTCGAATCATCCATTTTTTACGAAATAAGCGTAGCCTTAACTTCAGATATAATCACTTAGTTCATCCATAAGCGAACATGAGCCTAGCCGCAGTAAAGAAATTGGGATGCACGGCAAATGCAAAGGCACGTTCACAACTCTCGGATCAACCTTTCAATAAATTAGGGAGCGCCTCAGTCCATTACACTGAAAAACTCGGCCAGAGGCCCCATGGTCGCAAAGCCACCTCTTTCGAGAAGAGAGAGGGCCAGCTCGCACTCGTGCCATCCCCACAACCCGCGGGCCAATCTCGCCAGCGTCTCGTGCTTCACTTCTCGAACCCACGCCGGCGCAAAGCTCACGACGAGACCCACCAAACAAGAGACGTAAGCCTTCCACATGACGGGACCGCAGCCGATGGACATGTTACCCCCCAACACCCCCGCCAGAAAGTCCATGTGCATTCCGATGATCTGAGGTCTCCGGGAATACGCCCACGGGGCCGCCCTCGCCCTAATGCCGCATGCGAATGTGCCTGTCAAGTACACTAAATATGCCAATGCATATCCCTCAAACATGCGGGATACAGAACCTCCCTCTCCGTGTGTCTCTTCCCGAGTTGTGAGGAGCCAGGTCGGAATGGTCTCCCGCAACAATTCTTGGGCAGAATACAACCCGCCCGCCGAGCATAACAAGCTGGCACCTAACAAACCCACTTCCTTTATCCGGGCAGACGCAAGGGACAAGGATGCCTGACCAGATTTCAAACGGGCAGAACTTGTCTCAGGGCATCGGGTGGCTAATTTGGAACCATATTCAACCACTAGCTTTATGATAGTGTCACTCAGGTATTCTTTGTCTTGGATGAACCTACTAGAGCGTAGAAAAAGAAATCCCGGAGCTATGGAAGGAGGAACACCAAGGGCTGAAATCTTGTTGCCCAGCAGCCCATTCAAACAAGGTTGATTAGTCAATAGACGGTTTAAATCATCGAGTGGTCCTAGAAACGATGTGAAGCAACTTCGAATGAGCTGGGCAAGGGCTTCTTTGTTCTGTCGGAAAACAGAACGAGAACATGACACAACAATGAAGTTATGCCACCGTCGAACTTTTTGCGCCCACAGAGAACCAATTATGGGCATGCTGGGCCAAGGGCAGTATGATGCGCAATCCTCCATAGCGGGTCCAGCAACAGCAAGGATGTACTCGAGGCTCTTGTCAAGTTTAAAAGTGATGGTTAAACTAACCAGAGCTGCCATCGGAAGTGGAAGCATTGGCTCGACACCTACACAGCAAACAGTCAAGGAGTCACAAAAAGGCGTGTACTGACCACCCATATGATGCAAAATACTCACTAAGAGATAGTGGGAAGTTTTGAGTAGACACGCATAAGATGCACTCATACTTGCTTTCATATTTTTATATGAAGACCAACAAAACCACCGAAAGGCCACAAAAAACAATAGAAAAGTTTCAAATTCGAAATAAACAGGATGTTGAGGAGCCTCCCACAAGAAAATACATGTCCAGTGTATCCCCAAAACACAAGCACGGACAGCTATTTACCTTAAAACTCAATAGGAAGCACATAGCTGCCCAACATGCAAGTCGAAACACCCCTCTCTCAAGTCGCAAATCAGAAAGTAAAAACATAATTTTATCTAACTAATCAATGTAGAAAGTAGGGATTAATTGCTGTAATCAAGTAAATTCATTATGAAAAAAGAAAAAAATGTTTCCAGAACTAGAGTAGTTCCTCCCCTCCGCTTATTAAATGGATTATGAATGCATATTACAGCATGAACAGCAAAGCATCTTGTACAATTTTGACAAATGGTAAAACACGGTTGTCTACCAGGGGGATAACTTGGTGTATTAACACCTGCAGCTGCAAGGATTTCTTTTATCTCGGATTCAACTGATTGAATAGCTTGCGTTGGACTAGGCCAGTCAATTCCATTCATTGGAACTGGCCCCCAAATACCACGGGTGACTTCTGCAGAGAAATAGCTAATAATAGTGGCTAGCGATGCCGGTAGAAAGTCAATAAGGTCCCTCAGACCTGCAAGCGAGAAATCCTTGCTTCAGAACTGATTTAATCTATACCCATATTTTCTACACAAGTCATGATGTTAAAGCTAACCTGTGGTCAGGTCCCGGGACGAAAGCCTCCCATAGGTGCAGGCACTTAAAATTGCTTCCAGGACAAAAGGAATAGCTTCCAACACTTCCCATGCACAAAGCACAGGTCTCTGATGAGGTTCCTCTCCAGCAGATGTTGGGGACCCACCCAAGCCGCTGTTTGGTGGTGTCGTTGAAGAATTACCAGATGAGGAGGTACTTCTAGTCATTTTCGAGTAAATCATGCTAAGAATTTTGTTTGCAACCTGATGGACAGGACTGCCACTACAGAGGCCGGAAAGTGGAGAAGCTATACAAATTTTGTTTTGACAATACCAAGCTCGTAATCTCGGATAGTTATCAATGTATTCGGGTTCATCTGACATAGAAAATGTCTGATTCATACTGGAGTTCACTTCATTCTGAGGAGAAGAATCATGTGATGCTAATGATTTGCGGCTGTTGTGCAAAAGCATGAGAAACTCCAAAGTTAGGTCAGCTCCAATAGCTCCTATTTCAACCGGTGGCTTATAGAATTTCCATAGACGGAGAAGAAAGAGAAATGCAGCAGAGAAAACCATGTAGACTGAGGGCTCCTCGCTGGTTCGAGATCCACTGCTTGACAAGGGATTTAGTGAACCATATAGCTCACAAAGGGGCATCAAAGCTGCAGCAACTTCAGGAACCTGAATCAATGCAATCAACTTAAAGCATCCAGATTTCTAGTTGAAACAGTTGGCTTTAATAAGTAAAAAAAATCCGATGTATGAGTGAATAGATAATTAGCAGCAGTGGCAACAGATTAAATGGATGACTGACTATGGAACAAATACAAACCTAGTATTCCTAACCAAAATGTCCAAAAACTGGACTTCCACAAGATACATAAAAGAAATCCCGAAACATGGGTACACCTTCGGCACAAAAGGAAAGCAATAATACACTGTAGGATCAGAATTCAATCTTTAAAAAAAAAAAAAAAAAAAAAAATATGATGGCTGAGCTAAGGGTGTATTTACACCAGGAAAATTTAAAGCTGTTAGAATCTAGCTCAAATATTTTCTTTGATGGAATATGTGAAAACTAGTAAAAATAGTAAAAAAGAACTTCCTCAACTGGACATTCAACATTGATCATAAAATAAACATGATGAAGATTTTCTCTGATATAGAAGATGCCATTCCAAATCAAAAATAAAAACTATACATTGTCAGACATTAGTTCTGATATGGATGACATCAATATCAAAAGATGTTGAAAAATAAATTAATCAAGTTAACAAGACACCAGAATAGTATACATTATCACACCAATTGCTATGTCACGTTCACTAGATGCCATTAAAAGTCAATTACAAAAATTAGTCAAGACAAAGAGTAGTGCTGATATAGGTGGCACCAACGTTGCAAAAAATTGACAAACCATAAAGCAACAAAGCTAATATAACACAGAGAATTGTTTGCATTGTGGTGCCAATTGCTCTGTCATTCGCAATATATGTAGGAGTATACATATCGCAGTAAGGTGCCAAAATTACACTTGAACCAGAACTATAACTTACCACCCCATGCAATTGCATTATGGTGCCAATTGCTCCGTCATTCACAATATATGTAGGAGTATATATATCGCAGTAAGGTGCCAAAATTACACTTGAATCAGAACTATAACTTACCACCCCATGCAAAGAAAGTATATGAACAGTATCAATTGAGGAAGCTCCAAATAGAAGAGCACTTAGCATGGGCATGTAATCCACGAAATGAGAATGTGGTCCGTTATGACCTGAAGGCACAGGAGGAGAGAGAAGCTTGACCACAAATTTCACCACGTGTTCCTGCCAAAGAGAAAAAGAAACTTCATATGCTGATAAAAGTAGCTTTTCATGGATAGATGTGTCCAGTACATTCAACTGGATTTCTTTCTAAGTTCATAAATAGGTACACTGATAAGATTCTAAACAGCAGAATCTGTAACTTAAAAAAGACAGCATGAGGTTCAACACGGAGCTAAATTTCTTGTATGGCTTTTGTTGACATCAGATGTTCGTACTCCATAAAGCTCAAGAGAAATGATTAAAGACAAAAAAAAATAATAATAATAAATATAAATAAATAAATAAATCTGGAAAATCAATATTGTCAGTGTTGGCAATTCCACAAACATCTCCCTACCACAAAACAGATGCTTAATTCGGTCAGAAGGATATAAACAAAACAAGTAATGCAACAATTTATGGAAGCCACCACCGAAGAAATACAGAAAGCTCGACATAATTTATTAAGGTGAGACCTGAATGTTCCATCCACGACTGAGAGATGCACCGCACATAATTGTTGCAGCTGCTGATTTCTCCTCATTTGACCCATTCAACGCAACATTATATAATTTTTCTGTCTCTGCTAAACTTGAACAAACAAGGCAAAAGAGAATTAACCATAGCACCTGAGCTGATCAATTCCACTATTTATTTTCTTCCTTATATAAAAGTCAGGTAAAGTAAATTGCAACATCTTTTCTGATACCTGGTAGCTGGAGTTGCAACTAGTGAACTTACAAGAGAGGCAGTTAGTGCACCGCCTTCCATAAACACCGACCAAGGAGACATTTCTTTCATTGATGAATCAGGGATTGACAATACAGAAGTGAGCACATAACCGGGCCAGAAATATGCAGATGTGTCCACTAGTCTTCTTGCAATGCAAGCTTCCACTATTAAGTGCCTCATATTACCACCTGAAAAGCACTAGCAGTAAGCACCAAAATCACCGGTTGCTATTCTACTATTAGATAGTGAATGTACGGCATTACCACATTTCACCAAAACATCATGATCCCCTACACCAATGCTATCATTCCCCCTCATTTGTTTAGAAGAAGCATTTGCTGCTTTTGCAGCTGCACTGTTGGCTGCATCTTGCACTAGTTCTGGCGGGTGCAAGAGACCAGAAAATTGTCCCAGCAACTGAAGGGAGGATATGAGCCCATTTCTCATTAAACCGTGGACTTTCTCATCTATCTTGTGTCCATGCCCTGGATCCGAAAGAATAGACGCAGACAGATCACAAGAGGAGGTGGAACTCAAATCAACATCATTCATCAGAACACCAGTGATTGCCAAGGGGACAATACACAGAAGGATGCAAAGACGTGCCTCCAGATGCGGAACAGGACCTTCAGGAGGATCGCGTTCCTACAATTATGAACGAAGTTTTGAACTATCAGCTGTAATGCACATTATAAGGGATCGAATTAATGAGATCGACTTAACTCTTTGCACAAGCCGAAGAGCAGAAAGCCAGAGAGCTAAGAATGTGTCCTGCCAACTTGCCCGATTTAAGGCTTGGAGAGAAAATATTAATTCTGCAATTTCATATGAATAGTAGAATCCAATAAATTTTTCTAGTTTTAAAGGATGCTCCATATCTGTTTAGTTGAGAAACAATGAAATGATGAAGCATAAAAAATGCAAGCTTAAGAAAAACTCTTTAAGGTCACCTGTAAGTATGGCACTTGCTGAAGTTACAGGAAGTAGTCTTCCATCCATTGCAGTCTCCACGTAAATATCAAAAGGTGCCCAACATGCAGACAGTGCAGATCCAGAGTCAGAGTAGGGTACACTCTTGATCGATCTGATGTTAAGAAACATCCCAATGAAACTCCTCTTCAAATCAGATTCAAAAGCCAAAACTTTGTGGATATTGGAAGACAATCTTGCCAGAACCTCCTTTGCAGATATTAAATTTGGTGATGGTAATTTGTAGGTTTCAAGAAACTGCAGCCTCTGAAGTAGCCCATTGAATTTATCAGGCCTATCAGAGAGAAAAAGAAAACAAAAAAGTTGTCCACCAGACTGACACAATCAAATCCCAAGGTATAATAAGATTAGAAGCTTATGTTATAACAAGTGTAAAAATAAGATTAGGAGCTCATAACAAGTGTAAAATCATATGAGATCATTAAACACAGCCATGTCTACAACTCCACCAGCATACTCACTTGGTCATCCATAATCATCAGAAATCAATGAACCATGGACATTATCTAGTAAAAAAATAAGTTGTCTTCATCTGATGCATCAAAGAGTACAAAGACCAATCTGCCATCCATAAAATGAAAGTAGATATGCACTATGCGGCTATACACAATGTGATTAGACGAGAACAATGGAACCAAGCACATCATCATTAATCAGGTATTCCATCAGAAACATTGTCTCAAACCACATCCCTGCAGAAAGACTTCTCATTGTGTTCCACTTTGGTTATCTAAGATTAAGAAAAATCTAGAAAATAGGGCCTGTTCATAGAAGTGAAATGATCAACGCAAATATACTGCATTCTACTAGTCATAGTGGAGAATATATACACAGAAATAGCAGCTACTAGAAGACACCATCACCAGTCACAGGTTAACAGTTTTGTCTTAAGAAACAAAAATCTAGAAAATAGGGCCTGTTCATAGAAGTGAAATGATCAACACAAATATACTGCATTCTACTAGTCATAGTGGAGAATATATACACAGAAATAGCAGCTACTAGAAGACACCATCACCAGTCACAGGTTAACAGTTATGTCTTAAGAAACAGGCTGAAAAGTGGTATGGACTAAAAGGCACGCATTGTGAATAATGTGCATACTGAGAATTAAATTGTACACTAAAAAAGTCTAAGACACCAACAAATTTTAAAGGATATAAAGCTGTTAGAGATAATAAAAGGCATAGATCTCCCAAAAATCGTTTAGAGAACTTGAATGGAGGAAAAATTAGAGATAGATTGGGAAAAGAATGCCGGTGCTTACATATTCATGTGAATGAGGCGAAGTAAAGCTAAAGCCTTCCTGCTTCGTGTTAGGTTCTCTAACACCTCCATGGCAATAAGTGAATTCATGTTCCTTATGTATTCACGGTGTCCACTTCTCTTGTTATCTTCACTGCCTCTTATACCTACATTCCTTTGATGGTGCTCCATGCTTTCAAATGAGCCACACAGTCCACCCATAGATGCAATTTGTAATCCCCAATCATCCATAGTGCTATCTATCAAACTAACTATAGCGTTGAAGAAGAAAATCACTAATGTATGGCCAAGCTCCCTGACATTGATCCCGTAAATTCGGGAGAACTGAAGATCGGCATCGATAGCTCTTACAATCCTGCATACTTTCATAGGTATTCTGTTAGCATTTTCCATGCACCAAATAAGCACTATAATTTGGCACTACTTTAAAAAGTCAAACACAAAGTGAGCTGATGACAAGCGGTAAAACAAGGCTAGAAGACAATGATTTTGCTCTGTGCGGGACCCTCCCAATCAATTTATTCAGAAATGGCTAGAAAGTAAAATGGTTATATTAGGCACCTCGTACTACAAGGTACAATCATTATCTAGTTCCACATTCTCCTTCCAGTCTTTAATATTAGAAGCAGAAAAACTAGGAGACTATGCTGAGGAAAAGAGTCAGCTGTTTTGTGAAGGAATCTTGCATAAAGCTCCAAGATATTGAACAAAAAGCCTACATGTGAAGCTATACATAAATACTGAGAGTACTGCATGAAGTAATGTCTTCAAGCATCTCATGAACATTGAATCACTTTCATGTACAATCCAGAGATTCTCTTCAGTTGCATATCCATGCGATGAAGAAACTCAAAGCATAATTATTATCAGCATGACCAAGAAAACACTTCAAGTGCCAACTTCCATCGTAATAATCAAGAAAGTGTGCCAAAGCCATTTCGATGTCTCCAACTTGGAGTGCTGCAAAAAGGGACATAGCGAAACCATACGCCCTTTACCTAAACACTAGTAAACACTTTAAAAAGGGACAAGTTCACTGAAAGTTGTAAATCTTATAAAATGTGCACAATCGAGTGCTAAAACTTTCAATTGCTGCAATCAAGCCCTAAACACTTTCGAAAAAGGAAAAAGTGGACAAGTCAAGGGGCCATCAAATTTTCTGATGTATCCGGCATAAAGACCTCGAAATTGCCAAATGAGCAATTTTCCCACCAATGTAGACATTTTCCAGCAGAAGAACAATGCACTTTTCCAAAGTTCATGAAGTAGTTGCATCGACTAAACAATTTAAAACTCAATCGCATTCAGCATGTGAGTTGAGGAATTCCCATGAACTTTTTGCCTAATAACGATAACAGTCAGAACTCCTTCTGTCATGGAATCAGCAAGTGCAAACATCATGAAGGAAGGCAATAAATCGAGTATTCCACTTGGTAAAATTTGAATTCGAGGAACTAAAACTTACTTATCTCTGGAAGCCTTTGAGGGAAAATCTTCAGGGGAAAATGTATATCTAGCTAAGAGGTCAAGATAGAGTCTGTATGCCTCTGGTTGAGCCTGCCGACAGGAGAGGACCCTGTTGCAAATGTGAGGTTAGGACAAGAAGCTTCTGCGGAAAATGCAAGATAAGAGAGTCCAAACTCCCTTACACATCAGTTAGAAATACAACTAAACAATCCACCGAACCACTGTCCAAGCAAAGCCATAGAGCAAAAGGCCTAAAGCAGAGACAATCAGACAACTGCACTGACTTCTTAAACCTCCTCCCCTGAACTCGCCATCAAACCTCTCGAAGAAATTAAATCACAAAGCCGCAGCAGAAATTTGAAAATCAGTCAAATCTATTTCCGATTCGTTCCGTCGCAGACAGAGCGCTGCTTCCCCTCGCACGCGTCATTTCTTCATTCGCCGTATCAGACTCGAAGTAAACCATAACGCTCGCCATTTCTCAACTCCTGATCTCAGGCATCGGAACTATCTCTCCCACACTCCTCGGCCGCCATTCTCGCAGTTCGTTCCAACTCAGCGCTCTGCTACACGAAACTAGAAAAAAAAAAAAAAAAAAAGAGGACTGCCGGCATACAGAACAACCGCCCGCAGTGAATTCCACAAAGTAAGAGAGAGAGAGTAGGCGTGCCTGGGAGTGAGGAGACAGAGGGCGTGGAGGGAGGAGATGAGGCGGGAGGCCATGGCGTGGTCGAGGAACTTCCAGAGGGAGGGCTCGCCGAAGCCGGAGGAGAGGCGAGCGACGACGGCCTGCCCCAGCTCGGCGCTCGGCAGCTCCAGCCCCCGCGAGACGACGCACCTGGCCACCTCCGCCGACCACGCGGCCGGCGCCTCCCCCCTCGCCTGGCACCGCTTCATCGCCTCCGACACCAGCCCCTCGACCTCCGCCGCCTCGGCGCCGCCGCCGTCGCTCCCCATCGCTCCGCCGGTCGCGGCGCTCGCGGGAGAGTGACGCGTCGGAGGAGGGGAGGGAGTAGGAAGATGAGGAGGTAGGTGAGCGAGTCGGTGCATAGGGGGCAAGAGCGCTGCGATTTTTGGAAGGCGTTTTTGAATCGCAATCCGACGTTTTTGGAAAAAAGCAGGACAATATGGTAGGAAATCAGTGCTTCCTAGATTTAGGCGCATCGAACGGTCGACATCCGTTGAATATCGATCTTACGGTCGCAAATTAATAACAGACAAACGCACATATTATATCTTATATAATATATATATATGTATGTACATATATATACTTTTCAAAAAAATAATGGAAACATCTACGAAAGTCTTACGGGATAAAAAGAATTATTCCTTTTGATCCTTTGGAATTATCATTTTATCAATCGATTAAGGTCATCATATTCTCATTCTACAGTAGACGATGATATATTAAAGAATTCTTTTGGCCAAATTTTGGGGTCAAACTTATTTTGGCTGATGAATTTATCCGATACTAATTGTGTTTATTTTGGATTCAAAAAATTCTATTAAGAATATTATGGAAGTAAAGAAAATATATTTATGAAGCTATATATTTCATATACACACATCTTTAAAAGTTTCATGCATTTTTGTTATAAAATAATAAAGTGCGCGTGTCGTAAAATTTTGAAAAAGTCAAATATAAAAAAAAAAATTATAATTGATCAAAAGGCTATTTACATTAAAGAATCGAGTGGGACACCTTGTAAAGCGATGGACACGAACGGAAAATTAATTATGGTTTTCATTGAAATTTACTCATATAACGTCTTAATCTTAAATAGGATTCTTTCTCTATGAGTTAGGAGGAGAAAAACGGCTGAGGGAGTTAACATCATATCATAATAATGATCTCTCTTAACGAATGAGCAAGAAAATTAGCAAAGATATATTATGAACTTTCAAACAAGTATTGCCTACTAGTAGAATTAGCAAAGTATAATTTTTCTTATCGATTTACACTTTAAAAAAAAAATCTCTCTAACATATATTGAAAATATGAATTGACCTCAGTATTTTGTAATATGGCATCCAAACCTTTTGACTTGACCGATTCTTGCTAATTTAATTGAATCATCTTGACTACTCAAACCGTCCCATCCATCAAATGACAAGCATGTTTCCTTATCAATTTACACTTTTTTCCAAAAAAAAAAAAAAAAATCTTCAACATGTACCATATGAATTGAACTTAGTCATTTTTATCATATGGCATACAAACATTTTGACTTGACTAATACACGCTGCTAATGTAATTATTCCATCTTGATTGCTTGGCTATCCCCTCCATCAAATGACGAGCACATTTCCTTTTCAATTCACACTTTTTTTTCCCAAAAAAGGAAAAATCTCTAACTTGTACTACAAACTATGTAGCACGGACACTCTCCGGAAGCTTTCGTGTCGTATCCGACACTCCGACACGTGTCCGACACGCTCCGACACGTCCCGACACGCGGTCAACGAGTGTCGAAAAATCCGACACGTGGTCAACTCTTTCCGACACGCTCCGACACGCGAGTCCAGAATTTCGACACGCAATTCCGACACGCACGGGATCAATTTTAAAAATTTATAATACTTGAGGGGTCAAAATATAAATATACATAAAAGAAGTAATAAAATTGTTATAAATATACACACACGGGGTCAATTTTTTTTTTTCAGTTTTTTTTTTTTTAGTTTTTTTTTTAAAAGTCTTTTACTATGAAAGAAGTAATAAAAAATGCTATATATGATAAATAAATAAATTTAAAAATATCATTTCAGCATTTTTCTTTAAACAATGTTTTTTTCCTCTAAGTTTTGTGTATTATTGTAACAAATTAAAATAATGAATGATATTATTTAATATTTTTGTGTAAATTAATTCTAGGCTATTTTTATTATTATTTATTTATGTATTTATATATAAAAATATATCTAATATATAACGTGTCGGAACGTGTCGAAATTCTCTATTTTTAAGAAATGACGTGTCGACGTGTCGTGTCGTGTCGTGTCGTGTCACGTGTCACGTGTCACGTGTCCGTGTCCGTGCTACATAGACTACAAATATGAGTGAACTTAATCATTTTTATAACATGGCACCTTGACTGCTCAAACCCTGAGCACCGTCTCTAAAGTTAATTTAACAAGAGACTCATAATTCAAATATTCTCTCGTTCGGATGAGACATCAAATTACTCGATCAGATTTTGAAAGTTCGGATGTAAATGAGTCTAGAAGGTTTTATCTCACACTCTACCATTCCCACCAACCAACTTTCCATCTTTCTTCCTGTCTCCTGGCGATCTAATTCCCATTCCACGACCACCCGCCGGCATGTATCGGGCCACGAGGGGTCTTGATCTTGGCTCAATCCTCGTTCAAAGCATCGGCGGTGGGCTAGGGCGGCAAAGCTCTCTCTAGCAGGGACCACTCTCCGTTACGCGGTGGTGGTAGCTAGAGAACTAGGACAGCAGCCATCTGCACGATGAGCTATCATCTGGTTGTGGGGCTGCTGCTGCTAGCCTGCTACTAGTGCTGCTGCTCGTTTCACGTTGTACCTGGGGGCCACCGTTGCAGGCGGGCACCTACCTCTCTTCCTGCACTTTCACCTAACCCCACACGAGCAAAGTCGCCTTGCCAAACCTTGGGCCAATTCACAAGCCGTGTGGATTTTCTCTGTCGTCACGTCACGTCAAGTTCGTTCTGAGCTATGATGTTGGGTCCACGCGATCCGATGGGATTCCCTGGGTGAAAGCGACGTTGCGTGACGGGAGGAGAGTGATTTTACGGGCTGTCGATCAGGGTGGATAGGCGCATGCCACGCACTGCGTGACGAATTTGATGCCGTTGATGCGAGGGGCGAAATTACCAAAGTACTTCCAAATATATTAAATGAATGTCAACGACCCTCAATTGTGGCCGGCAAGGGTCGGCTACCCCTCGCTTGTGGTCAGCAACTCTTGCCAAACTTATTAGAAAAAAGAAAAAAATTCATTTAAAAAAAATTACAAAATTTATTCACATGAGATGCCTAACATCCATGTTATTAATTTTCATCCAAAATTAACCGGAAGGACCATGTTGGGAAATTATCAAAAAATTTGGGACTCAATTAACAAAATTCAAAGATTTTTGGATTACATTGATATTCATATAATGATTTCTTTTTTATTATCTAGTCGTGTGCAATTTCAACTGGATTAGCTCGGAGCCTTTTCTAGTCAAGAAAGAAACTTGGATAGAGGAGGATATTGAGTGTTGATTTTTCACTTTGTTGTTCCCTCTGGTCAAGCAGGGGAGTTCATAAGATTTAGATGATGTGTCCATCCTGGTTTTTAGGATACAAAGGAAGATCTGTCCAAAAAATCTTAATTGATTATACAGCGATCAATTCAATTCTAAAATTTTAATTTTATTAATTTAGTGCTAAATTTTTTGACAACTTGTAAATTCAATCATAAACTTTTTTGATTATATTAATTTAATCATAATATAATTTTCCAAACTAGTCTTAAACCTTTTATTGAATAGCAATTTAGTCCTATCGGCTAATTTTGATCAAACATCACTGATGTAGTAACATAGTAAATATTAGTCATCTTATGTGATGTGACCAACGATAACATGAACAATTTTTTATTAAATTATTAAATTTTGTGTTTTCTTTTCTTTTTTTCCCATCTTTCAACATAGGGCCGATGGGGTCAGCAGCCATTGAACAAGAGCCAATGACCTTCGCCGACCACTAAGCAAGGGCTAGTGCGGTCACTCGGCCCTAGGAAAGGGCTGGGAAACCCTTGTTGGGCAGCAAGCAAAGGCCATAGCCCTTGTTGGATCTAGCAAGGACCGCGATACAGCCCTTGCTATGGCCAATGAGGGCGTTGTAAGTCCTCACCTAGTGACGAGGGTGGGCCCATAGCCAATGAGAGCTTGGTGGTCTCGTTGGCCCTATGTTGAAAGAGGGGGAATAAAAAAGAAAAAAGAAAATTTAAAATTTAAAATTTACAAAATTAATTAAATTTTGAATTTTTTTAAAAATTAAAAAAAAAAATTGTTTACATCAAGGATGACCGTACCACATGGGATGGTCAACACTGATTAAGATGTCACATCAGCGATGTCTAACCAAAATTAGCCGTATAATAAATTTATGATTTTTGGACAATTCTCCTAAATACAAATATGGTGTAAGTTTAGCTAAGCTTTGTAACCTCAAGGTTTACTCAACACATAGGCGTAGGCGACCACCAATGTATGTAACAAATGATGATGATGATGATGATATTTTATATATAAAAATTATAAAATTTTATAAAAGTGTACATTAAAAATTTTCAAAAAATATAATTAAATTTTAAAAATTTTCACGAAGGTACATTTGATAACTAAAAATTTCAAAAGGTGTATTGAAATTGCAAAACTTATCGAATTGGTTCAATCAAGTCCTTCTATTGGTTACACCTTTTAAAATTACATAACTCAATTACACTTTCGTGAAAAGTTGTAGAACTTTTGTGATAAGTCTTGCACTTTCTTTTTTTCTATTTTCCGAAAAAAAATTACTTTTGTGATAAGTCTTGGGATTAGAACCCTTTCTTTTTTTTCTACTTCCGTTTGTGACGTGTTTTAAAACTTCAAGTTTTGGACTTTTGATTAAATTGCACATTTTAAAAGTTTTATAACTCAATGGTACTTTCATTTGGAAGAGTGACATGGGCGAATCCCAATGGTTAAAACTTCTAATTCACTTATGTGTTTTGCTTTGTAATAAACTCTATCAAAACTCAACCAATCCAATGGCTAATACTAAGTTACTAACTAAGGCACCGAATCGCCCATTTAGCCTTTCAGCATCTTCGTCCTCGTTTTGCCTGAATAGCAATTACCTCCGACTCTGCCTCTGAAGCCTTGAAATCATCCTAGGCCTTAAAGGCCTGCGCGCCTTCCTTAGCTTTCGGCATTGCATCTCATGGAAGAAGCGTCGGCCCCTCCGATGCCCGACGAGCAGCCGAAGGAAGGTAAGCGGCGCAACAAGCGTAGGAACATCTGCATCGCGGTGTTGGCAGTCGCCGTGATCCTCTTCCTGGTGATTTTGATACTGGCCCTGACGGTTTTCAAGGCCAAGAGGCCGGTGATCACGGTGAAGTCGATGAATCTGACGGACCTTGGCATCTCGGTCGACATGGCCCGGATGAGAGCGTTGCTGAACATGACGGTAGGTGCAGACATCTCCGTGAGGAACCCGAATGTGGCGGGAGTCAGGTACACGGACTCGTTCGCGCTCCTGGGCTACCGAGGAGAGACCGTTGGCGATGCTCCAATCCCTGCAGGCAGGATCTCAGCCTACAGCACGGAGGCCATGAACATCGCGGTGGCGGTAATGGCGGATCGCCTCGTGTCAAACCCGCAGGTTTTCGCCGACGTCATGGCGGGCGTGCTTCCCTTGACTGCTAACACGAAAATATCAGGCAAGGTTTCCCTCTTGAGCATGTTCAAGATTCACGTGACGTCCGCCGTTTCCTGCGACATCAATGTGTTCTTTTCCAATAGAACCATTGATTACCATCAATGCACATATGATACGAAGCTGTAAGCTAAGGCCGAAAGCAGATCCAGAATCCCATGTACGCAGAAACGGAAAAGATAGAAGAAGACTAAACAGGAATTTTCAAAACTTCGGCCATAGCCCATCGCTTTCATTTCCTGAAAATTTGCTTCCTCTTATCGTAATTGCATCGATATCGACATCGTCAATGGCAGAGTCGTATAGCTACATGCACTCCATGTTTTTAGTTTTCGAATAACTTCTGATTGTTTTCGCATAAAGAAAGATGAGGCTTCGATCATGAGGACGTTGTTCTTCTTTCAAGCATCTTTTTGTTTCGAGCAGCTTCTTTCATCTCGTGTTTTCTTTCTATTCCTTTCTCTTTTCTGTTTCCACAAGACCAGTGAAGAGGGAATGGTCGATGCTGATCCTATTGAGGGTCCTGAAAGAATTTGTTCCCTCAGAAGAAGGATTATACTTGAATCTGATTACTTTCATTTGTAAAGAACAGTGAAAATCAAACGAACAGCTCAAGTACATTCGGATCGGGGAAATCTGACTGGTTTTGTAGAAGCATTTCATTTTGGTTTGCTGATGAATCAATCAGAAAAGCCAGCACATTTGTGCTGAACCCATGGATTCATTTTCAATCACTCAAGATCAACAATGGAAAGTGTAGAGTATCGAAGGGGACGATTACCAATCCCAATTTATTCGAAAAGAACCGTCTCTTATGCAGGAAAAACATTTTGCAGACTCGTTTTTATCCTTTTCGCGAAGTTAACTTTCAGCGAAAATTAGATGATTGGGGAACTTCGTGAATTTGACAGCAACTCATCCGACCGTTGTAGCATGTGAGAAAGTAAACAGTTCAAATGGGCATGTGAGAAAGTAAACAGTTCGAATGAGCAAGACGACCTCTCTCGCTAACCTTTAAGTTCTGATTACTTGCGGAAAAAAGCTATCTGTTGGTCTCGAAGCTATGGATGTGCTGAAGATGATAAAGGATCTCAGGTTTATTTTCAGTAACTTGGCGAGTTTGTCCTGTCCTGGCATCTGATGTTGGTTCAGTTAAAATTGCAGACGGATTGGTTTTGCTTCGTGAGCCATATGCTTGACCTTCATCCAGAATCGACAGCCTGATCTTTTTGATGAGGAACGCACGAAATGCTTGACCTTCATCCAGAAAAGCTAGTTGTCGAAAACTTTCAGAGGCTTTCAATCGCCTCTAAAAGAATTTCTGATTTCCTCTTCAGTGAACCATAACCAAGAATCAGAAAACAACCTCAATGGCCTTAATGCGGTGCAGCAGGACGTATATCACTGTAATATTCACATATACATCTCTTACACATGATACACGATAACAAACTGCAAACTAGAAAGGAAAGTCTGGCGAAAAAATTTCACTCACTTCAATTGTTGAAAAGAAGAATAGAGCATGCATAAAATTGCAATTCTATGACTCAGATGCAAAATGCTACACTTACAGTAACAATCCACTCACCCAAATAAACAAAAACAAATACATCCTGAATTTACACAAATTCAATCCAAACAGCAGACGGAGCAATTTTTCTAACTAAAGAATATTTAAGGACACATTTTTCTCCAGAGAGAAAAAAAAAGCTTCTGCATGATCATATGATATGAATGGAATATATGTTACAATCCCAAATTAGCATATAGTTGTTTGGTTCATACCAAAAGGAGAAGAACCTGTATAAGTCTCAACGCTCAACAGCCCAGCAGTCAAAAATATCAAAACTGAAGCTTTCTGCATAAACCTGAACCGACATTCCTCGATTGAGTGATGCGTTTTACAGGAGCGCCAGGACAACTTTCTACAGTGTCATTTAATTGTGGTGCGGAAGGAGGCGTCCTGCAATCGTTGTAATCCCCCTTTGCCTCCGACTTTTCAGCAAGAAGATCCTCAGTCTTCTCAAGCAGAATCATCTCTAGCAAATATTGGTAAATTAATTCGACCATCTCCTCATCTGACAGCATGGCAAAATCCCTCCCATGAATTCCACCTCCCCAACCATCGGTTGAGGAGCCGAAATTAAGCAGCCGAGGAATGCTGCCTCTCCATTCATCTGTATGCTTTAGCTTTTGATAAGTCATTTGTACATTGTCACGACCATCAATGACCCTGTTGCCCAATGCATCATCCTGAGGAGTGTGGCAAGCCATGTCTTTCTCCGACGCCATAAGGGAGATTCGATATCAAGGAATGCATCTCTGGTCTGGCCTTTAACATCCGAAGTAACTCGGCATTGAGCATTTGACTTGTCATCCAAAATCAACGCAACTCGCTCTCTAACACCCTTCTTAGTGTCCTCAACACTTAAAGATTCAAACTTCTGCACTGAATCTGTACATTGACGCTCAACATCATCGAAAGAACCAGCCTTCGTTTCAGAACCCATGAAAACGAGCATAAAAACCGCACCTGTTAAAACACCAGCACATAGCACCATGAGCATTTGCTAGACCACAAAAACCTCACTCCACCCTAGCTCCAAGATTGAACCCGGAATCTCTAAAGGAACAATAAAACCCCCAAGAACGAAAACCCAAAACGAAAAAGAGGGCAAATCTCAAAATGGTCTTATCAAGATCAAATCTTGACGCGGAGCACAAACTGGGTCCATCGATAAAACCGACAATCTCGACATGAACAAAACGATTACAGAGTCCAACGACGAATCTTGAAAAAGACCATCGAAAGAGCAGAAAGAAACGCGCGGCGAAAAGCGCAATGCAGATGCATTCCCACGAGAAACCAAAGGAAAACGACAAGAAACCGAGGTAAAACTTGCAGGTCACACGAAATAAAGTACCTTTTGCTGTTCTGCAAAAAGGGGTCTTCACAAGGGAAGAAAGAAGAGAAGAAGAAGAAGAAGAAGAACGAGAACGAGAACGAGAAGGGTCGCCGGAGTTTTCAAGGGAAGACGGGATGATGGGCCGTGGGCGGCGGCGGAGGAGGCTCCAAACTCGGAGGCGTCGGTCGCTCCGGTCAAAGTGCGCAGAGGAAGTAACGCCTGACTGACACAGAGCTTTTTTACCTTCTTTTATAATTGCCAAAACTTCAGAAGAGATGCTTTTCTATGCATCTCTAGTTTCGAAGTGGCAGTCTGGCATAAGGCAAAAAAACACCGACCAAAAGGAAAAATAAATAAATTGCCGTACAGCTTCCAAGCATGTGGTCGGGATGCATGTGAGCCTAACTTACGTCACGATCTTATATGCACCTGGATCATCTATATGCCTTCCAATTTTATTTGTGGTGACTATATGTTGATGCAATTTCTGATCGTGTTCGTTAGATTTTTATTTCGATTATGGAAAATGTTTAAGAGTGTCGTTTCGACACTTATTAAGCCTTATTAGAATGTTAGTTGAAAATTTGAAATTATTTATGATATGAAGTAAGCGATTTATTATGATGTGTAATGTCTTCATATTTTTAAATTGTCTTGGAAAAGGTTATTTATGCTGTTAGTTAGCTTAACTGATGCTGTAGAGGCACTTACTTATCAACAAAATCCTTCAATTATTAAGACTTTGGTCGGAGCAATTTTACCTTTCTCTCTTCTTCTTAATCTCAATCTTGTGACTTTTCTTGAAAGTAATACTCCTGAATTTTCCTAATACTCAAATGGCATGTAAAATGCACATTTAATTATTACCATTTTTTAAATCTTAATAATATTTTAATTGTCTTATGATAAAATAAAAATGTATTTTTTAGGGTTAATACCATGAAAAACTTCAAAATGATACACGTGTGACAAATTTATCAAAAACTATTTATTTTATCATGAAAAGCCCCAAACTAGTACACATATAACAAATTTGCCCCAACTGATCATAAAAAATCATAAATTGGTGTATTTATGACAAGTTTACTCAAATTAATTTATTCGACCGCCAAAAACTCTAAGTTGATATATTTATGACAAATATCACAAAAAAAAATCACAAAAATTGTAAACTATGACAAACGAAGAGAAAAATCTCAAATTGATATACTAGTCAATTTTTACGTGTTATTTAATTTAATAATTTGACAATAAAATTTAACGGAAACTAACAGAGAGTAAATTTGTCATAAGTTCGAATTAAACAAAAGTAAAACACATAGTCAATTGGGTATGTATAGATGCGTAATTTCGCTATTCAATACTTGTGCCGTAGTGAGATGTAATGTATTTCAGTATAATTTTCAAAGTTAATACATAGTGTCCTTCCCATAAATTTGCTGCCTGTATATTCCGTGGAGCATTGCTGTGCCCCATGCTGGAATAACTTATCATTAGCTGGAACCATCCTATTGAATTGCTTAGAATCTTTTGACTTGGTAAGCTCAAAGTAGAGCTCGTTAGGAATGACGTGATTTATATAATAATCGTTTTCAGTTGACCTATGTTCTTGTAATATGAAACAACCCGTCATTTGCTCGTGTCCTCATGACACGTTTGGTAGCAATTATTAGCCTGTGTCACCGACAACCTATCCACCGCCGATTCCCTATATCAAGATTGCCACGTGGTATAATCTTATCCGCTAGCCATTCTAATCCTTTGGTTACAAATGCACCATCAATTCATTCATTTTTGGTACTTTCTGATGTCTCGATAAGGCAATTTTGGACTTTAGTTCTCAAACTCCAAAATTTTTAACGGATTGAACTAGTAAAAACTCTCCATAACTCACTATTTTCGTGACTTCCAGCTAGTCATCACTCCTCACTTGCCGTCTCGTATTCCAAACCCCACCTTACATTTTTTAGTTTCCTATTATATACCATTTCTTAAGACCTCATGTGGCTAATAATCCAGGGTAGATAATGTTTTTTTGGCACAGTAATGCCTAAGTCATCTACCGTGAGAAGTATAGTAATGCCCAGGTGCATTTTGGATTGAAAGTAGATTAGATAGTAGAAATAGTCATTGCTATGGCAAAAAAACTAAGTGTATTGAGTGTTAAAACTAAAGTTCATTCAATTAATCGAGAAAGTTACTGTCGATGGTACTTATGACCCAAATCGAGGCTAAAAAACAAAATGACAAAACATATGGTATGTTAATTCAAGTGCAAAAGAAGTAGCCTGAGATTGAGTGAAGATACTAGCGGGCTCTGCCTTAGAGAAGATGAATACTAAGAATTCTTGTTAGCATCGGGCATCACGTTCTAAAATTTGGATGAGAATAAAGAGCTGTAAATTAAAATGGATGAGGAAAATTACCAAAAAAATTCTAAATTTAAATATATTTTTTTGGTCAATTGAGTTTTAAACCTTTTACATATGTGTTAATTCGGTCCATCCGACCAATTTTGTCCAAAAATCGAGGACGTTGACGCCAGCTATACTACGTGATACGATCGGCGTTGACGTAGAAAGTTTTAATAATATTTCAAAATGTTTTATTAATTTTTCTTTTCTTTTTCTTTTCTTTTGTTTTTCCCCACCATGGCTAGCAAGGATCGACAAAGCTCACCGGTTGCGGGCTAAGGCAGCCTCGCCTGCGGTTGGTGAGGCCATGGCCGCCTTACCTGCGGCCACGCCTTGTGAAGGTAGGTATTTACCAGCATCGTTCTCTCTGTCAGCGAACACATTCTGATGCACTCATTAGCGAGTTCCTTCTTGTCCGCTGGGCAAAAAGAAGTTCTTCTCCTTTAGGTATCTACTAGCATTGTTCTCTCTTCCTCTTTGGTATTGTTGGCCGCCGACAACCACTTTGTTGCTGCAGTTCAACGTTCCGGCGTGATCCAGAGCCTTCCCCGACGCCGGTTCAATGTCATGAAGCCTCGGCAGTCACTTGGTGAATCTCTAGCAATTCCAGACGACTTTTTTGCAAATGCCCGGCGACTCCAGCAGCGTTGCACCTGCCAACACCCCTGTTGCACCTCGTGCCCAAATCTGGGCGGCGGCCTTGCCCGGCAGCAACCTTGGCCTTTGCCGGCCATGGTGGGGAAAAAGAAAAGAAAAGAAGGAAGGAAAAGGAAAAGGAGAAAGAAAAGAAAGAAAAGAATGAATAGTAAGGAAATTCAAGAAATTATTAAATATTATAAAATATTGTTCATGTTAATACCGATCGTGCCACATCGACAGTGCCATGTAGGACGATTATCAGTCATGTTAACGATTTTCAGTTAAAATTGATCGGATGGATTGAATTGGCATAAACATAAAAAATTTAAGATTTAATTGGCAAAAAAAAAAGAAATTTAATGATTGAATTAACACAATCACAATAAATTAGAAAAAAGTTTAGGACATTTTCCCTAAAATGGACTATTGTTGCAAGACACTCGTTCGAAGGACAATAAGTATGAGACAGTTGCAAATATCATTATAATCGAAATTGACGAATAAGTATGTAGTATTTAACGGCAAAAGAGACAAAGTTCCTGATCAATTTATTGAGGAAACACCTTACATGCCAAAAAGCACCAAACAAGACTTTCTTGATCTTCAGAAAAGAAAAACGAGAGACACAACTATAAAAGCAAACATTTTCTCTCAAAGCTAGTTATGTCCTTATTACATAGACAATCTTCCATGCGTAGAAGCATGTAGAAATAGGCATACACAAAGGCATCTAGAATATAGCATAATGTTCTATGCTATTGCAAAGCAACGGAGGAACCGAAGAGAAGTAGCTCTCTATTTATTGCCATCAAGTCATGAGCAAGAAATAAAGGAGGAGGAAAAGCAGAAGGAGGTGTTGTGGCTGAGCGCTGTAGTCACTTCCATTGCGTTCATTTGGATGTTCATCATGGCTTTAGGTGACCTGCCTAGCACCATCATACATGACATTTGCAACACTGCAATTCATGCAAGCCGCGATCCCTATGGGAACAACGTAGCTTATGTCCTCAAGGATATGATGCTCATCACGGTAGCCCAATCGGTTACAACTACTATACTCAGTCGCCTTTTCCAATTGCCATTGCATACGGCCATGCCGTCTGCAACAAGACGCTTTCTTTCTACCGCTGCAGCTCATGTCTCACTTTTGCTAGGTTACAAATACTTAGGGATTGTCCTAATAGCATCGAAGTTCGGATGGTGCTCCAAGGCTGTAAAATGAGATATGAAGAGTATTTTACCGATAGCTAAGGGTGCGTATGGTAACGTTTCTGTTTCCGGTAACATTTCTTTTCAGAAACACTTTTTTTCTATTTCCGTTCTCAGAAATAGTTTCTGAGTATTTTAAGGCGTTTGGTAATTATAAAAAAAAAATTGTTGTGGGAAAATAAATACATTTGGTACAACCAAAAAAAAAAAAAAAATTGTGACTTAAAATTTCTTTTAATATATTAATAATTTTATTACATTTTCTTTTTTTTTTTTTTTTTTTTCCTTCTCCTTCCTCTTATTCGGTTGCTGGCTTGGCCATGGTCAGCGGGGGACTAGCTAGACAAGGGTCGGCTCAACCTCACCGTGGATGGGCGAGGCTAAGCCTCACTCGGCCACCGCGAGGCTAGGCGACGTGGATCTCACGGTGGCCGGGCGAGGCTTGAGGGGCCTCACCTAGCCATGGTGAGGCTCCCCCGAGGCTTGTCGAGGGCTGACGAGGCTCTGGCGAGGTCGTCAGGTCTCGTTTGGCTGGAGGGGAAAAAAGAAAAAAAAAAAAAAGCTTGTTTCTTGGGTTGTTCTCGGAACAAGAAATGATTTTTTTTTCTTGTTTCCATTTTAAATCTATTTCGGGAACAAAAAAATTACTAAACGCGTTTCTGTTCTATTTTTGTTCTGGAGAACAAAAGAACGTCGGGGTGGTGGTTCCTTTGCTAGCGTCGCGCAGGGGTTTACGGGAACGGCTGTCGGCCCAGTAGCGGTTCCTCCAGCACCAAAAAAAAAAAAACAGAAATGAGTGTTTCTCAGAACGTTACCAAACAAAACCTAAGTAGTTAGCCACCGTATTATCAAATCCCGTTATTATCACTGGTTATATGAGTTATTTTATGCGCATTGTCTTGCGATCAAACAAGTTCTTAGAGCCTAACTGTCTTCTTTTTATTCGTTGTAATAGCATAAAAGTGACTCCACCAATTTTATCTTTTGAGCTTATGTTGATTTTTGTAAAGTTCAATAATGTTTCTTTATTTAGTGACAATCTCGAATCTGTTTGATTGACTTTGAAGTTAGTACTAAATTCTAGTGCAATCTTTATAAGCACAAATCATGAATGGGAAAAAACGAACCTACTATAAAGTTTCGACGATGTATAGGTTGATGATGCAAATGAAGAGCAGCATTTTTCTTTGTATTTTGTCCTCAAGCTGTCGTGTTCGATCGATCATCGATATTAACAGCAAATAGCTCATCTACGTACAAGCTTCAAGTGACAAAAATTCAACTTTCCTTGGTCAATCAACCAGTCAATACATATTCGACCAAAAAAGAAAAAAGAAAAAAGAAAAACAGTCAGTACATACTCCAAGGCAAAAAGGCAATGTTGACGAGTTGACTACGGTGAAGAACCGGATTAATCGAAGAAACTAGAATCCCACGTGCATAGAAAATTGGGACATTAATTATCGTTTGCATTTAATGATCCGGCGGTGCAAAGTAGCAATGGGTGGAACCACAAAGGAACCCACTTCTTGTATAGCCCTGAAATGGGTGTTTTAGCAGCAATTAGAAGCACAAAGAATTAATTAGCAAGAAATTAGTAGTATGATGGGTACTAGTCCAGGAACTGCACGTATTCTAATTGGGTTCTATTGGATCTTCAATTTTGTAATAGGCAAGTACCCAGGTATAGTGGGAAAATTATCAAAAAAATCTTAAATTTATTGTAATTGTACCAATTCAATTTTAAATATTTTACAATTGTATCAATTTATTTTATCCTCCCAATTTTGGCTCGTGCCAATGTTGACACGAAAATTTTCAATAATATTTTAATTTTTTCGAACTTTTTTAATTTTTATTTTTTCCCTATTCTTCCCATTTTCCTTTTTCCCCACAATGACCAATGAGGCTCGCCTAGGTCTGGGGGAGGCTTTGGGGAGTCCACGAGAGCCTTGCTCGGAGCCTTATTGGCCACTGGGTTGGGGGACAAAAACTGAGAATAAGAGGAAAAATAAAAATTTTAAAAATAAAAGGAAATATAAAAAAATTAAAATATTATAAAAAATTATCCACATCAACAAAATTGACGGCTAGTGTCAACCAAAGGTGTCTATGTTAGCATTGATTGGTTGGATAAACTTAGTTAACATAATTGCAAAATATATAGGATTGAATTGATAAAAAAAGGTTTAAGACTAAATTGTATTTATGACTTTTTGGTAATTTTTCTAAGCATGGTATAGTGTTTTTAGGAAATTATCAAAAAAATTATAAACATATTATACAATAGTTAATTCAATTATAGATATTTCAATTTTATCAATATAATTTTAAATATTTTGACGAATTGTCAATTTCGTAGAAAATTAGTGATCAAGATCTTTGTTGATCTACATGACATGATTAATATTGACGTTAACAATTTTTATAATTTTTTTCTCTTTTTCTTAACTTTCAATTTTTTCATCTATGGGCCAGCAAAGGGGTGGTCTAGGTGGGGCTCACGGCCCTCCCCAAGTGGGAGGCTAACAGTTGTCGCTAGTCATGCAGAATCCTGCCGCCTAGATATCCGAGGAAGAAAAGGAAATGAAGAGAAGAGAAAGAAAAAAGGGAAAAAGAAAAGGAGAGAAAATTTAGATTTTTTTCAAAATTGTAAAAATTCTTCACGTCGATCTTGATTATATCATGTAGGATTGTCCAATCTCCATGTTAGTGATTTCTAACCAAAATTAGCCTAAAAAACCTAAAGGAAAATTCATCAAAAGGTTTAATTAAATATGTAAAATTAAAAGCTTTGTAACTAAATTAACTATCATATAATAGGTTAATAACTTTTTTTTGGTAGTTTCCGTATTTATTCATTCCATGTAATGAATTATATAACACTATGGAAAGAAGATTAGCTTAGAAGGAAAGAATCATCTCCTCAAATACTCAATTCACAATAATTTAAAAGGACCAAATCCTACCTTTGATCGTTAAGGACATTCTCCATGATAGTATACCATATTAAGAAAGTCAAACCCAAAAACTTAAATAGGCAAGCAGGAAAAACACTATATATGTACATAGAGAGCATATGGATACTTTAACGCATGTCCACACCCCTCTTATATGCAAGATAATAATAATGCGGAGGAGAGAATTGTGTAATTCTTGTGTATTGCAATGACGGTGGTATAAGTCCACTTTATTGTATCAAGGATATGCATAATTAAAGGGAGATATAAAAAGATCTTCTAAATATATGCACAATCACTAGAGATATAGAAAATTAAGGAAAATATCATAATCATCACTAGCATTGCTTGAACGAGAACAATGAAGGAGGGATGTTACCTATGAAGATTCTCCCATACCTCGATTCGGCCAAATTTGGCTAGCCAGCGCTAACATGGATGCCAATTGATGTAAATAATTTTTAATAATATTCTTTTTTAAAATTTTATCTTTTATCTTTTTTTTCCCTCCTTCCTCTTCTTCTTTCGGCAATCCTTGTACCGAGGCAAGGGCTGGTTGCTAGACTGAGATGACCTCGTAGGTTAATAATATTCTTTTTTGAATTTTTATCGTTTTCCTTTCTCTCTCTCTTTCCTTCATTCCTCCTTCTTTGGGCAATCCCTTGACCAAGGCAAGGGCTGGTCGCGAGACTGAGATGACCTCGCAAGTTAATAATATTCTTTTTTGAATTTTTATCTTTTTCCTTTCTCTTTCTTTCCCTCATTCCTCTTTCTTCTTTGGGCAATCCCTAGACGAGGCAAGGACTGGTTGCTAGATTGAGATGACCTCGCAGGCCAATGACAAGGCTCGTCTCGCTGTCACTAGGCAAGGGCGAGCTTGCCTAGCCACTGTTCATTCATGATAAAATGAGTTTATTCCCAATTACGAAGATTCTCCCATACCTAAATCGGGGCACCATATCTGACCCCTCCCCCCCCCAAAAAAAAAAAATCCCAGGGCACCATAGACAAACTCCATAATTTGATCGACCAAACTTTCCCGGACTTTGTTTAATGTAACGTCTGATCTGGCTATGGTCATCACCATGTGGTCTGAAGTAACAAAAAGGCAAACCCTAAATATAATAAAGGAAATTCCGAAAGATATGGTCGGCCAATAATTTCACATGATCATGATCCTTTTTTCCATTTCCACGTGCATGACAAACCAAGAAACACGCCAGGAAAAGAAGAAGATACAGAAAAAACCTTTTTTTTTTTTTTTTTGGTCATGGGAAAAAAAAAAAAATTCAAATGCTGGAAAATTGCATATCGCATCAAGAACCGACGGTGGCAATGACGCCTCGCATCATGTCCTTGAACTCGAAGAAATCGACCAGCCCGTCCTGGTTCCGGTCGACCGACACGATCATCTGCTGGACCCGCGCGATCTCCTGCCCCTCCGGCAGCCCGAGCTTGCCGAGGACCGCCTGCAGCTCCGTCGCCGATATGAACCCATCGCCGTCCTCGTCGAACACCTTGAACGCCTCCGACAGGTCGCTCTCCTCCTGCGAAGAAGACTCGGAGGAGCCGGAGCTGCCGCTGCTGCCAGAGTCGTCGTCGCCGTTCTCACACGGATCGGGAAAGATGCTGTCGAGGGACTGGTGGAGGAGGACGAAGCCGTCGAACTCGAGGCCGGGGAGCCAGGCTTGACGAAGGAGGCGACGGCGGCATCGACCTCAGCGGGGTTGGCCTCGAGGCCGAGGGTGGCGAGGGCGTGGCCGAGCTCGCCGACGGTGATGACCCCGTCGCCGTTGCGGTCAAAGAGGTCGAAGATGCGGCGGAGGCGGAGGGAGTTGAGGCTGGGGCTGTGGAGGCGGAACGAGGCGGACTTCTTGCTCAGGCTCCTCTCGCACGCCATCGCTGAAGGAGGAGGGAGGAGGAGAAAGAAGAGCCTCGTTTTGGAGAGAGAAAATTCTAGAGAGAGAGGGCGAGGGGACGTGCGGGGAAGGTTAAATAAGGTAGGAATGGAGGACGGAGGGTTCTCATTGACTAGGCGCGTTTGGCGGCCGTTGGCCGTTGGCGCAGTCGTTGCGCGACTGTTTCCTCGTTTCTAGATCTTGACAAAGCCCACACACACTCTTTCTCTCTCTTGGATTCAACGTTGAATTGGAGGGGAGAAAATATTGGCTGCAGCTCCGACTCCAGCGTGTCTTCCTCCGAGTCCATTCACCGGGCGACACGTGTCGCCCGGCAGCCACGCTGGAGTCCGAGCGCCTCCCTAGAGGAGAGAGAAAGAAGATTATTTTACCGAAAATATAAGGAGGCGCTCGGACTCTAGCGTGGCTGCCGGGCGACATGTGTTGCCCGGTGAATGGACTCAGAGGAAGACACGCTGGAGTTAGAGCTGCAGCCAATATTTTCTTGGAGGGGGGAGGGAGGGCGTTGACCAAACGGCGGCTTCTCTCTCTATGTTCTTTTTTTTTTTTTGATCCTTTTCTTTTTTGGGAGAGATACCATGGCTTCGAATATGCGTCGCGTACCATTCGTTCCACTCGATCAAATCACTCTCGAAATTAGAACATTTATGATGCCGGACTACGTCGGGAGGCACGGCTTCTCGAGAGTTGACAATATCAACACATCTTTAGTGCGAGGAGAAGATCGAATCACACTTGACCCGCATATCAGCTAGATCTCTCAAATGGGTGGATCGTATTGGATGCGAATTAATTCAAATTGACCTATTTAACTTGTTCTGATCCATTTTATGTGCTACAAATTTTGTAACCTATATTCAATCTTGATCCGACTCGACTCATAGTACTAAAATATTTTTATATTTTAATCTAATATAGGAAAACTTATACCTAAACTGAAATAATAACACGGAGGGAGTAAGCGCCGGATTCAATGAGGGAGACTGAGAGAGTCGTAAAATTGGGTTGAGTTTAAATTAATTGTAAATTCATTTAATAGTTGTATTATTTTGGGTTTTACCATTTGAAGTCAATTTATGATCCATTTATTGAATATAATTAATTCATATAATAACTCGGTTTATCAAATATGAATTAAGAAAATGATTCTACAACCCATTTTGACTTATCTAAATCGATATCAGAATTAGCGCGATCTGGCGGGCGGGGGGTCGATTATTTTGCTAATAAAAGCGGAAAATACTAAGCTTGACATCATAAAAAGTCAATGAAAAAGTGGACGGAGACTTCCGTAACGCCGCGCCGTCCGGCCGAGTGCTCCGCCACGTGCGAGAGCGTGGACCAGCCACAGCCCGATTTGGCTAGCGGAAGACTTGGACGGTGCAGCGATGAGTTGTCCATTTTAATAATCATGCCCGGAGCTAAAATAATTTCCGTTTGGAAAAATAATCCAAATTTCGGGATCCCTCCATTTCTTGAAAAATCAATTATTGGTCTTTCACATTGCATATAAAAATGTACAAACAAAAGATGTTTTTTATCATGCATGAAAATAATCAGACGTAATTACCATTGATGATGGAAATGTTTTTATCGATTAATTATTCAGAAGGATATAAATGATCATTTTTAAGAAAATATTTTCCGAATCATTTATTTTTCGCGAAACAAATGAATCCACATTCACTTTAATTCTGCCAAAAATAAATAATTCGACAAATATTTATTTTAAAATGATCGATTGTCTCGTTAAACAAAATTAGTCGACAAAACATATTTTCGTTCTCAATAATAATTTACGTTTCGATATTTTCGTTGATGATGTAGATGTATTTCATTCATTCATTTTTAAAAATAATAGGAGTGATGATTTTAAAATCATATTAATTTGGCACTGTCCTCGTTCAAAAGTCATTCATCACGTCTTATTTATTTGAAAGACAATTTACCATCACATGGTTTGTCATCGCGTTCCTTTTTCGAGCTGGGAGAGTCGATTCGAAGCTATTCGTTTTATTTTATTTATATTATTTCAAAAATCTAAGGACTCCATCGCATGAATATGTAAAATATAGAGAGGAAGAAATACCGGTTAACTGTTGAATTTTTTATACACGGAGCTCTAAAAATTTATAAAAAACTTTCGTGTCATCATCACTTGTATCACTAGACATATTGATATGATCTTATAAATTTATTTAAACATTCTTGTTTGCACAATACAAAATAAGTGTATCGGACGCTTATACACGTATTTCGCAATTTGTCATGCAAAAATATGATTAGATCGAAGTATGAAACATTTTAGCATTAATACGATGTGATTTTAATGCATCGTGTTAGTCAAAAAATTTACGCATGAAAACCAAAACATCAAAGTGCAAAGCAACTAATTAGTAAAACAAAAATTCACAAATGTAATGTAAAACATTATATAACAGTAAAATGTTATACTATTAAAATCATCCCACCTTTGATTAAATAAAGGATAAAAATCATCAAAAACTCTAAACTATACTTACCATGATAAATTTATCCTAATTTCCTTTATGATATGAAAAATTCCAATAACTTATACATTTGCAACACATTTACCTCCAGTCAAAATTTTGTCAATGAAAACCGTTAAATATTTTCTTACATGGACGCTAGAAAGCAAACAGTATTGATATGTCATTCTGTTTTTGCTAAAAATTCATCTAACGAAATTCTAACGAAGCATAAATGTATCATATAAGTACAAGTTTGGCTTTTTTATATTTCAAAAAAAGTTTAGGGTAAATATGTCATAATTCGTTTAGTTTCGGGTTTCGATGCACAAAAAAAGTTCATGGTAAACATTTCGTGAGATAATTTAGAATTTTATTTTTGGTGGCTTTTTTTCCTATGAATAAATGGCGACAAAAGTGTGAATTTTGTCCCTTGAGTTTGACTTTTAGGCTATGAAATTGTGATCTTGTCGACTTAGGGTATGCGTGACCTAAGGTGACGAATGTAAGAATTCATTATTTTTATTATCGACTCGAAGAGGAGAAACTCACGAATTTTATGCCCTGACACAGCAAAAACTAGATGTAGTCGCCTTTGGGTGACCAATAGCGACCGAAAGTATGCCCCCGGGGAATGCCATATAGAAAACTTACGGTCGCGAAATGTTTTATTTTTTTTTAAATCCGATCCGCAATTTCTTTTTTTTTTTATACTCTTTAATTCGATTTAGGGCTCTATGTTTTTTTTTTTTTTGGGTCAAGATTTAGGGCTCTATGTTGGCTCATCGAAGAATTTCGGGCCTTATTTTTGCTTAATTCACATGACTGACACGTCAGCAATTCGACGGGAAACGGGCACGTGACTGTCACGTGCTCGCCCCGGGGGGGCAGTTATCCAATTTTTCATTTTCATTTTCATTTTTTTCCCAATTTGGGGATAGGCCCGTCGCGCCCTCAGTTCTCTCTCGCCCTCGCCGCCACTCTAGTTCTCCTCTCTCGCCGGTTACCGCCGCCGCCGGAGCATTCGTCGCCGCCGTCCTCGCCTGCTTCTCTCCCGCTCGGTGCTCGTCGGCGATCCCGCTCGAAACGATCTCTGGTCTCGCAACTCTCGCCGGCTCCGACAGCGATCGCCGCCGCGTTCGATAGTCCGTCCCCGCTCAGGTCCTTCTCTCTCTCCATCGCACTGTTCATCTCGCGAATTCTCTCCGGCGTCGCTGACTAGCTCCTCGGACGGTTGTCATTTTGTCTCGAAAGATTGCTGTTTGTGGAGCGGAATGCTCAAGTCCTTGTAGTCGAATTAGGAATGACCGAGTCAGATATATATGTGAATGAACTTGAAATGTGCCTAGAGACTACGGAATCTAATTTGCAGAATCTTTTCTGTGTTCATGTTGTCGGATTGAATTTCAGCTGTTTAGCTTAAGAATAGAGCGAGCTAAATTGCGCGCTAGATGGTATGCTTCATTCATATGTCGTGAGTTAGAATTATTGATGGTTCGATTTCGTCATACGGCGATGCGGGGAATCGCTTGCTAGTTTTTAAGTCGTAAGAAGCTCTTTTACCGGCTCTGTGGCCGTCTTCGTCCAGGCAGGAGACGGGCAAATAAAGGGTCATGTTTGGGACGGCGATTAGGCTTCTTGCGAGGAAGCCAAAGCCGAAGATGAAACCGATTGAGCTCAAGATGCCACCGGAGCAGACACAAACCATCACGAGGGTCATCTTTGATATATTGAAGGAGCATGGTCCTCTCACGATCGCAGGCACCTGGGAACGTGTTCAAGTAATGTCCTTTTCATTCTTGAAGGTTTTCAGCACTTGTTGATTCTCATCCCTTATTCTTTCCCTCTCTTTGGCATACTGCATCAACACCTTTGCATCTCTTAGGTGTCATCATTCTTATTGTCATCTTGGTGCGCTTAATTTGCTGATCATCGTTTTAAAACAATTCAGGAAGTTGGTTTAAGAGGACTGACTAGCAAAAGGCACATGAAAATAGTGTTGAGATGGATGAGAGAGCGACAGAAGGTGCGGCTCTTATGCAACCATGTTGGTCCGAATAAGCAATTTCTCTACACAACTTGGTTCACAAAAGTGCGACAAGAAACGGAGAGAACAGTGAATGCTGCTTCAAAACCTGAACATCCACGATTTGTTGCAGGTAGGCCTATTGTAAATGTGGAAAGCACACACAAAGATGTGTAGCTTTGACTTTTGAGTCATCATTGTATTTTAACCCTTCTTTCTAGTTCAGTTTTGTCTTGTTAGAAGAGAACTGTACTTGCGTTTTTGAGGTTGTGTAAATGAAGTTTAATGTTAAAGTATTACCTGATATGCATAATTATCGGATGCCTCTTGACTGGAGGGGTAGCAACATTCTTGGGGTGGATAGACAAATTCTTTGCTTCTCAATCATGATACATTGCATTGCTGGGGTTGAATTTGTCTGAGAATTCAGAATACTGCAGTTTTTCAGTTGCTTTGACTTGAATTTAAGAGATGAGCTTCGTTGGATTCTTATCTAGCTCAATCAAGTCAAACAAGTAATTCTCAAATTTATTCACTATGCTTTTGCTCTAGAGGTTACAAAGCTTCTTATCTCTAAATAAAAAACCTTCTTGTTGGTTGAGAAAATGTTTTTCAGGGCAAATTGTGAATAAGGTATGATGATGAGTTTTATTCTTGAGCATTCTCATTCCAGTAACTAATGTGCCAAATTTGCCCACTTGTTCCTTGCAACACGTCTCTGTATACAACCTCAGAGGCATCCACTTTTCTTCTTGTCGATCTGCCATTATCCCATGCAATGTGAGAAGATTATGCTTGCTCTGAAACCAATTTCAATTGCCTTCACGATCTGGTGGTGCTTCTCCTCTAGAGCACAAAATTTTGCGCAAAACATTTTTCTTCCCATTTTTGCTGTTGGTGCTTTATCTTCCACTATTGATCCTAATAATTACAATCAAGCTGGAATATTCGAGTACGTGGAAAACTAGCCAGGTATATTTGTCTGGTCCCGATAACACTAAAAAGTGGTCTCTTACAACTTTTCTTCTGAATAAGAAACACATTTTATGTAGATGGGTGTGCAAAATTGAGAAATAATCAGATTATCAGATGGTGTAAAGTGATATGAGGTGCATACACATTGGTTGAAAGGGCTGATTATCACAACACCTTTCGTCCTGTTGTGTGGCTGGCCATTTGTATGTGTTTTGATGGTAGGTGGTGTTAGGTGTTATCTACGACAACTTGACATTGCAATCTTTATTAACTTGATGTGCAGATTCCTTCTTACATTATTTCCAAAAAGAGGAAGTTTCTGTATCATCCCTGCTTGGTCACACAACGTTGGTTTCTAAACTATTCTCTAACTGCGATATTAGAGGCTGGTTTGATTCAATCTTATACTGATAATTCCATTGTGTTTTATGCATTAGCTCATCCTCTGTATTCATTTTTGCTTTTTGTTGATGACATGGGTATGATTGGAAATGACCACTTACTGCTCTGACATGTGAAATGGTTTTGATTCCATAAATTTTGTTTTCACGGATTTGAGTTCTATGAAATATTTTCTGGGCATTGAAATGACCTTATCCATCCACCCTCGGTGTAATATGTTCTCGAGCACCTTAATAGTTTTGAGGCGTGATCCCTACGCAAATATCGGGGCCAAAGTCCTGGTTTTCTTGCTGCATTTCAACATGGTTTTGTGCTTCGAGTTCAACATCTGGTAAATTCACAAGCAGCTTTATCAAGGTTATAACCACTACTTTTAGTAGGCAGCGTTTCCTTCAATTCACTTAGACTTTTGGTTTTGCACTATTTAGCACGTCGTCTTATTTGTGTCTCCGGCTGCTCTCTTGAAGACTCACTTGAGAATTATAATAACAAATCCAATGACATAAGTGGGATTTAGATACACCACACACGTTTAATTTTTCGCACTAGTCATTAGCTCTTAGCTATTTAGTTTTATTTTTTTGTCATAACAAATCAGTATTATTTTGAGAACTTTAAGTAACAAAGAAAGCATAACTTCTATCATATCATTCCCCACAAAAGCGAACGTGGGTACATGCACGGTAGAAACAACCGCATACAATCGAACAAGGTTCTCTGGTTTGGCAGCAAACTACTTAATTGGTAAACGAGTAGGTTTCATACCTCATACTACAATCTCCAAGCACCCAGTCAACACCAAGACGGTATGGACAGTTCGCTAGAATCTGGGATTTAGCAGAGCTTGTGCATATGCCGCAATCACTGTAAGAAAGCGCTGGGTTACAGGTGATGGGACCATAGGCAACCGCTGTTTGATAAGGAGACGTGGTGTAGTAGTTTTAGTTCACTTGATTCGGGGTCACAGTCTCCAAGTCCGCGAGCACATAATCCACACTGTTCAAGTAAGGGTCACTGCTCGAATAGGTGCCGGCATTGCAAGCCCTATAAACTTTGCTGGTGTCCAGAGCACCTTGAACAACATGGAACATCAAAAGGGACTCAACCAGCGTAATTGCAGCTCCTGAATGAGTATGCATAACATAATATCCTTTACTTAATCTTTATGCTCAATCCTGTATTGCACCTAGAGAGGCTCTAGTCTTGACTATTTATAGTGGTTGTGCCCAGTAGGTTTTCTTCTATGATTAGCATACGAATCTTTCTTTGACGGTGCCAATGCATGAGCATTCTTAAAAGCTTCTGCTTGTTTCGGATATAGGGCGGAGACAATGCAATTTGTTCTTTTGCTAAGGACCAAGTATGTAGTTTAATCTGTTCGAGTATTTCAATTTATTTCTTAATTGTACATTGGTCATTTTTTCTTGGGAAAAACCAATAGATATCCCTCAATTTTATTCCGGATAATAAATTTACCCTAAATTATTTTTTATGATACAAAAAAATCCCAAACTTACATTGGTATGATACATTTATGTTAAACTTTTTCTGTGACACAAAAGACCTTAAACTTTTATCTATATGACACATTTACCTAAAATTGTTTTCTTGTGAGACTAAAAAGCCCCAAATTTTTTTTTTGACATTAAATTTTTGTATTAAATATGCCATATGGATACGAGATTGAGGCTTTTGATATTACAAGAAAAAGTTTGGAATAAATATGTCATACCATACAACTTTAAGGTAAATGTGACACATAAATATAAGTTTGGGATTTTTGATGTCACAAAAATTAGTTTAGAGTAAATATGTTAAGTGGGCAAAGTTTGGGATTTTTGGTCATTTTTATCCTTTTTCCTCTGGCTAACTTGTTGATTTGCTAATTGGCAAAGAGTTAAATATCATTCAAGTTTAAAAATTTAGATGTAGACAATAGTACAATTCGAGCGTCTATAAATTTGCTGCTCTCTCTTTCGCGAATCTATGGTAATCTTGGTTTTCTCCTTTGGGAGTTCTAACGATTTTGTAATGTTTCGTTTGTCCCCCGATGTTTATGTGTATGTCGTTTATGTCGTTCCGTCCTTTTTCATCTCGTAGTTTAATTAAGGTACTTCTATTTTTATGAAATTATCGTTCGCTGAGTCACTGAATAATAGACAAATTAACCTAGAAGATTCTCGGTACTTTTTGTTGTTCATTGCTTTCTCGTATCTTCTTTCTCATCCTATTTCCTCTACAATTTCTCTTTGGATAATATTTGAAATTTTCACATCTTTAGCTTGACTAGCACCTACAAATGTACCTAAGAAGATACTTATTTTTTAAGTAAGCTATCATGTATGATTTTATGTCAAACGTAATTTGGGTCTGTAGAAAAATCCATTTTCTCTAAAGAAGAAATATCTTGATGTGGCTAGAAGAATAAAATATTTACGTCGGGAATATGACATGCGAATTCTGCACTTTGACATGAAACCGCATGATATTCTTCTGTATCAAAGTTTTGCTAAGAAAATTTTTGATTTTGGGTTTGCAAAACTTTTCCTTTGGACTATGGCAAAGTGAAAAATAAAGGGATACATGGCTCCCGAGCTATTTTACAAGGACATAGGGGGTGCAGTAGGAGGAAAAACATAAATGCAAATGTTGAAATGGAACAATCAGAAAAGAAAAGAAAGAGGAGAGATGAAGATGATAATAGTTGCCATTTAATGAATACCCGAGACACGTTTCAGAGACAGAGGGAGAGCCCAAAGCAGGAAGCTCTGTTTCAGTTTTCAGATTCATAGTCTGCTGATGAAGCGCGCCAGTCTCTTCCTGCTTCCGTCTTCCTTCTTCTTCCGGCTCTTGAGTTACGTGAGGAAAATTTGCAGAGCTGGTGGCGGTGGCGGTGGGTTTACGGGTGTCCGTGATGCCCTGTGTTGCTTCGGTATAATGATAAAGTCGAACCCTCTGCCTTCCCCCGGGGATTTTAGTCTTGCTGTAGTGAGGATGAAGCACTACTCCACTGCCATCCGCTTGATTGAACGGCTGCATTTGTCAGGGATTGAAGTTGATCATGTCTTGCTGACGATTTCCCTGAATTGCTTTTCCCGGTTAAGGCGGGTTGATTTGGGTTTGTCTATCCTAGGCAGAATCTTGAAGCTTGGGTTTCCCATCAATGTCGTGACATCGAGCACCCTGATTGACGGTCTCTTTATTCAGGGCAAAGCTGATCAAGCACTGAGGTTCCTCGATGATATGCAACGAAACGGCCCCGAACCTAATGAGACCACGTATGCGATAGTCGCGAAGGGGTTGTGCAGGGCGGGTAACACCAGACTGGCGATTGAATTGCTAAGGGACTGGAAGAGAGAAGCTGCAGGCTTGATTCCTTCACATACAACATAGTGATTGATAGTCTTTGCAAGGAGGGATTGATTGCAGAAGCGTTGAGACTCCATGAAAGTATGAGTAGGAAAGTGATCAAACCAGATGTTGTTACTTACAACTCCTTGATTCATGGTCTGTGCAATGCAGGCCAGCTGGAATATGCTCTCGCATTGTTGAAAGAGATGACAAGCAGAGCAATCCAACCCGATTTACCCACTTATAACTCCTTGGTTCATTGCTTATGCAACCTAGGCCAATGGAAAGATGCTACGGTCTTGTTGGAGAAGATGACGAAGGCAGGAATTGAACCGGACGTCGTTACTTATACCTTGGTCATTCAAGGAGTGTGCAACTCTGGCCAATTGACAGAGGCTCAAAGACTGTTGAGTCATATGGTGCAAAGCAGAGTAATGCCAAATGTTAGAACCTTCACTGTCCTGGTGGATGCATATTGTAAAGAGGGAATGCTTGTAGAGGCTGAGGCCATAGTCGACCAGATGATACAATTAGGTCAAATGCCTTCTAGTTTCATTTATAATACATTGATGAATGGTTATTGTTTGCATAATAGAATGGACAATGCTATGGAAGTACTTAATTTGATGGTTGAAAGAGGCTGCTCACCTGATGTTGTTAGTTATAGCACGTTGATTAACGGATACTGCAAAGTGAAAAGAGTTGACAAATCAAAGATGCTTTTCCAAGAAATGCTTCAAAGGGGCCTGATTCCTGATGTCATGACATATAGCACTCTAGTATATGGATTTTGCCAGGTTGGGAACCTTGAAGCCGCGGAGGAGCTAATTAACGAGATGCAGTCTTGCAATCTATCACCAAATCATTATACCTTGAGTGCTTTACTCGATGGCTTGTGTAAAACGCAGCAGATTGACAAGGCCATGATATTGCTTCGAAAGATGGAAGATACCAAATTCGCCCCAGACATTGTGACTTACACTATTCTAATAAACGGCATGTGTAATGCTGGAAAGCTTGACGATGCTAAGGGGCTGTTCAATTGTTTGCATGCTCAAGGGTTGCAACCTGATGTGTGGACGTATGGTATTGTCATGCATGGGTTGTGCAAAGGGGGATGCACGGAGGAAGCATATCAGCTTCTAAGGGAAATGGAAAGAAAGGGATGCCTTCCAAATGGCATCACTTATAACACAATCATCCAAGGACTACTAAGAAATAAAGAAAATACGAGAGCAGCAGAACTTGTCAATGAAATGGTTGAAAGGGGTTTTTCTGCAGATGTAGTAACTACAGAGTTGTGGGTTAAATATGTTGTGACAAATGGAACTTCTTCCTTTATGAAGGCAAGCATGATGACAGCATTTGATCAAATTAAGTGTAAGTTATGTTCTATTCTATGCTCTCAAAGTAAGTTTAGATCTGCAATACTTGGCTATGATTCATATTGAATTTGTGTACTTGATGAAGGCGTTGATCATTGTTTATAACAACCATGGAATTATAAGGATATATTTCTGTTTATACTCTGCAAAATTTCTCTGCTTATGTTGTCAGATCAAATTTCAGTTGTTAACTTTGGAGTACGGTGAGTTAAATTCGATGCCAAATTCTATGTTCCATTCATGCATCGTGTTCGCTGTTAGATCTTCATTATCAAGTTATCACATTATTCATCACATCATCCATAATCCTGCAAGTCTCAACTACTTGCAAGAGATATAAAACTGTGTGCATGAATCTCACTTCTTCGAACAAGAAAAAACACAAATTTGATTTCATCGTGGGTCAGAATTACTGATAGTTCAATTTCGTCATATGGGCAATACCTGGAATTGCTTGCTAGTTTTTAGGTTATAAGAAGCTCTTTTATTGACTCTGTGACTGTCTTCCAAGCAGGAGACAGGCAAATAAAGGGTAATGTTGGGGACAGCAAATACTTTTTGTGAGGAAGGCGAATCCAAAGATGAAACCGATTGAGCTCAAGATGCCTCCAAAGCAGACACAAACCATCACGACGGTGACATATTGAAGGAGCATGTCCTCTCACGATTGCAGACACCTGGGAATGCGTTCAAGTAATGTCTATTTTGTTTTTAAAGGTTTTCAGTGCTTGCCAATTCCCATCCTTTATTCTTTGCCACTCTGCTGTATAATGCATCAACACCTTTGCATCTCTTAGATGTTGTCATTCCTGTTGAAATCTTGGTGCGCTTAATTTGCTGATCATTGTCTCAATACAATTCGGGAAGTTGCTTTAAGAGGATGACTAGCAAAAGGCACATGAAAATAGTGCTGAGATGGATGATAGAGAGACAAAAGGTGTGGCTCGTATGCAACTAAGTTGGTCCAAATAAGCAATTTCTCTACACAACTTGGTTCACAAAAGTGTGACAACAAATGGACAGAACAATGAATGCTGCTTCAAAACCTGAACGTCCATGACTTGTTGCAGGTAGGCCTATTGTAAATGTAGAAAACACGCACAAAGATGTGTCGCTTTGACTTTTGAGTCTTCACTGTAGAAGAGCCATACTTGCGTTTGCAAGGTTGTGTAAATAAAGTTGAATGTTATGGTATTACCTGATTTGCATAATCATTGGATGCTTCTCAACTGGAAGGGTAGCAACATTCTTGGGGTGGATACAGAATTTCTTTGCTTTGTGGTTGAATTATGATAAGTTGCGTTGCCAGTTTGAGTTAGTTTGAGAATTCAGAATACTGCAGTTTTTCAGTTGCTTTGACTTGAATAAAAGAGATGAGCTGGATTGGATTGTTATCTAGCTCAATCAAGTCAAACAAGCAATCGTCTAAATTTATTCGCTATGCTTTTGCTCTAGAGGGTTCCAAAGCTTTTTATCTTGAAATCAAAAACCTTCATCTTAGTTGAGAAAATGTTATTCTGGGCAAATTGTGAATAAGATATGAGGATGACTTTTTCCTTACGCATTCTCATTCCGGTACTAAAGTGCCAAATTTGCCCACTTGTTTGTTGCAACACTTCTCTATATACAACCTTGGAGGCATCCAATTTTCTTCTTGCCGATCTGACATCATCCCATGCATTGTGACTAGATTATGCTTGCTCTCAAACCAATTTCAATTAACTTCACAATCTGGTAGTGCGTCTTCTCCCCTAGAGCACAAAATTTTGCGCAAAAATATCATTCTTCCCATCATTCAATTTAGTGCTTTATCTTCCACTATTGATCCTAATAATTATGATCAAGCTGGAATATTTGAGTACCTGGAAAGCTAGTCAGGTATATACGTGTGCTTTGGAGAGTACTAAAATGTGGTCTCTTGAAACTTCCCTCCTGAATAAAAAACCCATTTTATGTAGATGGGTGTGCAAAATTAAGAGGTAGTCAGATCATCAGATGGTGTAAAGTGATATAATGTGTATACACATTGGTTGAAAGGGTTGATTATCACCACACCTTTCGTCCTGTTGTGTGGCTGGCCATGGCCCATTGTACGTGTTTTGCTGGTGGTTGGTGTTATCTGCTACAACTCATTGTACGAGTTTTGCTGGTGGTTGGTGTCATCTGCTACAACTGGACACTGCGATCTTTATTAACTTGATGTGCAGATGCCTTCTTACATTGTTTCCGAAAGAGGGGGTTTGTATATCATCCCTGCTCAGTCTCAGAAAGTTGGTTTCTGAACTATTCTCTACTGCTTTATTAGATGCTGGTTTGGTCAATCTTATGCTGATAATTCCGTTGTGTTTCATGCATTAGTGCATCCTGTCTTCATTTTGGTTTATGTTCACGACACAGATATGATTGGAATTGACTGGTGACTGATCCAACATGTGAAATGGTTTCGACTCCATAAATTTTGTTTCGTTGATTCGGATTTTATGAAGATTTTCTTGGCATTGAAATGAGCTTATCCTTGTATGCCATCTACGCATGGTGTAATATGTTGTTGACCACCTTTGTGATTTTGAGGCGTGATCCTTAAGCAAATATTGGGGCCAAAGTCCCGGTTACTTCTTGCCGCACTTCGGCATGGTGTTGTGCTTCGAGTTCAACATATATTTACATGGTAAATTCACAAGCGGCTTTAGCAAGGTTATAACCATTTCTTTTAGCCTATAGGTAGTGTTTCCTTCTATTGATTTAGGCTTTTTTGGTTTTGCACTATCTAGTACGTCCTCTTATTTGTGTCTCCAACTACTGTCTCTTGAAGACTCACTTGAGAATCGTCATAGCAAATCCAATTACGTAGATGTGGATTAGATACACGACACAAGTTTGATTTTTTGTACTAGTCATTTGCTTTTAGCTATTTACTAAGGTTTTTCATCATAATAAATCAATATTATTTTGAGTACTCTAAAATAAGAAAGAAAGCATAACTCCTAGCAAATCGTTTCCCACAAAAACGAACATGACAAAAAAATAAAAATAAAAATAAAAATGTCCGGCAGAAACAACTGCATACAATAGAACAAGGCTCTCTGGTTCGGAGACGAACTACTTAACCAGTAAATGAATAGATTTCATACCTCATACTACAATCTTCAAACACCATATTGACGCCAGGACTGTTTGGACAGTTCGCCAGTATACAGGCCTTAGCAGCGCTAACGCATATGCTGCAATCGCTGTGAGAAAGCGCTGAGTTACAACTTACAGGTGGCACGACCATAGGCAGCTGTTGTGGGATAAGGAGACATGGTATAGTAGTTGTAGTTCGCATGATTTGGTGCCGCAGTAGCCATGTCAGTAAGGACATAAGCTACAATGTTTGCGTAAGGGTTGTCACTCGAATGGGTACCGCCATTGCAACCTCTACAAGTTATGCTGGTGTCTGGAGCACCTTGAACAACATGGAACATCAAAAGGGATCCAACTAGCATAATCTTAACTCTTGAAAGAGTATCCATAACGTGATATCCTTTACTTAATTTTTGGGCTCAATCCTATTTTTTGCACCTTGAGAGGCTCAGGTCTTGACTATTTATAGTGGTTGTGCCCAATAGGTTTTCTCCTATGATTAGCATATGAATCTCTCTTTGATGGTACCAATGCATGAGCGTTCTCAAAAGCTTCTGCTTGTTTCGGATATAAAATGGAGACAATGCAATTTGTTCTTTTGCTATGGACCAAGTATGCAGTTTGATCTGTTACAAGTAATTCAAATTATTTCTTAAGTGTACATTCGTCATTTTCACTTTGGCTAACTTGTCGATTTGCTAATTGGCCAAGAGTTAAATATCATTGAAGTTTTTAGATTGGAAAAGAATTTAGATGAAGTAAAGAACAGTACAATTCTAGCATCTATAAATTCGCCGTTCTCTCTTTCACGAATCTTTGGTAATCCTGACTTTCTTCTTTGAGAGTTCTAACGGTTTTGTAACGTTTCATTTTTATGAGTATGTCGTTTATGTTTGTTTCTGTCCTTTTTCATCTTGTCGTTTCACTAAGGCACTTCTATTTTTCTGAAATTATCGTTGGTTGAGTCAATGAGTAGTAGACAAATTAATCTAGAAGATTCTCGATGCCTTTCGGTGTTTGCTGCATTCTCGTATCTTCTTTCTCATCCTATTTTCTCTCCAATTTCTTCTTGGACAACATTTGAATTATTCATATTTGGCTTGACTAGCACTCGAAAATGTACCTAAGAAGATGACAACTATTCTATAAGTAAGCTCTCATGTATGATTTCATGTTGAATGGGGTTTGGGTCTTTGGATGAGCACATTTTCTCCAAAGACAAAGATCTCTCTTGGTGTGGCTAGGGGGATAAAATATTTCATTGGGGATGCGACTTGCAAATTTTACACTTTGACATCAAGTCACAGAATATTCTTTTACATCAAAATTTCGATATGAAAGTTTCTGACTTCGTGTTTGCAAAACCTTTTCCCTCGGACCATAGAATGGTGTCATTGACCGTTGCCAAAGGAACAAATGGATATATGTATGACATCCTGAAATTCAAGTTCTGTCTTCGATTGAATAAGTTGGGTTTTTCATTAATGCGTCTATAGTTCTTTTTCTTGAATTGATCACTCATGGGATAATTAGTCTATCAGGTGAAGTCGTTAAGGGATTTTAACACAATAGACTTGAGAATTCGACTAGGAATCGGTTGTTTGACCGTGCTAATCTGCAAGGGTCACTGTCAAAATTGATTAGAGACTGGAGATAGATTGATTCAACAGAGATGTGTAATTAGTGTGTGGGTGATTCCACCTAATTGCAAAATTTCCGTCAATCGACATTAGACCAATTTTTCTATCATTTATGTACCCCGTGTCTGTATTTGAAACCTTGAGGTTTTTATGACAACTGAGAGTCACAAATGCATTGAAGATGCATGTTGTGGCTTGAAAATAATCAACCACGGGTCAATTACACTAAAAATTCTTAAAAGCTACTTGGTAGGCTAGGTCATACCAAAATCATGCCAAATTGAAATTAACCGCGAATTTGAACCTGATTTTAGAAATTGAAAGCTCTGTTATGTCACGAGTTATTTTAGGAACGTCGACTCGTCCTTTGAAGATTTTTCTGCAAACCGAGATTTTTTGTGAAAATTCAAGATGGAGCTGTTTTTGTCCGGGAAATTAAGGGGACCGTTTTTTATCGCATTTTTGGGATGCAAGTTGGTTCAATTGGCGAGGAAAAATGTTAATTTGGTCGAGGACACCTTGGTGGAATTTATAGGGACCAAATTGAATCCAATTTAAGAGAATTGAACTCAATTTGGGGGAATATGTTTCAAAATTCGTAGGCCATGGTCCCCTCAACCTTTTGGACCACTTGGGGAGTATTCTAGGGAGAATTTAGTGCACAAAATTGGCTGAGGATAGAGCTGAATTAGGTGGGGCCTTGCCTGGGACAAAGATGATAAATAGGAAGACTTTGGGGCCAATGGGGTCCCTCTAAGTGCAGCTGGCTTCCTTCTTCTTTTCTTCTTCAGTAGAGCTGCTTTCTCCATTTTCAAGCCTTTGAAGTTCCAAAAATTGTAGAGAAGCCAGCCAACTCCCTCCCCTAGCCTGTCGCAAGCCGCCGGAGTCCCTCCGCTAGTTGCTGCTCGTCGTCGCGCCCCCCCGCGAGCGCTAGCCGCGCCTAGCCATTCGTCTCGCTTGTTCTGTCGTCGTGCCACTCTTCTTGAGCCTCCTTAGGCCACGTCGGAGCCCCCTAGCCGCCGTCTAAGTCGTCGGAGCAGCCATCGTCGCCCCTGCTCACCGCTACAGTCGTCCGCCAGCTAGTCTCATCGTTTCCAGCTCAAATCGTCGCTCAGCTCACCCTCTTGGCCCAACAACCAGTTCTGAATTCTAGCAAGGAATCGTGCGCTTCAAGGCCCATTTTGGACCACTTTCGGGCCTTGTCGGGCTCCACCGCCACGAGATTTATCGCCCGTCTCTGCGTTGTTGTCGCTGTGGACTCACTAGATTGCAAAATCGGTGAGTTTACTTGCTAAAATCTACTTAGGGAATTAATTATGCTTAAGGGATTATTAGTTTAAGTTAATTAGGGATAATGTGGTTAGTTAGAATTGATTAGTGATTTAATTATTCGATTTTGCATGTTAGGTGGTTAAAGTAGTGTAATTAGATACTAGATAAGTTATATTATTTATCTATATTGGTTCGGAAATTTTATGGACTTGTTTCAGTATTTAATTAGGCATTTCCGGCCTAAGTTTCTATTTTTGGCATTTAATTGTATTTAATTAATTAATTTTGGTATTTATTTAATTATTTATTATTTTCCGGAAATTAGACCAGAATAGCTGGTGATTAGAATTTCGTCTTGATTGTAATTGTGTGCTTGGTTTATTTAATTGAGTGATGATTTTTGCAAATTGAGTGGAAATTATAATTTTGGATATTTATTTCAAAATTGAGTAATTTCGATATTTAATTAGAAAATACTAAGGCGTCGATTTTTAACGCAAAAAATATTTTCAAACACTATATAAATAGTGGGATTTTTTAAAAGAAAGATATTGCATTTTTGGCTTAGGCCGACTGTGTACCCACATACGATTATTTTTATCAAGTATATTTTATCATGATGAAATTAGGCCAAGTTCGTTATTTAATTGAGGAACTGGTGTGCTAGGCACAAGATCCTTGGCTCAGGATTGATTTATCGTATTTCAGCTTGTGTGAGTAATTTGATATGTCAGCTTGTGAGAGCAGTATACTATATCAGCTTATAAGAGCTTGATATGTCAGCTTATGAGAACAGTATACATTATCAGCTTGTGTGGGCAATGATCATTTATCAATTTGTGAGAGCAACAATCCGTATATTAGCTTGTGTGAGCTACTATCTATCTATATTAGCTTGCGCGAGCTATTATTGATCCATTTCAACTTGTGTGAGCATTGACTGTGTTGATGGTATTGGATAGATAGTATTGAATTGATATATAGTATTGATTGGATCAAATGATCGTTGAATTCAACGATCGTTGGTATTGAATGATTAATTGGTTGAGATTATAAACTGTGCTAACGTGTAGGAGAGAATTGAGGTAAGGTAAGTCTTCTGACTTGTGTGTGCATAGACCGACTCTAGGCGTATTTCCTTCCTAGTTGGAGTTTAGGGGTGGACTTGTTGGGACATTGTCTCACCTCGTCGTGGGCTTAACCTTTTCAAGTCCGTAAATAGCTGCTCCTCTTGAGTTTTTTGGCCGGCTCATGAGGGTTATCGAGCGGGTTTTTAGCTACCCCGATCCTGGAAGCCACTGGGTTTATGAGCTAGTAGTGACCACAGTCTGGGTCGAAGAGGACCTACCTTATAGGGTATCTCATCGATTCGAAGTTTGGTTTCGCTACGGACCTAATGAATTCATGGTGGTTCCCTTAGGGGTTTTGGGATTCCCGCTGTGGTAGTCGATGACTCTTTAGATGAGGATGCTGTTGACCCTCTTGACGGTGTTGTGTAGGGGTGTGCAACGGAAACCGCCCGGGGCAGGAACCGGCCGGACCGGACCGGACCGGTCGGTTTCGGGCGGTCCTAGAGTGTCTCGGTCCGGTCTCAGGTTCCTATTTTTGGAACCGGTGACCGGTTGGTTCGGTTCTCGGTTTCGGGGTCGGAACCGGATCGGACGACCGGACCGGACCGACCATTTATATATATATATATATATATATATATATATATATATATATATATGTATATGTATATATTTTAATTTCTGAAATAATTTATAGTACCCATTACCATCATATTTATTTCTTCTCTCATAACTCAAAGCTAATAATCCCTCCCCTTTTTTGCTTCTGAACTACACTCAACATAACCATCACATCAGCTTTTATTTTCCAAAATTTTGCAATTCTCCTCACTTGCCTTTCCCTCTTGAAACCTAAACGAATGGCTAAACCCCTCTCTTTTTTTTTGTTAGTTTCTGCTTTAATATACAGTAACCATCACATCAACTTCTATTTTCCCAATTTTTGTGATCCAACTCGGCGGTAATTCGATTCAACTTTCATTTTCCCAAACCCTTCCTAATTCCTCCCCACAGCGTCATCATCTCTTCGCTCTCTCCCGTCTCCCATCGCTGCCCCGACGATTCCCAAGGCTCTCTCGTTCTTTGAGGTGAGTCCCGAGTCCCGTCCTCGATAAGCTCTTTTGCTATGTTTTCATTGCTGCGCGGCTTCGTTGTTTGATCATTTATACTCGTAGTCCCATCTTCGTTTGTTTCCGACATGCGATTGTGCTGTATTGATGTCGCATTTGGGAAGGGGGGCGGTGGGTGGTTGGATTTCGTCTCCTCCGCGCATTTTGGTGTGGGTAAGAGCGCTTCGTTAGGGGATTTCAATCTCTTGGCTCTCTATTGAGATTTCAATCTCTTGGCTCTCTTTGTTTCCACAAAGTTGATGTTTTTAATTTAATAGGGCGTCACTTTGTTGGTCACAAAGTGAATAAAAAAACTTGACCAGATCATAATCTCGTGCATTACTTTACTAGTAATTACTATTTATTTTTTTGTTAAATGAAATGAAAACAAGTGATGGTTCATTGGAACCGGACCGGTTGGTCCGGTCCGGTTCTCGGTTCCAAGATAGCCGGTCCGGTCCACGGTCCAGAAAAGTGGGAACCGGTCCTCCCGGTCTGGTTCCCGGTTCTTGGATGGAACCGGACCGAACCGGGAACCGATCACCCCTAGTGTTGTGGAGAACCCGCTACCCTCGGAGCCGGTGGAGATTGAAGAATCGGTGAATGAGTCTGGCTAGCTGGCCTTAGGACAATACCCTTTTGTTGAGCCGGTCTTTTGTAGACCTTTGTCCTTAGACTAGTGCTGTATATAAACTAGTTAGCTATGTATAAATGTGTGTTGTGGTTTGTGAATTTGTAGCTCTGCTTTTCTATCCCATCTTTATGTTGTATGGAGATTTATTTATATGTTTCCGCATGCGTATTAAAATGAATGGGTTGGCGACGCGTCCTGGGACGTCGCAAATTTAATCAACCACCAAGGGATGGGCACGCGCTCAAGGATCAGGGCGTGACAATATGGCTCTCGAGCAATTTTACAAGGACATAGGAGGTGTAAGGTGATGTTTATAGTTTCTGGACGTTGATGATTGAAATGGCCTGTAAGAGGAAAAAAACATAAATGCAAATGTTGAAATGGAATAATTAGAAAAGAAAAGAAAAGAAAAGGACGTTTACTTTTTCCTTTTGAGTCTGATGAGTTCAATCTGATACAAATTTAACTCACTCATGTGCCATAGCAAGTTTATGGTGCTACATCTTGAGGTCATCTTAGATTATTTTGTTTTGTTTCAGCTTTGTAGCACAGGATAGTTGGATGATCTTATGCTTTTCGTTTTTCATTTCTGGCCTGTTGGCTATAGTTGCATAGGGTATGGTTCTCTCGTTCTGACATGTTTATATTCATAATTCATGCAATTGCCGTTAATCATTGAACATCCGTGCGATGACATTACCAAATGTAAGTACTGTGATTAACTGCCAGTACATCCTGAGAAGAAAATTTTCATGTCACACTGACTTGGGGGCAGGAATTCTTCCACCCATTTTATCACGTACTTCGCTTCTCCTGTGATTGAAATGAAGAGAATTCTTGATATGGTAGAGTGATAGATGGATGAAGACATGCATGAGAAGAATTCCATGCAAGAAAAGGGAAAATTGTCCAAAAATTCCTAAATCTATTACACTTTTGCCAATTCAATCCTAAACCTTTTAACTTTGCCAATTGAGTCCTAAAACTTTTCACTTCTTGCCGATTCAGTCCATCTGGCTAATTTTGGCCATAAAATGCTGACGTGGACATCGGCGGTGCCACGTAGGATTGCTGGCATTGACGTGGACAATTTTAAATAATATTTTAATATTTTTAAATATTTTTGATTTTTTTCTGTTTTTTCCCTTTTTTTTTTTTGGCTTTTTCCTTGGCCTTTTCCGGTGGCCGGCCATCGCTTGTAGCCAGTGGCTGGCCATCGGAAAAGGCCAAGGAAAACCGAAAAGAAAAAAAGGGGGAAAAATAGAAAAAAACAAAAAATTCAAAAAATTCAATTTTTAAAAAATATTAAAATATTATTAAAAATTATCTACGTCGCGCCGACAGATCCTACGTGGCACCGTTGGTGTCCATGTCAGTATTTTCTAGCTAAAATTGACCGGATGGATTGAATCGGCAAGAAGTGAAAATGTTTAGACTCAATTGATAAAGTTAAAAGGTTTAGGACTAAATTAGCAAAAGTGTAATAGGTTTAGGACTTTTTGGATAATTTTCCCTGCAAGAAAACAATAGATTGTCAAATAATCGACATGTGACCGCTTAACTTGAGCAAAGTAATAGAAAAATAGAGACCCTACAACATGGGAGTATCAATATATACATGGAGAAGAGCAACTAGCATCTATATTATGCTTAAAAATTAGCATTATGAGATACATGCCCTTGCCCCTGCCCCCAGCCCCACCCCCAAACTGCTAGCAAAATTAACGGGACCTGCATGAATAATGAATATAAACATGTCTCAGAACGAGAGAACCATACCCTATGCAAATGGCCTATAAGGTGATGTTTATAGTTTTCGGACGTTCATGATTGGATGGTATATTTGTTATAAATTTACTAGTTTTGGATTTTTTAAGGTCGAATAAAATAGATTGTGGTAAATTTGTCATAAACGTACAAGTTTAGGGTTTTTTTATGATCAATCGGGGTAAATTGGTCAAAAGTATACTGGTTTTGGGTTTTTGGTGGTCAAAAAAATAGTTTGAGGTAAATTTGTCACAAGTGTACTAGTTTGGGGTTTTTCAAGGTATTAACCCTAAAAGTAAAAAGATTATCCGAGGCATTTTTTTTTTTCCAAATTTTCTGGAGATTTACTATGAGAAATTCTTGAACATTTGGTAAACTAGCTTACTGGTGCCAGGGACAAGATGAGGTACATTGTGAAATCCCCTTTTTCCATCATGCTGACCCTCTCCAACCATTCAAGATATGAATAGCCAAAACAAGCACCTCATCAATCTGGATCATTCAATCTAGTGGCTCCACCACTTTCCACATTGAAATACCTAATTCAATGTTCAGTTGGATACATCCACTTAATAATTTTTCCCTTTGAAGAGAGAAAGGGAGGGAATCTACTAGAGGTAAGAGAAGTTCGAAAACCTATTTGGTCTAGAAGTCAACTTCTCCAATTTGAAAACAAGTTTGACAACTTTTGACCCCTACTCAAAATTTCTGATTAAGAGAGATCTAATCGCAACCAAATCTAAAGATTTTATTAAAACAATGCCAAGTAGCTGCCCAGGTTAAGCTGAAAAACCCAAATCAAATGGAAAAATATATGTGCAGGCACAACACACTCTAGACATTAGGGTGAGTAAACCACACGAAGAAAAATGTGCGAACCAGGAGATGCAGATAAGATGGGGCAGAAAATGATGCATACTTTAATCCAACTAAACCACACAAGAATTTCAACCAAAAAATAAAACCACACAAAAAACAAGGAATGAAAGAAAAGTTGTTACCTGCTCATGTAGATGCTCTATCTTCTGAGTTTGCTGCATCACGTGTAGAAATGAGGTGATTCAATGCAGACATTTCCACCATCTTCGTTTCCATTTGTTGGACTGCATCTAGAAGGCTCATCAACTCTACCTGAACAATACATATACCAGAACAAAAGTCTGAGTGACTTGAATGCCAGAGTAAAATAACCGATCAACTTCATCAATAATCAGTTTTCCCAAGAAAAAAAGTGGATTGTGTGATTACCAGAAGGGCACCTGTCTCACATCCATGTGTTCTTGCTGGACTCTTAGAAGCTCACTTGGAACTTCATTAGACTTTTTGAATTCTACATTACCATTTGAGTTATCTACAGGAATTGAATTGGCAGACTGATTAAGTTTTCTTCTAGGTCTCACCATATTAATAGCCACCTGGAAGCTTATGGCTCTTAGCTGATCAAACTGTGTAGTGACAGAACGAAGCTTCTCACTTAAGATCAATACCTACAGTACAAGAGAGTAATTAACAGCAAATTAATCCGCCAGCCAATGCATGTCCCGTGCCACAGAAACCAAAGTGTAAACCACAATATCCTAGTCAAATCTGACAAGAAAACAGAGATTAGAAGTCGTCCCCCCCTCGGGGGCTGCGGTCTCTCTCTCTCTCTCTCTCTCACGCGCGCGTGCATGGAAAACCAGAAAAACCAAATTCCTCTGACTAAGCATAGGAAATTCATGCCAAAACAGAGAAAAATACCAGCAACCTTATGGCATTAGATATGTTACAACAAGAAAGAATGGACTCCTTTCCACGCAGAATGATTCATCAAAATCAGCACCGCACATGCGGACCTCAATATTATTCTACTGCAATGCAAAAGTCCCCCCACTTTCTTTAAAAAAGAAAGAAAAGAAAAGTGGTGAAAAATATATCTGTGCTAGGAGAGAATTCTTCCTAGCTGTAGTATCTTATTTAAACATCAGTCTCCAACACCCATACAGAGGCTCAACCATGAAAAATCTCATAAAATATAACAACAAACTTATGTCCTTTCTCGGAATCTAAAGACCTAAAGCATCTCCAGCCTCACTAGATTAATATTATATGTTTTGATCTAAATAAAGAGTAACTGGACAATTAGTTTCCTTAAAAAACCATGCATGGTCATAAGATTATACTGCCATAAGATGCATAAAAGATAGAATTGCCTCACCACTCCCTGTTTGTGTGCTACAGTGTCAGCATTAGAGCCTCAGAGTTACATTATGTAAAATGAATCAACAATAGCGATCATATTTATTTCAATATTGAGAGTACCGTTTATAGTGCTGCCTTGGTAAAAGCTGATCTTTCCCGCTGCTTGTGCATTATGAAAGATGCCATGGTAGCAGCCAGCTTGGACGTTGAAGGCATCCATGACACCAAGGCAATAATAAGACTTATAGTGCATTTGGTTCAGTTTTCCCAAGGAGTTCCATTGGGAAAATGCTGTAGTATTTGGCAAGCCTATCTAAGGGGCTTTTAGTCAGATGCTAGCTTTGAAAAAGTTGAAAGCCCAATACTGATAGAGATCAGCTTTGGGTTTTCAGATCAAATACTGAAATTACATTTTTTTTTCCAAAACTACTATCATAATTTTTTTTAGTTTTTTGATTTTATTTCTCATTGTTCCAAAATTACCTTTACCATTATTAGGGTTGGTAAAGAGTTTAATATTTTTTAATAAAAAGAAAAAGAAAATCCAAAGTCCTTAACATATAGCTTTGTAAAGAATAGTTTACCAAAAGCAATTTGTATTTCTTCAAAACCCTTGGCCTAACCCTTTAGGTTAAAGGTATTTGGGCAAAAAGAATACCTCAAATGCCAAAACTTGCAGACAGACTTAAGTGTCAAAACTTACGAAAAAAACATTTAAGTGTCACTTTTTATAAAATAAGACACTTGAGTGCCACATCCGACGAATCCGTCAAAAATCTTGTGGCAATTTTTTATTAATTTTTCGCTTATGTGGCCAACTCAAAGAAACCATACACAAAAACGACGTTGTTTTGGTATAATTCGAATTTTCATATAATAACTAATTAAATTAAAATTTTAAAAAATAAATAAATATTTAATTAAAAAAGGAAGGGAGGAGGAGGAGGGAGGCGGCCGGCGGCCACGCTCCTCCTCCTTCCCTTTTTAATAATTAATTATTATTTTTAATTTAATTTAATTAAATATTATATTAATTATTTATCACGTAGTACTAAAATGACGTCGTTTTGACACTATTTAGCTACATTAGCGTACAACTCACTTGAAGATTACAACATTAGTGTTTTGATTGGATTTTCTCAATTTATTTTGTTTTGATTTTGGCGTATTGTGTCGCTTTCGTAATTTTGACACTCCACGTGTTCCGGTGTCAAGGTATTTGCTAAAGGCCGTTTTCAAAACTGAAACAAATGCGGCAAGTAAATAGAGGATTGACATCTGCATCTCGGTGGAAACTGTCCGATTTTTAGAGAGAGAGAGAGAGACCGCCGAGCAAAAGCAGAGCTTCCAGTTTTCAGATTCATCAGCAAGCTGCTGATGAAGCGCGCGAGCCTCTGTGGTGCTCCCGTCTTCCTTCTTCTTCGTGCTCCAGCTGCGATGTCCAGCGCTCCTCGGAGGTTCTGTTCGATCCCTATCCCTATTCTCCACGACCCGAACTGGTTCTTGAGTTACGTGAGGAATATTTGCAGACCTGGTGGTGGTGGAGGTGGTGTGTTTACGAGTGTCGGTGATGCCCTGTGTTGCTTCGGTAAAATGATAAAGGCGAGCCCTTTGCCTTCCTCCAGGGATTTCCGTCTACTGTTGGGCGCTATAGTGAGGATGAAGCACTACTCGACTGCCATCCGCTTGATTGAGCAACTGCCTTCTTGCTGACCATTTGGATGAATTGCTTCTGCCGGTTAAGGCAGGTCGATATGGGTTTGTGTATCCTGGGCAGAATCCTCAAGCTTGGGTTTGACATCGATGTGGTGACATTGAGCACCCTAATTGATGGTCTCTTTATTCAGGGCAAAACTGATCAAGCCTTGAGGTTCCTCGATGATATGGGACGAAATGGCCCCGAACCTGATGAGACCACATGTGCGATAGTCGCCAAGGGGTTATGCAGGGCGGGTAAAACCAGATTGGCGATTGAATTGCTGAGGGACTGGGAAGAGAGAAGCTGCAGGATTGATTCCTTCACATACGGCATAGTAATTGATAGTCTTTGCAAGGAGGGATTGATCACTGAGGCCTCGGGACTTCACGAAAGTATGAGTACGAAAGGTATCAAACCAGATGTTGTTACTTATACCTCCTTGATCCAAGGTATGTGCAATGTAGGCCAGATGGAAGATGCTCTCGTATTGTTGAAAGAGATGACGGGCAGAGGCATACAACCCGACATATTCACTTATAACTCCTTGGTTCATTACTTGTGCAAGCTAGGCCAATGGAAAGATGCTACGGTCTTGTTGGAGAAGATGATGAAGGCAGGAATTGAACCGAACGTCGTTACTTATACCTCTGTCATTCAAGGAGTGTGCAATTCCGGCCAATTGAAAGAGGCCCAAAGACTGCTGAGTCATATGGTGCAAAGCAGAGTCATGCCGGATGTTCAAACCTTCACTATTCTGGTAGATGCACATTGTAAAGAGGGAATGCTTGTAAGGCAGAGGCCATAATCAACCGGATGATTCAATTCGGTAAAATGCCTAATAGTGTCACTTATAATGCATTGTTGAATGGTTATTGTTTGCAAAATAGGATGGATGATGCTCTGGCGGTTCTTAATTTGATGGTTGAAAGAGGCTGCTCACCTGATGTTGTTTGTTATAACACGTTGATTAATGGATACTGCAAAGGGAAAAGAGTTGACAAATAAAAAATACTGTTCCAAGAAATGCTTGAAAGGGGCTTGAATCCTGATGTCATCACGTACAACACTCTCATAAGTGGATATTGCCAGGTTGGGAACCTTAAAGCCGCGGAGGAGCTAATTAGCGAGATGCGATCTCGCGATCTGTATCTAGATCATTATACCTTGAATTCTTTCCTGGATGGCCTGTGTAAAACGCAACAGATTGACAAGGCCATGATATTGTTTCAAAAGATGGAAGGTTCCAAATTTGTCCCAAACTTTGTGACTTACAATATTATAATGAATGGCATGTGTAATGCCAGAAAGCTCGACGATGCTAAGGGGCTGTTTGATTGTTTGCATGCTCAAGGCTTGCAACCTAACGTGTGGGCATGTAACATTCTCATGCATGGGTTGTGCAAAGGAGGACGTACAGCGGAAGCATATCAACTCTTAAAGGAGATGGAAGGAAATGGATGCTTCCCAGATGGGGTCACTTATAACACAATAATCCAAGGACTACTAAGAAATAACAAAAGTACTAGAGCCGCGCAACTTGTCGGTGAAATGGTTGAAAGGGGTTTTTCTGCAGATGTAGCAACGATGGAGTTGTGGGTCAAATATCTCATGACAGATGGAACTTCTTCCTTTTCTAGTAGAACTCTCCATTGTCTCTGAGATCTGTCCACTTTTTCATCTGAAATGTGATGCAGAGTAAATCAGATTACCACCAAGTTTTCTTCCAATCGTCATCTCACTGAGTCTCATGTCCCATTAATGAAGTTGTTTTAAATCTGGGAGACAGTTCACTATATCGAACCCGCCAAGACAGCAAATATTTGGAGGGGTGGAAGGTGGATTTTGATACTCGTATATGTAGGTTTGGTACGAAATCTCTGTATTTAACTGGTATGTATACTTGTCTGTTAGTGCTTTTGGTGCCTAATGTTATTCAAACAGGTGAAATTCATACAAATGATTAAGCAGTCTAAGGATGATATTGAATTAAATAGATGTTAATAGCAATAACTTTACTTTGTAATGAAGTATATTATGTCATAAATCCTGATTAGCCTATTGTGTATGTGCTTTGAGGGAGAGATCCTAGTTTTCTGTTATAAACTTTCTTTTTTCACAATCTGATCCTTACAATGTCCTATTCACCATAGATAGTTCAAAGAAGAGGCATACCTCGAAGTGGATGGTATTTGAATCGGTAGTGGAGAATATTTGGGTCGAGCTGTGTACTCAGATTATCACCACAGGTCGATTACACATTTGGTTTATTTGCTCAGCTTCTTACGTGCAAATAACATAGGGATGGCTTCCTGACTGGGGAACGTGGCTGCAAGTGTATGAAAGCTACTTGAAGTATCTTACCCTTTGCACTGCAAGGGATTTTCCAAAAAGCATTTGATGATGCGTGAACATGAACGCCATTGTCAAACATTTCCAATGCTAGACGTCTTGAGAACAACAATCAACTTCATTACAGTCAGGCCCAGATGATGTAAATTCCGTTGTCTTTTCCACTGCAGCAATTGAATTACTTTGCCGATCAATAGGTTGGCTCTCAAAGGAGGTACATTCCTTGGCATTTTTATCTGTTTTAATTACTCTCTCGGGAACACATTTTTCTCTCTCTCTTTTTTTTTTAAGTTTCTCACGTACAACAGGGGGACTTGCCTGAACCATCTGCCTCTCGTCATGCCCTCTACTCTTTGTCTGCTGACCCAATCATGGTAGCGTGCAAGCATTTTGGAGACCAGTCTTTGAGATAAGTTCACGATTGGATCCCGCGGGAGACATGATCAATTGAAGTCAGGAAAAATAATTTGAAGTTGTGCATATATCACAAGAGGATCAACTCCTTGGCTGTCTCTTTTGTCCATTTCCTGATTTAGAAAAGCAGACTCATGGGCTTAGCAACTGAAGCAAGGCCACTTTTATGATGACTCGTTAAATCTTCAAAGAAGGTTGGTTTCTTAAGTATCTCCTACTGCATTAGTAGACGCTGGTTTGCTTCAATCTTATGCTGATGAGTCCATTTTGTGTTTCATGCATTAGCTCATCCTCTGTACTTATCTTGGTTTATGTTGAATACACTTATATCGTATGATCAGTAACTGATTTAACATAGTTTCTATTTGGCTGATTTGGCTTCGTTGAGATATTTTCTTGGCGTTGAGATATTTTCTTGCATTGAAATGACTGGATCCTCGCATGGCGTCTATCTTGTGTGCTGTAAATATGTTCTTGACCTCCTTAATGATTTTGGGTATCGATCCTTATGCAAAAACTGGGGGCAAAGTCATGGTTATTTCTTTCTGAATTTCATCAAGGAGTTGTGCTTAGAGTTCAACATATATGGTAAATTCACAAGCGGTTTTGGCAAGGCGGTGGCCATTTCTTTTGGCCATTGGGTAGCGTTTCCTTCTATTGATTTAGGCTTCTGGTTTTGCACTATCTTGCAAGTCCTCTTATGTGCGTGTCTCCAACTGCCGTCTCTTGAAGACTCTCTCTTAAGTATCGTAGGAACAAACCCAATGATGTGGGTGTAGCTTAGATGCACAATGCAAGTTCGAATTTTCATAATAGTCGTTAGCTTTTAGCTACTTGCTTAGGTCTTCTCGTCATATAGAAAGAAAAAAAGTTAGAAAACTTTAAAATAACAAAGAAAGTATAGGAAAGATATATGATATCATTTCCCACAATAAACATGACAACATGTATAGTAGAAATAACCACGCACAACAGAAATTAGGATACGTGATTAAAGAACTTATTTTTCAACAAACTTAAACAACGCATGTCCTGGGGATTCTACCATTCGAACAAGGTTCTCTCTATTTGGTGCCACACTACGTAACCGTTGAACGAGTAGTTTTCATACCTCATTCTACAATGTTCAAGCTTCACTTGAGTGCCAAGACTGTTTGAACATATCGCCAGTATTTGGGATTTAACGGAGCCCATGCACATGCCACAATTGCTGTAAGAAAGTGCTTGGCTACAAGTTGCGTGACCATAGGCGGCTGCTGCGGTATAAGGAGATGTGGTAGAGTAGTTGTAGTCCTCGTCACTAGGTGTCACGGTCACCATGTCCTCAAGAATGTAAGCCATGCCGTTTGCGTAAGGATCATTGCTCGAATAGGAGCCGATATTGCAAGCCCTATTAACTATACCGGTGTGCAGGGCACCTTTGATAACATTGAACATCAAGAGGGACAGCATTAGCATAATTGCAACTTTTGAAGTAGTATCCATAATGTGATATGCCTTCAATTTTTTTCTCAACCCTACTTTGTACTTTGATAGGCCCTAGTCCTAACTATTTATAACAGTTGTGCCCAATAGGTTTTCTCCTACGATTAGCATATCAACCTTTCTTCCATGGTACCAATGCATAAACAATCTTAAAAGCTTCTAGTTGTTTGTATTCAGAATGATAACAACGCAGCAATTTGACCTGCTTAAGTAATTCAAAATATTTCTTTAGTTTGCAATTTGTCCTTTTTCTTTGGCTAACGTCTTTTTTCTACCACTTGGACAACAGTTGCACACAATTGTACAATTTGAACACACAAATTTGTCTCCCTTTCACAAATCATCGGTAATTCTGATTTTTTCATTTTTTGGAATTAATGAGGGTTTTATCACATTTCAATTGTCTCTTAATGTTCATTTGTATGTCGTTTATGTTGCTCATCCTTTTTCATCTTGTACTCTCATTTATGTCTCATCTATTTCTCCGGAGTTATCTTTTGTTGACTCCAATAACTCTAGACAACTTAATCAAGGGAGATTCTCGATTCCTTTGCTTACTCGTTGAATCCTTGTTTCTGTTTTTTTTTTTTTAAACATCCTATCTTGCATAACATTTGAACTATTCAATTTTGAGCTTGACTAGTACTCCCAAATTTACGTAAACTGTTGCATTCACATGCATCACTTGAGATCACTCATTGTTGCTCACGAAATACATGAGATATCTAAAGAAATAGCCAAAAGATTTATTCATTGGATCATGTTACCGATTATCTCAATGAATACTTGGCAAACATGCTCACAAGAAATTTTCTTATCTTCAATGCGTCAATAGGTATTCCTTAGAAATTGGCAAACATGCTCTGTTCTAGTTCTAGAATCTAGAAAGCCCAGATTTTCACGTGAAGCCTTTCTACTTGTGTCACTTTCTTTCGCGGATGAATGTTGAAGTTTTCTTCCTTGATTAATAAAAAATCTAGCTTCATATCGTTTTGTGATCAGGTAATTTCATTGCTCCTTTTTTTTTTCCTTTGTTTTAGTGATTCACAAATTGAGATGTGTTGACACCTATTTTTAGCAAATCTAGGAAAATAAAGAAAATAAAAATTGCATTGGAACAAATAAAAGGAAAAAATGAAAAATGAGGGAAATTGATTTGATTGATTATGCATGGAAATTTGAAATTCTGATGAGCATTCAGAAACAATTTAAAAATCAAGTAAATAAGAAGCAAGAATTTTGCAAAATGGAAAAAAACGAGTAGGATCGGGCGATTGCGAAATAAATCTTTATGATTCTATTTCTACGATTTAATGCGACAGAAGATGGAAACTTGAAAAATGTCATATAAAGCAGCCATTCGGAATTAGTATAAAAGAGAGCTTCATTTTTCGTAACGAGGGGGTGGATTTTCAAAAAAATCGAGAGTGAACTCAAGAAAAATTTTCAAAGCAAAAGTGAGGAAGTTTTCTCCTTCATTTCTTTTGAGTTCAATTTTCTGGGTCAGGTCAAAGGGGCTGTTTGCTCCTTTTGACTGAAGAAAAGTACAAAAGTCAGCATACGTGCGAGTGGACGTGAGGTGAGAGAAAAACCAAAAAAAAAAAGAAAAAAGAAAGAGACGTGCACTGTGCTTCTTCTTCGTGGGTTCCCTCTCCGCAAAGCTGCACGACGTCCCGCCGCTCGCCTCCACCCTCTGTTCGAGCACCTGCAACACTTGCCCGCCGATCACAGCACCTCTGCCCACGACGTCACTGTCACTCCGCCGGACTCGCCCGCATCTGCAGCTCCATCGCCGCACCTCCGAACGCCGGGCGCCCCGACGACCGCGCTTCCGCCCTCGCCGACGCCGCGCCACTGCAACACTCCTGATCCGCCCGCGACGCACCCGTCGATCTCCGAGCTCCGCCGCGCCTCCGCACCGCCGCCTCGCTGGTCCGCTCGCTGACGCCAGCGCCGCCCCCACTGCTCGCCGCGCCACCGCACCGCCTCCGCCGGTGATCCCTGCTACCCGGATCGACGCCCACTGCCCCGGAGCTCGACGCCGTCGCCGCCCAGCAATCCGCGACGCCCCGACGCCAGCCGAGCCCCGCACCGCTGCCGACGTCGCCACCCAGCGACCCGCGGTCCAGCTCCGCCTCCGCCGCTGCTCCGAGCTCGAGCCCCTCACTGTCGCCGTCCGCCTGCTCCCGCCGGAGTCCCGACGCCGGCCACCGTCCGTGGCACCTGCCGCACCTCTGAGCACCAGCATCGTCACTGCCCAAGCGCCCGCGCTCTGACCCCTTTTTTATTTTAAAAAAAGAGAGTCAAGGTAGTTTATTATTATTATTATTATTTATCATGTTTAGTTGTAATAGCTTAAATTGAAACATTGGATGTTTGTTCATTTTATGAATATTGTAGACATTATCCGCTAGGATTTTTTCCGGAATTATTATAATTATTAATTTAATCGAGAGACATCGGATTATTTTTTTAATTATATTAATTTTTGGGTATTTTGGTAGAATTTTAATTGTTAAATCATTATAATTATTAATTTGATCCGTAAGACTTCGGATCAGATTTTTAATTATCTTGAACTTTTGTCGTAATGTTTAGGATTAGAGTAATCGTTAATTTAACCTTGTGAGACAACGGGTTATTTTTTCGATTATTTTAATTCTTTATTTGTTGAATATCTTGATAGTGTAGATGTAAGTTTTATTTCATAATTGCTTGTCTTGGAAAAACACTAAAAAATAATAAGAAAATAAAAAATAAAAAATTCTGCATGAGCACATAGGTTTAGTAAATCGGACATGTAGGTTTAATAAATTAGAATTTCCTTAGGATTACTTTTTAGGATTGCATTGGTAAAAATAAGTTAGGGTTGAACTTAAATAACATTTTTTACAAAATAAGGTTTTAGATAATGTTCGCACATCTCAAATCTCTTTTTAAAAAAAATAGTTTTCTAAGATAGGATAGGGTTTAAGTCAAATTAATCCCTAGAATAAATTAGAAAATCATCCTTTTTAGATAGATTAATTAGGACATTTATAAATTCTGAATTTCAATATAAAAAAACCAAAAATACTAGGTGCATGTTAATTAGTTTGCATAATAGGATTATTTAATCAGAATTTGTTCATTAGTGAAGTTAGGTCATGAGGTGCATAATAATTAGTTTGCATAATAGACCCATTTAATTAGAATTTGCATATTAATAGGATTAAGTCATTTAGTTTAGAAATGCATTTTTATAAAAGAACTCCAATTTTTAAGAAAATCCAAAAAAATGATTGCTTGCTTTGTATGATGCAATTTATTTATTTGAATGTTTTAAATAATGGATGAGTGCCCGTGTGGTCACCGCATTTGCATGATAGTAATTTAGGTTAAAATAAATCACTGCCGCAAAAATAATTTTGAAAAATTAAAAAAAAGAAATGGTAGAAAGGGTATTAGAGAAGTCTAATGTAACCAAGTCCCCGTACCCATAGTCTCTGGTTCGTAGGAGTAAAATAAATCTCCCTTTATTTTACTTAGGTGTAGTTAATAATCTCTTGCATGTTAAAAAACTTAAACCTTAAGTCGCGAATTGGTATGGGTTTGGGAGAGCCCGAGCTAAGTGTAAAAACTTAGCAGTCCATTAAGATGTATCCATATTGTTCTAACGTAAATCACTAAGAATCTGAATTATCAGTCTTCTTTTAATGATTTTTGTTCTTACTTTTTGATTTTGTTCTAAATCTATTCTCGAGAACAAAAAATTTACCAAACGAATTATTTTTCTGTTCCGAAGAACAGAAAAATAAAATTAGATACTTTTTGGAGCGTTACTAAACAAGGCCAAATTGACTCTCGAACACATTTTTTCTGTTTTTTTTTTTTTTTTTTAAGTCTCACGTACGGCAGGAGGATATGCTTGGATAGTCTGCCTCTTGTTACACCCTCAACTCTTTGTTTGCTGACACAATCATAATAGCATGCAAGCATTTCAGAGATAGGTCTTTATGCTAAGCCTGCTAGTGGATACCTAAACAACATCTTGTTTTATGTTGTCTTGTGAATTGGTGGTAATTTGCACCTCAGTGGCCAGTTCCGCATTTCTAGTTCTTATGACAGATATTTAGAAAGAAATATAATTTGAGAATGTTAGTTAGGCATTTTCTCTTTGCTGTTCATATAAATGATTGGAAGTGCATCATGGAATTTGAAATCCCTTGCACATGTGCCGGAGAATATGGAACTAGCCTTTGATGTCCTAATTATGCCATGATCCTATTAAGGGACGCTGCATTGTAGGAAATCTATCAAGTGGTCCTATGTACCCTTCTTTAGTGTTGTATCTTGCTAATGGAAACAGCTCACAAGTACCATCGCTACTAATCACCATTGTGGTACCTTTTGCTCTATGCAATAGTGTTTTCAAATCCGAGCCTATTGGATATTAGGTCAAGTCTACCTAAAATCGATGGACTCAATAAACCCGACCCATGTTCTTTGAAGTTCTTTCTAAGAGAATATGCAATGTGTATAAGTAGGGGTGAGCATGGTTTTAAGGTAGATCCTGGAACCGAAAAACCAGATTAGTGGGAACTTGTTCAGTTCTAAGTTTCAAGATATACAGGGTAAGTTTCAAGTTTAAAAAATTAAGGAATTTATTTTGATAACAGATTCCAGTTTCTTGGTTGGTAGAAGCTAGAACAAATTTTTGTATTTTTCTTTATTTATGTCTTTGTATGATTCTACATTATTCCACAGCGTCTATTGAATCACTAGTCTGAATTTCTATTTTACGACCGAGATTCTTTTACTTTGTTAATGTGTCATATTATTCGTGTATCTAAATATAAGTTTTGATAAGTGAATTGTAATAGCATGTAGTGATCATTAAAAGTGATGATTCACTGTAATCGTTCAATTAATAATACGAGTGGAAGCTGGGTAGAATTTGGATCCGACCTTAGAACATATTACAAGGTACATTGCAGGTTTTAAGGTATGCGGAATAAGTTTTAGGTTCCAAAATATAATGAATCTATTTTAGCGGGTAGGTTCTATGTCCCAGGTGGAACCTCTACAAAATCTGGAATTGCTCACCCCTGTGTATAAGTACCACTCTCCTCAAAACAAGTTATCATGGCTTCGAAAAAGGAGATTGGTTGGATAAAAGAGATAATTATTTTGTATTTGCATACGAAATGTTATTATTCAACTTGAGAAAAGAGCAAGAGAGGAAGAAGACAATATTTGTTTTTTTTTGGAAGAACAATATGCCACATCTATATTAAAGCATTGATTGTTTTCTATTCATTGTATTTGATAATTTGGATGGCAGAGTGTCTTTTAGTGAAATATCATGATTTAGTCCTAGTGAGTGTAGATATGGCGCCTTTTGAATGTGATCTTCTTTTTTGTCCAATTTTCGTATCAATTTTACCCAATATGTTGTTCATTGAATTGAAAAAGTGAACAAAATTTGTACCATTAGAAATTATTTGAAACAAGCTTTTAAATGACACATTACCGGGATTTGGGGGGCTTATTTTGTGCAATTTACTAGGACTTCACGTGAGTAATTTTGAGGGAATGGAAGTTTTGGGACAAATTAAACCCTAACCAATGGTGGAGATGGCCATGTGACCATCGAGTGCTCGTTCGATAGCTATTTTAGCATCGGTGATGAGCATAGGGTATAGCTCACTTCATGAAGAATTTGAGAAAAGTCCATTCTAAGGGTCCTTTAAGAAAAAGAGTCTAACAAGGTATTTTGGCTTTTTTCTGTTTTTTTTTTTTTTTTTGGGTTAATACAACTAAAAAAAAATCTCAAATTAGTAAACACATGACATATTTATTGCAAATTAATTTCATCTCACAAAAAAAAAACCCCCAAATTGGTATTCAAACAAAAATCTATTTGTAATGCATACCTATCAACACAAATGGCAGATGGCTATAAGATGAATGAGAGGTGAAGAATGATTGATCCGATGTGGAAAATTCATATATGTTGACATGTATGCATTTTAACATAGCATATATTTGGGTGAGGGATATCGATTTGGGATGTTCTGTGAGATGAAATTACTTTGGATAAATATATCATGAGGTATTAATTTGGGATATTTTTTCAAAAGACTAAAGCTTTGGGATAAATGTTTAAGGCACTACCAATTAGAGTTTGTTAATGAAAGTAAACTCATTTTGTTTTTCATTTTGGGTAAGCTCGTTGCCCTCGATTCACTCACGTTTGATGCCTCTCTCGCCGATCGTAGCCACCAATGACTAGCCCGAGCCGATCGCAGCCACCAATGACTAGTCCTAGTATCGCCGTCCACCAATGGAGTATTCGTTGCCGTCCACATTGCTTCTCTCCCGCTCTATGCCCCACTCAAATCCATCCCAATTTTTTGCTAGTTTTGCCTCTCCAACAACATTCTCCGTGATATACATTGGGACGTGATTCATAATCTTGATTTGGGAGCTTTTATAGTTCAAGCTTGTATTTTATTGATAATATGGGTTTAAGCCCATGAGTAGCTACTGGGTATATATAGGTCCCCTTTGGTTTGGTTTTGAGAAAATGTTCTTGGGAAAATGCAAACACTTTTGGGGCAAAGGGGTTTTCCAAAATGTAAATAGTGTTTGGTGAATTGTAATTTTAAAGTGCATTAAAAAACACTTTGGTTTAAATATCGTTCGATAAAAATTACATTTATAAAGGACTTTTAATAATTTTTTGTTAAAAAGTTTTTACATTTTTTTTTTTTTTTAAGTTTAGCCATTGGCGCCAACGATTGGATCTCGTCGTTGAACGGCCTAGGCGAGTCGTGCGACCTCAAGCAACCCCAAAATAGCAGTCGCCAATGTGCACAACCCCTTGACTAGCAATATAAGATAAATCTTGTGTTTCAATTCTTGTTTTTCTTTTTGGTAATCAGGAACCCCGAGCAGTGGCGGCGGCGGAAATGAGGTAAACCCAGGATGAAGCCAGGCCACCACCACGGACTCGGCCACGGGTGAGTCGCGCGAATGCTTACGCGGAGTTTTGAACCCCTCCCCCCTCGGTGGGGGAGAGAGCGCGAAACCACTGCGGCCACCACGGGCGGTGGTTTGTGTTTCAATTTCTTTTCCTCGCTTTTTTTTTTTTTTTTTTTTTTTTTGTAATTGTGCGTCGAATCCTTACACCATAGCTCGTTCTTGCTCATGTTCTTTCCCTCTGTTTAGCTCGTGAAAATGGTCATTTGTATCATTTATAAAAAAAAATTTATAAAAAATATTTGTATTGTCGCTAAATGATGATATAAGATAAATCCGCCATTGCTTCTCTCCTGCTCTATGCCCCACTCAAATCCATCCCTATTTTTGCCACTTTTGCTTCTCTAACAACAACTTCCATACTATATGATATATTGGGGAAGTGATTCATACTCCCAATTAACAGGAATGCACACAAGAGTTTGGAGATTTTTATAATTTGAGTTCATATTTATTAGCAGTTTAGGCTTAAGCTCATGAATAGTTACCGAGCATATATAATTTCTTTCTCTTGTAATTGAAAATTGTAACATAAAGATGCAATATGCTAATTATAGTAGAGTTATTTGCTAAATGTACTCCTAGTTTAGGAGCAATTTGGGATAAATTTTGTGTTTCAATTTCTCCTTCTCGCTTTTAATTTATTTTCTTGTGATTGTGCGTCAAATTTTAACGCCATAGCCCATCACTACTCATGCTCTCTCTCTCTCTCTTTCTCTCTCTCTTGCTAGCTCATGAATCGTCTTCGGCATTATTAGTTAGGTCCTTGGACAATTATATTTCTAAGAAGGATTGTTGTTTCCCTCTCTCTCTTTTTAGCTTGTGAATCATCTCTGGTATTATTGTTTAGGTCCTTGGACAATTATATTTCTAAGAAGGATTGCGGTTTATGAAGCAGAATGCTCAAGGCCTTGTAGTGAAATTAGGAATGATTGAGTCAGAAATATTTGTTAAATCAAATTTCAATTGTTGGATCGGGACATGAAATGAGTTAAATTCCACATTACATGCTATAATTTATTCATCCGTACAAACATACGTAGTCGTAGATACAAGTTAAGCGGATTGAAATATATTGTTAGATGCTCCTCATCAAGTTATCACACTGTTTATCAATATGTTCAATGATCTGGTAAATCTCAATTAGTTGGAGAAGTAAAACTGTGCGCATGAGTCACTACTAACAAAAAAATGAAAATCTGATTTTGCGATTAATTGTATCACTTATTAAAAAAATGGATAAAAGAAATATTCGTATTGTCAGTAAATAATGATGCGAAATCATTTGAAATCATGTCCTATCCAGATCTACATCTTTCTGTTCGATATCATAACCAAGAAACGGTAGAGCCAAGCCCGAATATGAAAGCTTGATAGAGAGAGAGCCATAAGCTGAAGCTTTTCAGCTTTCAGATTCATCATCAACCGATGAAGCCAAAGAATGTCTGCCCTGCTTCTTCCATCTTCCTCCTTCTTCGTGCTCCAGCTGCGTTCTCCAGCGAGTCGTCATCCCATTCCATCCTCCATCTCCCTCATCCTTCTCATCTCCCTTTCTCGTCTCCCCGTCGTCGGAGGTTTTCCTCGACCCCTAACCCTAATTTAGACGATCCCAACCAGGTCTTGAGTTACGTGAGGAGAAATTGCAGAGCTGGTGGTGGTTTGTTTACGAGTGTCGGTGATGCCCTGTGTTGCTTCGGTAAAATGATAAAGGCGAGCCCTTTGCCTTCCTCCAGGGATTTCAATCTACTGTTGGGCGCTATAGTGAGGATGAAGCACTACTCGACTGCCATCCGCTTGATTGAGCGGCTGCCTTCTTTGGGGGTCGAGGATGATGTTGTGTTGCTCACTATTTGGATGAATTGCTTCTGCCGGTTAAGGCGGGTTGATTTGGGTTTGTCTATTCTGGGCAGAATCTTCAAGCTTGGGTTTCCCATCACTGTGGTGACGTCGAGCACCCTGATTGACGGTCTCTTTATTCAGGGCAAAACTGATCAAGCCTTGAGGTTCCTCGATGATATGGGACGAAATGGCCCCGAACCTAATGAGACCACGTATGCGATAATTGCCAAGGGGTTATGCAGGGCAGGTAACACCAGATTGGCCGTTGAATTGCTGAGGGACTGGGAAGAGAGAAGCTGCAGGCTCGGTTCCTTTGCATACGGCATAGTAATTGATGGTCTTTGCAAGGAGGGATTGATCACAGAGGCGTTGAGACTCCACGGCATTATGAGCAAGAAAGGCGTCAAACCAAATGTTGTTACTTATAACACCTTGATCCACGGTCTGTGCGATGTAGGCCAGATGGAAGATGCTCTCATATTGTTGAAAGAGATGACAAGCGGAGGCATCCAACCCGACATATTCACTTATAACTCCTTGGTTCATTACTTGTGCAAGCTAGGCCAATGGAAAGATGCGACGGTCTGGATGGAGAAGATGATGGAGGCAGGAATTGAACCGGATGTCGTTACTTATACCTCTGTCATTCAAGGAGTGTGCAATTCGGCCAATTGAAAGAGTCCCAAAGACTGCTGAGTCATATGGTGCAAAGCAGAGTCATGCCGAATGTTCAAACCTTCAATATTCTGGTGGATGCACATTGTAAAGAGGGAATGCTTGTAGAGGCAGAGGCCATAATCAACCGGATGATTCAATTAGGTAAAATGCCTGATAGTGTCACTTACAATGCATTGTTGAACGGTTATTGTTTGCAAAATAGGATGGATGATGCTCTGGTGGTTCTTAATTTGATGGTTGAAAGAGGCTGCTCACCTAATGTTGTTACCTATAACATGTTGATTAACGGATACTGCAAAGTGAAAAGAATTGACAAATAAAAAATACTGTTCCAAGAAATGCTTGAAAGGGGCTTGAATCCTGATGTCATCACGTACAACACTCTCATAAGTGGATATTGCCAGGTTGGGAACCTAGAAGCCGCGGGGAGCTAATTAACGAGATGCGATCTCATGATCTGTATCTAAATCATTATACCTTGAATTCTTTCCTGGATGGCTTGTGTAAAACATGACAGATTGACAAGGCCATGACATTGCTTCAAAAGATGGAAGGTTCCAAATTCGTCCCAAACATTGTGACTTACAATATTATAATGAATAGCATGTGTAATGCCGGAAAGCTCGACGATGCTAAGGGGCTGTTTGATTCTTTGCATGCTCGAGGCTTGCAACCTAACATGTCGACATGTAACATTCTCATGCATGGGTTGTGCAAAGGAGGACGTACAGAGGAAGCATATCAGCTCCTAAAGGAGATGGAAGGAAATGGATGATTTCCAGATGGGGTCAATTATAACACAATAATCCAAGGACTACTAAGAAATAACAAAAGTACTAGAGCCGTGCAACTTGTCAGTGAAATGGTTGACAGGGGTTTTTCTGCAGATGTAGCAACGATGGAGTTGTGGGTCAAATATCTCGTGAAAGATGGAACTTCTTCCTTTTCTAGTAGAACTCTCCATTGTCTCTGAGATCTGTCCACTTTTTCGTCTGAAATGTGATGCAGAGTAAATCAGATTACCGCCAATTTTCTTCCAATCGTCATCTCACTGAGTCTCATGTCCCATTAATGAAGTTGTTTTAAATCTGGGAGACAGTTCACTATATCGAACCCGCCAAGATGGCAAATATTTGGAGGGTGGAAGGTGGATTTTGATCCTTGTATATCTAGGTTCAGTACAAAATCTCTGTATTTAACTGGTATGTTTACTCGTCTGTTAGTGCTTTTGGTGCCTAATGTTATTCAAACGGGTGAAATTCATACAAATGATTAAGCAGTCTAAGGATGATATTGAATTAAATAGATGTTAATTGCAACAACTTTACTTTGTAATGAAGTATATTCTGTCATAAATCCTGATTAGCCTATTGTGTATGTGCTTTGAGAGAGAGATCCTAGTTTTCTGTTATAAACTTTCTTTTTTCACAATCTGATCCTTACAATGTCCTATTCACCATAGATAGTTCAAAGAAGAGGCATACCGTGAAGTGGATGGTATTTGAATCGGTAGTGGAGAATATTTGGGTCTAGCTGTGTACTCAGATTATCACCACAGGTCGATTACATATTTGGTTTATTTGCTCAGCTTCTTACGTGCAAATAACATAGGGATGGCTTGCTGAGTGAGGAACGTGGCTGCAAGTGTATGAAAGCTACTTGAAGTATCTTCCCCTTTGCACTGCAAGGGATTTTCCAAAAAGCATTTGATGATGGGTGAACATGAACACCATCGACAAACATTCCCAATGCTAGAGGTCTTGAGAACAACAATCAACTTCATCGCAGTCAGGCCCAGATGATTTAAATTCCATTGTCTTTTCCACTGCATTAATTGAATTACTTTGCCGATCAATAGGGTTGGCTCTCAATGGAGGTACATTCCTTGGCATTTTTATCTGTTTTAATTACTCACTCGGGAACACATTTTTCTGTTTGTTTTTTAAGTTTCTCACTTACAACAGGGGGACTTGCCTGGACCATCTGCCTCTCTTCATGCCCTCTACTCTTTGTTTGCTGACCCAATCATAGTAGCGCACAAGCATTTTGGAGACCAGTCTTTGAGCTAAGTTCACGATTGGATACTGTGGGAGACATGATCAATCGAAGCCAGAAAAAATAATTTGAAGTTGTGCGTATGTCACAAGAGGATCAACTCTTTGGCTGTCTCTTTTGTCTATTTCCTGATTTAAAAAAGCAGGCTCATGGGCTTAGCAACTGAAGCAATTCCACTTTTATGATGACTCGTAAAATCTTCAAAGAAAGTTGGTTTATTAAGCATCTCCTACTGCATTAGTGGATGCTGGTTTGCTTCAATCTTATGCTGATAAGTCCATTTTGCATTTCATGCATTAGCTCATCCTCTGTACTTATCTTGGTTTTGTTGAATACACTTATATCTTATGATCAGTAACTGATTTAACATAGTTTCTATTTGGCTGATTTGGCTTCCTTGAGATATTTTCTTGGCATTGAAATGACTGAATCCTTGTGCGGCATCTATACTGTATGCTGTAAACACGTTCTTGACCTCCTTAGTGATTTCGGGTAGTGATTCTTATGCAAAAACTGGGGGCAAAGTCATGGTTGTTTCTTTCTGAATTTCATCGAGGATTGTGCTAAGAGTTCAACATATATGGTAAATTCACAAGCGGTTTTAGCAAGGTCGTGGCCATTTCTGTTAGCCATTAGGTAGCGTTTCCTTCTATTGATTTAGACTTCTGGTTTTGCACTATCTTGCACGTCCTCTTTTGTGCGTGTCTCCAACTGCCGTCTCTTGAAGACTCTCTCTTAAGTATCATAGGAACAAACCCAATGATGTGGGTGTAGCTTAGATGCACAATGCAAGTTTGATTTTTCATAATAGTCGTTAACTTTTAGCTGCTTGCTTAGGTCTTCTCGTCATGAAAAAAAAAAAAAAAACAATTTGAAAACTTTAAAATAACAAAGAAAGTATAGGAAACAATATCATTTCCCACAATAAATATGACAACATGTATAGTAGAAACAACCACGCACAACAGAAATCAAGATACGTGACTAAAGGACTTATTCTTCAACAAACTTAAGCAACGCATGTTCTGGGTTTGTTGCCATTCAAACAAGGTTCTCTATGTTTGGCGCCAAACTACGTAACCGTTGAATAAGTAGTTTTCATACCTCATTCTACAATGTTCAAGCTTCACTTGAGTGCCAAGACATGTCCACTGTTTGGACATATCGCCAGTATTGGGGATTTAACGGAGCCCGTGCATTTGCCACAATTGCTGTAAGAAAGTGCTTGGCTACAAGTTGCGAGACCGTAGGCGGCTGCCACGGTATAAGGAGATGTGGTAGAGTAGTCGTAGTCCGCGTGATTTGGTGTCACGGTCACCATGTCCTCGAGAATGTAAGTCATGTTGTTTGCATAAGGATTGTCGCTCGAATAGGAGCCGGTATTGCAAGCCCTATTAACTATACCGGTGCGCGGGGCACCTTTGACAACATTGAATATCAAGAGGGACAACATTAGCATAATTCCAACTCTTGAAGGAGTATCCATAATGTGATATACCTTAATTTTTTTTCGCCCTAGTCCTGACTATTTATAGCAATTGTGCGCAATAGGTTTTCCCCTACGATTAGCATATCAACCTTTCTTCCATGGCACCAATGCATAAACAAAAGCTTATAGCTGTTTGTATATAGAATGAAAAAAAGAAGAAGAACGCAATTTGATATTTTGTTGTTCTTCCATGGTTCCAATGCATAAATAATCTTAAAAGCTTCTAGCTGTTTGTATACAGAATGAAAACAACGCAAATGCAATTTGACCTGTTTAAGTAATTCAAAATATTTCTTTAGTTTGCAATTTGTCCTTTTCTTTGGCTAACGTGTTGTTTCTACTACTTGGACAACCGTCGCACACAATTGTACAATTTGAACACACACAAATTTGTCCATCTTTCACAGATCATCGGTAATTCCGATTTTTCATTTTGGAATTAACGAGAGTTTTATCACGTTTCAATTGCCTCTCAATGTTCATTTGTATGTCATTTATGTTGCTCGTTCTTTTTCATCTTGTACTCTCATTTATGTCTCGTCTATTTCTCCGGAGTTATCTTTCGTTGACTCCAACAACTCTAGACAAACTTAATCAAAGGAGATTCTTGATTCCCTTGCTCATTCGTTGAATCCTTGTTTTTGTTTTTCTCTTTTTACATTCTATCTTGCATAACATTGAATTATTCAATTTTTAGCTTGATTAGTACTCCCAAATTTACGTAAACCGTTGCATTCACATGCATCACATGAGATCACTCATTGGTGCTCACAAAATACATGAGATATCTAAAGAAACAGCCAAAAGAAACAGCTCACTAGTACCATCACTACTAATCACTGTGGTGGTACCGTTTGCTCTATGCAATAGCATTTTCAAATCCGGGCCTATTGGATATTAGATCAAGTCTACCCAAAATGGATCGACTCAATAAACCCAACCCATGTTCTTTGAAGTTCTTTCTAAGAGAATATGTAGTGTGTATAAGTAGGGGTGAGCATGGTTTCAAGGTAGATCCTAGAACTGAAGAACCAAATTAGTGGGAACTTGTCTAGTTCTAAGTTTCAAGGTATATAGGGTAGGTTTCAAGTTTCAAAAATTGATGAATTTATTTAGATAATAGATTCCAGTTTCCAGGTAGGTACAAGCTAGAACAAATGTGTATTTTTGTTTGTTTATGTCTTCTTATAATTCTATAGTATTCCACGGTGTCTATTGAATCACTAGTATGAGTTTTCATTTTATGACTGAAATTTTTTATTTTGTTAATGTTTCATATTATTCATGTATCCAAATATAAGTTGTGGTCAGTGAATTGTAACAATGAGTAGTGGTCTTTAAAAATGATGCATTGTAATCATTCAATTAATAATACAAGTGAAACCTGGGAAGAACTTGGAACCGACCTTGGAACATACAACAAGGTAGATTCTAGGTTTTAAGGTATGTGGGATAGGTTTTAGGTTCCAAAAAATAATAAACTTATTTTAGTAGGTATGTTCGATGTTCCAGGTGGAACCTATAAAAAATCCAGAATCGCTCACCCTTATGTATAAGGGACCACTCTCCTCAAAACAAGCTATCATGGCTTCAAAAAAGGAGATTGGTCGGATAAAAGAGATAATTATCTTGTATTTGAATACGACATGTTATTATTCAACTTGAGAAAAGAGCAAGAGAGGAAGAAGACAATATTCGTTTTTCTCTTTCCGAAGAACAATATGCCACATCTATATTAAAGCATTGATTGTTTTCTATTCAGTGTATTTGATAATTTGGGTGGCATAGTACCTTTTAGTGAAATATCATAATTTAGACCTAGTGAGTGCAGATATGGCGCCTTCCGAATGCGATCTTCTCTTTCGTCCAATTTTTATATCAATTTTAGCCAATATGTTGTTCATCGAATCGGAAAAGCTTGGTTGATTTTGGGTGCACTGTGTGTGGAACAAAATTTATACCATCATAAATTATACAAAACAAGCTTTTAAATGACACATTACCGGGATTTGGGGGCTTATTTTGTGCAATTTATGGGACTTCACGTGAGTAATTTTGAGGGTAATGGAAGTTTTGGGACGAATTAAACCCTAACTGATGGTGGAGATGGCCATGTGACCGTCGCATGCTCATTGGATAGATATTTTAGCATCATTGATGAGCATGGGGTATAGCTCACTTCTTGGAGAATTTGAGAAAAGCCCATTTTAAGGGTCCTTCAAGAAAAAGCGTCTAACATGGTATTTTGGCTTTTTCTGATTTTTTTGGGTTAATAAAACTAGAAAATCTCAAATTAGTAAACACATGACATATTTATTGCAAATTAATTTCATCTAACGAAAAAAAAAACCCCCAAATTGGTATTCCAAACCAAAATCTACTTGTAATGCATACTTGTCAACACAAATGGTAGATGACTATAAGACGAATGAGAGGTGAAGAATGATTGATCCAATGTGGAAAATTCACATATGTTGACATATATGCATTTTAATAGAGCATATATTTCGGCGAGGGCTATCAATTTGGGATGTTTTGTGAGATGAAATTAGTTTGGATAAATATATCATGAGGTATTAATTTGGGATCTTTTTTTTCAAAAGACTAAAGCTTTGGGATAAATGTTTAAGGCGCTACCAATTAGAGTTTGTTAACGAAAGTAAACTCATTTTGTTTTTCATTTTGGGTGAGTGAATCGCATTTTAGATGCCTTTCTCGCCTCTAATTCTTGTTTGCTTCTCTCGCTGATCGCAGCCACCAATGACTAGCCCAAGCATCGCCATCCACCACTGGAGTATTCGGAGTATTCGTTGCCATCCGCCACTACTTCTCTCCCGCTCTATGCCCCACTCAAATCCATCCCTATTTTTTTTGCTAGTTTTGCCTCTCCAACAACAGTCTCCGTAATATACTATATATTGGGACGTGATTCATAATCTCAATTCGGGAGCTTTTATAGTTTGAGCTCGCATTTTATTAAAAACATGGGTTTATACCCATAAATAGCCATTGGGTATATATAGATCCCTTTTCATTTAATTTTGGAAAATGTTATTGGGAAAATGCAAATACCTTTGGATTAAAGGGATTTTTCGAAATGTAAATAGTGTTTGGCGAATTTTAATTTTAAAGTGCAGCAAAAAACAACTTTGGTTTAAATGCTGTTCAATAAAAATTGCATTTGTAATGGACTTTTAATAAATTTTTGTTAAAAAAATTTTTTACATTTTTTTTCTTTAAGTTTAGCCATCGGCGGCCAATGATCGAATATGGCTGCTAAGGGCGCGTTTGGTTGTGTTTTGTTTAAAAATTGTCTAGGGAACGAAATAGAAAAAGGTGTTTCATTAGGGGAACAATTTTTGAACAAAACAACGCGTTTGGTAAACTTGTTCCGGAAATAAAAAATAAACGAAACATGTTTGGTAAATTTGGATAATTTTTTTATTTCTTTTATTTTTTCTATTTTTTTCTTTTTTTCCTTTTTTTTCTTTTTTTCTTTTTCATTTTTTTCTTCTTTTGGCCGGTGTAAGGCCAAGGCCTTGGCCGTGACCCGTGGCGAGGCCGAGCTCGCCCGGCGGGCGGCGCGGCCTCGCCGGAGCCACCGCCCGGGCGACGCCGACTCGCCCGGATCCGGCGAGGCCGAGGCTCGCGGCGGCGGGTGAGCTCGGCCTCACCGGATCGGGCGAGATCGAGCTCGCCCGAGCCGCGAGGTCGGCCTCGCCTTGATCCGGCGAGGCCAGCCGCTCGCCCGGCGGGCGGCGCGGCCTCGCCGGGCCACCGCCCGGGCGAGGCCGAGGCTCGCCGGTCGGGCCGGGCAAGGTCGGCCTCGCCGGATCGGGCGAGATCGAGGTCGCCCGGGCGGCGCGAGCTCGAGCTCGCCTAGCCATGGCGAGGCCGACCCTTGCCCGGCTACGGCGAGCCTCGGCCTCGCCGAGGGCCGGCGAGCCTCGCCGTGGCTGGGCGAGGCCGCCGATCCCTCGTCGGCCGGTCGCCGAGCCATGGCGGCCGGCGGCCGGCCAAAAGAAAAGAACAAGAAAATAAGAGAAAAAGAAAAAGAAAATAAGTGTTTCTCAAAAGTGTTTCAGAAACAAGAAACACAAAATTTGTGTTTCTTGTTTTGTTTCTTTTTTTGTTCCTGGGAACAAAAGAACAAAAAAACGCTTCCAAACGCATTTTGTTCCTTTTTGTTAAAAGAGAACAAAAAAACAGAAAAAGTGTTTAAAAAAAAAAGAACACAACCAAACGCAGCCTAAACAGCCTCACTTGAGTTGTGCGACCTCAAGCGACCCCCAAGCAGCATTTATTGTTGTGCGTGACCCCCTTGCTTGGTGATATAAGATAAATCTTGTGTTTCAATTTCTTCGCTTTTATTCTGTTTTCGTTGTAATTGTGCATCGAATCCTTATACCATAGCTCGTCACTGCTCATGTTCTTTCTTACTATTTAGCTTGCGAAAATTTTTTGATAAAAAAATATTTGTATTGTTAGTGAATGATGATGTGAAATCATTTGAAATCATGTCCTAACCATATCTACATCTTTTTGTTCGATATTATAACCAAGAAACGACACCAGGACCCTAGAGTGTCAAAAGTTGGCACAAAGGATATTTAAGTGCCAAACGTTACGAAAATGACATTTAAGTGCCAAAATTGGAGCAAAATAGATCACTTAAGTGCCAATTCGACAAAAATTCAGTCAAAATGCTGATGTGTCGATTTTCAGGTGAATTTAGTGCAAAATAGCGTCGTTTTGATGCGCGTGATAAAAAATTAATATAAAAATTAATTAAATGAAATATAAAACTAAATTTATTTAAAATATTTAAAAATAAAAATACTATTTAAAAAAATTAACAAAATTAAAAGAAAAAAGGAGGGAGGCGGTGAGGGCTAAGTTCTCGTCCCTGCCGGGAAGGGCCGTTACGGGGGGAGGGTCGGCTGAGGTCGCCAGGCCCTGGCCAGGGGTCGGTGACCTCGACAACTGATGGCTAGGGCCCACAAGCCCTCACCCCGATCTGGGGCAAGGGTGGCGGCCCTTGGCCCGGCGGCGAGGATGGGTGGTAGCCCTCGCCTAGATTGGGGCAAGGGCTCGCGAGCCCTTGCCGTAGGCCGGCCGGGGTCGCCGGCCCTTCTCGGCGGTAGTGGCGGCAAGGGCTCAATTCTCAGCCGCCTCCCTCCCTTTTTATTTTTAAATGTTTTAATTTTTATATTAATTTTTTACCATGTTAATATTAAAACGACGCCGTTTTTTGCATTGTCCATCCACATCAACGCAAGACGACGCCGTTTTGCATTTACTTTCGCTGGAAATTGCGCAAGTTAACATTTTAGTCAGACTTAAATAATTTATTTTGCTCCGATTTTAGTACTTCACTTTGGTAACTTTTAGCGCTTTATAAGTGTCTATTTGTACCAATTTTTAACACTATCTTTTGCCACCAAAAAACCAAGCCCGAATATGAAAGCTTGATAGGGAGAGACGGAGAGAGGGAGCCGTAAGCTGAAGCTTTTCAGTTTTCAGATTCATCATCAACTGATGAAGCCAACGAAGTTCTGCCCTGCTTCTTCCATCTTCCTCCTTCTGCATGCTCCAGCTGCGATCTCCAGCGAGTCGTCATCCCATTCCATCCTCCATCTCCTTCATCCTTCTCATCTCCCTTTCTCGTCTCGCCGTCGTCGGAGGTTTTCCTCGACCCCTAACCCTAATTTAGACGACCCCAACCAGGTCTTGAGTTACGTGAGGAGAAATTGCAGAGCTGGTGGTGGTGGGTTTACGAGTCTCGGTGATGCCCTGTGTTGCTTCGGTAAAATGATAAAGGCGAGCCCTTTGCCTTCCTCCGGGGATTTCCGTCTACTGTTGGGTGCTATAGTGAGGATGAAGCACTACTCGACTGCCATCCGCTTGATTGAGCAGCTACCTTCTTTGGGGATTGAGGATGATGTTGCCTTGCTGACCATTTGGATGAATTGCTTCTGCCGGTTAAGGCAGGTCGATATGGGTTTGTGTATCCTGGGCAGAATCTTCAAGCTTGGGTTTCCCATCACTGTGGTGACGTCGAGCACCCTGATTGATGGGCTCTTTATTCAGGGCAAAACTGATCAAGCGTTGAGGTTCCTCGATTATATGGGACGAAATGGCCCCGAACCTAATGAGACTACGTATGCGATAGTTGCCAAGGGGCTATGCAGGGCGGGTAACACCAGATTGGCCATCGAATTGCTAAGGGACTGGGAAGAGAGAAGCTGCAGGATCAATTCCTTCACATACAACATAGTAATCGATGGTCTTTGCAAGGAGGATTGATCACAGAGGCCTTGAGACTCCACGAAAGCATGAGTAAGAAAGGTATCAAACCAGATGTTGTTACTTATACCTCCTTGATTCACAGTCTGTGCAATGTAGGCCAGCTGGAAGATGCTCTGGGATTGTCGAAAGAAATGACAAGCGCAGGCATCCAACCTGACATATTCACTTATGGCTCGTTGGTTCACTGCTTATGCAACCTAGGCCAATGGAAAGATGCTATGGTCTTGTTAGAGAAGATGATGGAGGCAGGAATTGAACCGAACGTCGTTACTTATACCTCTGTCATTCAAGGAGTGTGCAATTCCGGCCAATTGAAAGAGGCCCGAAGACTGCTGAGTCATATGGTGCGAAGCAGAGTAATGCCAGATGTTCAAACCTTCACTATTCTGGTGGATGCACATTGTAAAGAAGGAATGCTTGCAGAGGCAAAGGCCGTAGTTGACCAGATGATTCAATTTGGTATTGTGCCTGATATTTTCACTTATAATACATTGATGAATGGTTATTGTTTGCAAAATAGAATGGACGAAGCTATAGAAGTGCTTAATTGGATGGTTAAAAGAGGCTGCTCGCCTAATGTTGTTTGTTATAACACGTTGATTAATGGATACTGCAAAGGAAAAGAGTTGACAAATCAAAGATGCTTTTCCAAGAAATGCTGCAAAGGGGCTTGTATCCTGATGTCATCACATACAACACTCTTGTAAATGGATATTGCCAGGTTGGGAACCTTCAAGCCGCAGGGGAGCTAATCAACGAGATGCAATCTCGCAATGTCTCTCTAGATCGTTACACCTTGAGTGCTTTCCTGGATGGCTTGTGTAAAACCCGACAGATTGACAAGGCTATGATATTGCTTCGAAAGATGGAAGGTTCCAAATTTGTCCCTAACATTGTGGCTTACAATATCCTAATAAATGGCATGTGTAATGCTGGAAAACTCGACAATGCAAAGGGGCTGTTTAATTGTTTGCATGCTCGAGGCTTGCAACCTAATGTGTGCACATATAACATTCTCATGCGTGAGTTGTGCAAAGGAGGACGTACGGAGGAAGCATATCTACTTCTAAAGGAGATGGAAGGAAATGGATGCTTTCCAGATGGTGTCGCTTACAACACAATGATCCAAGGACTACTAAGAAATAACGAAAATACTAGAGCAGCGCAACTTGTTGATGAAATGGTTGAAAGGGGTTTTTCTGCAGATGTAGCGACAACGGAGTTGTGGATCAAATACCTCATGACAAATGGAACTTCTTCCTTTACTAGGAGAACTGTCCATTGTCTCTGAGATCTGTCCAAGTTTTCATCTGAAATGTGATGAAGAGTAAATTAGATTAACGCCAAGTTTTCTTCCAAACATCTTCTCATTGTGTCCCATGTCCCATTGATGAAGTTGTTTCAAATCTCAGAGACAATTCACTGAATTGAACTGCCCAAGACGGCAAATATTTGGAGGGGTATAAGGTGGATTTTTATCCTCGTATATCTAGGTTCGGTACGAAATCTCTGTATTGAACTATTATGTGTACTCATCTGTTAGTGCTTTTGGTGCCTAATGTTTTTCAAACAGGGGAAATTCATACAAATGATCAAGCAGTCTGAGGATGATATTGTATTAAATAGATGTTAATAGCGATAACTTTACTATGTAATGAAGTATATTATGTCATAAATCCTGATCAGCCTATTGTGTATGTGCTTTGAGAGAGAGATTCTAGTTTTCTGTTATACACTTTCTTTTTTCACAATCTGATCCTTTTGATGTCCTATTTACCACAGATACTTCAAAGAAGAGGCATACCTTGAAGTGGATGGTGTTTGAATCGCCAGTGGAGTATATTTGGGTCAAGCTGTGTATCAGATTATCACCACAGGTCGATTACATATTTGGTCTATTTGCTCTTCTTCTTACGTGCAAATTAAAAGCAAAGTTTGGGGGACGGCTTGCTGACTAAGAAACGTGGCTGCAAGTGTATGAAAGCTACTTGAAGTATCTTCCCCTTTGCACTGCAAGGGATTTTCCGAAAAGCATCTGATGATGGGTGAACAAGAATGCTGTTGACAAACAATGCTAGCCGTCTTGAGCGAGCAACAATCAACTTCATCGTGGTCAGGCCCAGATTATGTAAATTCCATCGTCTTTTCCACTGCATCAATTGAATTACTTTCCTGATCGATAGAGGTGAATTCCTTGCCATTTGTGTCTGTCTTAATTACTGACTCGGGAGCACATTTTTCTGTTTGTTTTTAAGTGTCTCACTTATGACAGGAGGATTTCCCTGGACAATCTGCCTCTCGGCATGCCCTCTACTCTTTGTTTGCTGACCCAATCGTAGTAGCATGCAAGCGTTTTGGAGACAAGTCTTTGAGCTAAGTTGACGTGTGGATACCATGACAGACATGATCAATTGAACTCAGAAAAAAGAACTCGTCAAGCAAAAGGTTCAAATTGAAGTTGTGCATATATCACAAGAGGATCAACTCCTTGGCTGTCTCTTTTGCCCGTTTCCTGATTTGACAACGCAGGTTCATTGGCTTATCAACTGAAGCAAGGCCACTTTTACGATGAAAAGTAAAATCTTCAGAGAAAATTGGTTTCTTAAGTATCCCCTACTGCGTTAGTAGATGCTGGTTTGGTTCAATCTTATGTTGATAAGTCCATTTTCTTTTTCATGCATTAGCTCATCCTCTGTACTTATTTTGGTTTATGCTGATGACACTCATGTGGTATGAGCAGTATTTGATTTGACATAGTTTCTGTTTTGCTGATTTGGCTTCTTGGAAATATTCTCTTGGCAACGAAAAGACTGAATCCTCACGTGACATCTGTCTTGTATGCTGTAAATATGTTCTCAACCTCCTTAATGATTTTCAAGTGGTGATCCGTATGCAAATACTAGGGACAAAGTCGTTGTTATTTCTTTTGGAATTTCAACAGGGAGTTGTGCTTCGAGTTCAACGTATATGTCAAATTCACAAGCGACTTTAGCAAGGTCGTTACCATTTCTTTTAGCCTTTATGCAGCGTTTCCTTCTATTGATTCCGGCTTTTGGTTTTGCACCATCCTGCACGTCCTCTTATTTGCGTACCGCCGTCTCTTGAAGGCTCGCTTAAGTATCATAGGAACAAACCCAATGACGTGCAAATTAGACAATGCAAATTTGATTTTTCATACGAGTCATTAGCTTTTAGCTGCTTTCTTAGGTTTTCTCGGTAATAAAAAGGCAATTTTGAGAACTTTAAACTAACAAAAAAGGTATAGGAGAAACATATCATATCATTTCCAACAATAAACATGACAACATGAATGGCAGAAACAACTACACAAAATATAAGTTAGGATACATGACTAGAGCATTTATTCTTCAACACACTTAAGCAATGCACATCCCAGTGCCATTACAATTCAAACAAGGTTCTCTATGTTCGGCGCCAAATTACAGTGAACGAGTAGTTTTCATACCTCATTCTACAATCTTCAAGCTCGACTTGAGCGCCCTAACTATTTGGACAGATGGCCAGTATTTGGGATTTAACAGAGATTATGCATATGCCACAGTCACTATAAGAAAGTGCTTGGCAACAGGAAGTGTGACCATAGGTGGTTGTTGCGGGATAAGGAGATGCAGTGGAGTAGTTGTAGTCCACGTGATTTGGCATCACGGTCGTCATGTCCTCGAGGACATAAGCCATGCCGTTTGCATAATGATCGCCACTTCAATGGGAACCAGTATTGTAAGCCCAATAAACTATGCCATTTTTTGGAGCACCTTTAACAATATTGAACATCAAGAGGGACAACAGTAGCATTATTAGTATCCATAACGTGATATACCTTAATTTTTCTCTCAACCCAACTTTGTACCTTGATAGGCTCAAGTCTTGACTATTTATAGCAGTTGTACCCAATAGGTTTTCTCCTATGATTAGCATCTCAAGCTTTCTTCCATGGTACCAATGCATAAACAATCTTAAAAGCTTCTAACTATTTGTTTATAGAATGGAAACAATGCAATTTCATATTTTGCTGAGGGCTAGATATGCAATTTGATCTGTTTAAGTAATTCAAAGTATTTCTTTAGTTTGCATTTGTCCTTTTTTCTTTGGCTCACGTGTCCTTTTTACTATTTGAGCAACAGTTGCACATAATTGTACAATTTAAGCATACACAAATTTGTCGCTCTCTCCCACGAATCATTGCTAATCCTGAGTTTTCTTTTTTGGAATTATTGAGGGCCTAGCCTTGTTTCAATTGTCCCTCAATATTCATGTGTATGTTGCCGATGTTGCTCCTGTCTTTTTCATCTGGTACTCTCATTTAAGGGTCGTCTATTTCTCTGGAATAATCTTTCATTAACCACAACGATTCTAGACAAATTAATCAAGAAGATTCTTGATTCCTTTGCTTATTCCTTGAATGCTTGTTTCTTCTTTTTATATCCTATATTGGATAGCATTTAACCTATTCTATCTTAGCTTGACTAGAACTCACAAATTTACATAGACCATTGCATTCACATGCATCCCATGAGATCCCTTGTTGGAGCTCACGAAATAGATGATACAAGGACAAGCATGCCCTCGCTTCTTCTAAAACTGTTGATTGGTTAAAATTCAGGGAGTGGCGAATTCATCATTCCTTCCTCCTCAGCTCTTCCCTCAAATCCAAACAGAATACCCCGCAGGTGCAGCCGTACAAAAAAAAAAAAAAAAAAAAAAAAAGGTCATGGAAGAGCGGTGTTTCTCTTGCAGAACAACTGAATGCCCAGGGACAATTTACATCTACTCCACAGATTGGAACTTCACCCTTTTTGCCTCCAATCTTCCTCTTCTAACTCATGAAAGCAGCACAACATTCAACAAGAAATTAAGTTCAATGTTTTCCCTGCTTCAGCAACATCAGCAACGTTGATAGAAATAAAAAACACCACCTCCAACCACGTCATAAAATCCCCTTTTTCCATCGTGCTGACCCTCTCCAACCATTCAACATATCAATAGCCAAAACAAGCACCTCATCAATCTGGATCATTCAATCTCGTGGGTCCACCACTTTCCACATTGAAACACCTAATCCAATGTTCAGTTGGATACATCCACCTAATAATTTTCCCTTTGAAGAGGGAAAGGGGGCGTTCGAAAACCTAGTTGGTCCAAAAGTCAACTTCTCCAATTTGAACACGAGTTTTACAACTTTTGACTCCTACTCGAAATTTCTGATTAAAGAGATATAATTGCAATCATATCTAAAGATTTCATTAAAACAATGCCTAGTAGCTGCCCAGGTTAAGCTGAAAAACCCAAATCAAATGGAAAAATATATGTGCAGGCACAACACACTCTAGACACTAGGGTGGGTAAACCATGCAAAGAAAAATGTGCGAAACAGGAGATACAGATAAGATGGGGCAGAAAATGATGCATACTTTAATCCATCTAAACCACACAAGAATTTTAACCAAAAAATAAAACCACACATAAAACAAGGAATGAAAGAAAAGTTGTCACCTGCTCATATAGATGCTCTATCTGCTGAGCTTGCTGCAGCACGTGTAGAAATGAGGTGATTCAATGCAGACATTTCCACCATCTTCGTTTCCGTTTGTTGGACTGCATCTAGAAGGCTCGTCAACTCTACCTGAGCAATACATATGCCAGAACAAAAGTCTGAGTGACTTGAATGCTAGAGTAAAATAACCGATCAGCATCATCAATAATCAGTTTTCCCAAGGAAAAAAGTGGATTGTGTGATTACCGGAAGGGCTTCTGTCTCACATCCAAGTGTTCTTGCTGGACTCTTAGAAGCTCACCTGGAACTTCGTTAGACTCTTTGAATTCTACATTACCATGTGAGTTATCTGCAGGAATAGAACTGGCAGACTGATTAAGTTTTCTTCTAGGTCTCACCGTATTAATAGCATCCTGGAAGCTTATGGCTCTTAGCTGATCAAACTGTGTAGTGACAGAACGAAGCTTCTCACTTAAGATCAATACCTACAGTACAAGAGAGTAATTAACAGCAAATTAATCCGCCAGTCAATTCATGTCCCATGCCACAGAAACCAAAGTGTAAACCACAATATCCTGGTAAAATCTGACAAGAAAACAGAGATTAGAAGTCGTCCCCCCCTCGGGGGCTGCGGTCTCTATCTCTCTCTCTCTCTCTCTCTCTCTCACGCACGCGCGTGCATGGAAAACCAGAAAAAGCAAATTCCTCTGACCAAGCATATGAAATTCATGCCAAAACAGAGAAAAATACCAGCAACCTTATGGCATTAGACATGTTACAACAAGAAAGAATGGACTCCTTTCCACGCAGAATGATTCATCAAAATCAGCACCACACATGCGGACCTCAATATTATTCTACTGCAATGCAAAAGTCCCCCCACTTTCTTTTTAAAAAAAAGAAAAGAAAAGGAAAGTGGTGAAAAATATATCTGTGCTAGGAGAGAATTCTTCCTAGCTGTAGTATCTTATTTAAACATCAGTCTCCAACACCCATACAGAGGCTCAACCATGAAACATCTCATAAAATATAACAACAAACTTATGTCCTTTCTACGGAATCTAAAGACCTAAAGCATCTCCAGCCTCACTAAATCAATATTATATGTTTTGATCTAAATAAAGAGTAAGTGGCCAATTAGTTTCCTTAAAAAACTATGCATGGTCATAAGATTATACTGCCATAAGATGCATAAAAGATAGAATTGCCTCACCACTCCCTGTTTGTGTGCTATAGTATCAGCATTAGAGCCTCAGAGCTACATTATGTGAAACGAATCAGCAATAGCGATCATATTTATTTCAATATTGAGAGTACAGTTTATAGTGCCGCCTTGGTAAAAGCCGATCTTTCCTGCTGCTTGTGCATTATGAAAGACGCCATGGTAGCAGCCAGCTTGGACGTTGAAGGCATCCGTGACACCAAGGCAGTAATAAGACTTTGGTGCATTTGGTTCAGTTTTCGTAATGAGCTCCGTTGGAAAAATGCTGTAGTGTTTGGCAAGCCTATCTAATGAGCTTTTAGTCAAATGTTGGCTTTGGAAAAGTTAAAAGCCCAATGCCGATAGAGATCAGTTTTGGGCTTTTAGCATTCGATTAAATACTGAAATTACATTTTTTTTTCCTCAAACTATTATCATAATTTTTTTGGTTTTCAATTTTATTTCTCATTGTTCCAAAATTACATTTACCTTTATTAGGGATGGTAAAGAGTTTAACATTTTTTAATAAAAAAGAAAAATGAAATCCAAAAGCCCTTTATAAAAAAATTTACCAAACATTCATTACTCCAAAATAGCTTTGCAAAGAAAATTTAACCAACTTTTGTATTTCTTCAAAACCCTTGACCTCTAAAACCTAAAAGGGTTTTAGATAAAAAAAAAAGAAAAAAAATTAGCTTAAAGATATGTGCATTTTCTAAGAGCGTTTTCAAAATTGAACCAAATTCAGCATTTTCCACCGCCAGGTGACACCATCTTTGGAGGTGGCCTGATGAGGCCGAGCCTCACGTGGCCATCGTGAGCCACGGCGAGGCTCGGGCGACAAGTTTTTGCGTGGCTCGGCCTCTTCGGGGGCCGACGACACTTCGATGAGGTTTACCCACCCTAGTGTCTAGAGTGTGTTGTGCCAAATCTATGGCTCGGCCTCTTCGGGAGCCTCGACTAGCCTTGCTGTGGCTTGGCCTTTTAGGGAGCCTCAGTGGCTCGGCCTTGCAAGAAATAAGTTTTTCTACTTTTTATTTTTGTTCCAAATTTATTCTCGAGAATAAAAAATGTAAATAAATGCGTTTCTACTTTTTTTTGTTTAATTTTCCGAAACAAAATAATAAATATTTGTGTTCAGGACAGAAACACGTTTAAACAAACGCGCCCTAAATAGAGGATTGAAGTATAGAGACTGTCCGACTTTGAGAGAGAGAGAGAGAGAGAGAGAGAGAGACCGCCGAGCAAAAGCAGAGCTTCCAGTTTTCAGATTCATCATCAAGCTGCCGATGAAGCGCGCGAGCCTCTGTGGTGCTCCGTCTTCCTTCTTCTTCGTGCTCCAGCTGCGATCTCCAGCGTTCGTCGGAGGTTCTGTTCGATCCCTAACCCTATTCTCCACGACCCGAACCGGCTCTTGAGTTACGTGAGGAAAAATTGCAGAGCCGGTGGTGGTGGGTTTACGAGTATCGGCGATGCCTTGTGTTGCTTCGGTAAAATGATACAGACGAACCCTTTGCCTTCCGCCAGGGATTTTAATCTACTGCTGGGTGCTTTAGTGAGGTTGAAGCACTACTCGACTGCGATCCGGTTGATTGAGCGGCTGCCTTCTTTGGGGATCGAGGGTGATGTTGCCTCGCTCAATATTTGGATGAATTGCTTCTGCCGGTTAAAGCGGGTTGATTTGGGTTTGTCTATCCTGGGCAGAATCTTCAAGCTTGGGTTTCCCATCAATGTCGTGACATCGAGCACCCTAATTGATGGTCTCTTTATTCAGGGCAAAACTGATCAAGCACTGAGGTTCCTCGATGATATGCAACGAAACGGCCTCGAACCTAATGAGACCACGTATGCGATAGTCGCAAAGGGGTTATGCAGGGCGGGTAACACCAGACTGGTTATTGAATTGCTAAGGGACTGGGAAGAGAGAAGCTGCAGGCTTGGTTCCTTCACATACAACATAGTGATCGATAGTCTTTGCAAGGAGGGATTGATTGCAGAAGCGTTGAGACTCCATGAAAGTATGAGTGGGAAAGTGATCAAACCAGATGTTGTTACTTACAACTCCTTGATTCATGGTCTGTGCAATGTAGGCCAGCTAAAAGATGCTCTCACATTGTTGAAAGAGATGACAAGCAGAGCAATCCAACCCGATTTACCCACTTATAACTCCTTGGTTCATTGCTTATGCAACCTAGGCCAATGGAAAGATGCTACGGTCTTGTTGGAGAAGATGACGAAGGCAGGAATTGAACCGGACGTCATTACTTATACCTTGGTCATTCAAGGAGCGCGCAATTCTGGCCAATTGAAAGAGGCTCGAAGACTGCTGAGTCATATGGTGCAAAGCAGAGTAATGCCGAATGTTCGAACCTTCACTCTCCTGGTGGATGCATATTGTAAAGAGGGAATGCTTGTAGAGGCTGAGGCCATAGTCGACCAGATGATACAATTAGGTCAAATGCCTTCTAGTTTCATTTATAATACATTGATGAATGGTTATTGTTTGCAAAATAGAATGGACAATGCTATGGAAGTGCTTAATTTGATGGTTAAAAGAGGCTGCTCACCTAATGTTGTTTGTTATAACACGTTGATCAACGGATACTGCAAAGGGAAAAGAGTTGACAAATCAAAGATGCTTTTCCAAGAAATGCTTCAAAGGGCCTGAATCCTAACGACATCACATACAGCACTCTAGTATATGGATTTTGCCAGGTTGGGAACCTTGGAGCTGCGGAGGAGCTAATTAAGGAGATGCAGTCTCGCGATCTATCTCCAAATCATTATACCTTGAATGCTTTCCTGGATGGCTTGTGTAAAGTGCAGCAGATTGACAAGGCCATGATATTACTTCGAAAGATGGAAGATTCCAAATTTGTCCCAGATATTGTGACTTACACTATCTTAATAAATGGCATGTGTAATGCTGGAAAGCTCAACGATGCTCAGGGGCTATTTAATTGTTTGAATGCTCGTGGCTTGCAACCTAATGTGTGGACATACAATGTCATTATTCATGGATTGTGCAAAGGAGGATGCATGGAGGAAGCATATCAGCTGTTAAGGGAGATGGAAGGAAATGGATGCCTTCCAAATGACGTCACTTATAACACAATCATCCAAGGACTATTAAGAAATAATGAAAATACCAGAGCAGCAGAACTTGTCAATGAAATGGTTGAAAGGGGTTTTTCTGCAGATGTAGTGACTACGGAGTTGTGGGTTAAATATGTCGTGACAAATGAAACTTCTTCCTTTTCGAAGGCAAGCATGATGACGGCCTTTGATCAAATTAAGTGTAAGTTATGTTTTATTCTATGCTGTCAAAGTAAGTTTAGATCTGCAACACTTGGCTATGATTCATATGGAATTTGTACACTTGATGAAGGCATTGATCATTGTTTATAACAACCACGGAATTATAAGGAACATATCTATTTATACTCTGCAAAATCTCTCTGTTTATGTTGTCAGATCAAATTTCAGTTGTTAACTTAGAAGTACAGTGAGTTAAATTCGATGCCAAATGCTATAGTCCTTTTATGCATCGCGTGCCCTGTTAGATGTTCCTTATCATCACATTATTTACCAGGCCATCCATAATCCTGCAAGTCCCAACAACTTGCAAGAGATAAAAATGCACACATGAATTCTCACTTCTTCGAATAAGAAAAACACAAACCTGATTTCGTCGTGGGTTAAAATTACTGATGGTTCAATTTTGTCATATGGCAATACCTGGAATTGCTTGCTAGTTTTTAAGTTATAAGAAGCTCTTTTGCTGACTCTGTGACTGTCTTCCAAGCTGACTCTTTTGCTGATTCGGTTAGGAAGCCGAAACCGAAGATGAAACTGATTGAGCTCAAGATGCCTCCAGAGCAGAAACAAACCATCACGAGGATCATCTTTGGCCTGTTGAAGGAGCATGGTCCTCTCACGATTGCAGACACCTGGGAACGCGTTCAAGTAATGTCTTTTTTGTTTTTAAACGTTTTCAGTGCTTGCTGATTCTCATCCCTTATTCTTTGCCTCTCTGCTGCATAATGCATCAACACCTTGGCATCTCCTAGGTATCATCATTTTTATTGTTATCTTGGTGTGCTTAATTTGCTGATCATCGTCTCAAGACAATTGAGGAAGTTGGTTTAAGAGGACTGACTAGCAAAAGGCACATGAAATTAGTGTTGGGATGGATGAGAGAGAGACAAAAGGTGCGGCTCCTGTGCAACCGTGTTGGTCCAAATAAGCAATTTTTCTACACAACTTGGTTCACAAAAGTGCGGCAAGAAATGGACAGAACAATGACACTGCTTCAAAACCTGGACATCCATGACTCGTTGCTGGTAGGCGTATTGTAAATGCAGAAAGCACACACAAAGATGTGTCGCTTTGACTTTTGAGTCATCATTGTATCTTGACCCTTCTTCCTAGTTCAGTTTTTGCTTGTTAGAAGGGCCGTACTTGCATTTGCGAGGTCGTGTAAATAAAGTTTAATGGTATGGTATTACCTGATTTGCATAATCATTGGACCATGGGGTGGATAGAGAATGTCTTTGCTTTGTGGTTGAATCATGATGAGTTGCATAGCTGGTTTAAGTTAGTCTAAGAATTAAGAATTTGCAGTTGCTTTGACTTGAATAAAAGAGATGAGCTTGATTAGATTGTTATCTAGCTCAATCAAGTCAAACAAGCAAATGTTTAAATTTATTCGCTATACTTTCGCTATACTTTCGCTCTGGAGGGTTCCAAAGCTTCTTATCTCTAAATCAAAAACCTTCATCTTTGTTGAGAAGATGTTTTTCTAGGCAAATCATGAGTAAGATCTGAGGACACAAGGTCACTGCCCTCGCCATTTTGCTCAAGGGCTTGCATGCCCTCACTTTCATCGGCGAGGGTCAGCCGGCCCTCCCGTATGGTTGGCAAAGGGGGTCAGCGGCCCTCACCTATGGCTGGCGATGGTTGACCGACCCTATATCCAACCCCCAAAAAAAAGCAAAAAAAAAAAAAAAAAGAAGAAGAAAAAAAACCTTCAAAATATTATTAAAATATTATTTAAAAAATGTCACGTCAACCCGGCCTTCACTGTCAGTAATTTTCGGCCAATAGAATCAACTGGTGAGAAGTGAAAAAAATTTAGGAGTCAATTGGTAAAATTAAAAGATTTATGACTGAATTGCTTAAAATGCAATAGGTTTAGAGTTTTTTTCAATTACCTTCACAATTTGGTGGTGCTTCTTCTCCTCCAGAGCACAAAATTTTGCCCAAAACATTTTTCTTCCCATTTTTGTAGATAGTGCTTTATCTTCCACTATTGATCCTAATAATTGCAATCAAGCTGGAATATTCGACTACGTGGAAAGCTAGTCAGGTACATCGCGTGTTTTTATAATACCAAAATGTGGTCTCTTGCATCTTTTCTTCTGAATAAGATGGGTGTGCAAAATTAAGAAATAATAAGATTATCAGATGGTGTAAAGTGAAGTAAGGCACATGTGTCGTGGTCCAAGGAAGTGATACGATCTAAAAGGTTTCTGTCCATGAACGAGCAATCCTTGATTATCTCCAGAGACAAGGGCTTTCTCGATTATTCTATAGAACTTTTGGAAGAGGCATATAATAATTGCATACTCTTGTGATAAATGTAGGTAGTTGGAATAAGGGGAAGATGTAATTTTTACTGTTGATCTATGATTATGATTAGCCTTATACTTGTATATAGAAGGGTCTTTTTCCCTTATTTATATCTCCAGAGTTTCACTTTATAGAGTTGCTCTTTAATGTCCTCCTGAGCAATTAAGGTTGACGGTTAAGTTTGATTATCACCACACTTTTTGTGCCATCATGTGGCTGGCCATTGTACGTGTTTTGCTGATAGTTGTTATTTGCTGCAACACGACATGGCGATCTTTATTAACTTGACTTGCATATGCATTGCAGATGCCTTCTTGCATTGTTTGAGGGATTATATATATCATCCTTGCCTAGTCACAGAAAGTTGGTTTCTGAACTATTCTCTACTGCGTTGGTTTAGTTCAATCTAATGCTGATAATTCCGTTGTGTTTTATGCATTAGCTCATCCTATTTATTCATTTTGCTTTATGTTGATGACACAGATATGATTGGAAATTACCAATAACTGATTTGAGATGTGAAACAGTTTCGATTTCACAAATTTTGCTTCGGGGATTTGGTATCTATGAAATGGTTTCTTGGCATTGAAATGAGCTTATCCATGTGTACCTTCTTCGCACGGTGTAATATGTTCTCAACCACCTTAATGATTTTAAAGCATGACCCTTACGCAAATATTGAGGCCAAAGTCCTGGTTATTTCTTGCTGCATTTTGGCATGGTGTCATGCTTCGAGTTCAACATATAAATTATATGGAAAAATTCATAAGCGGCCTTAGCAAGGTTATAACCATTTCTTTTAGCCTATAAGCAGCGTTTCCTTTTATTGATTTAGGATTTTTTTTTTGGTTTTGCACTATCTAGCACGTCATCTTATTTGTGGGTCTCCAACTACTGTCTCTTAAAGGCTCACTTGAGGATCGTAATAACAAATCTAATGAACGTAAGAATGGATCAGATACACAGCACATTTTCGCACTAGTCATTAGCTTATGGCTATTTTGTTAGGTTTTTTCATCATAATAAATAAGTATTGTTTTGAGAACTTGAAAATGACAAAGAAAGCATATCTTCTAGGATATCATTTATTGCAAAAACAAACATGGCAACATGTGCGGCAGAAACAACCGATACAATAGAACACGGCTCTCTGGTTTGGCGGCGAACTATTTAATCAGTAAATAAATAGTTTTCATACCTCATATTGCAATCTTCACACCATATCGACGCCAAGACTGTTTGGACAGTCTGCCAGTATTCGAGTCTTAGCAGCGCTAACACATATGCCGCAATCGCCGAAAGAAAGTGCTGTAACCCAGGTGGCATGACCATAGGCAGCTGTTGTGGGATAAAGAGACGTGGTGTAGTAGTCGTAATTTGCATGATTTGGTGTGACAATCGCCATGTCAGCGAGGACACAAGCCACGCTGTCTGCATAAGATTTGTCTTAAGACTTGAATTTGTTCTTGATCATGCTTTAGATAATAAGATATTCAAATGGAAGCATGAAAAAAGAAATAATGACCAATCCCCTGTGGTAGGACCAACCGGTTTAGTCCCTAGTCCTGGTCTGATTTCCGATTTCCAATTCCACATTGGAATCGAACTGAATCAGGAGTTGATCACCTTAAAAAAGAGTCCTTAGACATGTTTGAAGGAGATATTGATAAAGTGTCTCCTCTGCTGTGCTTTTGTATTCATTTCGAGCGAGTTGATGATGTGGATCACGGCAAAATTTGAATCGATTCTCAACTACATCAAGTGTCCCAACAACTTAGGTATAACAATAAAATTACGAGATCGTCCACCGTTTGATTATCTTTCCTCTAGGTAAGAACGTAATGCAAAAGAAAAGTAGTTCAATCATAAGCATAATTGACCACGTAATTCATGAACCTATCTATTTACATTTCTTGATGTGGCAGGCCATGCTGGTCATGCATGGAGCAATGAATCTCTCTCTCTTCCCTCCACCGTCCACCGTCAAGCTCTCTCCTTCCCGCCAAAACCTTCCCCCCTCGCCCCTCGACGGCCGCCGCCTCGTCGCCCGCCTCGACGGCGGCGACCTCCGCGGAGCAATCACGCGCCTCGAGCTCGCGTCCCGCGACGGGTCCCACCCCGACGTCCTCACCTTCTCTCTCCTCCTCAAGTCATGCATCCGCTCCCGCGCGTTCGCGCTGGGGAGGCGCGTCCACCGCGCGCTCGCCCGGTCCGGGCTCGAGCCCGACTCGGTGATCCTCAACTCGCTCATCAGTCTCTACTCGAAATCCAACGACTGGGCTGAGGCGGAGAGGGTTTTTGGGGACATGGGCGATAAGAGGGACTTGGTTTCTTGGAGTTCCATGATCTCCTGCTATGCCAATAATCACATGGAGTTTGAAGCGGTGGATACGTTCGTTCATATGCTCGAGGATGGGTTTTCCCTAATGATTATTGTTTCGCGGCGGTTGCTCGGGCTTGCTCGGTCCCGGAGAGTGCATCTATTGGCGATACGGTTTTCGGGTTTATTATCAAAAGCGGCTATCTTGATTCTGATGTGTGTGTTGGGTGTGCATTGATTGACATGTTTGCAAAGGGTAGTGCTGATTTGGTTTCAGCTCGTAAGGTGTTTGAGAAAATGCCCGAGAGGAATGTGGTTGCTTGGACTTTGATGATGACGAGATGTACTCAGTTGGGTAGTCCAAAGAAAGCTGTTGATTTGTTTTTGGATATGCTGGTGAGTGGGCCTGTGCCAGATAGATTTACACTCACGGCTGTTTTGTCTGTATGTTCAGAGTTGGAGTTACTATCGCTCGGGGTACAATTGCATTCCTGGGTTATACGGTCTGGATTGGCTTCGGATGTCTGTGTTGGATGCAGTTTGGTGGACATGTATGTCAAGTCTGTAGATGGTGGATCGCTTCATGATTCGAGAAAGGTGTTTGATCGGATGCAAGATCACAATGTGATGTCTTGGACAGCGATAATCACAGGATATGCACGGGCTGAAGAGAATGAGGAGGCTATCAAGCTCTTTTGGGAAATGACAAAAGGTCCTGTGAGGCCAAACCATTTCACATTTGCTGGTGTTCTCAAGGCATGTGGAAATATTCGTGATGTAGATATGGGGATACAAATATACGCACTAGCTATAAAATTGGGCTTTGCCTGTGATACTTGCGTGGGTAATTCTCTTGTCAGCATGTATTCCCGGTCGGGCCACATGGAAGATGCTCAGAGAGCTTTTGATGCGCTATTTGAAAAGAATCTGGTTTCTTATAATACCCTTGTAGATGCCTATGCCAAAAGTTTGGAGTCCGATGAAGCCTTTGAACTACTACATGAGATTGAGGAGAGAGGGATCGGAACAAGTGCTTTTACATTTGCCAGCCTTTTGAGTGGAGTTGCCAGTGTTGGCGCTATTGGTAAGGGGGAGCAAATCCATGCGAGGATGGTAAAATCAGGGCTTGATTCAAATCAGTGCATTTCTAATGCTTTGATCTCTATGTATTCCAGGTGTGGAAACATAGAAGCTGCTTTTCGAGTTTTCAGTGAGACAAGAGAGAAAAATGTCATAACTTGGACTTCAATGATTACTGGTTTTGCAAAGCATGGATTTGGGACGAGAGCTCTAGACACATTCCATCAAATGCTTGATGCTGGTGTGAGGCCAAATGAGATCACCTATGTTGCTGTTTTATCCTCTTGTAGTCATGTGGGTTTGATATCTGATGGATGGAAACACTTTAGGTCAATGTACCCAGAACATGGAATCGTGCCTAGAACCGAACACTATGCATGTATGGTGGACTTATTGGGCAGATCAGGATCCCTTGTCGAAGCCCTTCAGTTTATAAATTCAATGCCTTTCCGGGCTGATACACTTGTCTGGCGTACATTTCTCGGAGCTTGCCGAGTTCATGGCAATGTTGAACTTGCAAAACAAGCTGCAGCAATGATTTTGAGCAAGAACCAGATGACCCTGCGACTTATATTTTGCTATCAAATATTTATGCCTTGGCTGGTCTATGGGAAGATGCTGCAGCAATCAGAAAGAAGATGAAACTGAAAAATCTTACAAAAGAAGCTGGTTGTAGCTGGATTGAAGTGAAAAATACAGTTCACAAGTTCTATGTGGGTGATGCTTCACATCCGAAGGCACGGGAGATCTATGAGGAACTGGACCGATTGGCTAGTCGAATAAAGAAACTGGGTTATGTTCGAATACTCAATTTGTTCTTCATGATGTGGAGGAGGGACAAAAGGAACAATATTTGCTCCAACACAGTGAGAAAATTGCTGTTGTTTTTGGCCTTATAAGCACCTCCAGTCCGAAATCTATTAGGGTATTTAAGAATCTTCGCATTTGTGGAGATTGTCATTCTGCGATCAAATATATCTCCATGGCAACTGGAAGACCTATAGTCGTAAGGGATGCAAACAGGTTCCACCATTTTATGGATGGAACATGCTCATGCAATGACTATTGGTGAAGATGCTTGCTTGACCCATTGACCGAGTATGCTGGGCTGATATTGCTTCGAAAGATGAAAGACTCCAAATTCACACCAGATATTGTGTCATACACTATTCTAATATAAGGCATGTGTAACTCCGGGAAGCTTGACGATGCTATCGAGCTGTTTAATTGTTTGCATGCTTGAGGCTGGAACCTGACGTGTGGATGTATAGCTCTGTCATGTGTAGATTGTGCGAAGGAGGATGTGCAGAGGAGGCGTATCAGCTGCTGAAGGAGATGGAAAGTATTGGATGCTTTCCAGATGGTGTCTCTCTTAACATCATAATCCAAGGACTACTAAGAAATAAGGAAGACATGAAAGCAGCATAAGCTGTTGGTGAAGTGGTTGAAAGGGGTTTTCTGCAAGTATGGCAACGATGGAGTTGTTGGTTAAATATCTGGTGACAAACGGAACTTTTTCCTTTTCTGGTTGAGCTATCCATTTTTTCTGAGGTCTGTCCACTCTTTCCATATGAAAAGTGATGAAGAGTAAACTCGATTGAGGGCAAGTTTTACTCCACAAATCATCTCATTGAGTCCCATGCCCATTAATGGAGTTGTTTTAAGTCTGGGTGATCTTCTCTTGCTTTATTATGAGGATTTTAGGAGGGTTTTGTTTCTCGTGTATTCTAAGTTATGCAAGAAATCTCTGTTCATACATGGTACATGTACCCGTCGGTTTATGCTTCATATAAACAACCAAGCGGCATGAGGATGCTCCTAAATTAAAAAGATGTTAATACTTTAGTTTGCTAAGCACAAAAATCCTTTTTGTTTTTTTTTAAATTTATGTTGAGGTCATAAATCCTGATTAATCTTTTGTGTATGTGCTTTGAGGGAGAGATACTGGTTTTCCTTTTTGCTCTCTTCCTAACACAGCCTGATCCGTGATCCCTCCAATGTCCTACCTACCCATATTTACTTCAGAGAGGATGCATATGTGAACGTGAATATCTGTTTGAAGTGATTGAAGGTACAAAAGTTATTTCCCATTCAACTTTAGTATTTTTAGACTGTCGTTCATGGTAGTAAATTTCACTAGCAGAGGATAGCATTTAATATTTTGAAGGATTAATATCACGATAAATTCCAAAGTGAGTGTAAGTTTTTTGGTGCCAAGAACCCCTGTTGTATAGTTTTTGGTTAAAAGTCAATATATTACTTACCTTACCAAAATAAATAAATAAATCTCAAATTAGTAAATACATGGCACATTGATCGCAAATTAATTTCGTCTCACAAAAAATAAAACCTCAAATTGGTACTCCAAACCAAAATCTACTTGTAATGCATACTTGTCAACACATGATGAATGAGAGGAGAAAAATGACTGATTTGATGTTGAAAATTCATGTATGTTGACATGTATGCATTTTAATGGTGGATAGATTTGTGTGAGAGGTATCGATTAGGGATATTCTATGAGATGAAATTAGTTTGGATAAATATATCATAGGTATTAATTTGGTTTTTTCTTTTCAAAAGACTTTTGGGAAAAATGTTTGAGTTAGTACTAATTGGAGAGTCTTAATGAAAGTAAACTCATTTTGGTTTTCATTTGGGTAAGCCCGTTGCCATTAATTCACTCACGCTTGATGCCCCTCTTGACCTCTAGTTCTTGTCTACCTCTCTCGTCGATCGTAGTCACCAATGACTAGCCCGAGTGTCGTCATATGCCACCGGAGTATTCATTGCCACCCACCATTGCTTCTCTCTCACTCCGTGACCCACTCAAATCCATCCTTATTTTTTGCCACTTTGCCTCTCTGACAACAATTTCTGTACTATATGATATGTTGGGGATGTGATTCATACTCCCAATTAATAGGAAGGCATAGAGGAGTTTTGGGGCTTTTATAGTTTGAGTTCATATTTTATTAATAATTTAGGTTCAAGCCCATGAATAGTTACTAGGCATATATGATTTCTTTCTCTTGTAATTGAGAGTTGTAACGTAGAGATGCAATGTGCTAATTATAGTGGAGTTATTTGTTGAACGTACTCCTAGTTTAGGAGCGATCTAGGATAAATTTCATGTTTCAATCTCTCTCTCTCTTTTAATTTATTTTCTTGTGATTGTGTGTCAAATTTTAACGTCATAGCCTGTCACTACTTATGCTCTCTCTCTTTCTCTCATCTTCTTTGGAATTATTGTTTAAATCCTTGAACAATTATATTTCTAAGAAGGATTGCAGTTTATGAAGCAGAATGCTCAAGGCCTTGTAGTGGAATTAAGAATGATTGAGTCAGAAATATTTGTCAAATCAAACTTCAATTGTTGGATCGGGACATAGAATGAGTTAAATTCCGTGTTTACATGCTATAATCTATTCATCCGTACAAACATACGCAATCGTAGTTACAAGTTAAGCCGATTGAAATATATTGTTAAATGCTTATCATCAAGGTATCACACTATTTATCAATCCGTCCAATGCTCCAGCAAATCTCACCTACTTGTAGGAAAAGTAAAATTGTGCGCACAAGTCACTACTAACGAAAAATGAAAATCTGATTTTGTGGTGAAAATGATTAATTGTATCACTTTTTCTAAAAAATTGGATATAAGAAATATTTGTATTGTCAATAAATGATGATGTGAAATCATTGTATAAAAGCTTGATAATGAGAGACGGGGAGAGAGATGGAAAGAGAGCCATAAGCTGAAGAAGCTTTTCAGTTTTCAGATTCATCATCAACCGATGAAGCCAACGAATTTCTGCCCTGCTTCTTCCATCTTCCTCCTTCTTCGTGCTCCAGCTGCCATCTCCAGCGAGTCGTCATCCCATTCCATCCTCCATCTCCTTTCTCGTCTCCCCGTCGTCGGAGGTTTTCCTCGACCCCTAACCCTGATTTAGACGACCCGAGTTGTTTCTTGAGTTACGTGGGGAGAAATTGCAGAGCTGGTGGTGGTGGTGGTGGTGTGTTTACGAGTGTCGGTGATGCCCTGTGTTGCTTCGGTAAAATGATAAAGGCGAGCCCTTTGCCTTCCCCCTGGGATTTCAGTCTACTGTTGGGCGCTATAGTGAGGATGAAGCACTACTCGACCGTCATCCGATTGATTGAGCAGCTGCCTTCTTTGGGGATCGAGGGTGATGTTGCCTTGCTCAATATTTGGATAAATTGCTTCTGCCGGTTAAAGCGGGTCGATATGGGCTTGTCTATTCTCGGCAGAATCTTCAAGCTTGGGTTTCACATCGATGTGGTGACGTGGAACACCCTGATTGATGGTCTCTTTATTCAGGGCAAAACTGATCAAGCCTTGAGGTTCCTCGATGATATGGGACGAAATGGCCCCGAACCTGATGAGACCACGTATGCCATAATCGCCAAGGGGTTATGCAGGATGGGTAACACCAGATTGGCGATCGAATTGCTAAGGGACTGGGAAGAGAGAAGCTGCAGCATCAATTCCTTCGCATACAGCATAATAATATTTAGTCTTTGCAAGAAGGGATTCATCATAGAGGCGTTGAGACTCCACGGCATTATGAGCAAGAAAGGCGTCGAACCAAATGTCGTTACTTATAACACCTTGATCCATGGTCTGTGCGATGTAGGTCAGATGGAAGATGCTCTCATATTGTTGAAAGAGATGACAAGCGGAGGCATCCAACCCGACATATTCACTTATAGCTCCTTGGTTCATTACTTGTGCAAGCTAGGCCAATGGAAAGATGCTACAGTCTTGTTGGAGAAGATGATGAAGTCAGGAATTGAACCGAACGTCGTTACTTATACCTCTGTCATTCAAGGAGTGTGCAATTCCGGCCAATTGAAAGAGGCCCAAAGACTGCTGAGTCATATGGTGCAAAGCAGAGTCATGCCCAATGTTCAAACCTTCAATATTCTGGTGGATGCACATTGTAAAGAGGAATGTTTGTAGAAGCAGAGGCCATAATCAACCAGATGATTCAATTAGGTAAAATGCCTGATAGTTTCACTTATAGTACATTGATGAATGGTTATTGTTTGCAAAATAGGATGGATGATGCTATGGCGGTTCTTAATTTGATGGTTGAAAGAGGCTGCTCACCTAATGTCGTTTCTTATAACACATTGATTAATGGATACTGCAAAGGGAAAAGAGTTGACAAGTCAAAGATGCTTTTCCAAGAAATGCTTCAAAGGGGCTTGAATCCTGATGTCATCACGTACAACACTCTCATAAATGGATATTGCCAGGTTGGGAACCTTGAAGCCGCGGGGGAGCTAATTAACGAGATGCGATCTCGCGATCTGTATCTAGATCATTATACCTTGAATTCTTTCCTGGATGGCCTGTGTAAAACGCAACAGATTGACAAGGCCATGATATTGCTTCGAAAGATGGAAGGTTCCAAATTCGTCCCAAACATTGTGACTTACAATATTATAATGAATGGCATGTGTAATGCTGGAAAGCTCGACGATGCTAAGGGGTTGTTTGATTGTTTGAATGCTCGAGGCTTGCAACCTGATGTGCAGACATATAATATTGTCACGCATGGATTGTGCAAAGGAGGATGCATGGAGGAAGCATATGAGCTGCTAAAGGAGATGGAAGGAAATGGATGCATTCCAGATGGTGTCACTTATAACACCATCATCCAAGGGCTTCTAAGAAATAAAGAAAATATGAGAGCAGCACAACTTGTTGGAGAAATGGTCGAAAGGGGTTTTTCTGCAAATGTAGGGACGATGGAGTTGTGGGTTAAGTATCTTGTGACGAATGGAACTACTTCTCCTTCTTCTTCCAGTCGGACTCTCCATTGTGTGTGAGATCTGTCTGCCTTTTCAGCTGAAATGTGATGCAGAGTAAACCAGATCGACGGCAAGTTTTCTTCCACACATCATCTCATTGAGTTCCATGTCCCATTAATGAAGTTGTTTTAAGTCAGGGAGATGCTCTCTCTTGCTTCATTACGAGGCTTTTGGAAGGGTGGAAGGTGAAGTTTGTTTATTGGATACCTAGGTTCTGTAATAAGTCTCTGTATCTAACTGGTACATGGACTCATCATTGGTGCTTCTGGTGCCTAATATATATCAACAGGTGAAATTCATACAGATGATCAAGGGGTGTGAGGATGTTCTTGAATTAAATAGATGTTAAAAGCAATAACTTAACTGTGTACTATATGCAATTCAGACGTTATACACAAATATCTTGGGCCTCTTCCTCAAAATGGAACTAAAGAAAACAATGTTCTTTCCTGGGGTGTAATGTATGTGCTTTGAGAGAGAGAGAGAGATAATGTAATGTAATGGCTTATTTACCGTAGTTCTTAAAGAAGATGCACAGGTGGAAGTGGATGGTATATGATCATGGTGATGGGCAGTTTGAATCAATAGTGATGAATATGTGTGGTGAGCTGGGTACTCAGACTATCATCGCAGGTCGATTACATATGTGGGTTATTTTCTCTGCTTCTTACATCGTAGTTTGAGGGATGGCTTGCTGACTAAGGAACATGGCTGCAAGTATATGGAAACAAGTTAAGGTATCTTTTCCTTGCTCTGCGGGGAATTTTCTGAAAAGTGTCTAGCGATGGGTGAACTTGAATACTGCTGACAGACATTGCCAATGCCAAACCACGTGGATATCTTGAATGGCGCCAATCAACTTCGTTACAGACAGGCCTGTAGGATGTAACTTTCTTTCGCTCTCAATAGAGTACATTCATTGCCAATTTACTGTTTTAATAACTGACTGAGGAAGACTGTTTTGGTTTGTTTTTGTGTGTTCCACTCAAAACAGCAGGTTTGCCTGGACAGTCTGCCTCTCATCGTGCCCTCTGCTCTTAGTTTCTTACATGGCAAATAATAAGGAAACTATCTCCTCTGCTTCTTGCCGACAAGGTAACATGGCAGCAAGTGTATGAAAACTTCTTGCAGTAACTTTTCCTTTGCCCTGCTAGGGATTTTCAGAAAAGCCTCTGCTGATGGGTGAACATGAACGCTGTTGACAGACATTCCCAGTGGCCAATGCCAAACCACATGGAAGTCTTGAGCGACACCAACCAACTTCATTGCAGTCAGTCAACACAAAAAACCCGACCCAAGTACTTTGAAGTTCTTTCTGGAGGGACAGTTAGGCTCCGTTTGTCAACCACTTTGCCAAGTATCTTTGCGCCCCTAAAGATCTTTGGGCTAAAGTAGGGGTGTTTGGCAAAAACATTTGAAGCCCCCTTTGGAGAAGGCCAGCCTTGTGAAGGCTGAAAGCCCAAGGCAGGGGAGGACCTGCCTTGGGCTTTCGGCTTTTCCGGCATGCCCGCTCGGGGTACTGTTCATTCATATATATATATTTCCGAAATTATCCTTACGAACTTTTTGTTTTCCATTTTTTGCCCTTATGAGGAGCACCATTCAACTTCTCCGTCGAGGGTGGCCCTAGCTGTAGCTGCTCAAATCAGTGTTCATCTTCTCCATCGAGGGTGGCCTCGGCGGTAGTTGCTCGGGTCGCACGACCCAGGCGCAACCCTCGCCGAGGTCGCACGACCCAAGCACGGCCCTCGCCGAGGTCCTCCAACCTCAAGCAAGGGTTGCGTAGCCTCGCGACGGCCAATCGGGGTTCTCGGAGGTCGAGGCGGCATCGTGCGACGCGCGCGACCTCGCCGGCCTAGATCCGGGGTTGCCGAAGGTTGCCGGGGGTCGCCGTCGGATGCCGCCTGCCCTTGCCGGTTTTCATTTTTTTTATTTTTATTTTTTGATAATATTTTTTTTCACAAAAGTCTTTTGTCTTCCAAACACCATTTTGCTCAAAGGTACTTCACAAGGGCTTTTAAATTACAATTTACCAAAAACAGTTTGCATTTTGAAAAATACCATTAAAAGGCCTTTGCATTTTCCTAAAGACTTTCCCCAAAAGTTTTTCCAAATGCACCCTTAGTGTATGTAAGCATTGCTGTCCATAAAACAAGCTATTACGCTTCAATGTAGCAGGGTTATAACATGTGGATCAACATGTTGGCCTCTTGGAAGTGCAGGGTTCATTATTTCGTGCACTGAGCAGCCATGTTTATCAGCATAGACTTTTTCAATATATAAGATTTACTTGTATTTTCCAACGTATTGGAACTGCAAGTCAAATCAATTATTTGATTAGTCTTAGGTTAGCTTGTTTTGTGAAAAATCACAATTTAGAAAATATTTTTTTCTAAATATAATCAATTGTATTGCTAACAAAAATATATGAACGAAAAATATTTTTATCGTCCACAATAAAGTTCAGGCACAAATTATTATCGATAATGAAAATATTTTTGTTGGCTAATTATTTAGAGCAACATAACCAATCATTTTTTAGAGAAATGTTTTTCAAGTCTTTCATTTTCTTAAAACAAATAAATCCTTAAATTAAAAATATTGACTGTCTTTTCAAGGAAAGTATATTCAAGATAATACTGATATTTTAGTCATTAGAGTTGGGGAAAATTCCAAAAATGGCTCGAAGTAAATCTTGTGTCAAATAAATGCTTGAAATGATCATGATTATTTTAAATAAAGACATAAAGTGGCTATGGTCGTTTCAAATAAAAGCTTGACCTCATCCGTCTTCGGCTTCAGCAGACTAAACATTTCGACCAATTAAGGGTGTTTTTGTCCTATTACAATTTTAATTTTAGATTATTTATTATTATTATTTTTTCTGTCCTTGTTTAACTTTTTTTTTTTAATGTGACGATGGCGAGCGGCCGTCGGTAGGGTGTCGCTAGTAAGGGCTGGCAAGAGCTTGGCCACCCTTATCGGCCGCCGGCAAGGGCGGCAAGGGATATGCTAACCTCGTTGGTTGTGCTCAAGGCCACCCTCGCCAAATGTGGCAAAGGTTAGCCTTGCCTAGGGCCAACGAGGGCTTGGCGACCCTTATCGGCTGTTAGCGATTGGGTGAGGTGACTCTCGCCTACCTTACCTAGCGCTAGTGGCTGGTGAGGGTCGTTGGGCCCTCGTCGCCCTAGGTCAAGCCGACCCTCGCTAAATCTAGTGAGGGTGGCCTCACTTGTGGCCGATGAGGGGCCCTTACTAGCAGCGAGCAAGGGCAATCCTTGCCCAACCCTTTCAAAGCATCATCGATGGCCATCGGCGGCAATGAAGAAAGAAAAACTAGAAAAAAAGTAAAGGAAAACGGGAAAAAGAAAGAAGAAAGGAAAATATTCAATAAAAAGATAAATGACCAAAATGCTCTTGACTAGTCGGAATATTAGGCCTTGAAATAGATATAATTATTTCAGGCCATTGTTTGAAATAAGATCTACTTTGAGTGCTTACTTGAAAAAATGATTGCACTTCGTGTTGTTGTTTGAAACAAGGTTTACTTCGGACTTTATTTGAGAAAATAAAGGCACGCTAGGCTTTTATTTTGAATTTTATCTTAAAGTTGCTTAGTGTTAAAAAGTCAATGGAGATGATGAGAAGCGATTTCTCTCATTTTCCTTTCTCCTGAAGTTTTTTTAGCTACTTTATTTGATTAATTGACCAAATATTTTAATAAAAGATAAATGAAAAGGGTACGTAATTGCTAGTAGGATTATTCTCGTATTGTGACAATGACACTAATAGCTCCATGGATTTTTGTTCAATATGCAGAATGTCCATGTCTTCCCAAAAATTTTAATAGGTGTAGTTAGGTTTTTCAACTATGTCTAATGTATGAAGTCATCCATGAACTTTAAAGTAGCTCAAATTGGGTCTTTAAATTATTTCTTTTTAATGTCAATGCGATCCTTGTTTTGAATAAAAGACTCCAAATTAGTAAAATTCACGGACCATCGGTTGTGTTATCTATTTTCAAATAAATTGAATTCCATATTTTCCCCTGTAATTTTTCAGCTACTACCGTCGCATTGGGAGAAACTCTCGTGGTTCGAGAGAGAGAGAGAGAGAGAGGCCCCAGAGCAATGAAGCCGACGAGTCTCCGCCGCCCTGCTTCTTCCATCTTCCTCCTTCTTCATGCGATCTCCAGCCAGCCATCATCCCCTTCCATCCTCCCTCTCTCGTCTCGCCGTCGTCGTCGTCGTCGGTTTTCCTCGACCCCTAACCTTAATTTAGATGACCCAAGCGAGGTCTTGAGTCACGCGAGGAAAATTTGCAGGAATGGTGGTGTGTTTTCGAGCGTCGGCGATGCCCAGCGTTGCTTCGGTGCATTGATGAAGACGGACCCTTTGCCTTCCCCCCGGGATTTCAGTCTTCTGTTGGGTGCTGTAGTGAGGATGAAGCACTACTCCACTGCCATCCGCTTGATTGAGCAGCTGCGTTCGTTAGGAGTTGAAGATAATCATATTTGGCTGAATATTTCGTTGAATTGCTTCTGTCGGTTACAGCGGGTCGATTTGGGTTTGTCTATCCTGGGCAGAATCTTGAAGCTTGGGTTTCCCATCGATGTGGTGGCATCGAGTACCTTAATTGATGGTCTCTTTATTCAGGGCAAAACTGATCAAGCACTGAGGTTCCTCGATGATATGGGACGAAATGGCCCCGAACCTGATGAGACCACGTATGCCATAATCGCAAAGGGTTTATGCAGGGTGGGTAACACTAGATTGGCGATTGAATTGCTGAGGGACTGGGAAGAGAGAGGCTGCAGGCTCAATTCCTTCGCATACGGCATAATAATAGATAGTCTTTGCAAGAAGGGATTCATCACAGAGGCATTGAGACTCCACGGCATTATGAGCAAGAAAGGCGTTGAACCAGATGTTGTTACTTATAATTCCTTGATCCACAGTATGTGCGATGTAGGCCAGATGGAAGGTGCTCTCGTATTGTTGAAACAGATGACGAGCGGAGGCATCCAACCCAGCATATTCACTTATAGCTCCTTGGTTCATTGCTTATGCAACTGAGGCCAATGGAAAGATGCTATGGTCTTGTTGGAGAAGATGATGAACGCAGGAATCGAACCGGACGTCGTTACTTATACCTCCGTCATTCAAGGAGTTTGCAATTCCGGCCATTTGGAAGAGGCCCGAAGACTGCTGAGTCGTATGGTGCAAAGCAGAGTCATGCCTGACGTTCTAACCTTCGGTATCCTGGTGGATGCACATTGTAAAGAGGGATTGCTTGTAGAGGCAGAGGCCGTAGTCGACCAGATGATTCAATTAGGTAAAGTGCCTGATATTTTCATCTACAGTACATTGATGAATGGTTATTGTTTGCAAAATAGGATGAAAGATGCAATGGAAGTGCTTAATTTGATGGTTGAAAGAGGCTGCTCACCTACTGTTGTTACTTATAACACGTTGATTAACGGATACTGCAAAGCGAAAAGAATGGACAAGTCAAAGATGTTTTTCCAAGAAATGCTTCAAAGGGGCCTGATTCCTGATGTCATCACATACAACACTCTCGTGGACGGATTTTGCAAGGTTGGGAACCTTGAAGCCGCAGCGGAGCTAATTAATGAGATGCATTCTCGCGATCTCTCCCCAAATCATTATACCTTGGGTGCTTTCCTCAATGGCTTGTGTAAAGCGCAGCAGATTGACAAGGCCATGATATTGCTTCAAAAGATGGAAGATTCCAAAATCATCCCTAACATCGTGACTTACAGTATCCTAATAAATGGCATGTGTAATGCCGGAAAGCTCGACGATGCAATAGGGCTGTTTGATTGTTTGCATGCTCGAGGTTGCAACCTAACGTGTGGACGTATAGTATTGTCATGCGTGGATTGTGCAAAGGAGGACGCACAGAGGAAGCATATCAGCTGCTAAAGGAGATGCAAGGAAATGGATGCCTTCCGGATGGTGTCGCTTATAACACAATCATCCAAGGACTACTAAGAGATAACGAAAATACGAGAGCAGCGCAACTTGTTGGTGAAATGGTTGAAAGGGGTTTTTCTGCAGACTTAGCAACAATGGAGTTGTGGGTTAAATTTCTCTTGACAAATGGAGCTCCTTCATTTCTCCATTGTGTGTGAGATCTGTCCACTTTTTCATCTAAAATTTGATGGAGAGTAAGCCAGATTAACAGCAGGTTTTCTTCCAGACATCACCTCCTTGAGTCCCATGTCCCGTTAATGAAGTTGTTTTAAGTCTGGGAGATTTTTCCTCTTGCTTGATTATCAGGCTTTTGGAGGGGGGAAAGGTTGATTTTGCTTTTCGTATGCCTAGGTTTTGCAAGAAATCTGTATTTAACTGGTAGATGTACTTGTGGGTTAGTGCTTCTGGTGCCTACTATTTATCAAACAGGTCAAATTCATATGAATGATCAATTGGTGTGAGGATGTTCTCAAATTAAATCAATGTTAATAGCATAACTTTACTGTGTACTATATGCAATTCAGACATTATAGACAAGTATCATGGACCTCTTCCTCAATGGGACTAAAGAAAACTACTTTTTTTTCTTTTTTTTTCAGGGTGTAATGTATGTGCTTTGAGAGAGAGATACTGGTTTTCTTTTATTTTCTTTTCCTAACACCTCTGATCCCTTCAATGTCTTATTTGCCATAGTTCTTCAAAGAAGATGCATGGGTGGAAGTGGATGGTATATGATCATGGTGATGGGCACTTTGAATCAATAACAGTGAATACTTGTGGCGGGCTGGGTACTCAGATTGTCATGCAGGTTGATTACATATTTGGGTTATTTGCTCTGCTTCTCACAGCAAAGTTTGATGGACGGCTTGCTGACTAAGGAACATAGCTGCAACTGTATGGAAACAACTTTCAGTATCTTTTCCTTTGCACTGCAAGGGATTTTCCAAAAAGCATCTGTTGATGCGTGAACATGAATGCCTCTGACAGACATTGCTTGCCAAACCACATTGACATCTGGAGTGGCACCAATCAACTTCATTACAAACAGGCTCATAGGATTTAACTTTCTTTCGCTCTCTATAGAGGTAAATTCATTGCCAGTTTTCTGTTTTATCATCAGACAAACAAATGTTTTGGTTTGTTTTTGCATGTTCCACTCACAACTGCAGGATTTGCCTGGAGAGTCTTGTTACCCCCTCTACTCTTTGTGTCTTGACACAAATATAATAATAGTAGCGTGCAAGAAAATATCGGGGACCTATATATTTACTTTGTATGGTGTCAGGATGCTCTTGAGTTAAGTTGATGTTAATGGCAATACATTTACTTTGTACCAAAGATCTGCAATGCAGACGTTATGCACCAATATCAGGGACCTATATATATAATTTTTTTTTTTTTTGGGGGCGTTGGGTTCAAAAAATTATACCATAAATCCAGATTAGCTTGTTACTTATGTGCTGGAGAGAGATATACTAGTTTTCTTTTATACTCTTTTCCTGACAATCTGATCCCTTCAATGTCCTGTAGTTACTTCAAAGAAGATGCATAAGTGGAAGTGGATGGTACCTGATCATGGTGATGTGCACTTTGCATTAATAGGGGAGAATATTTGTGGCGAGCTAGTTACTCAGATTATCATCTAAGGTAGATTACACGTTTGGGTTATCTGCTCTGCTTCTTGTTGACTAAGGGACGTGGCAGCAAGTGTATGAAAACTACTTGCAGTATCTTTTCCTTTGCACTGTGAGGATTTTCAGAAAAGCCTCTGCTGATGGGTGAATACCATTGACAGATGCCAAACCACATAGACGTCTTGAGCGACACCAACCAAATTCATCACAGTCAGGCCCGTATGATTTACCTTTCCATTGTCATTTCCACTCTATCAATTGGTTTACTTTCCCAATAAATAGGGTTGCCTCTCAACGGAGGCTCATTTCTTGCCTTTTTTATCTGTTTCAATTACTGATTTTTCTGTTTGTTTTCGCATGTTTCGCTTAAGGCAGCAGGATTGCTTGGACAGTCTTCCTCTTGTCACGCCCACTCCTCTTTGTTTCCTCACATAATCATAGTAGCATGGAAGCATTCCAGAGAACGCTCTTCTAGCAAAGTTCACGTGTGGATATCATGGCCGATATGATCGATTGAACTCAGAAGAAAGAACCTTTCGAGCAAAAGGATCAATTCGAAGTTCTGCATATATAACAATTGGATCAACTCAGCTCTCTGTTGTCCATTTTCTTGTTTACAAAAGCTGGTCTATGGGCTTACCCACTGAAGCAAAGCCACTGTTTTTGCGATGATGGTTTTAATTTCACTTTTCGAGATTCTTCGCTGACTAGAACCATGTGCAAGTGCATCATCAGGCTTCAGTTTCAAAAGAAGCTTTATGATTTCTTTTGCTGGAAAGTCGCGGGCATGGTGTATCCTTTACTGTAAATTATGTCGACTCACCTCAGATTGATCCTTTAGTGTTAGATATCGATATCAACTAGAGGCCTTGAAACCTTCAATCTTTGCAAGAATTGAGAGTACAGTCATTAAGGGAACATCATTTTCAAAATAGATTCACGCTGTGGGCCATCAACGAAGGAATACACCAGGCATCAAGACATTATTGTAAGAGCACAGCCAAACAGCTTGCGTTACATAGTCACAAACTCAATGGATAGCTTAATGCAAGCAAGCAATGTATAGGATTGTTTTCTTCCTAAATGGAAGTTCCTTGTTTGAGAGGATAGTACTTATCATAAAGCAACATGCCTCCATGGGCAATGTTTTACTATGGAATTGCACTAATCGAATTTTGCAATTTTGAGGCTTAGTTGGCATTCGATACTAAGCCATTGGTGCATTACAATCGTGCCACCTTATTCTGTGAGATGTCTTGAGTTGGGTTTTGTGGTTGGTTTCTTTCTATCCTTAGATTGGTTGCTATGAGGAACTATTAATGCATAGAATTTGATTCACACCTCTAGGTCGATAGTGGTGGCAGCACACCGTCGAAGGTCCAAGCAGTAGTGGACAGCAATGGACGAGCACCAGAGGAGCTCTAGCCAAGCGAATGCAAGCTAAAAGATGATGACCAGTAAGTTTGAAAGCGACGTCATCTCGATGAAAATAGACCACGTCATGTCGTCGCCATTACATAGGATAGAAACATTACATAGGATAGATGGCGATTACTGGATTGCCACATTAGATAAATCAAACAAGACTTGGATGAGAGGACTTGATTGCATTTTCCCACAAAATTTTAGGATTCTATTATTTCAATTGAAAGGTTTAAGACTCAATTGATTTATGTGCTAGAGGTTTATGACTAATTGTAGAATTTTTCCGCACAAAATGATTGTGTAGTGTGTTGGACGTTGAAATGTCACATGTTCTCTCAACTTCAGTGTTTCCATGGCAGTCAGTTGAATCCTTACGTATGAAGGCTAAGTCATGAAGGTTAAATTAAGATGAGAATGATATGCATTTTGGGTCATCTTGCTCAAGAGTTCCTCGAGCAAGGAGAATGTGATCCTTTTGTCCTTCTTTAAAAGGTGATGCTTATTTTTCTAGCAATTTTTGCCCTAAGAAACTTTTATTCCTTCAGAGCAAATAAATTATCATACTGGAAATTTGAAAATCTTGTGAGGAAAATCATTAGCCATTTACTTTATTCTTCTTAATTTTTTTTTAATTTTGTTTTTTGAGAAAATTCCAAATAATGGCCTCAAGTGCCTTTATTTTCTCAAATAAGAGTTTAAAGTGAATTTTATTTTAAATAAGGGGCCGAAGTGCATTCATTGTCTCAAATAAGTGCTTGAAATGCCAATATTAGTCTCAAAGAAGAGTCTATATATGACAATTTTGTTTTTTAAATTTTTAAATTTTTTTCCTTTTTTCTTTAGAAAAAAACTTTTAGAAAAGGAAAACAGAAGTGAGAGGGAGAGGGTGCTTATTCTCCCCTGTGGCTACCGCCCCCCATTGCCAATGGGACGGCAGCAAAGGCCGACTAGGTCACCGAAGCTTAGACGAGGGCCTACCAGAGGTGAGGGTTGCCCGCCCTCGCCTCGACCTTCAAAATATTATTAAAATATTATTTAAAAATGTCACGTCAACCCAGCCGTCTATGTTAGTAATTTTTGGCCAAAATTGGCGTAATAGAATCAACTGCTGATAAGTGAAAAAAAAAATTAGAAGTCAATTGGTAAAATTAAAAGATTTATGACTGAATTGCTTAAAATGCAGTGGGTTTAGAGTTTTTCAATTACCTTCACAATTTGGTGGTGCTTCTTCTCCTCCAGAGCACAAAATCTTGCCCAAAACATTTTCTTCCCATTTTTGTAGATAGTGCTTTATCTTCCACTATTGATCCTAATAATTGCAATCAAGCTGGAATATTCGACTACGTGGAAAGCTAGTCAGGTACATCGCGTGTTTTTGATTATACCAAAATGTGGTCTCTTGCATCTTTTCTTCATAATAAGATGGGTGTGCCAAATTAAGAAATAATAAGATTATCAGATGGTGTAAAGTGAAGTAAGGCACATGTGTTATGGTCCAAGGAAGTGATACGATCTAAAAGGTTTCTGTCCATGAACGAGCAATCCTTGATTATCTCCAGAGACAAGGGCTTTCTCGATTATTCTATAGAACTTTTGGAAATGGGCATATAGTAATTGCATACTCTTGTGATAAATGTAGGTAGTTGGAATAAGGGGAAGATACACAGCATATAGTAATTGCATACTTTTGGATCGTAATAACAAATCTAATGAACGTAAGAATGGATTAGATACACGGCACATTTTCACACTAGTCATTAGCTTATAGATATTTTGTTAGGTTTTTTCATCATAATAAATAAGTATTATTTTGAGAACTTTAAATTGACAAAGAAAGCATATCTTCTAGGATGTCATTTCTTGCAAAAACAAACATGGCAACATGTGCGGCAGAAACAACCGCATACAATAGAACACGGCTCTCTGGTTTGGCGGCGAACTATTTAATCAGTAAATAAATAGTTTTCATACTTCATACTGCAATCTTCACACCATATCGATGCCGAAAAATGTTTGGACAGTCTGCCAATATTCGAGCCTTAGCAGCGCTAACACATATACCGCAATCGCTGAAAGAAAGTGCCGGGTTACAGGGGGCATGACCATAGGCAGCTGCCGTGGGATAAGGAGACGCGGTGTAGTAGTCGTAATTTGCATGATTTGGTGTGACAGTCGCCATGTCAGCGAGGACATAAGCCACGCTGTCTGCATTAGGGTCGTTGCTCGAATAGGTACCACCATTGCGGCCCCTATAAGTTATGTTAGTGTTCGGAGCACCTTGAACAATATAGAACATTAAAAGGGACCCAACTAGCATAACTGCAACTCTTGAAGGAGCATCCTTAACTTGATATCCTTTACTTAATTTTTGTGCTCACTCCTATTTTGCATCTCGAGAGAGGCTCAAGTCTTCACTATTTATAGTGGTTGTCCCCAGTAGGGATTAGCATATAAATCTTCGTTTAATGGTAGCAATGCATGAGCATTCTCAAAAGCTTCTGTTTGTTTCGGACATAAGAAGGAAACAATGCGATTTGATCGTTTGCTTTGGACCAAGTATGCAGTTTGATCTGTTCATGAAATTCAAATTATTTCTTAAGTGTACATTTGCCATTTTTCCTTTGGCTAATTTGTCAATTTGCTAATGGCAAGAGTTAAATATTATTCAAGTTTCTAGATTGGAAAAAATTTCAATGCCATAATGGTGACTGTAGTTTGTTAGCTAGCTGGTGGGTGGCGTCATCGGCGGTCATTAGTGGTGGGTGGTGATAGATGGCGGTGGCAGCAACGGCAGTCAGCCGACGACAAGCGGCAAAGGGTGTGGTCGCCAACGAATAAGAAGAAAAGAAGAAAAGAAAAGAAAAAGAAAAGAAAACAAACTTATTTCTAGAAATTGTTCGAGAACAAGAAGTTATTTTTTTTTACTTTTTATTTTTGTTCCAAATCTATTTCCGACTACTTTTCTAATATTACAAATGGATTTCTGATTCCGCATCGAAATCGAACTGAATCAGGAACTAATCACCCCTTAAAAAGGGTCCCTAGACATGTTTGAAGGATATATTAATAAAGTGTTAGGAACTAATCACCCCTAAAAAAGAGTCCCTAGACATGTTTGAAGAAGATATTAATAAAGTATCTACCCTCTTTTGTATTCATTCGAGAAACGAGTTGATGATGTGAACACTCAAACAGAACTTGAATCGTTCTTAAATACATTAAGTGTCCCGATAACTTATGTATAACAATAAAATTACGAGATCGTCCATCGTTTGATTATCTTTTCTCAGGTAAGAAGTAATGCAAAATAAAAGTAGTTCAATCAAAAGCATAATTGACCATGTAATTCATGAACCTATCTATTTTCATTTCTTGATGTAGCAGGCCATGCTGGTCTTGCATGGAGCAATGAATTTCTCTCTCTTCCCTCCACCGTCCACCGTCAAGCTCTCTCCTTCCCGCCAAAACCTTCCCCCCTCGCCCCTCGACGGCCGCCGCCTCGTCGCCCGCCTCGATGGCGGCGACCTCCGCGGAGCTATCTAGTGACTCGAGCTCGCGTCCCGCGACGGGTCCCACCCCGACGTCCTCACCTTGTCGCTCCTCCTCAAGTCATGCATCCGCTCCCGCGCGTTCGCGCTGGGGGAGGCGCGTCCACCGCGCGCTCGCCCGGTCCGGGCTCGAGCCCGACTCGGTGATCCTCAACTCGCTCATCAGTCTCTACTCGAAATCCAACGACTGGGCTGAGGCGGAGAGGGTTTTGGGGACATGGGCGATAAGAGGGACATGGTTTCTTGGAGTTCCATGATCTCCTGCTATGCCAATAATCACATGGAGTTTGAAGCGGTGGATACGTTCGTTCATATGCTCGAGGATGGGTTTTCCCTAATGATTATTGTTTCGCGGCGGTTGCTCGGGGCTTGCTCGGTCCCGGAGAGTGCATCTATTGGCGATACGGTTTTCGGGTTTATTATCAAAAGCGGCTATCTTGATTCTGATGTGTGTGTTGGGTGTGCATTGATTGACATGTTTGCAAAGGGTAGTGCTGATTTGGTTTCAGCTCGTAAGGTGTTTGAGAAAATGCCCGAGAGGAATGTGGTTGCTTGGACTTTGATGATGACGAGATGTACTCAGTTGGGTAGTCCAAAGAAAGCTGTTGATTTGTTTTTGGATATGCTGGTGAGTGGGCCTGTGCCAGATAGATTTACACTCACGGCTGTTTTGTCTGCATGTTCAGAGTTGGAGTTACTATCGCTCGGGGTACAATTGCATTCCTGGGTTATACGGTCTGGATTGGCTTCGGATGTCTGTGTTGGATGCAGTTTGCTGGACATGTATGTCAAGTCTGTAGATGGTGGATCGCTTCATGATTCGAGAAAGGTGTTTGATCAGATGCAAGATCACAATGTAATGTCTTGGACGGCGATAATCACAGGATATGCACGGGCGGAAGAGAATGAGGAGGCTATCAAGCTCTTTTGGGAAATGACAAAAGGTCCCGTGAGGCCAAACGATTTCGCATTTGCTGGTGTTCTCAAGGCATGTGGAAATATTTGTGATGTAGATATGGGGATACAAATATATGCACTAGCTATAAAATTGGGCTTTGCCTGTGATACTTGCGTGGGTAATTCTCTTGTCAGCATGTATTCCCGGTCGGGCCACATGGAAGACGCTCAGAGAGCTTTTGATGCACTATTTGAAAAGAATCTGGTTTCTTATAATACCCTTGTAGATGCCTATGCCAAAAGTTTGGAGTCCGATGAAGCCTTTGAACTACTACATGAGATTGAGGAGAGAGGGATCGGAACAAGTGCTTTTACATTTGCCAGCCTTTTGAGTGGAGTTGCCTGCGTTGGCGCTATTGGTAAGGGGGAGCAAATCCATGCGAGGATGGTAAAATCAGGGCTTGACTCAAATCAGTGCATTTCCAATGCTTTGATCTCTATGTATTCCAGGTGTGGAAACATAGAAGCTGCTTTTCGAGTTTTCAGTGGGACAAGAGAGAAAAATGTCATAACTTGGACTTCAATGATTACTGGTTTTGCAAAGCTTGGATTTGGGATGAGAGCTCTAGACACATTCCATCAAATGCTTGATGCTGGTGTGAGGCCAAATGAGATCACCTATGTTGCTGTTTTATCCTCTTGTAGTCATGTGGGTTTGATATCTGATGGATGGAAACACTTTAGGTCAATGTACACAGAACATGGAATCGTGCCTAGAACCGAACACTATGCATGTATGGTGGACTTATTGGGCAGATCAGGATCCCTTGTCGAAGCCCTTCAGTTTATAAATTCAATGCCTTTCCGGGCTGATACACTTGTCTGGCGTACATTTCTCGGAGCTTGCCGAGTTCATGGCAATGTTGAACTTGCAAAACAAGCTGCAGCAATGATTTTTGAGCAAGAACCAGATGACACTGCGACTTATATTTTGCTATAAAATATTTATGCCTCGGCTGGTCTATGGGAAGATGCTGCAGCAATCAGAAAGAAGATGAAACTGAAAGATCTTACAAAAGAAGCTGGTTGTAGCTGGATTGAAGTGAAAAATACAGTTCACAAGTTCTATGTGGGTGATGTTGGATATTTCACTGTTGGATATTTCAGCAGTTTTGAAATATTTACAATAATAGCTTCGATAAAAGTTATGACCGTATTGAAGACCATCATTATTTTTAACGGTCACATAACGGTTTCTTAACGGTCATATAATGGCTTTTTAAATTGTTTTGTAACATTTAATTTATTTCTCAAATAAATCCTCAATTATTTTACAACGGCTCTATTTTGTCTGAATATAAAAATAAGATCTCATAAGACACAATATATTCTCATATATCTTTCATTTCCTATGAGCTGGGTTATACATAAAAATTGTTATGTTTCTTTCTAATATTCAGTGCCGCTGAAGCCTTATGCACCGAGTTTCGTACTCCGAGGGGCGGAATTATCCTTAAGGACAGTGCTTGCACGCCTCAAACATTTGTTTTTCTATTTTCTAATCCTTCTTGTTCCAACAATCTTAAGGATAAGTCCTATGGATTTCCAAGTTGAAGTTGTTGCTGTCGCCACCACCGCAATTGGAATTGAAAGACTGATCGAGATGGTGAAGTACAAGTATCACATATTCATGGGCAGATGTTGTGGGAAATTACTGAGCATCGTCAAAGGTTTCTTGGTCGTTTTGGTAAGGTTATTGAATGTAAGGTAAAATCGTACTTTGAGGCTTTAATACCTAAATTTGTTTCGAGAGGAAGTTGGGTGCTTGTAATTATTTGCTCACTCAAATTCGTGATTATTCGTAAGCTTCAATCCGCATTGGGGTTTCCTATTTTAATTCTGTTCATGATTTGGAAGTTGTAATTTTAGGATTAGAGATTGTTCCTATTGTTTTAATTGGTTGACCGCTTGATATTAACCATTATGTAGTGACCCATTTCATATTTTAGAAATGAAAAAGAAAAAAATGGAAACTTTGGATTTTTGTGAGTAAATTTTACTTTACAAAATGGTTTCAAATTCTTACCATCTGAATGTTAATGACTTCTAGTATCCATCAAGGAATTTTTGTGTTGATAGGACAAGAAGTATGTCTCCAAGCTTGAGAACCACTGCAATGATGTTGTTGTTAGTAGAACCATGTTCTTCTTGTTGTTTAATTTTTTGGAAAATTCATTAAGGCGTCAGTTGCTCTTCCATTAGAAGAGAGCAATAGTGATTGTGATTGGGTGGTGTATTTGATTTAACTTTGAACTGTTATATTAGTAGGTTTTATTTTGACTATTGCTTGGCTTTGACCTTTCTATCTGGTGCAATTGTTAATAATGCAAGCTGAAAATTATGAGTCTCATATTGGCCTTCTTTATGCTCATTAAAAATAGAGGAGGTACAACATACGAAATCAAGCTATATATATTTTTGCATTTTGTCTTTGCCCTGCTTTATATTTTAGGGATATTGGATGAGCACCATTGATGGATGCATGCCGGTAGTTGTTTCTTTCTCAGTTTGAGATTTTGAATAAACTCTGAGTGCCAGTGGAAGAGATTTAGCCAGTTCATTTTTAGTCTAGTGCTTGTAAAGTGAAAGTGGTGGTATTTTCATGTATCATTTTAATTTGTGACATTTTATTGCCTCTTTAACAGAGCATGATGAGAACTTATCTAGGAGACAGGACACTATTAGTGACATTCAAGATTTGTTAAAAACTTATTGTCACCTTATTTTGTTACCTTCTAGAAGCTGCAGGTAAAAATTTAAACTGAAATAGAAGATTTTATGATATTCGTATTAAAGAGCCATCACTCTTATGGTAGCGCAAGATCACTCTTATGGTAGCGCAAGACCAAGGTAATTGTATATCTTATAATAACTTTAGATATCCTTTGCTTCATTTGACCCATTGCGTACTGCTTACTTTCCATTATCTAATATGTGGGTCAAGGACAGTAAATAACGTTCAATGCATAGCCAATCTCAAGGATTGTAGCTAATGTTCCTTTCTAAAATGTGAACTATTTTATTCTTTTTTTTTTGGTGTGAATAGTTTCACTTGCGTTAAGAGTGGTAATCATCTTGTCATCGATCTTAAGATAGGACTTTTTGTGGTAGGATTTAGAGTCGAGCGTTAATTAGTGTTTTTGTGCTCCTACATGTGTATGTAACATTGCTGATGAGGATTCAACACTTGCAAATGGGATTTATGATGATTTCATAATGCTACTTTTATAAATGTTTTAGCAAAGCAACAAATTTTCTATCGTTGATATACCATTTAGTGTTGACAAGTGCTTGGTATTGGGTTTGGTGGAGGCCAAATTTGTCCTTACAAATACTCACTTCTTCAAGCTTCTTTTTATTAGAATAAGAGCAGCTCCTAGTGCAAAATTTTCTTTGAATGAATATGCCATCATCAACGAACTTGTATGTCTGGCTGATTTGAGTAGAGATCAGCGTGAAGAGACAGAAGTCAAAGACTCCACGACAACCAATGAACATCTCAGGTGAGATCAATTTTCACAACAATAGAATTTTTATGGATTTTGCGGCCATGTGAATATAAAACTATGACATTTTTACATAGTGGATTTTTCACTGTATTAGAATAATACAGTGATGTTAAGTGGATCTCGGATTCATATGAGACAAAATCCACAAATGAATATGTGTCCACCTTGTGGAGGTGTCGCAACATAAAAAGCAGTCAAATGAAATTGTGGGGGAAATGACAATCCTGCTCAACCAAAATTTGACTTGGTTGAAGTAGATGATCTAATGATGTAATTGTTGTAGTCATTTTCCAAGCCAATATTTTGGCAAATGCAAAAGAATTTGAGACAGACTTAGGTACTACCAAGCATATATGTTAAAAACATAATGCTTTATCCTCCTAACCTCTAGTAAGGAAGGAGAAGAAAATATTTATCTTGATGATTGAAGAACTACTCAAGTTCTTGGGAAGAAGAAAAATTTCTCAAACTCATTAAAATTGAGGCTGAGTAGTTGAGAAATTTCTTACTGTATGTTCCTATGGAAATGAAATAACACTTATGTCTAGACATTATGATTGCCAAAAGGCAATAGCTATTGCAAAGAATGAAACTTTCAATGGCAAAAAGAGACGTTTGGTTGAAACGTGATGTGATAAAATAATTCCTTATAAAAGGGATTTATATCAATCGATTATATTAAGTCAGAAATGATTTGGCCAATCATTTGACTATACATCGAAGGGAATGGGACAAGCCAATTGAAGAAAATCAACAGTGATGGTAACCTAACTTATGTGATTGGCGATCCCATGAATTAGGTTCATATTGGTAATAACAAGTCATTTATTGATTTAGTGCACTATTAAAATTTATTGTCCATTCTAAAGTGAAAATAGTGCAAAATTACAAGGAAAAAGAGGTTGAGCTAAGTTCTTAATGAAATTCCATAGCCATTATTGATGGTGTATTAAACTGCATAATACACTTGATGGAATCACCTATATAAGTGTGGAGTGGGGCCGCTCTTATGAGATTTTTTGGCGAAAATCTCTGAAGCACTTATGAATAAACCAAGCATGCGCATGGCCTATTAGCGCAAAACCGCGTTGAACAACAAAGTTTGTGGGAGTATAATGTGATTGATGAAAATTATAATTCACAAAAGAAATTTTTAGTTCATAGAAGTTTCAAACTTCACTAATGATTTCATTAATTATATTTCATTCTTTCTAGGGTTGGTTCATAACCTAACAAGCACCAATTCCGATACATTACTCTCCAATAACCCAGCATTATTTTATTTTCTTGTCAAAACTTTTTGAAATATGTGGGGGATTGTTGGATATTTCAGCAGTTTTGAAATATTTACAATAATAGCTTCGATAAAAGTTATGATCGCATTGAAAATCATCATTATTTTTAACGGTCACATAACGGTTTCTTAATGGTCATATAATGGCTTTTTAAATCGTTTTGTAACGTTTAATTTATTTCTCAAATAAATCATCCATTATTTTACAACGGCTCTTTTAACGGCTCTATTTTGTCTAAATATAAAAATAAGATCTCATAAAGACACAATATATTCTCATATATCTTTCATTTCCTTTCAGCTGGGTTATACATAAAAGTTGTTATGTTTCCTTCTAATATTCAGTGCGGAGTATAGATGAATGTCTGTTGTATCTTGGGACGATAGCCACTGAAGCATTACGCACCAAGTTTCGTACTCCGAGGGGCGGAATTATCCTTAAGGACAGTACTTGCACGCCTCATACATTTGTTTTTCTATTTTCTAATCCTTCGTAATGTATTTTCAATAAATTTTTTTTTTTTTATGTATTCTAAACTTTTTCCAACAGGCGATGCTTCACATCCGAAGGCATGGGAGATCTATGAGGAACTAGACCGATTGGCTAGTAGAATAAAGAAACTGGGTTATTTTCCGAGTACTCAATTTGTTCTTCATGATGTGGAGGAGGGACAAAAGGAACAATATTTGCTCCAACACAGTGAGAAAATTGCTGTCGTTTTTGGCCTTATAAGCACCTCCAGTCCGAAATCTATTAGGGTATTTAAGAATCTTCGCATTTGTGGAGATTGTCATTCTGCGATCAAATATATCTCCATGGCAACTGGAAGACCTATAGTCGTAAGGGATGCAAACAGGTTCCACCATTTTATGGATGGAACATGCCCATGCAATGACTATTGGTGAAGATGCTTGCTCGACCCATTGACCGAGTATGCTGGGCTGATATTGCTTCGAAAGATGAAAGACTCCAAATTCACACCGGATATTGTGTCATACACTATTCTAATATAAGGCATGTGTAACTCCGGGAAGCTTGACGATGCTATGGGGCTGTTTAATTGTTTGCATGCTTGAGGCTGGAACCTGACGTGTGGATGTATAGCTTTGTCATGTGTAGATTGTGCGAAGGAGGATGTGCGGAGGAGGCGTATCAGCTGCTGAAGGAGATGGAGAGTATTGGATGCTTTCCAGATGGTGTCTCTCTTAACATCATAATCCAAGGACTACTAAGAAATAAGGAAGACATGAAAGCAGCATAAGCTGTCGGTGAAATGGTTGAAAGGGGTTTTTCAGCAAGTATGGCAACAATGGAGTTGTTGGTTAAACATCTGGTGACAAACGGAACTTCTTCCTTTTCTGGTTGAGCTATCCATTTTTTCTGAGGTCTGTCCACTCTTTCCATCTGAAAAGTGATGAAGAGTAAACTAGATTGAGGGCAAGTTTTATTCCACAAATCATCTCATTGAGTCCCATGTCCCATTAACGGAGTTGTTTTAAGTCTGGGTGACCTTCTATTGCTTTATTATGAGGATTTTTGGAGGGTTTTGTTTCTCGTGTATCTAAGACTGCGTTTGGTTCAGCATTTGCAATGGGCTTTGAGTTCAATGCAAATGCTGAAAGCCCAAAGCTACTTGGGAAAAATGCAATTGTGTTTGGTAAAAAAATTTTGCAAATGAACTTTGAGTTGAATGTGTATTTGGTAAAAAGAACTTTCCAAGGGGCTTTGGGTAATATATATATATTTTTCTTTTCTTTGAAAATTCAGCTAAACCCTTCGCCGGCCCGGCGAAGGGCCGTGGCCGGGCGAGCCGGATCTGGCGCGGCGGCCGTCGGCTAAGGTCGCCCGAGGTCGAGCAACCTCCGACGAGGGTCGCGCGACCCAGCCGAGGGCCACTAAAGGTCACCCGACCCTCAACAAGGGTTGCGCGACCCAGCCGAGGGCCGCTAGAGGTCGCCCGACCGGCCGCTCGCCCGAGGTCGGGTGACCTCCGCGACCCTCGGGCGACCTCGGCCGACGGCCGCCGACGCCAGATCTGGCTCGGCGGCGGCCGTCGCCCTTCGTTGGTTCGGCAAAGGGCTGCTCCTTCTTCATTTAAAAAAATAAATAAATATAGGGGCAATAACAGAAATACAAAAAATTAATGAGGATAGTTTAGGAAAAAAATGTTTTCAACATTTGGTAGAATTCTGAAAGCCCAAGGCTGGTCCCTACCAGCCTTGAGCTAAGTTATGCAAGAAATCTCTATTCATACATGGTACATGTACCCGTCGGTTTATGCTTCATATAAACAATCAAGCAGCGTGAGGATGCTCTTAAATTAAAAAGATGTTAATACTTTAGTTTGCTAAGCACAAAAATCCTTTTTTTTAATTAATGTTGAGGTCATAAATCCCGATTAATCTATTGTGTATGTGCTTTGAGGGAGAGATATTGGTTTTCCTTTTTGCTCTCTTCCTAACACAGCCTGATCCCTGATCCCTCCAATGTCCTACCTACCCATATTTACTTCAGAGAGGATGCATATGTGAACATGAATATGTTTGAAGTGATTGAAGGTACAAAAGTTATTTCCCATTCAACTTTAGTATTTTTAGACTGTTGTTCATGGTAGTAAATTTCACTAGCAGATGATAGCATTTAATATTTTGAAGGATTAATATCACGATAAATTCCAAAGTGAGTAAGTTTTTTGGTGCCAAGAACCCCCTGTTGTATAATTTTTGGTTAAAAGTCAATATATTACTAACCTTACAAAAAAAAATCTCAAATTAGTAAATGCATGGCACGTTGGTCGCAAATTAATTTCGTCTCACAAAAAATAAAACCAGAATCTACTTGTAATGCATATTTGTCAACACATGATGAATGAGAGGTAAAAAATGATTGATCCGATGTGGAAAATTCATGTATGTTGACATGTATGCATTTTAACGGAGGATAGATTTGTGTGAGAGGTATCAATTAGGATATTCTATGAGATGAAATTAGTTTGAATAAATATATCATGAGGTATTAATTTAGTTTTTTTTTTTCAAAAGACTTTTGGGAAAAATGTTTGAGGCAGTACTAATTGGAGTTTCATAATGAAAGTAAACTCATTTTGGTTTTCATTTGGGTAAAGCCCGTTGCCATTAATTCACTCACGCTTGATGCCCCTCTCGACCTCTAGTTCTTGTTTGCCTCTCTCGCCAATCGTAGTCACCAATGACTAGCCCGAGTGTCGTCATCTACCACCGGAGTATTCGTTGCCACCCACCATTGCTTCTTTCTCACTCTGTGACCCACTCAAATCCATCCCTATTTTTTGCCACTTTGCCTCTCTAACAACAATTTCCGTACTATATGATATGTAGGGGATGTGATTCATACTCCCAATTAATAGGAAGGCATAGAGGAGTTTTGAGGTTTTTATAGTTTGAGCTCATATTTTATTAATAATTTTGGTTCAAGTCCATGAATAGTTACTAGGCATATATGATTTCTTTTTCTTGTAATTGAGAGTTGTAACATAGAGATGCAATGTGCTAATTATAGTGGAGTTATTTGTTAAACGTACTCCTAGGATAAATTTCGTGTTTCAATTTCAAATTTTAACGGCATAGCCTGTCACTACTCTCTCTCTCTCTCTCTCTCATCTTCTCCGGTGTTTTTGTTTAAATCCTTGAACAACTATATTTCTAAGAAGGATTGCGGTTTATGAAGCAGAATGCTGAAGGCCTTGTAGTGGAATTAGGAATGACTGAGTCAGAAATATTTGTCAAATCAAACTTCAATTGTTGGATCGGGACATAGAATGAGTTAAATTCCGTGTTACATGCTATAATCTATTCATCCGTACAAACATACACAATCGTAGTTACAAGTTAAGTCGATTGAAATATATTGTTAGATACTTATCATTAAGTTATCACACTATTTATGAGTATGTCTAATGATCCAGCAAGTCTTAACTATTTGCAAGAGAAGTAAAGCTATGCACACGAGCCACTAGGAACGAAAAATGCAAATATGATTTTGTGGTGAAAATGATTAATTGTATTACTTATTTAAAAAATGGATAAAAGAAAATTTGTATCGTCGTAAATAATGATGCGAGATCATTTGAAATCATGCCCTATCCAGATCTTACATCTTTCCGTTCGATATTATAACTAGGGGTGAGCATGGTCCGGGTGGTCTTGGCCACCCCTTAATCTTAGGACCAACCCGTACAGTGTTGGTCCTCAATTTTTAGGACCAAGGACCGACCCTATTGAGCCTGGGACCAAGGACCGGACCGACCCAATGGGTTTGGTCCTGGTGGTTCAAACCCAGACAGGGCGATTGATAATTTTTTTCGTCTTATTTTTTATACTCCCTAAAAAGCAAACCTACAAATTCAAATTACACATCCATCGACAATGCGGTATTGTGTAACTAAATTATAAATACAAATACATATTTAGCAAATTTAAGATGACACAATAATAGAAATTTTGTACATGCTAACCGCTCATCGAGATATGAGATAATATAGAAAGTTCTTGTAATCATCTATCTTTAATATTCATAACACTATATTCAAAAGCGTTTCCTGCATTTGATCATGTAGAGTCCATTCAACCAAAATGAGCTTACACCACTTGACTAGCAAATCACCAAAGAATCGTAAGATTATTCTACTCTTCAAAAACTTCTACCATTTGACACAAATTGAAAAGAAAAGTACAAATTTGAAATTCAAAAGTAGTAAATACAATTGAACCATAAAAAGTTCAAAATACTTAATATAAACCATAAATATATAACTTCACATCTTGTTAATTCACTTGAACTTTTAATTATGGATAGAACATTTCAATATAATATAATATAATATAATATAACGAGATATTTTATTTAGATTTGAATATATAAAAGAATTATAAATAATATAATATGATATAATATATATGGTTGGCCCAAGATTAACCGCAAAAACTCTGTGACTAAAAAACCAACCCGTATAGTGTTGATTGAAATTTCGATCATCTCAAACACCAACCCACGTCCCCTAACCGAACTAGGACGAGTAGGGTCGGGCCAGTTCAGGTCGGTCCAGGGTTGACCTTGGACCGCTGCTCACCCCTAATTATAACCAACAAACGGTAGAGCCGAGCCTGAGTATAAAAGCTTGATAGTGAGACGGGGAGAGAGATAGAGAGAGCGCCATGAGCTGAAGCTTTTCAGTTTTCAGATTCGTCATCAACCGATGAAGCCAACGAATATCTGCCCTGCTTCTTCCATCTTCCTCCTTCTTGGTGCTCCAGCTGCGATCTCCAGCGAGTCCACATCCCATTCCATCCTCCATCTCCCTTTCTCGTCTCACCGTCGTCGGAGGTTTTCCTCGACCCCTAACCCTAATTTAGACGACCCCAACCAGGTCTTGTGTTGCGTGAGGACAAATCGCAGAGCTGGTGGTGGTGGTGGTGTGTTTACGAGTGTCGGTGATGCCCTGTGTTGCTTCGGTAAAATGATAAAGGCGAGCCCTTTGCCTTCCCCCTGGGATTTCAGTCTACTGTTGGGCGCTATAGTGAGGATGAAGCACTACTCGACTGCCATCCGATTGATTGAGCAGCTGCCTTCTTTGGGGATCGAGGGTGATGTTGCCTTGCTCAATATTTGGATAAATTGCTTCTGCCGGTTAAAGCGGGTCGATATGGGCTTGTCTATTCTGGGCAGAATCTTCAAGCTTGGGTTTCACATCGATGTGGTGACGTGGAACACCCTGATTGATGGTCTCTTTATTCAGGGCAAAACTGATCAAGCACTGAGGTTCCTCGATGATATGGGACGAAATGGCCCCGAACCTAGTGAGACCACGTATGCGATAATCACCAAGGGGTTATGCAGGGCGGGTAACACCAGATTGGCCATCGAATTGCTGAGGAACTGGGAAGAGAGAAGCTGCAGCATCAATTCCTTCACATACAACATAGTAATAAATGGTCTTTGCAAGGAGGGATTGATCACAGAGGCCTTGAGACTCCACAAAAGCATGAGCGAGAAAGGTATCAAACCAGATGTTGTTACTTATAACTCCTTGATCCACGGTCTGTGCAATGTAGGCCAGATGGAAGATGCTCTCATATTGTTGAAAGAGATGACAAGCGGAGGCTTCCAACCCAACATATTCACTTATACCTCCTTGGTTCATTACTTGTGCAAGCTAGGCCAATGGAAAGATGCTACGGTCTTGTTGGAGAAGATGATGGAGGCAGGAATTGAACCAGATGTCGTTACTTATAACTCTGTCATTCAAGGAGTGTGCAATTCCGGCCAATTGAAAGAGGCCCAAAGACTGCTGAGTCATATGGTGCAAAGCAGAGTCATGCCGGATGTTCAAACCTTCAATATTCTGGTGGATGCACATTGTAAAGAGGGAATGCTTGTAGAAGCAGAGGCCATAATCAACCAGATGATTCAATTAGGTAAAATGCCTGATAGTTTCACTTATAGTACATTGATGAATGGTTATTGTTTGCAAAATAGGATGGATGATGCTATGGCGGTTCTTAATTTGATGGTTGAAAGAGGCTGCTTACCTAATGTCGTTTCTTATAACACATTGATTAACGGATACTGCAAAGCGAAAAGAATTGACAAATCAAAAATACTGTTCCAAGAAATGCTTGAAAGGGGCTTGAATCCTGATGTCATCACATACAACACTCTCATAAGTGGATATTGCCAGGTTGGGAACCTTGAAGCCGCGGGGGAGCTAATTAACGAGATGCAATCTCGTGATCTGTATCTAAATCATTATACCTTGAATTCTTTCCTGGATGGCTTGTGTAAAACGCGACAGATTGACAAGGCCATGACATTGCTTCGGAAGATAATAAATGGCATGTGTAATGCTGGAAAACTCGATGGTGCAAAGGGGCTGTTTGATAGTTTGCATGCTCAAGGCTTGCAACCTAACGTGTGGACATATAACATTCTCATGCATGAGTTGTGCAAAGGAGGACGTACGGAGGAAGCATATCTGCTTCTAAAGGAGATGGAAGAAAATGGATGCTTTCCAGATGGTGTCACTTACAACACAATGATCCAAGGACTACTAAGAAATAACGAAAATACTAGAGCAGCACAACTTGTCAATGAAATGGTTGAAAGGGGTTATTCTGCAGATGTAGCGACAATGGAGTTGTGGATCAAATATCTCATGATAAATGGAACTTCTTCCTATACTAGGAGAACTATCCATTGTCTCTGAGTTCTGTCCTAGTTTTCATCTGAAATGTGATGAAGAGTAAATCAGATTAATGCCAAGTTTTCTTCCAAACATCTTCTCATTGTGTCCCATGTCCCATTGATGAAGTTTTTTCAAATCTGAGAGACAATTCACTGAATCAAACTGCCCAAGATGGCAAATATTTGGAGGGGTATAAGGTGGATTTTTATCCTCATATATCTAGGTTCGGTACGAAATCTCTGTATTGAACTATTATGTGTACTCATCTGTTAGTGCTTTTGGTGCCTAATGTTTTTCAAACAGGGGAAATTCATACAAATGATCAAGCAGTCTGAGGATGATATTGTATTAAATAGATGTTAATAGCGATAACTTTACTATGTAATGAAGTATATTATGCCATAAATCCTGATTAGCCTATGTTGTATGTGCTTTGAGAGAGAGATCCTAGTTTTCTGTTATACACTTTCTTTTTTCACAATCTGATCCTTTCAATGTCCTATTTACCATAGATATTTCAAAGAAGAGGCATACCTTGAAGTGGATGGTGTTTGAATCGGCAGTGGAGTATATTTGGGTCAAGCTGTGTATCAGATTATCACCACAGGTCGATTATATATTTGGTTTATTTGCTCTTCTTCTTACATGCAAATAACAGCGAAGTTTGAGGGATGACTTGCTGACTAAGGAACGTGGTTACAAGTGTATGAAAGCTACTTGAAGCATCTTCCCCCTTGCACTGCGAGGGATTTTCCGAAAAGCATCTGATGATGGGTGAACATGAACACCGTTGACAAACAATGCTAGCCACCTTGAGCGAGCAACAATTAACTTCATCGCAGTCAGGCCCAGATGATGTAAATTCCATCATCTTTTCCACTGCATCAATTGAATTACTTTCCCGATCAATAGAGGTACATTCCTTGCCAAATTTGTCTTGTCTTAATTACTGACTCGGGAGCACATTTTTCTGTTTGTTTTTAAGTGTCTCACTTACAACAGTAGGATTTCCCTGGACAATCTGCCTCTCGGCATGCCCTCTACTCTTTGTTTGCTGACCCAGTCATAGTAGCATGCAAGCGTTTCAGAGATGAGTCTTTGAGCTAAGTTCACGCGTGGATACCACGGCAGACATGATCAATTGAACTCAGAAAAAATTACTTGTCAAGCAAAAGGTTCAAATTGAAGTTGTGTATATATCTCAAGAGGATCAACTCCTTGGCTGTCTCTTTTGCCTGTTTCCTGATTTGACAACGCAGGTTCATTGGCTTATCAACTGAAGCAAGGCCACTTTTACGATGAAAGTAAAATCTTCAGAGAAAATTGGTTTCTTAAGTACCTCCTGCTGCATTAGTAGATGCTGGTTTGGTTCAATCTTATGCTGATAAGTCCATTTTCTTTTTCATGCATTAGCTCATCCTCTGTACTTATTTTGGTTTATGCCGATGACACTTATGTGGTATGACCAGTAATTGATTTGACATAGTTTCTGTTTTGCTGATTTGGCTTCTTGGAAATATTTTCTTGGCAACGAAAAGACTGAATCCTCACGTGGCATCTGTCTTGTATGCTGTAAATATGTTCTCGACCTCCTTAATGATTTTCAAGTAGTGATCCGTATGCAAATACTAGGGACAAAGTCATTGTGATTTCTTTTGGAATTTCAACAGGGAGTTGTACTTGAGTTCAACGTATATGTCAAGTTCACAAGCGGCTTTAGCAAAATCGTTACCATTTCTTTTAGCCTTTATGCAGCGTTTCCTTCTATTGATTCCGGCTTTTGGTTTTGCACTATCCTGCACGTCCTCTTATTTGCATACTGCCGTCTCTTGAAGACTCGCTTAAGTATCATAGGAACAAACCCAATGACGTGCAACTTAGACAATGCAAATTTGATTTTTCATACGAGTCATTAGCTTTTAGCTGCTTTCTTAGGTTTTCTCGGTCATAAAAAGGCAATTTGAGAACTTTAAACTAACAAAAAAAGTATAGGAGACACATCATATTTTTTCCCACAATAAACATGACAACATGAACGGCAGAAACAACCACGCAAACTATAAATTAGGATACATGGCTAGAGCATTTATTCTTCAACACACTTGAGCAACGCACATCCCAGTGCCGTTACCATTCAAACAAGGTTCTCTATGTTTGGAGCCAAATTACTTAACCAGTAGTTTTCGTACCTCATTCTACAATCTTCAAGCTCGACTTGAGCACCCTAACTATTTGGACAATTGCCAGTATTTAGGATTTAACAGCCACAGTCGCTATAAGAAAGTGCTTGGCTAAAGCGTGACCATAGGCAGTTGCTGCGGGATAAGGAGATGCAGTGGAGTAGTTGTAGTCCATGTGATTTGACATAACGGTCGTCGTGTCCTCGCCACACTGTTTGCATAAGGATTAGGGGTGAGCGGTTCCAGGTTCCGGTTCGGTTCCGTCTGGAACCTAGAACCTACCCTCGGGTACAGGTTCCAAAAAATATGGAACTTGGAACCTACCCGTAAGAACCAAGAACCTGGAACCTACCCGGTCACAGGTTCCAGGGTCGGTTCCAGGTTCCAACAGGTTTTTTTTTTTTTTTTTTTTTTAGTTCATTTTCAGAGTTGAATTATAACGTACGCGCATATTATCGGAATCTTCAGCACTGTTGAGATGCTGGTTGTCACCTATCTTTCTTCTCAAACCATATGTTTTTATCAAAACATAGAAATCTTTTTTGTAAGTCCATGAAGAAGTTTTGCTACGCTTAACCTGTTAACAAAATTAAAAATTACAGTTATCAATAATGCCAGATGTTGGCTAATGGATGACTATTGAAACATCAGGCACGCATAATTGAAACTTGAAGAAGGGTAACAAACTCTACAGATTCTATAAATTTGTTGGTTGAGGTAATGGCACTTTTCGCCAAGTTAAATCCTTTAATTCGGTTAGAAAGCACAAAGAGAGAATCAGGAATCAAGAGCTTTTTTTTGAAGATAATCAGCGGCGATTAATGCTCATACAATATAAAAGCCTGTCCTTCAGCAACCTAATTAGTGAGATTCATCAAGTGCAGATCAGTACATAATTCAAGGGTTAGAGCCTGAGTTTTAGTCTACAGTTCTCCTTCACCGGCAACATCCAAGAGCATAACTACTTGAATAACAGCGGGTCCAGCAGTGTAATAGTTGTACATCTCTAATTTAAGCATAACATGAACAAATTAATTGACATGGTATGCATACTCATCCAAAAGAAAAACAAAACACCGAATGAATTTCCTCTATCTAGAGTCGGTGCACTTAATCGAGTGTCTATGCTTCCGAACATCTAAAAAAGTGCCTATCTATCAGTGATAGTGCTTACGGCATGAAAAATTCCTTTTGTGGTGACATCAAATGCTCCAGCTATGCCATTTGTGGCGTTTATCCGTCGATAATTCTCTGCCGTGTGCATCTTGATTGTGATCCATTTCTCCATATGTATAGCTGAGGGAATCCCAAGCACTCACCAACAAAGCAAAGTAAGGTTCACTAGCATCCAAGTAGTCTTTGACATAGACGCCCAAAAGCCTCTAACAAAATCGAGCCTCCATCCATCATACCCAATTTCGCTCCTGAAAATGGCATGGCACCAACAGACTTGCCATAGTAAGACCTTTAATATATTATCATCGCGAAACGAGTTTTGCATGAGAAGCAAGGCATAAGTGCAACCATATTAAAAGTCAGAAATCATCCGCGGAGGGTCAACTCAAATGTGGAAACTAACACAAAGAGGGTTAGAACAAGGAGAGAGGGCACACTTGGAGATACACACTTAGTCAAGAGAAAACAAGGGGAATAAAGCCTCAAAAGTATTAAATAATTCACAATAATGAGGAAGTCAGACACTGCAACTTAGCTCTACCAGCATTCACAACCAAGAATAAAGCAGCATGCACTTGCAGGGGCGTCGAGGAGCAGAGGAGGACCCAGCAGTAGGGGCGTCGGGGCTTCTAGCGCCGAGCAGGGACGTCGGTTGCTGGTCTTCGGGGCAACGGCATCAGGCGTCGCGATTGCTGGCGTCGGGTTGTCGGAGCAGAGGCGGAGACAGCAGCAGCAGCGTCGCAGCAGGAATGGTGGCTTCGGCGCCCGGGTTTGCAGCGGCGGTGGAGCGAGAGGACCCGGTGAGCGGGGCGTCGGGGCTTCGGCGCCGAGCGAGGTGGTGGGTCGCGAGCAAAGACGAGCAAAAATGCGGAGGAAAACCTACCGTCTCGTCGAGCTCGAGAACTCGTAGAGCTTGCCCCTCGGGAGAAGATGATGAGTGCAACCTCGGCGTCGCAGAGGACGGAGAGCTCGAACGCCTTCTTCAGCAGCCCGTTCCTGCGCTTCGAGAACGTCACCTGCCTGCTCGTGTCGTTCTCTATCCTCTTCATCTGCGTCTTCCCCCTCACCATTTCCCCCTTCCCTCTCTCTCTCTCGCTCTCTCAAGCCACAAAAAACAAGAAAGAGATCAGAAGAAGAAGAGCGGGAACTAATCGACGGCGACGAGCGCTCGATCGAAGCTCCGAATCGGAGTGGCCGCAGAACAAAGGGCGTCGCGCGGATCAGGTCCCGGAAAGCAGGAGATCGGAGACGGCGTCGGGAGGAGGCGCTCGTTGAGAAAGAAACGGAGGATTCTAGAGAGAGAGAGAGAGAGCAATCCAGGAAACCCTAGGCGATTTGGAACCGGAACCGGAAAGAGAAGAGAGGGAGAGAGAAGAAAATAAAAAAAGTTGGGGGGCAAGAAGTGACGTGAGGAGGGAAAAGGGGAGAAAAGAAAGAGAGAGAAAAAGAAAGGGGAAGGGGGAAGAATCCGCAGAGGGGGAAATCTGTGGGGGAAGTTAGGGTTTTTTTTTTTTTTTTGAATTATATGACCGGTTCGGTTCCGGTTTCGGTTCCGGTTTCCATAGGAACCGGAACCGAGAACGCCGGTTCCTTGAAAAAGGGGAACCGGGAACCAGAACTTGTCTCTTTGGGAACCGGGAACCGAACCGGACCCTCCGGTGCGGTTCTCCGGTTCCCGGTTCTACCTGGGAATCATGCTCACCCCTAATAAGGATCACCACTTCAATGGGAACCAGTATTGGAAGCCCAATGAACTATGCCATTGTTCGGGGCACCTTTGACAACATTGAACATCAAGAGGGACAATAGTAGCATTATTAGTATCCATAATGTGATATACCTTAATTTTTCTCTCAACCCAACTTTGTACCTTGATAGGCTCAATACCTGACTATTTATAGCAGTTGTACCCAATAGGTTTTCTTCTATGATTAGTATCTCAAGCTTTCTTCCATGGTACCAATGCATAAACAATCTTAAAAGCTTCTAACTATTTGTTTATAGAAAGGAAACAATGCAATTTTATATTTTGCTGAGGGCTAGATATGCAATTTGATCTGTTTAAGTAATTCAAAGTATTTCTTTAGTTTGCATTTGTCCTTTTTTCTTTGGCTAACGTGTCCTTTTTACTATTTGAGCAACAGTTGCACATAACTGTACAATTTGAGCATACACAAATTCATCGCTCTCTCCCACAAATCATTGATAATCCTGAGTTTTCATTTTTGGAATTATTGAGGGTCTAGCCATGTTTCAATTGTCCCTCAATATTCATGTGTACGTCACTGATGTTGCTCCTATCCTTTTTCGTCCAGTACTCTCATTTAAGGGGCCGTCTATTTCTCTGTAGTTATCTTTCATTAACCACAACAATTCTAGACAACTTAATCAAGAAGATACTTGATTCCTTTGCTTATTCGTTGAATGCTTGTTTCTTCTATTTACATCCTATATTGGATAGCATTTAACCTATTCTATCTTAGCTTGACTAGAACTCACAAATTTACATAAATCATTGCATTCACATGCATCGCATGAGATACCTTGTTGGAGCTCACAAAATAGATGATACATCTAAAGAAATAGCCCAAAGATTTATTTGTAGGATTACGTTATTAACTATGTCGATGGATACTAGGCAAATATGCTCACAAGAAAAATCGGTATGTATCTAGTTATGGATGGAGCTTGAATATAAGGTTATTTAATCGGGGCTCTAAAAGTGTGCACTCGCGATTTCAATTTGTGTTTTGTTCTAACCACCATCCATCACTTGCTTTTGTGGTCAATCGTAGGACACATGCTCATGGAGTATGTAGGAAGAAAGTCAGCGGAAGAAATGACTAACATTTTCAATGCGCAATGAACAATTTACCGTGGAACAAACGTTGAATCACGAGCGAACGACATATAATAAGACTTCATGATGCTCCGAATGCAATTACAAGGAAAACATTCAATTTTCATAGTGTTAATGTCGATTATCTTCTTAAAGCGGTAATGAAATGCCTTTCATTCTTTGATGGAGAGAGAAAAAGAAGAGAGAAAACTTTCTTTCAAAATGTTCTTTCTGTCAACCACACTAACAATTATCTTCATAAGTTATTTATATGACTTCCTTCATATCCTTTCAAACGAGTATCTCTTCATCATAATATATTAAGATGAACGAGTGCATCTTAATCGCACCCTATTGTGGACGTACTAATAAATTATAACATCTCCCACTCAGACATATCAAGAATATAAGACATTCAATGTTCATTTACTTTAGAAACAATTCATATTGGCAAGAAAGCCGTACGACTAGTGAGTATACCTACATGTGGAAGCACTTGTTAGGGATGACATAATGGCTATAACCCTAAAAAGAAATAAACAATTGATATCTCATAGTACCCCAGACATATTTTGCTATATTAGTCCAAACATACCTATCCCTTAAAGGTTATACTTGACTATTATCATAACATCATATATTTACAATTATATCTAAGACCACAAAAGACGATATAATTGATCGATCGATCGTAAAACAACGATAATCTTCATTCGCACTCATGTTTTTCTCCATTTCAAAACAAATGTTTTCTCAGACACGTCCCATAAATCTATATCTATTCATGACGGCCAATAACATACTAAAGTAGTAACATTTATCTTTCACTTCGAGAATATAGTCATAAATAACATATGCCACAAAATAAAGTAAATTATAAATTATCTCAAGGGATCATATGATGAGTAAATAGGGGTAATTTCACTCACCTTCCCTTGTTGGTCATACAATACACATGTAGCATGAATAATATACTATAGTGGATTTCTCTAGCTATAAGAGCATATGTCATTTATTAAATACATTCATTATAAGAGTTTAACCTTAATATAGTCATGTACTTCTCACATACTCATGTTTAGCTCAAGTGTTATATTAGCTCTCTTTTTATAACGCCTAATTAAGTACTTGCATCCGGCATCTTACAGGCATACATGATTGTAGGATTATCATGTTCGGCCTTATTACATACAAATCGCAGACCTCATCTTGACTCCAATCAAGGCGATGTGTTATTTTATGTACTAAATTTACTCTTTTAGTATTTATATGTACATAATGTCTCATCTCAATGTGCTAACTATAGCACCGAAAGTGATTTCTCGTGTGAGTGAGTTAATCATTACTTGCTGATATATTTTTCAACAATATATGTGTGTCCGTGCTAGTCTTATTATGGATTTGTACTTATTGATAAAACATCAAATCACTAAAGACAAATGAGTATAATGCATATATACATAAACAAATTATCATCTACAATAATACATATCACATTCTATGTAACCCTAGAGATATCCTGTGGGTTAAGAACACATCTCTAGGAATATCCTTTGTAAATGGATCAGTAACCATTCTATTAGTTAAAATGTATTGAAGCATCACTTCCTTATGTGCTATTATATCTCTAATGATTTTTTTATATATATCAATGTGCTTATTGTCCTATCATGATACTTGGGATTTTTCGCATAGGCAATAGCTGCTTGACTATCATAATAAACTGTAATTAGTCTTAGAACCTCAGTGACAATGACTGAATTTTCTTAGAAACATTTTAGCTATACTACTTCTTGCACTGCTGCAGAGCACGCAAAAATTCTGTCTTCATCATAGATAAACCCATGCATGTTTGTTTCTTACTATTCCAATAAATTGCACATTCATTAAGCAAGAACGCATATCCATAAATTGATTTACGCTCATCTAGATTTCCTCCTCAATTGGCATCTGAGCGTAAATCATTCCCTTGATAACAAAGTTGATAGTCTATAGTGTTTTTCAAGTATCTTAAGATCTTCTTCACTATTTTATAGTGTACTTGATCAGAATTTGATTGATAAATAGATATTGACTCACTAACCCCACGACATGACATATGTTGGGTCAAGTATATATCATAACATACATCAAACTTTCGACCGCGCTAGCGTAAAGTACAATTTCCATTTCTTTCTTTTTTTCTAGAGTCTTAGGACAAATCTTAATACTTAAACATTCGTCTGGCATGATAAGGATATAAATGAGATTACAATCTACATATTGAAACGCTCAAGAATCTTCATTATACAAGACTCTTATAATAGAGTAAGGAGTTTTCTTAATCGATCTTTTTCTGTCACGACCCGAATTTCGAGCACATGCACATCCCTCTATGCTCAATAAAATTTGCGACGTCCCATGAAGTATCGACGACCCATTCGTTTTATGGCACAAGTGGAAACATAATAACAATCTTCAAATAACATAAAAGTGGGATAGAAACATAGGATGATATTTTCACAAAACACACTTATAATACAAACAATATATATATGTCTAACACCACATGGATCTATTTCAAAAAGAAAAGCTTCTAGGCTATCTACGCTCTGAGCTTTTCGTCCATGGGACCAGCGTCCCTTGCGATCACGTCAGACTTCTTGATAACAAAAGGGTGAGCTATCACCCACTATCCAAACTAGATAAAAGACTCGTCGACATCTGACAGAGACTAAATAAAAACCTAGCTTTCACTTCTTGCGAATCCCTGCACCTTGCTTGACAATCCTTTATCTAAGGACTTGAAAATGATTATACAATAACCAATGAGACGATGTCTCAGCGATTCCATCCCCTAAATCCTGATTAAAAGAAAAGTACACTCGCATGCAATCTAACCATATCTCCGCCAAACTCACGTAACACCAGTGGTTGTCCTGCATGTCAATACCATTCAATTTGCATATAATTATATTGAAATCATGCATCATTGGAACATCTTGACATGTATACACATATAAATATATATCATCACCGATTCACAGGTCCTGATTACCAAACCAAATTGTTATGGTACGTCCCATACCGCACCACACAATTTCGTCTCCTAATATGGCCCCTCAATCTCAATCATTCATGCGTTCCAATTGGTTATGACTCATCGGTCACGGTCGATTTAACAATCAGCAATCTTCCGACTTAACCAGGTTTCGTCTCGCACCATCGAGCACGACAACGTTTACATCTAGACGGCATTTCTCAAAGGAGCATCGGTCCAGCCTCCACTACGACCGGCATCCGTTAACTTGGGGTATTCTCGAAGAAACATCGTCCAACCCCAAAGGCTCGTGACAGTATCTCATATCATACATGCATTCATTCAATTTCAGCCCAGGACACCGTGTATTGCACTTAAATATCTCAATTAAAATAGTGATCCGGCCTCTTTTCTTCATGTTAGAAATGCATGGTAAAATAATCGTGTGTAGGAATATGGTCAGATCGAACTAGAAAATTTGTATAATCTCTTTTAAAATCCAACAGTTTGATATAGTACTTAAAAACACTTTCGGTGTCCAAAACTTGACACCGGATATTTTCTAATTAAATACCAAAATTCTGTCGTTTTGAATTAAATATTCACATTTAACAACCATCACTCAATTGCACAATTTAACAATCCATGGCATAAATGGAATATGCTACTACAATCAGCACGGAATTTCAGTCACCGACTATCTCGGTATAATTTCCGGAAAATATTAAATAATTAACTAATTTATAATTGAATCATTTAAATTAATTATTTAATTAATTACCATTTATAATTTTTCACTAAAAATTCAATTTGATTATAACTAGAACCAATTGTTAAAATGCCTAACTAAACTAGTGCCTTACAATATCCTTCTAGTCTAACCATTTAACTAAATATTTAAGTCTCTAACTAAATAATCCAACCAACAACCTAACTAAGTAGTCTAACTATCTAATCTCATCTCAACTAACTACTTAACTAGTCATTATCCTAACTAAACTAGTTTCTAATCCTATTTAACTTAATCATACTCTTGAGGAATGTAATCAACCCTAATCAGAAATTAGGAAATTGACTCACCTAAACTAAAAACCAATGACCTCCGGCGACGGCGGAGCGGCGGCAACGAGGTCTCGATCTAAGGGGGCGCTGGAATAACTCCGGGTGGCCCTGCTTAGGCTAGCAAGGCCCTCGGCCTACTACTTAGAAGCAGTCTTCTCAGCCAAGCCAGGCCGAGCAGTGACGGCGTGAGCTCATTGGAGGCGAGGTGGCGGCATCATGGAGCGGTTCGGTTGACTGGTGGGCTGCATCAGTACAACAGGGGTTCTAGTGACAGGGTAGCAGCAATGGCGAAGGGATGGCTACTTCTGGTGAAGGTGGTGAGTTGAGATCGAGAAGGGATGGGCGATGGAAACGATGCAACACTCGTATGCAGTGGCGCTGAGCTTCCGGCAAAGGGATGCATAAATCTCACCGGTTTTTGTGGACTGCTGGACTGCTGGTGAGGGTGGTTGAGAGGTGATTAATGGCCACACAAAAGAGAAATGGAACATGAGGGCAGCTTGGTCAATGCTTCTGCTAATCTAGGAACCGGCAGCGCCAAAACAGAGCTCTCCGCTATTTTTGGTTGTTGTGTTGTCAGCCAAGGAGAAACAAGGGAGGCCGAATAGCTTAAGGGAGAAGAAGACAAGGGACTTTATGGTAGGGGGAAAAGGAAGGAAAGAGAAAGGGAGAGAGAGACGAGTGGTCACATAGCACAAGGAGGGGGAGAGGAGAAGAAGAAAAAGGACCATGGAGGGTCCCCCTTTCCATATTTTCACAACCTTTTGCTATTTTCCATGGAAACTAATTCTCCATCACTCTCAAGGGACCTACCATTCCCTAGATGAGCCTATCCTCTTCAAACGAAACTCAAATGGTGGTGGAATTCCTTTTGGTGTGCATACATCCGAATTTTGCACCCTTTTTCCATTAGCTTTTCCTTTTTCATTTTACCATTTCATAACCTTAGTTAATAAGGATAAAGCCTTATTTAAATTCTTATAATTCCAATCTCCAAAGGTTCCACATTGAAGACTAATAAACCATTTAAATTATGGCCTTTACCACATTCGCTTAACTTGTTGCAATTTGACATTTCCACCAAAATTTCAAATTCATCAAAAGGTCTTGAGAGGATGCATCAACGTTCCTAGGATTAATTGTGACACGGTAGAATTCTCAATTTCTGAAATCGGATTAAATTTCGCGGTTAATTTCAATCTGACGTGATTTTAACGTGACCTAAACTATCGAATAGTTTTTGGGAATTTTTGATGGAATCGACTTGTGGTCGATTGTTTTCAAACCACAATATACATCTTCGACTTATTAGTGACTCTAGGTTGTCATGAAAATTTCAAGATTTCAATTACAGGTATAAAGTATCAAAACGACAAAAAAAATTGATTTAGTGCCGATTGACGAGAATTTTGCAATTAGGTGGAATCACCTTTGCCTAATTACATACCTCCGTCGAATCGACCTATCTCCGATCTCTGATAGATTTTTGACTATGCCGTAATGACTATTGCAGACTAACACGGTCAAGTAGTCGATTCATGGGCGAATTTTCAAGCTTATTGCATTAAAATCCCTTAATAACTTCCCCAACTAGTCTAGTTATCTCATGAGTGATCGACTCAGAGAATAGCACTATAAGCACGTCGATGAAAAACCCGATTTATTCAATTGAAAACATAAGTGGAAAATCAGATTGTCACATTTTCGATCTTAACTCCCAATATATAAGTAGTTCCTCACACGTCCTTCATTTCAAAATTAGAGGACAACCATCATTTTATGATGATAACTAAACCCTGGTCATTTCCAGCCAACATAATATCGTTCATATAAAGTGATAAAATCACAACATTAGAACTTCTCTTGAATTCAATTCGATAGAAAACTCGGCACTCCCACTAGGTCTTATATGTTGAAGTAAATCTTCATTTCCCTCGACAATATTAATGGTTGTGTTATTAGGGTCTTCCATCTCATATGATTGGAAGTTTTTATCAATCTCACCTCAATTAGGAAAATCATTCTCCAATAACATGACATCTCGTGACTCCATTTCGGTTATACTTCCATCAGTTTGTTCACCTATGAACACATATCATTTGCAGTGTTCAGAATATCTTATAAATATACATTTCTTCCATTTATGACCTAATTTGTCATATTTATGAGAAGAATTATGAACGTAAGCTGTACACCCCCAATGACGTAGATTAATTAAGTCCGATTTTCTATTAGTCCATAATTCATAAGGGGTAGAAGTGACTGACTTTGTGGGCGCACGGTTAAGTATATAAACAGCGGTCAATAACACATCTCCTTAATATGAGATATGTAGATTTGTTTGCACTATCATAAACCTAACCATTTTCAATAGAGATCTATTCATTCTCTCGGCAACCCCATTTTGTTACAGAGTACTAGGAATAATCAATTGTCATATAATTCTCTTTTCATCACAAAGAGTCTTGAATTGCTCAGATAGATACTCAAATCCGAAATTGGTTCTCAATGCCCTTTATTATTTTGTTCAACTGATTCTTTACTAATGTTATATATCGTCTAAAGTAATCTAATGTTTCTGACTTATGAGAAATTAGAAAAATATAATCGAAATGTGTGAAGTTATCTATAAAAGTAATGAAATATAAGGCTTCATGCTTTACTATTACATTCAATGAATCACAAATGTCAAAATGTATAAGATGCAAAGAAAGTTCGGCCCTAGCTCTTTTACCAAATGATTTTTTTTTTACTTACTTTTCCCGCTAGACAATAGTTACATGAATATATCAACATTAGCAAGTAACCCCAAAAAGTCTTCTTTAGCTAACTTTTGCATTCTCTATAACCAAATATGACCTAATCTAGCATGCCAAGTACTTGTATCAATCTCAACATTACGAAAAGATGTAATTAAAGAAAAACAACCATTAACATTAATATTGTACACATCATAGTTAATGTCTAATACCATAAAATCATTCCATACATAACCAAAATCATAATAAATTGTTTCAAATAAAATATCAATACAATCACCATAGAAATTCAATATATAACCTAGGCTAAGAAGAATAATTATAGAGACTAAGTTCCGTCAAATATCTAGAGTATAGAGGACATCATGTAAGAATAAAACTTCAACCACCACGTAATATTAATTTACATGTGCTGATACAATTTACTTCAAATCTTGAGTTATTCCTAACATATGTTCATCTTCTTTCAGGCCGACAATATTCCACAAATAATCATCGGTCTTTAGTTATATGGTCTGTTACTGCTGAGTTTACAGTCCATATTGGATGGGATTCGACAAGCATTACAATATTAAAAACAAAAGCATTATTTAAAATAATGGAATATTAAGGTACCTCTTTTGACTCGATGAATTTATTAGCAAAGTGACCCATCTTGCTACAATAATAGCACTTCATCTTGGCTTTATCTTTTTTCCCACTATGCTTCTTGCGTCGAAAGGTCTTAGCCATTTTAGGTGCCTAATTAGTCTCATTCCCTTTGTTATTGAATTTATTGTTTCTTTTGCGTTTGAAGCCCGAAACTTTGAACGAACTCAACTCAGCAATATAAGCATGGGTAGAGGATCTCGCAATCTCTAGACATTCATGCTCTAATTTCAAATGATGCGCTATATCATCAAAAGTGACGATATTCTCATTGTGTGTCATGTTGATCATCATGTGCTTCTAACTATCAGGAAGAGACCTTATAGCAGCCTGAACTTATCGTTTATCCATAAGGAAGAGACCTATTGACTTTAGTTTACGAATCATGTTTGACATCTCTTGAAAATACTACATTATCATTACATTTGTGTGTTTTCGGTATTTGTCAAACTTGATGGTAGATCTCATTAATTTACTAGCAGACATAGCCCCAAACTTATCTTTCAAGCCAACCAACATTATTTGAGTTTTATCATAACTTTCAAACTTACACATGAAATTATCTTGTATACAACACAGCAATGTGATGCGAGAAATGATATTTTTCTTTTTCCAAACTTGATAAGTTTCTTGATCTCTCTTGTGCTAAGCAAAAGTTTCATGTTTAGGCTCATTCATGTTATGGCTAAGGGTTTCTAAAACCTCTTACTGCTTAAAGATGTACTAAATCTTTCGACTTAAAATATCATAATTGTCACCATTCAGTTTTTCACATTTATTGAGGTCAATCACAATGATCTTAGATGCCAAAGCCATAATTAATTGTTATAACACATTGACATAATAAACGCAAAATCAATACTAGCATATTTTCAGAATAACATATATATTTAATTTGCAACAAAGACAAACGAAATTAATTATAATTCAACAAAAGACACAGGAATGAAAGTTTATTGTATTCCTAATTAGCTTCTATGTACGATTATTCTACTATCATTAACTAGTTTAATTTGCCCAATCTAGGTAAGAACTCTTTCGAATTCTACCAACCTATGAACTCCCACTAGTAAAAGAATAATCACATGATCCCATGTAATTTTCACATTTTTCTATTAAATATCAAAAGGCATAGCATGATGTAAATTAATATATATAAAAAAATTATGGAGCAACTATAATCAAAGGCAGAATTCAACACGTAATGAAAAAAATCAAGGATTTTCAATCATTGTTCGTGTTTGCTCGGAATCAGGAAATGGTAAGCACATTAAACCATATATGTGCTATCATCAAACTAAGCTCTTCATAACATATATATGGTCATTTTCATGTAGGCTAACTTTTATATTTCCAAAACCATAAGAAAATACAGGTTAAAAGAAACAAACAATGCACTTATACCCAAAAAACGCATACTTAAGATTTCATACAAATTTTTATTTCTTCAAAAGCCTCAAACATGTAAAATAACTATACCACAACGTAGATCATACCTATACGAGCCAAACGCCACCCACCATGCGCCAATCGGATCTCCCATGTGCTGACGAGCACCTCCTGAGTGCGCGACACGTGTGGCGCACGCGCCAACAAGCCAACAAGGCTCCTAGCCAGTTCGACTGATCCGACTGGTTGACTAGTCAACTAGTTTAGGTCTTTAGTCAGGTTGGGTCATCGGTCAGTCGCCAATCGGCCAACTGCTGCTGGTTGGGTAACAACATTGATGACGTTAGCTTGTCAATTATCGACCATTGGCTAATGTCATTGATGACGTCAGCATGTACCGATTCGTTGACACGCGTATGGGCGCATCCAGCATCTTTCGATGGCGCTAGACCCACCCTTCAACTCATCTTGACGAGTACTTTTACCTTGTGTACTCAAAAAATGAATTTAATCGAGAAAATATTCCGAAAATTGGCCAAAATTGTGCAGGTGTACGCGACCTCCAAACCCGTTTTTCACTTTGGTTTGTTTTCGACGATTCATGTTGCAATTTCCGAGCAATAAACATCCAAACAATGTGAAGTTCATCTTCTTAATTCCCATGTCAAATAGCAAACAAGAAAATTCGATGGGAAAACAAGGCATGAATCATACCATAGGCTCTAATACTAATATACGAGGAAAGTTGGTGGAAGAAACAACCGGCCTTTTCAATGCGCAATGAACAATTTACCCTGAAATGAACGTGAATCATGAGCCAACGACGGATGATAAGACTTCACGATACCCTGAATACAATCACAAGGAAAACATTCAATTTTCATAGCGTTAATACCGATTGTCTTCTCAAAGCAATAATGGAATGCCTTTTGTTCTTTGATGGAGAGAGGAGAAGAAGAGAGAAAACATTTTTTCTAAACATTCTTTCTAACAACCACACCAACGGTTATCTCCAAAAGTTATTTATATGACTTCCTTCATACCCTTTCAAAAGGATGTCTCTCTATCATAACATATCAAAATGAACCAGTGTGTCTTAATCGCACCACATCATGGATGAACTAATCAAGTATAACAAAGTATTTGAACTTAGATTTATGGCATCATGTACTCTTGATTTGTTACCATTGATTATTGCCAATAGTTGTTCCACCATTGATTCTGCCTTGCTCTATTCTGGTTAGACAAGCTGAAAAGTTCAAATTTCACCCGAAGCCTTTATGCCAGTGGCAGTTTCTTTATTTTTCTTCCTTGAATTAGTCAAATATTGTAGCTTCATATTGTTTCGTGAGCACGTAATTTCATTGCTCTGTTTAAACGATTCACAAAATTGAGATGTATTCATGTTGTTCAAATATAAATCATCAAGAATTTGAATTAATTTGAGACTTCTTTTAATGATTTGTGATGGCGTTGTTGTTCTAATGCTGATTTTGGATGAGAAACCATTTCAATGCCATGATAAGACTTAGTAATTTCGTTGCATGCAAGTGGTTTGTTGAAATGTGTCTATGAAGCTGTGAAATGTATTCGAGAAAGGGTTAATTATATCTATTGACTAAAAGGTTCATCATCTCTTAAATCTCAATATGAATTTTAGATTCACGTATGTCATTGTTGTTTCGTGAAACTTGAACATGAAATTGAGAATAACATCGGTATTTGTTGTGTTGCTCCGTTTTGTGCATTGAACTCCTAATGGTGGCTAACATAAGTTCCTAGAGAAATGACTAGTAGTTCATGGCTTAAGCGTGGATCTACAGAAGCATTCATCTCGGTTTGTATTTTTCTATCCACGCTCTAAATTTCTACAGCTCTTTGATTGTGGCTGATAGTGGTGGTCTAGTGACCAATAGAGGTGGTTGCCAGTTAAGACCGCCGGTGGAGCAATATAAATTTAGTTAACCTCCATTGAAGACCTTCAATTTTCTAAAACTTCTATATTTGGTTATGCGATCCAAAGCCCCTTGGGGAATGCTAGACCGTTTGGTAATTATTTTGAAGAAGCTTTCACTTGAAAGCCAGCATTGGGAAGGCTAAAAGCCTAATGCTAGTAGGGACTAGGTTTAAACTTTCAACATTTGATCATTTGATCAAATGATGAACTCATTTTTTCTTCCAAAACTACCCTCACCAACTCTTCAAATTTCAAATTTTATCCCTCATTATTTTTTTTTATTAAAAAAGGACCAAACCCTTCACTGGTCTAATGAAGGGTTACGATCGCCGGGGGGACAGATTTGGCGTCGACGACTATCGATTAAGGTCACCCGAGGTCAGCTGATCTCCAACGAGGGTTGTGTGAACCCAGTAAGGGCCGCTGGAGGTCGCCTTGTCTGGGTTGCACGACCGACCGACGGCCCTCGCCATTGGGCAACCTCGATCAATGGCCGCTAGCACCAAATCTAGCTCACCGGCTGTAGCCCTTTGCCGAACCAGCGAAGGGTTTGGTATATATCATCATCATCATCATCATCATCATCATCATCATTATTATTTGATTCTTTTTCAATTTTAAACAAATAAAAATATAGAAAATTAATATTAATCACCAAAGTGCTTCTCAAATGTGTTGTCTACCGATCGGTATTTTTCTCAAAATTACTTCTCAAAGCATAGTTTATCAAACAACCTTTCCATTTATCTAAGGCCCTTTAGGCTAAATTACTTTGCATTTGCTTAATGGGCTTTCAAAATACAAAACCAAATGCACTTAGATTAATTGGTTGGTCCTTCTATGTTGCTTTTTCTAAGTTTTGATTTGTTTGTTTTCATTGAATGTTTAGGTTGCACTTCGGGATCATAAATAAATACAAAAACATTAGATTGACAGTTAGATGCACGTGATAAACATTTTATTTCTAGCTAAAACTATTTTTCTACTCTCAAGAATAGGTTTAGAATAGAAATTCGTTGGTAATGCAATTTTATTTTTTCTATTTTTAGAACAATTTTTTAGTCTAGAAATGAGCTTGGAATATTGTTGAGAAGCTAAAATTTTCTACTTTTCTATTTTGGAATATAAATAATAAATAAAAACTCTTCTCCTCACTCGCCCTCGCTACTAGTCGACCGCTCACTTGCTGTCGCCTGCCATCCACCATTGTTGTTTGCCGATCACCACCGTTGTCAGTCATCCATTGATTGCTGCCATTGCCACCGGTTGTCCATTGTTGTTGCCACCGCCACAGCTTGCAAAGGAGAAATTTTTGTATCATTATTAAACAAATTTCTATTCTAGGAATAGGGATTTTATGTTGTCATCACACGCTATTTTTACTCAAACACTCATCCCAAAAATAAAATTAGATTTTTGGAACCAAAATTAAATTCTGAAACATAATTGTTATCATTCACGCTTTTAATGGTTGAGAACCTGAGAATTCATATTTTGGTGAAAGGTCGTGTTGACACTTCAGTTGACAAATAATCAAGTGTAGGTACCGAAATGTATAGTTAGATAAGTAGCATAATCAAATCCTTCTCGACCCCACTCATCTCGCAAGAGAAAAGTTGAACCCAACCAATTAGCGAGATTGGGATATATTTAGTGTTTTGTTGGGAAGGGATTCTTGAACCTATAGTATATCCCAACTTTATGTGTCGAATCTCACAAGTATACCTATGTACTTATATGATTGAAAACCCTTCTCATCAGACGCTATAAGTATGTTATGTACTTTTTTAAAATTCTTCTACTTCATCAACTTAAGTTTTCAAAGTTTATATTTGTAATCCATGGTGATCGAGTAAAACGTCTTTTGTGATTTAGATATAATGGGAAGATTGAATATTTAAATCATTCTCGCTCCCAAAGACGCTCTCTTGGCATGATGGATAAATTATAGATCAAGGAGACCAAAGCTACATGGAAAAAGTATTGGTTACCTCATATCTCTTCTTCGGGTTAAGTGTCAAGCGAGTCTCATACAAGCGATGGCACACTTTTGGAGTCTGATCACCTTAACATTCATTTTTGGTGGAGATGAGGAATACGACATTACCATCAAAGTTGTCTCTTTCTCCAAGTTGGTCGAACCACTCGTTGGCCTAGAACCCACAAGTGTCCTAGCTCAATTTTTAGGGGTAAAAAAAGATCTAAATTGAAAAATATTAAAATTGTCCAACCTCTTTCTTAATTGAAATGTTCTCGAGTCTACTTATAGAATTTGGTCATCAGTTTACTAAGATTTTTCTCAAATACTCTATTTGTTTAATGCAAAGTGTTACATTTCTAATTTTCAAGAAGTCAATTTTCTAAATTTGGGTGGAATTTGAAAAAAAAAAATCATAAAATATTTTTTGTCATTTGAAAAGTAAGATCTAATTTGAAATTAAGCACATGAACAAGATCTAAATGACTTGCGTACGGACTTTTGAGAAATTAAGCACATGAACAAGGGTTTCAGAAATGAGTCTTAGATCTCTCATGCACAAGTAGAGTTTTTGGTCCAAAATGCAGATGTCTAGTAACTTCTTTGGAAAATAATTTTCGATGTTCTAAAGGGTGAAATATTTTTCATCAATTTATGCATAGATTTTTTGTTTAAACAAGTGTGTAATAACTTGAATTTCACTAAAATGATTCTACCTAAGTTTTTCTTATCACTCACTCGTTTTGAAGGAAATCGAAAAGGAGGCTTTCGAGCACCATTAAGCTGATAGGAGTCGCCTTGGTTAGGTTAGAGTGTTCATGGGGCTTCCGTCTTTCTTCTCCTTCGTGCTCAAGATGCGATCTCCAGCGATTCATCATCGCATTCCGGTCTCTCTCTCCCTCCCTCATCTCTCTCGTGCCCGTTTCTCGTTTCGCGATCGCCGGAGGTTTTCTTCGATCCCTAACCCTAATTTAGACGACCCGAGCCAGCTCTTGAGTTACGTGAGGAAATTTTGCAGAGCTGGTGGCGGTGGGTTTTCGAGTGTCGACGATGCCCTGCGTTGCTTCGGTAAAATGATCAACATCGACCCTTTGCCTTCCCCCAAGGATTTCAGTCCTGTTGGGTGCTATAGCGAGGATGAAGCACTACTCGATTGCCATCCGCTTGATCCAGCAGCTATTACGCTTCAATGTAGCAGGTGGTTGGATATAAGAGACAAATGCCGTTTTTTTGCACTAAAAAGGCTTTTTATCTAACGTAAATAAGAGAGAGAGGTAGAAAAAAGTAATTCTTTTTCCCTCAAAGAACAGTATAACCTGCCAGAGTAAACTTGAATTCATCAGATTAAGTGGGGTAATTGACTATGGAAACTTGGACATTATATTATTTGTGATTGCATCTTTTACCACAGGTAATCCGTTCATTGGTGAGATAATTTGTAGGACAAGAAAGATATGATTCCGCTAATCCTAAAACCTGACAGCATTAAATGGGCCTGTGTAATCGATTGAACTGGGATCCGGACCATGGTCGGGTCTAGTTTTTCTCAGTCACCCGGTTTGGTCAAGATACAGTCAAAACCGGTGTTGATCCTATTCATCTGGTCATTCGGTGACCGGTCATCAATTTGACCAAGCCTTTGTAAGAGAATTTTTAGGGATGGCACAGCGTGGATCAACATGTTGGCCTCTTTGGGAGTGCAAGGTTCATTATTCCGTGCACTGAGCAGCCATGTTTATCAGCATAGACTTTTTCAATATATAAGATTTACTTGTATTTTCCAACGTATTGGAACTGGAAGTCAAATCAATAATTTGATTAGTCTTAGGTTCGCTTGTTTCGCAAAAAAATCACGAGTTACAAAATATTTTTCTAAATATAATCAATTGTATTTCTAACAAAAATATATGAACGAAAAATATTTTTATCGTCCACAATAAAGTTCAAGCACAAATTATTGTCGATAATGAAAATATTTTTATTGGCTAATTATTTAGAGCAACATAACCAATCATTTTTTTAGGGAAATGTTTTTCAAGTCTTTCATTTTTCTTAAAACAAATGAATCCTTAGATTAAAAATATTGACCGGTCTTTTTCAAGGAAAGTATATTCAAGATAATATTGATGTTTCAGTCATCAAGGTTGGGGAAAATTTCAAATAATGGCTCGAAGTGAACCTTGTGTCAAATAAATGTTTAAAATAATCATGATTATTTCAAATAAAGACATAAAGTGGCTATGATTGTTGCAAATAAGAGCTTGACCTCATCAGTCTCCGTGACTAAACATTTTGACTAGTTAAGGGTGTTTTTGACCAATTACAATTTTAATTTTAGATTATTTTTTATTCTTTTCTTTTTTGTCCTTTTTTCACTTCTTTTTTTATCGACGAGGGTGAGTGGCCGCCGGAAAAGGGTGGTCGTTGGTAAGGGTTGGCAAGAGCGTGACCAGTCTTGTCAACCGTTGGTAGGGCGGCAAGGGATATGCTAACCTCGCTAGCCGTGCTCAAGGTCACCCTAGCCAAATGTGGCGAAGGTCAGCCTTGCCTAGGGCCAACGAGGGCTTGGCAACCCTCATTGGCCATTAGCGCTAGCGGCTGGTGAGGGTCGTTGAGCCCTCGTCGCCCTAGGTCAAGCCGACCCTCGCTAAATCTAGTGTGGGTGGCCTCGCTTGTGGCCGATGAGGGGCCCTTACTAGCAACCAGCAAGGGCAATCCTTGCCCAACCCTTTCCAGCATCATCATAGCCACTGGCAGCAATGAAGACAGAAAAACTAGAAAAAGGAAAAAGGTAAGGAAAAAGGGAAAATGAAATAAGAAAGGAAAATATTCAATAAAAAAGGTAAATGACTAAAATGCTCTTGACTAGTCGGAAAGGCAGGCCTTGAAATAGATATAATTATTTCAGGCCATTGTTTGAAATAAGATTTACTTTAAGCGCTTACTTGAAAAAATGATGGCACTTCATGTCGTTGTTTGAAACAAGGTTTACTCTGGGCCTTATTTGAGAAAATAAAAACACGTCAGGTTTTTATTTGGAATTTTATCTTAAAGTTGCTTTGTGTTAAAAAGTCAATGGAGACAATGAGAAGCGATTTCTCTCATTTTCCTTTCTTTTGAAGTTTTTTTAGCTACTCTATTTGATTAATTGACCAAATATTTAATAAAAGGCAAATGAAAAGGGTACATAATTGCTAGTAGGATTATTCTCGTATTGTGACAATGACACTAATAGCTCCATGGATTTTTGTTCAATATGCAGAATGTCCATGTCTTCCCAAAATTTTTAATAGGTGTAGTTAGGTTTTTCAACTTTGTCTAATGTATGAAGTCATCCATGAACTTTAAATTAGCTCAATTGGGTCTTTAAATTATTTCTTTTTAATGTCAATGCGATCCTTGTTTTGAAAAAGACTCCAAATTAGTAAAGAGCCATTCGTTCAACACAAAAATGTCATCTTCTCTCTTAAATTTTCCATTAGATCATGTTAAGTTGAGAATGAAGGGTCAACTTTAAAACATCCATAATTGTTGTTAATGGCTCTCCTTATTCTTCAGTAAAGTGAATCAGAATGTCTACTTAAGGTGGAATAAAGTGAATCAAAATGTCTTCTATCGAAATGAGTAAAGTGAATCAGAATGTCTGCTTAAAGTGATTGAGCCAAAAAAAGAAGAAGGAAGGTATGTGTATTGATTTTTCCAGTCCGAAATTACCGATTGAAATTGATGTCTATTTTAGTAAATCTGATTAAATGCTTATTTGACATTACATATAATATTGTCAAATGTTTTAAAATAGTTCAAGCACTTAGTTAAACCAGTGGAAAGGGCGAGTATGACATTGCATATAATAATCGATGATTTAATTGGGTATTAGGCGAAAATTCACGGACCATCGGTGGTGTTATCTATTTTTAAATAAATTGAATTTCATATTCTCTGTAATTTTTCAGCTACTACCGTCTCATCGGGAGAAACTCTCGTGGTTCGAGAGAGAGAGAGAGACCCCAGAGCAATGAAGTCGACGAGTCTCCGCTGCCCTGCTTCTTCCATCTTCCTCCTTCTTCATGCGATCTCCAGCCAGCCATCATCCCATTCCATCCTAATTCAGACGACCCGGACCAGGTCTGGGGTCACGTGAGGAAAATGTGCAGGAATGGTGGTGTGGTTTCGGGTGTCGGCAATGCCCAGCGTTGCTTCGGTGCAATGATGAAGACGGACCCTTTGCCTTCCCCCAGGGATTTTAGTCTTCTGTTGGGTACTGTAGTGAGGATGAAGCACTCCTTGATTGCCATCCGCTTGATTGAGCAGCTGCATTCTATAGGAGTTGAAGATAATCATTTTTGGCTGAATATTTTGTTGAATTGCTTCTGTCGGTTAAAGCGGATCGATTTGGGTTTGTCTATCCTGGGCAGAATCTTGAAGCTTGGGTTTCCCGTCACTGTGGTGGCATCGAGTACCTTTAATTGATGGTCTTTTTATTCAGGGCAAAACTGATCAAGCACTGAGGTTCCTCGATGATATGGGACGAAATGGCCCCGAACCTGATGAGACCACGTATGCAATAATCGCAAAGGGTTTATGCAGGGTGGGTAACACTAGATTGGCGATTAAATTGCTGAGGGACTGGGAAGAGAGAAGCTGCAGACTCGATTCTTTCACATACAACATAGTAATTGATGGTCTTTGCAAGGAGGGATTGATCACTGAGGCCTTGAGACTCCACGAAAGTTTGAGTAGAAAAGGCATCGAACCAGATGTTGTTACTTATAGCTCCTTGATCCACAGTATGTGCAATGTAGGCCAGATGGAAGATGCTCTCGTATTGTTGAAAGAGATGACGAGCAGAGGCATCCAACCTGACATATTCACTTATAGCTCCTTGGTTCAATGCTTATGCAACCGAGGCCAATGGAAAGATGTTACGGTCTTGTTGGAGGAGATGATGAAGGCAGGAATTGAACCGAACGTCATTACTTATACCTCCGTCATTCAAGGAGTTTGCAATTCCGGCCATTTGGAAGAGGCTCGAAGACTGCTGAGTCATATGGTGCGAAGCAGAGTCATGCCGAATGTTCAAACCTTCACTATCTTGGTGGATGCACATTGTAAAGAGGGAATGCTTGTAGAGGCAGAGGCCATAATCAACCAGATGATTCAATTAGGTAAAATGCCTCATAATTTCATTTATAGTACAATGATGAATGGTCATTGTTTGCAAAATAGGATGAAAGATGCAATGGAAGTGCTTAATTTGATGGTTGAAAGAGGCTGCTCACCTGATGTTGTTACTTATAACACATTGATTAACGGATACTGCAAAGCAAAAAGAATGGACAAGTCAAAGATGCTTTTCCAAGAAATGCTCCAAAGGGGTCTGATTCCTGGTGTCATAACATACAGCACTCTCATGGACGGATTATGCAAGGTTGGGAACCTTGAAGCCGCGGTGGAGCTAATTAATGAGATGCAGTCTCACAATCTATCTCCAAATCATTATACCTTGAGTGCTTTACTCGATGACTTGTGTAAAACACAGCAGATTGACAAGGCCATAATATATTGCTTTGAAAGATGGAAGATTCCAAATTTGTCCTTTAACATTGTGACTTACAATATCCTAACACATGGCATGTGTAATGCTGGAAAGCTTGACGATGCAAAGGGGCTGTTTAATTGTTTGCATGCTCGAGGCTTGCAACCTGGCGTGTGGACCTATAATATTGTTATCCGTGGGTTGTGCAAAGGAGGTCGCATGGAGGAAGCATATCAGCTGCTAAAAGAGATTGAAGGAAATGGATGCTTTCCAAATGGTGTCACTTATAACACAATAATCCAAGAGCTTCTAAGAAATAAAGAAAACATGAGAGCAGCACAACTTGTCGGTGAAATGGTCGAAAGGGGGTTTTCTGCAAATGTGGGGACAGCAGAGTTGTGGGTTAAGTATCTTGTGATGGATGGAACTTCTTCCTTTTCTATCTGAACTCTCCATTGTCTTTGAGATATGTCCACATTTTCAGCTGAAATGTGATGAAGAGTAAACTAGATCAATGGCAAGTTTTCTTCCCCACATCATCTTGTCGAGTCCCATTTACCATTAAAGAAGTAGACTTTTCAATCTAGGAGATTTTTTCGCTAGCTAACACATAAGGGTTTTGGAGGGGTAGAAGGTGGATTTTGTTTCTCGTGTACCTAGGTTCTGTAAGTGATATCTGTATTTAAATGGTATATTCTCTCCATTAGAGCTTCTTGTGTCTAATATTAATCAAACAGATGAAATTTGTACAAATGATCAAGCAGTGTGAGCATGCTTTTGAATTAAATAGATGTTAGTAGCAATAACTTTACTATGTGCTAGACTTATGTAATTCAGTCATTGAGCAGAAACAGCATGGAACTCTTCCTGAAAATGGAACTAAAGAAATCAAAAAAATTTCAGAAGAGGGCCGCCGCCGCCCGCGGGGGGTGGAGCGGTTGGGCCTGAAAAAATAATGTCATATATCCTGACATAATCTGATCCTAGTGCTTTGAGAGGGGTACTAATTTCTTTCCCTCTTTTCCTAACACAGTCTGATCCCTACATGTCGAATTTATTATAGTTACTTCAAAGAAGATGCATACGTGGAAGGGGATGATATTTTATGATGATGATGGGCACTTTAAATCGATAGTGGAAAATATTTGTGGCGAGCTGGGTACTCATATTATCAATGTATGTTGATCAGTATTTGGGTTATTTGCCTGCTTCTTACATGCAAACAATAGCCAAGTTTGGAGGAGACGGCATCCTGAACATGGCTGGATGTGTATGAAAACTGCCTGCAGTATCTTTTCCTCTGAACTGCAAAAAAATTTCTTGAAAGTGTCTGCTGATGGGTGAACATGATTGACGTTGACAGACATTCCCAATGCCCAACCCAGTAGACATCTAGAGCGACACCAATAAACTTGATCACAGGCCCAGATGATGTAACTTTACAATGTCTTTTCCGTTGAATCGAATTACTTTCCCAGTGAATAGGTTGGCTATCGATGGAGATATACTCCTTGCCATGCTTAACTGTTTCAGCTACTGAGTTAGGAACATGTTTTATTCTGATTGTTTTTGTGTGTTTCACTTTCCACAGCAGGATTTGTCCGGACAATCTACCTCTCGTCACGCCCTCTACTCTTCGTTTCCTGACACAATCATAGTAGGGTGCAAGTGTTTTAGAGACTGGTCTTACGATTGATGGGAGAGGACACAATATTGCTTGCAATTGACCTGGTAAAATACCAATAGGCATGGAAATAACTCTCCCAGATGCACTCTGGAGGCAACCTTGATGATGGCATTTGATCGTTTTAACCATATGTGATGCTTGATTCTATGCTGTAAGGTAATTTTAGAATGGCAATACTTGCCTACGATTCATCTGGAATTCGTACACTTGGAGAGGCATTGGTCATTGTTTATAGCAAACATGGAATTTTGCAGGGTATTTCCGTTTACACCCTGTTGCAATGTGACTGAGACGCTCTATAGCAAATTTGGCTTTAAATTTCGGGTTGTCCATTAGTGACGGACTCTTCACAAGAGATGAGCCGGAAAAGTGGAATCAAGCTCACGAGAGTAATTGGTCTTCTGCGGAACATGTTCTGAATCTAGAACTAACAATTTTCTAATTGCAGTACCATTTCTTGGTCGAACTTAGGCCAGTGTTGCTTATCTAATAGAATCCAGGGACCTAGGTTAGGCTGAGATCAAGAAATTCTGGTCCACTTTCCTTTTGGGCCAACGGCCTAGTTAAAAGGGGTCGCACGTACACTTAGCCTATCGCACAACGTTTGTCTAGAAGAGAATCTTATCACTAATCAAAGAATCTGATCTCAAAGTACATAATCTAGGTTTCCGTTGTTTCTGTCGTGAAGTTCGGAACTGCAAGCGAACTTGTGGATACAGCTGAGCAGGGTGATTTGTCCAGTTGGTGGTTTACAAGTTCATTCTTTGGCAAGTTCTAAAATGAGCGTCATATATAACTTTTAGTACTTCTATTGTCCTTCTGTCAAATTTAGGAAATGATTCACATGATATCTCGTCAACATTAACAAAGCATCACAACAAAGAAAAGAAAACGAAATTAGAGAAATCACTGCTTATCTTCTCATGAACTTGTTTACCACATGGACGCTTCAGTCATAAGGGATGCAAACAAGTTCCACCATTTTCGCATTTGCGGAGATTGTCATTTTGCGATCAAATATATCCCCATGGCAACTGGAAGATCTATAGTCTTTAAGGGATGCAAATAGGTTCCACCATTTTATGGATGGAACATGAACATACAATGACTATTGGTGAAGATGCTTGCTCGACCCATTGACCGAGTATGCTAGGCTAATATTGCTTCGAAAGAGGAAAGACTCCAAATTCACGCCGGATATTATGACATACACTATTCTAATATAAGGCATGTGTAATTCCGGGAAGCTTTACGATGCTATGGGGTTGTTTAATTGTTTGCATGCTTGAGGCTAGAACCTGACGTGTGAATGTATAGCATTGTCATGTGTAGATTGTGCGAAGGAGGATGTGCGGAGGAGGCATATCAGCTGCTAAAGGAGATGGAAAGTATTGGATGCTTTCCAGATGGCGTCTCTCTTCACATCATAATCCAAGGAGTACTAGGAAAAAAGGAAGGCACGAAAGCAGCATAAGCTGTCAGTGAAATGGTTGAAAGGGGTTTTTCTGCAAGTATGGCAATGATGGAGTAGTCGGTTAAATATCTGGTGACAAACAGAACTTCTCCCTTTTCTGGTTGAGCTATCCAATTTTTTTTGAGGTCTGTCCACTCTTCCCATCTGAAAAGTGATGAAGAGTAAACTCGACTGAGGGCAAGTTTTATTCCACAAATCATCTCATTGAGTCCCATGTCCCATTAACGGAGTTGTTTTAAGTTTGGGTGATCTTCTCTTGCTTCATTATGAGGATTTTTGGAGTGGTCGCAGGTGGGTTTTGTTTCTCGTGTACTTAGGTTCTACAAGAAATCCCTGTTCATACATGGTACATGTACCCGTCAGTTTATGCTTCATTTAAACAATCAAGCGGTGTGAGGATGCTCTTAAATTAAATAAATGTTAATATTGAAGTTAGCTATGCAGAAAAATCTTTTTTTTTTTTTTAAATTTATGTTGAGGTCATAAATCCTGATTAGCCTATTGTGTATGTGCTTTGAGGGAGAGATACTGATTTTCGTTTTTGCTCTCTTCCTAACACAACCTGATCCCTGATCCCTCCGGTATCCTACCTACCCATATTTACTTAAGAGAGGATGCATATGTGAACGTGAATGTCTGTTTAAAGTGATTGAAGGTACAAAAGTTATTTCCCATTCAACTTTAGTATTTTTAGATTGTCATTCATGGTAGTAAATTTCACTAGCAGAGGATAACATTTAATATTTTGAAGGATTAATATCACGATAAATTTCAAAGTAATACATATATGATAAATTTACCAATAAACTCAGAATTAGTACACATGTGAATTTACTCCCGTTTAATTGGATTAATATTACAAAAATTTCAAGCCGGTATATTTGCGATAAACGGAAGGTAAAATCTCAAACTAGTACATTCATCAATTGTTAAATGTTATCTAACTCAGTAATTTAACTGTAAAATCTAAAATAAATGGTAAATTTGTTATATATGCACTAATTTTGATCGTAAATATATTAATTTTGGGTTCTTTATAATAATAACTCTATTTTAAAATAATTTGGATGGCCTAATTGGACATCAAATATGGTATTACTTATGATGTAAATGTCGAATGACTCAATCACATCAAAAGAAGTAACTTCAGTGTGGTTACCCCCTTTCTTTTCAAATGAACTGAATATTACATATCTCCCTCCATTTTTTTTTTTTTTGGTAAAGGTAATAATATTAATGAGAATGGACAAAAGTACAAAAGATCGGATCCATACAAGCACTCTTAACAAAGGAGCAAGAGTGACGGGGATCCGATAAAAAGCCCGAGGGCGCCAGCAAGAACACAAAAGCTATGAAGCCAACAAACAAGACGTAACAACAGGAATCCGTAGCCTCCCCAGCCCTCAAGCCCTCAAAGCTGAAAGCGGAGAACGGAGGAGGAAGGAACCTGCAACTACAAGAACAAGAGCAGACCGAAACAACAGCAACCTAAGGAGGAATAGCTACAGAGGAAAAGATCATGGGGTGGAATCCCCACCCCCTTTGCAATCTTCTGTTCCTCGGAGAAGGAAGAACTTCCGTGAATGTGAGTGCTTTGTCCTTAACCACCTTGATTAGGTGATTTTAAGGGCGAGTGGACCACCAAGGATTCACCCCGAAGATAATCGCATTCCTCTTCTTCCAAATGAGATGGCACAAAGCACCGAAAGAGAATCGAACTATCCTGTGGTAAAAATCCTTCCCCATGAGGAATTTCCTGGCCCAAGTGAGCGCCTCTCTCCAACATCTATTCATCCATGGCAAGTTACATCTGGCCGCCCAAAAGAAGGCCAACGAGGCCGAGATGCGACACCGGAAGAATAGGTGTTCGATTGAGTCCGGTACTTCATTACAAAAGGCACATAGATTAAAATCAATTCGACCTTGATTTAACAACATCACCTGAGTAGGAAGACGGTTTCTAGATATAAGCCACATAATAAACTGATGGCGCGGGACTATATCGATATCCCAAATCAAAGAAGCCCAATCCACCCGATCTCTCTTGGTTCTAATGGCATTCCATGCGGATGCGACCGAGAAGGAGGCTGATGGATCGCCACACCAAATAAACTTGTCATTATAAGCCTCCAGAGTTGGTAAAGCTACACCCCATCTGATTAATATCCAAGAGAATGAGTCGCCTAATGGGGTGTATAAGTCAAGAACTCGCATTATCGGGAGCCGCATATTGTCCCTAAACGAGGGCGGAACGAATCCATCAAGAGGGCCACATGGAAGCCAAGTAATCATGCCATAAGGATACCGATAGCCCATTACCAATTTTCCACCTAAACAAAGTTCTGAAGTGCTTTCTAAGCTGGAGGATTTTCTTCCACGCCCAGGAGCAAGTCGCAGGTTGAGATGAAAACCAAAAATTCTTCCTTGTCAAGAAAATGGAATGAATCCACCGGCACCACATCGATTCCTTATCCGAGAAGAGGATCCATATGAATTTGAGCATAGAGGCTTTGTTGCAATCTCTGATATTCCTAATGCCAAGACCCCCTTTAAGTTTCGGAAGACATACATCCTCCCACGCTACTTTTGCTCTTCCACGGCCAAGAGCCGTTCCCTTCCATAAAAATTGCCTCATAATTCTCTCGATGTCCGACAAAATCGAAGCGGGAAGCATAAAGACACTTGTCCAGAATGATTGAATCGAATAAAGAACCGACCGAATCAGCTGCAGTCTCCCTGCAAAGGACAGGAAACGATGCGCCCAGGATTGAATCCTAGCCGTAATACGCTCCGTCAATGCAATATAATCCCCCTTATTCAATCTGGAAGATATGATAGCAGGGAGTTTCCCTTCCTTAAAATCAAATGCCGACCGGATTCTGTTTCGAATAGAAAGGTCACCACCTGCAATAAAAATCTCGCTCTTGTTTTTGTTAGGAACCAATCCCTCCAGGATGAGAATATATCTAAGCCTCTTTTCAAGCATGGATACTGACGGCCAGTTAGCTCTCTCAACAGCCGCCCTCCATTATATTTTGGGAAATGGAGAATGACTTCCGAATTCGACTAAAAACTCGAAGACCTGTCGAGCTCTGCAGTTTTCACAATTCATCAGCATCAAGCTGATGGAGCGCGCGACTCTCTGCCCTGCTCATTCCTTCTTCCTTCTGCTTCGGGGTCCAGCTGCCATCTCCTGCGAGTCCTCATCCCTTTCCATTCTCTTTCTCTCTCATCCTTTCTCGGTTTGCCTTCGTCGTCGGAGGTTTTCTTCCAGCCCTAACCCTAATTTACACGACCCAAACCGGCTCTTGAGTTACGTGAGGAGAAATTGCAGAGCTGGTGGTGGTGGGTTTACGAGTGTCGGTGATGCCCTGTGTTGCTTCGGTAAAATGATGAAGGCGAGCCCTTTGCCTTCCTCCGGGGATTTCAGTCTACTGCTGGGTGCTATAGTGAGGATGAAGCACTACTCGACTGCCATCCGCTTGATTGAGCGGCTGCCTTCTTTGGGGATCGAGGATGATGTTGCCTTGCTGACCATTTGGACGAATTGCTTCTGCCGGTTAAGGCGGGTTGATTTGGGTTTGTCTATCCTCGGCAGAATCTTCAAGCTTGGGTTTCCCATCACTGTGGTGACGCGGAACACCCTAATTGATGGTCTCTTTATTCAGCGCAAAACTGATCAAGCCTTGAGGTTCCTCGATGATATGGGACGAAATGGTCCCGAACCTAGTGAGACCACGTATGCGATAATCGCCAAGGGGTTATGCAGGGCAGGTAACACCAGTTTGGCGATCGAATTGCTAAGGGACTGGGAAGAGAGAAGCTGCAGGATCAATTCCTTCACGTACAACATAGTAATTGATAGTCTTTGCAAGGGGGGATTGATCGCAGAGGCCTTGAGACTCCATGAAAGCATGAGTAAGAAAGGTATCAAACCAGATGTTGTTACTTATACCTCCTTGATCCACGGTCTGTGCAATGTAGGCCAGATGGAAGATGCTCTCGTATTGTTGAAAGAGATGACAAGCGGAGGCTTACAACCCGACATATTCACTTATAACTCCTTGGTTCATTACTTATGCAACCTAGGCCAATGGAAAGATGCTACGGTCTTGTTGGAGAAGATGATGAAGGCAGGAGTTGAACCAGACGTCATTACTTATACCTCTGTCATTCAAGGAGTGTGCAATTCCGGCCAATTGAAAGAGGCCCAAAGACTGCTGAGTCATATGGTGCAAAGCAGAGTCATGCCGAATGTTCAAACCTTCACTATCTTGGTGGATGCACATTGTAAAGAGGGAATGCTTGTAGAGGCAGAGGCCATAATCAACCGGATGATTCAATTAGGTAAAATGCCTAATAGCGTCACTCATAATGCATTGTTGAATGGTTATTGTTTGCAAAATAGGATGGATGATGCTCTGGTGGTTCTAAATTTGATGGTTGAAAGAGGCTGCTCACCTAATGTTGTTACTTATAACACGTTGATTAACGGATACTGCAAAGCGAAAAGAATTGACAAATCAAAAATACTGTTCCAAGAAATGCTTGAAAGGGGCTTGAATCCTGATGTCATCACATACAACACTCTCATAAATGGATATTGCCAGGTTGGGAACCTTGAAGCTGCGGGGGAGCTAATTAACGAGATGCAATCTCGTGATCTGTATCTAAGTCATTATACCTTGAATTCTTTCCTGGATGGCTTGTGTAAAACGCGACAGATCGACAAGGCCATGACATTGCTTCGAAAGATAATAAATGGCACGTGTAATGCTGGAAAACTCGACGGTGCAAAGGGGCTGTTTGATTGTTTGCATGCTCAAGGCTTGCAACCTAACGTGTGGACATATAACATTCTCATGCATGAGTTGTGCAAAGGAGGACGTACGGAGGAAGCATATCTGCTTCTAAAGGAGATGGAAGAAAATGGATGCTTTCCAGATGGTGTCACTTACAACACAATGATCCAAGGACTACTAAGAAATAACGAAAATACTAGAGCAGCACAACTTGTCAATGAAATGGTTGAAAGGGGTTTTTCTGCAGATGTAGCGACAATGGAGTTGTGGATCAAATATCTCATGATAAATGGAACTTCTTCCTTTACTAGGAGAACTATCCATTGTCTCTGAGTTCTGTCCAAGTTTTTCATCTGAAATGTGATGAAGAGTAAATCAGATTAATGCCAAGTTTTCTTCCAAACATCTTCTCATTGTGTCCCATGTCCCATTGATGAAGTTGTTTCAAATCTGAGAGACAATTCACTGAATCAAACCGCCCAAGATGGCAAATATTTGGAGGGGTATAAGGTGGATTTTTATCCTCATATATCTAGGTTCGGTATGAAATCTCTGTATTGAACTATTATGTGTACTCATCTGTTAGTGCTTTTGGTGCCTAATGTTTTTCAAACAGGGGAAATTCATACAAATGATCAAGCAGTCTGAGGATGATATTGTATTAAATAGATGTTAATAGCGATAACTTTACTATTTAATGAAGTATATTATGCCATAAATCCTGATTAGCCTATGTTGTATGTGCTTTGAGAGAGAGATCCTAGTTTTCTGTTATACACTTTCTTTTTTCACAATCTGATCCTTTCAATGTCATATTTACCATAGATATTTCAAAGAAGAGGCATACCTTGAAGTGGATGGTGTTTGAATCGGCAGTGGAGTATATTTGGGTCAAGCTGTGTATCAGATTATCACCACAGGTCGATTATATATTTGGTTTATTTGCTCTTCTTCTTACATGCAAATAACAGCGAAGTTTGAGGGACGACTTGCTGACTAAGGAACGTGGTTACAAGTGTATGAAAGCTACTTGAAGTATCTTCCCCTTTGCACTGCGAGGGATTTTCTGAAAAGCATCTGATGATGGGTGAACATGAATGCCGTTGACAAACAATGCTAGCCGCCTTGAGCAAGCAACTATCAACTTCATCGCAGTCAGGCCCAGATGATGTAAATTCCATCATCTTTTGCACTGCATCAATTGAATTACTTTCCCGACCAATAGAGGTACATTCCTTGCCAAATTTGTCTGTCTTAATCACTGACTTGGGAGCACATTTTTCTGTTTGTTTTTAAGTGTCTCACTTACAACAGTAGGATTTCCCTGGACAATCTGCCTCTCGGCATGCCCTCTACTCTTTGTTTGCTGACCCAATCATGGTAGCATGCAAGCATTTCAGAGATGAGTTTTTGAGCTAAGTTCACGCGTGGATACCATGACAGACATGATCAATTGAACTCAGAGAAAATAACTTGTCAAGCAAAAGGTTCAAATTGAAGTTGTGTATATATCTCAAGAGGATCAACTCCTTGGCTGTCTCTTTTGCCCGTTTCCTGATTTGACAATGCAGGTTCATTGGCTTATCAACTGAAGCAAGGCCACTTTTACGATGAAAAGTAAAATCTTCAGAGAAAATTGGTTTCTTAAGTATCTCCTGCTGCATTAGTAGATGCTGGTTTGGTTCAATCTTATGCTGATAAGTCCATTTTCTTTTTCATGCATTAGCTCATCCTCTGTACTTATTTTGGTTTATGCCGATGACCCTTATGTGGTATGACCAGTAATTGATTTGACATAGTTTCTGTTTTGCTGATTTGGCTTCTTGGAAATATTTTCTTGGCAACGAAAAGACTGAATCCTCACGTGGTATCTGTCTTGTATGCTGTAAATATGTTCTCGACCTCCTTAATGATTTTCAAGTAGTGATCCGTATGCAAATACTAGGAACAAAGTCATTGTGATTTCTTTTGGAATTTCAACAGGGAGTTGTACTTCGAGTTCAACGTATATGTCAAATTCACAAGCGGCTTTAGCAAAATCGTTACCATTTCTTTTAGCCTTTATGCAAATACTAGGGACAAAGTCATTGTGATTTCTTTTAGCAAAATCCGTATGCAAATACTGGAAACGCACATCCCAGTGCCGTTACCATTCAAACAAGGTTCTCTATGTTTGGAGCCAAATTACTGAACCAGCAGTTTTCGTACCTCATTCTACAATCTTCAAGCTCGACTTGAGCGCCCTGACTATTTGGACATATTGCCAGTATTTAGGATTTAACAGCCACAGTGGCTATAAGAAAGTGCTTGGCTAAAGCGTGACCATAGGCAGTTGCTGCGGGATAAGGAGATGCAGTGGAGTAGTTTTAGTCCATGTGATTTGACATCACGGTCGTCGTGTCCTCGAGGGCATAAGCCACACTGTTTGCATAAGGATCACCACTTCAATGGGAACCAGTATTGGAAGCCCAATGGACTATGCCATTGTTCGGGGCACCTTTGACAAAATTGAACATCAAGAGGGACAATAGTAGCATTATTAGTATCCATTATGTGATATACCTTAATTTTTCTCTCAACCCAACTTTGTACCTCGATAGGCTCAAGTCCTGACTATTTATAGCAGTTGTACCCAATAGGTTTTCTTCTATGATTAGTATCTCAAGCTTTCTTCCATGGTACCAATGCATAAACAATCTTAAAAGCTTCTAACTATTTGTTTATAGAATGGAAACAATGCAATTTTATATTTTGCTGAGGGCTAGATATGCAATTTGATCTGTTTAAGTAATTCAAAGTATTTCTTTAGTTTGCATTTGTCCTTTTTTCTATGGCTAACGTGTCCTTTTTACTATTTGAGCAACAGTTGCACATAACTGTACAATTTGAGCATACACAAATTCGTCGCTCTCTCCCACGAATCATTGATAATCCTAATTCTTCTTTTTTGGAATTATTGAGGGTCTAGCCATGTTTCAGTTGTCCCTCAATATTCATGTGTACGTCACCGATGTTGCTCCTATCCTTTTTTCGTCCGGTACTCTCATTTACGGGCCGTCTATTTCTTTGCAGTTATCTTTCATTAACCACAACAATTCTAGACAACTTAATCAAAAAGATTCCTGATTCCTTTGCTTATTCGTTTAATGCTTGTTTCTTCTTTTACATCCTATATTGGATAGCATTTAACCTATTCTATCTTAGCTTGACTAGAACTCACAAATTTACATAAATCATTGCATTCACATGCATCACATGAGAACCCTTGTTGGAGCTCACGAAATAGATGATACATCTAAAGAAATAGCCCAAAGATTTATTTGTAGGATTACGTTATTAACTATGTCGATGGATACTAGGCAAATATGCTCACAAGAAATTTTCTTATCTTCAATGCACAATAGGTATTCCTTGAAAATTATTATAAAAAAAAAATATCTGGTTACTTGATATATAGCCAAAAGGCAGTATGCGTTGATAAAAATCGGTATGTATCTAGTTATGGATGGAGCTTGAATATAAGGTTATTTAATCGGGGCTCTAAAAGTGTGCACTCGCAATTTCAATTTGTGTTTTGTTCTAACCACCATCCATCACTTGCTTGTGTGGTCAATCGTACGACACATGCTCATGGAGGATGTGGGAGGAAAGTCGACGGAAGAAATGACTAACATTTTCAATGCGCAATGAACAATTTACCATGGAACAAACATTGAATCACGAGCAAACGACAGATAATAAGACTTGATGATACTCCGAATGCAATTACGAGGAAAACATTCAATTTTCATAGCATTAATGTCGATTATCTTCTTAAAGTAGTAATGAAATGCCTTTCATTCTTTGATGGAGAGAGAAAAAGAAGAGAGAAAACTTTCTTTCAGAACATTCTTTCTGCCAACCACACTAACAGTTATCTCCATAAGTTATTTATATGACTTACTTTGTATCCTTTCAAAAGAGTATCTCTTCATCATAGTATATTAAGACTAACCAGTGCGTCTTAGTCGCACCCTATCGTGTATGTACTAATAAATTATAACATCTCCCACTCGGACATATCAAGAATATAAGACATTCGATGTTCATTTACTTTAAAAACAATTCATATTGGCAAGAAAGTCGTGTGACCAGTGAGTATTATACATTTGTTAGGGATGACATAGTGGCTACAATCCTAAAAAGAAATGAACAATTGATGTCTCATAGTGTCCCAGACATATTTTGTTATATTAGTCCAAACATACCTATCCCTTAAAGGTTATACTTGACTATTCTCATAACATTATATATTTACAATTATATCTAAGACCACAAAATGTGATATAATTGATCGATCGATAAATACATGTGGTAGATGTAAAACAACGATAATGTTCCTTTGCACTCATGTTTCTCTCCATTTTAGAACAACTGTTTTCCCAGACACATCCCATAAATCCATATCTATTCATGACCGCCGGTAACATGTTAAAATAGTAACATTGATATTTCACTTCAAGAATATAGTCATAAGTAACATATGACACAAAATAAAGTAAATTATAAATTACCTCAATGGCTCATATGATGAGTAAATATGGGTAATTTCACTCACCTTTCATTGTTGGTCATACAATGCACATGTAGCATGAATAATATACTATAGTGGATTTCTCTTTCTATAAGAGCATATGTTATTTATTAAATACATTCATTATATAAATCTTAGCCTAAGTATAGTCACGCGCTTCTCACATACTCATGTTTAGCTCAAGTGTTATATTAGCTCCATTTCTACATCGCCCAATTAAGTACTTGCATTCAACATCCTACAGGCATACAAGATTGTGGGATTATCATGTTTGGCATTATTACATACAAATCGCAGATCTCATCTTGACTCCAATTAAGGCGATGCGTTATTTTATTTCAGTATTTATATGTACATAACGTCTCATCTCAATGTGCTAACTATAGCACTAGATGTGATTTCTCGTGTGAGTAAGTTAATCATTACTTACTGATATATTTTTCAACAATATATGCGTGTTCGTGCTAGTCTTATTATGGATTTGTACTTATTGATAAAACATCAAATCACTAAAGACAAATGAGTATAATGCATATATACATAAACTAATTATCATTTACAATAATACATATCACATTCTATGTAACCCTAGAGATATCCTATGGGTTAAGAGGATGTCTCTAGGAATAGCATTTATAAATGGATCAATAACCATTATATTAGTTGAAATATATTGAAGCATCACTTCTTTATGCGCTATTATATCTCTAATGGAGTTGTTTTTTTATATTAATGTGCTTATTGTCCTATCATGATACTTGGGATTTTTCACATAGGCAATAGCTACTTGACTAGTATAATAAATTGTAATTAGTCTTAGAACCTCAGTGACAATGACTAAATTTTCTAAGAAATATTTTAGCTATACTACTTCTTGCACTGTAGTAGAGCACGCAATAAATTATGCCTCTATCGTAGATAAAGCCATGCATGTTCATTTCTTACTATTCCAATAAATTGCACATTCATTAAACAAGAATGCATATCCATAAATTGATTTACGTTCATCTAGGTCTCCTTTTCAACTAGCATCTGAGTAGCCTAACAAGCGTAAATTATTCTCTGATAATAAAGTCGATAGTCTATAGTGTTTTTCAAGTATCTTAAGATCTTCTTCACTACTTTCTAGTGTACTTGATCAAAATTTGATTGATAATAGATATTGACTCACTAACCCCACGACATGACAGATGTTGGGTCAAATACACATCATAACATACATCAAACTTTCAACCGCGCTAGTGTAAGGAACCGTTTCCATTTCTTTCTTTTTTTCTAGAATCTTAGGACAAATCTTAGTACTCAAGCATTTACCTTGTGTGACAATGATATCAATGAGATTACAATTTACATATTGAAACGCTTAAGAATCTTCATTATATAAGACTCTTATAATGGAGTAAGAAGTTTTCTTAATCAATCTTTTTCGATCTTAACTCTCAATATATAAGTGACCTATCCCATGTCCTTCATTTCAAAATTAAAGTACATTCATTTCAAAATTAGAGAACAATCATCCTTTTATGATGATAACTAAACCCTTATCATTTTTAGCTAACAGAATATCGTTCATATAAAGTGATAAAATCACAAATTTATCTTTGAACCATTTGATATATACACAATGATCTTCTTCAATTATTGTGAATTCGAAAGATATTATGGCTCGATGAAAACAAAGATGTCACTGTCTAGATGATTGCTTAAAGCCATATATTGAACGATAAAGCTTGCAAACTTTATGCTCCTAACCTTTAGCTATAAAACCTATTAGCTATTTCATATGGATTTTTTTTTCATCTAGTTCTCCATTAAGAAATGTTGTATTTACATCCATTTGATATAATTATAAGTCCAAATGTACAATGATGGATAAAATAAGGCGTATAGAAGCAAACCTTACAATTGGTGAAAATGTTTCTCATAATCTATACCTTCTTGTTGAGTATGAGCCTTATACTTTTCAATGGATTTATCCGCCCTTCACTTAATTTTAGATGTGGTTTACCCTCATTAACTCCATCTCATCTTCCAAAGTTTTTGTCTATTCTTCTTTATCAGAGAATGAGAGAGCCTCTTAACTAGTCTTAGGCTTGGCATTGTCTTACGGAATAATCATAAAGTTTCCCCTTAAATCTCAAAACGACGACGAGGATTGCTTTTATGATTATTTTTACGTAACTTAACTTCTCTTGAATTCAATTTGCTAGAAAACGCGGCACTCCCTCTAGGTCTTGTATGTTGAAGTAAATCTTCATTTCCCTCGACAACATTAGCGGTTGTGTTATTATGGTCTTTCATTCCATATAATTGGAAGTTCTTATCAATCTCACCTCAACTAGGAAAATCGTTCTTCAATAACATGACATCTCGTAACTCCATTTCAGTTATACTTCCATCAGTATGTTCACCTATGAACATATCCTTTGGAGTGTTTAGAATATCTTATAAAGATACATTTATTCAATTTATAGCTTAATTTATCATATTTATGAGAAGAATTATGAACATAAGCTGTACACCCCCAATGACGTAAATTACTTAGGTTTGGTTTCCTACCAATCCATAATTCATAAGGGGTAGAAGTGACTGACTATGAGGGCACACGGTTAAATATATAAGCAATGGTCAATAACGCATCTTCTTAATATGAGATAGGTAGATTTGTTTGCACTATCATAGACCTAACAATTTTCAATAGGAATCTATTCATTTTCTCGGCAACCCAAATTTGTTGCAGAGTACCAGGAATAATAAATTGTTATATAATTCTTTTTTCATTATAAAGAATCTTGAATTGCTCAGATAGATACTCAAGTCCGAGATTGGTTCTCAATGCCCTTTATTATTTTGTTCAACCGATTCTCTACTGACGTTACATATCGTCTAATGTAATCTAATATTTCTGATTTATGAGAGATTAGAAAAATATAATTGAAATGCGTGAAGACATCTATAAAAGTGATGAAATATAAGGCATCATGCCTCGCTATTACATTCAATGAACCACAAATGTAAAATGTATAAGTTGCAAAGAAAGTTCGGCTCTAGCTCTTTTACCGAATGATTTTTTTTAGTTACTTTTCTCGTTAGACAATAGTCACATATGAATATATTAACATTAACGAGTGACCCTAAAAGATCTTATTTAGCTAACTTTTGCATTCTTTGTAACCCAATATAACCTAATCTAGCATGCCAAGTACTTGCATCAATCTCAACGTTACTAAAAGATGTAATTAAAGAAAAACAACCATTAACATTAACATTGTACACATCATAGTCAATGTCTAACACCATAAAATCATTCAATATGTGACCAAAATCATAATAAACTGTTTCAAATAAAATATCAATACAATCACCATAAAAATTCAATAGATAACCTAGGCTAAGAAGAACAATTATGGAGACTAAGTTTCATCAAATCTCTAGAGTATAGAGGACATCATGTAAAAATAAATTTCAACCACCACATAAAATTTATTTACATATGCCGATACCTTTTACTTCAACTCTTGAGTTATTCCCAACGTATGTCCATCTTCTTTTAGGCTGACGATATTCCACAAATAATCCTCAGTCTCTAGTTACATGGTCTGTTACTCCTAAGTTTACAGTCTATATTTGATGTGATTCAACAAGCATTACAGTATTAAAAACAAAAGTATTACTTAAAGTAATAGAATATTAAGGTACCTCTTTTTACTCGATGAATTTACTAGCAAAGTGACCCATCTTGTCACAATGATAGCACTTCATCTTGGCTTTATCCTTTTTCCCACCATGGTTTTTACATTAGAAGGTTTTAGCCCTCTTAGGTGCCTAATTAGTCTCATTCCCTTTGTTGTTGAATTTATGGTTTCTTTTGCGCTTGAAACCCGAAGTTTTGAATGAACTCAATTCAGCAATATAAGCATGGGTAAAGGATCTCGCAATCTCTAGACATTCATCCTCTAATTCCAAATGATACGTTATATTGTCAAAAGTGACGATATTCTCATATGCTTCTAACTGTTAGGAAGAAACCTTACAACAGCATGAACTTATTGTTCATCAGTAAGGGAGAGACCTATCAACTTTAGCTTACGAATCATGTTTGACATCTTTCAAAAATACTGTATTATCATTACATTTGGACGCTTTCGATATTTGTCAAACTTGATGGTGAGTCTCCTTAATTTACTAGCAGACGTAGCCTCAAACTTATCTTTCAAGGCAACCTACATTATTTGAGTTTAATCATAACTTTTAAACTTTCACATGAAATTATCTTGCATACAACTCAACAATGTGATGTGAGAAATATTATTTTTCTTTTTCCAAAATTGATAAGCTTCTTAATCTCTCCCGTGCTGAGCTAAAGTTTCATGTTTAGGCTCATCCATGTTACGGCTAAGGGTTTCTAAAACATCTTACTACATAAAGATATACTAAATCTTTCGGTGCGAAATATCATAATTATCACCATTCAGTTTTTCACCCTTATCGAGATCAATCACAGTGATCTTAGATGCCAAAGCCATAATTAATCGTCACAACGCATTGACATAATAAACGCAAAATCAATACTAGCGTATTTTCATAATAACACAAATATTTAATTTGCAATAAAGAAAAATTAAATTAATGATAATTCAACAAAAGACACATAAACGAAAGTTCACTGTATTCCTAATTCACTTTTATGTACGATTGTTCTACTATCATTAACTAGTTTAATTTGCCCACTTTAGGTGAGAACTCTTTCGAATTCTATCAACCTATAAATTCCCACTAATAAAAAAATAATCACATGATCCCATGTAATTTTCACACTTTTCTATTAAATATCAAAAGGCATAGCATGATGTAAACCAATATATAAAAAAACAATTATGAAGCAACTATAATCGAAGGCAGAATTCAACACGTAATGAAAAAAATCAAGGATCTTCAACCATTGTTCGAGTTTGCTTCGAATCAGGACTAAGCTTTTATACGTGCTATTATCGAACTAAGCTTTTCATAACATATATATGGTTATTTTCATGTAGGCTAGCTTTTATATTTCTAAAACCATAAGAAAATACAGGTTAAAAGAAATAAATAATGCACTTATACCTCAAAAATACACATACTTAGGATTCCGTACAAATTTTTATTTCTTTAAAAGCCTCAAACATGTAGAATAACTATACCAAAATGTAAAGCATATCTATACGAACCAAACGCCACCCATCACGCGCCAATCGGATCTCCTATGTGTCGACGTGTGCCTCCTGAGTGCGCGGCACGTGTGGCACACATGCCAACGAGCCAACAAGGCTCCTGGCCATTTTGATTGATTCGACCAATTGACTAGTCAATCGGTTTAGGTCTCTAGTCAGGTTGGATCATCGGTTAGTCGCCGATCGGCCGACTGTTGCCAGTTGGGTAACATCATTGATGACATCAACATGTCGATTACCGACCATTGGCTAATGTCATTGATGACGTCAGCGTGTACCGATTCGTCGACGCATGTATGGGCGCATCCAGCATCTTCTGGTGGCGCTAGACCACCTTTCAACTCATCTCGACGAGTACTTTTACCTCGTATATTCAAAAATTGAATTTAATCAAGAAAATATTCCAAAAAATGGCCAAAATTGTGCAGGTGTACACGACCTCCAAACCCGTTTTTCACTTTGGTTTGTTTTTGATGATTCATGTTACAATTTTCGAGCAATAAACATCCAAACGATGTGAAGTTCATCTTCTTGATCCTCGTATCAAATAGCAAACAAGAAAATTCGATGGGAAAACAAGGCATGAATCATACCATAGGCTCTAATACTAATATAGGAGGAAAGTTGGTGGAAGAAATGACTTACCTCTTCGATGTGCAATGAACAATTTACCTTGGAATGAATGTGAATCATGAGCCAACGACGGACGATAAGACTTCATGATGCTCTGAATACAATCACGAGGAAAACATTCAATTTCCACTGCGTTAATACCGATTGTCTTCTCAAAGCAATAATGGAATGCCTTTTGTTCCTTGATGGAGAGAGGAGAAGAAGAGAGAAAACTTTTTTTCTAAACATTCTTTCTAACAACTACACCAACGGTTATCTCCAAAAGTTATTTATATGACTTTCTTCATACCATTTCAAAATGGTGTCTCTCTATCATAACATATCAAGACGAACCAGTGCGTCTTAATCACACCCCATCATGGACGAACTAATCAAGTATAACAAAGTATTTGAACTTAGATTTACGGCATTATGTACTTTTGATTTGTTACCATTGATTATTGCCAATAGTTGTTTCACCATTGATTTTGCCTTGCTCTATTTTGGTTAGACAAGCTGGAAAGTTCAAATTTCGGCCAAATATTGTAGCTTCATATTGTTTCGTGAGCACGTAATTTCATTGCTCTGTTTAAATGATTCACAAAATTTAGATTTATTCATGTTGTTCAAATGTAAATCATCAAGAATTGAATTAATTTGAGACTTCTTTTAATGATTTGTGATGGCATTGTTGTTCTAATGCTAATTTTGGACAAGAAACCATTTCAATGCCATGATTAGACTTAGTAATTTCGTTGCATGCAAGTGGTTTGTTGAAATGTGTCTATGAAGCTGTGAAATGTATTTGAGAAAGAGTTAATTATATCTATTGACGAAAAGGTTCATCATCTCTTAAATCTCAATATGAATTTTAGATTCACATATGTCATTGTTGTTTTGCGAAACTCGAACATGAAATCAAGAATAACATCACTATTTGTTGTGTTGCTCTGTTTTGTGCATTGAACTCCTAATGGTAGCTAACATAAGTTCCTGGAGAAATGACTAGTAGTTCATGGCTTAAGCGTGGATTTACAGAAGCATTCATCTCAATTTGTATTTTTCTATCCACGCTCTAAATTTCTACAACTCTTTGATTGTGGCTGATAGTGGTGGTCTGGTGACCAATAGAGGTGGTTGCCGGTTAAGACTGTTGGTGTAGTAGTATAAATTTAGTTAACCTCCATTGAAGACCTTCAACTTTCTGAAACTTCTATATTTGGTTATGCGATCCAAAACCCCTTGGAGAATGCTAGACCGTTTGGTAATTATTTTGAGTGAACTTTCTCTTGAAAGCTAGCATTTGGAAGGCTAAAAGTCTAATGCTAGTAGAGACTAGTTTGGGCTTTCAACATTTGATCATTTGATCGAATGTTGAACTCAATTTTTCTTCCAAAACTACCCTCACCAACTCTTCAAATTTCAAATTTTATCCCTAATTATTTTTTTTATTAAAAAAGGATCAAACCCTTCGCTGGTTCAATGAAGGGTTACGATTGTTGGGGGATAGATTTGGCGTCGACGACTTTTGATTAAGGTCACCCGAGGTTGGTCGATCTCCAACGAGGGTTGTGTGAACCCAGCAAGGGCCGCTAGAGGTTGCCTCGTCAGGGTTGCACGACCAATTGGCAACCCTCGCCATTGGGCAACCTTGATCGATGGCCACCAGCGCCAAATCTAGCTCGCTGGTAGCTGTAGCCCTTCGCCGAACCGGCGAAGGGTTTGGTCTTTTATTATTTCAATTATATATATATATTTGATTCTTTTTCAAATTTAAACAAATAAAAATATAGAAAATTATTTTTTTTTTTTTGGTGGCCTGGAATCTCATACAGTTGGCGGCAGGCAAGTAAACTGGGGGACACGTAAGCGGGACGACCCACCACTCCCAGCGTCCTACTTAAGACTCCAAGCAACCGTGAGGGGGAGAGAGCGCAAACCATCGCGGTCACCAAGGCGGTGGTATAGAAAACTAATATTAATCACCAAAGCACTTTTCAAATGTGTTGTCTATTGATCGGTATTTTCTCTCAAAGTTGCTTATCAAAAGCGTAATTTACCAAACGGCCTTTGCATCTATCCAATGCCTTTTAGGCTAAATTATTTTGCATTTGCCTAATGGGCTTTCAAAATACTAAACCAAATGCACTTAGATTAACTTATTGGTCATTCTATGTTGTTTTTTCCAAGTTTCAACTTGCCTGTTTTAGTTGAATGCTGAGGTTACATTTTGGGATCATAATAAATGCAAAAATATTGTATGGACACTTAAAAACTGATAACCTTAAGATTCATAATTTGGTAAAAGGCCACGTTGACACTTTAACTGACAAATAATCAAGTTAAGGTACCAAAATGGTACTAGTTAGATCTCTAATATAATCAAGTCATTGACTCTAGATCTCTAGTTTCATAAAATGGTTCCTAGTTGGCTCCTTATATAGAACTTTCATAGGGTTTATTGAATTAAAATGAAACTATCCCAAAACATGTCTTCCCCCGACACTTGTTTGAGAGGGTCACCACAACTTGGTGACTAGGACTTGGTTCTAGACCTTAGAGGATTGAGGCCTAGAAATGACTTGATTGTTTGTCAACTAAAGTGGTTTTCATGGCAGCACGTGTCAAATTCTCATGGAAAATGAAGATAGTTTGCTAATGTTTTAAATGTTGATGCAGACTGGGAGTTGTTAGGGATGATGTATTTGCTGATACATTTGTCTTGTAGAGAGAAGTAGTAATGTATGATTAAGTGGATGTATATTGAATCAGTGTTTTGATATATACTATCTTGAATGCTTTTATTTGCTTTAACATTTTGTACACACAACCCATAGCCTAAACTCAGGCTACATCCTTAGAAAACTACCTAAGATGGTGTTGAGAATAGGTTGGACCACCCGTAGCTAGCGACGATGGGACAATTATTCTCGTCATCACGCAAAAAAAAAAAAAAGTCAGACCCATCCACAATTAGCGACATGGAGAAAGACTTACTATTTCATTGGATAAGATCCCGAGCCAATAGTATATGCCACCTTTATGTGTCAAACTTCATAAGTATATCTGTGTGTATGTGTGATTTAAAACCCTTCTTAGTGGTTATTGAAAGTATATTCCATACTTTCTTAATTTCTTCTACTTCATTCACTTATGTTTTCAATGTTCATATTTGGAATCCATGGTGACAAATTAAAACGTCTTTGTGATTTGGATATAATGGGAATATTAGATATTTAAATCATTCCCTGCTTTGGCATTATGGATAAATTAGATCGAAGAGGTCAAAGCTATGTGGAAAAAAAGATTGATTACCTTATATCTCTTCTTTGTGTCAAGTATCAAGTGAGTCTCATGCAAGTGATGGCGTACTTTTGGAATCCAATCATCTTAATATTCATTTTTGGCAAACACGAATTAGTTGCGACAATTGAGGATTATGGTCTGGCTGTCAAAGTGGTCTCTTTCTCTAAGTTGGTCAAACAACCCTAGAGCCAGCAAGCGTTCTTAGCTCAACTTTTAGAGGGGAAAAGGTAGGGTGAGCATGTTCCTAGTTGGGCCAATCCACCCCCTAACCCTAGGACCAACCCACACAGTGCTGATCCTCAATTATTGGGACTAAGGACTGAATCGACCCAATGGGTTCGGTCAGTTCAAGGTCAACCCGAGATCAACCCATAATTTTTTATTTCATTTTTTTTTTTGTACTTCTTAAAAAACGATTGAGGACCGGACTAACCCAATTAGTTCGATCGATTTCCAAGTCAATCCAGAACCAATCAATAATTTTTTATTTCATTTTTTGTACTATTTGAAAGGGCAACCGAGGACCATACCCACCAAATGGATTCGATGATGAGCGAGGTTAGTTAAGAAAGGCAAGCGGTGAGGGTCAAGTGAGGTGAGCATCGAATAGAATGAGCATCGAATGTCGAGCATGTAGCAACAAGCCAAGTGAGCATCGAACGGTGAGTTGCACGAATGACCTAAAGCGAGCGAGGCAAGTGTCGAGTGGCGAGCGGAAAAATTGTTTCTTTCGATTTTGGCAAATTGAATACTAAGAAGACAAATAAGATATTAAAGAGGATGCCATAAAGAGTTGTTTATGCTTTTTGAACGCCGTGAGGACTCCTTACAAAAACATTTTCCTTCTTCGTAAATTATGACTATTGACATAGTAAAATATATTAAAAATCTAAGTTATTAAACAATAATATAAAATTACTTGAATTCCTCATTAAAGAGTTATTTAATGTTGTTAACGTTATTTATTTTAAATTTTCTCTATATAAAAAAATTATAAATAATATATATATCTAGTCGGGGTTGGTCCGGGTTGGACCAACCCGAAACTTTTAGTGACCGATGACCGACCCGCATAAGTATTGGTCAGGAATTCTAAGATCGAGGACCGACCTAGTCCTTGGGAACCGAACCAGGACTAACGAGAATGGGCCGATCTAGGGCCGATCCAAGGAAAAGGATTAGAAACTAAAAAATTTTAAAAAGTTAATCCAATGGTTGTCTCGCCCTCTTTCTTAATTGAAAAGTTCATGAGTCTACCTATAGAATCTAGTCATAACTTGTTAGGATTTTTCCCTTAAACTCCATTTATTTAACGAAAAATGTTACATTTCAAAAATATTCAAGAAGTCTAAGAAAATGGTTATATTTTCCGAAGCTTAGCTAAAATATGAAAAAAGAACTGGAAACCGTAGTTCTTCATTCGAAAAGTAAAATTTGATTTGATTTTCCTAATTACACACACTTTTTAGGTGTTAATGACTTGCACACGAGCAATTGGGAACCAACGGGCATTTCTTGATTTCAATTTTTCGGAATCGACCCTTAGTGGACAGTTCTCAATCCCTTCCATGATGGAAACCATCCACTCCAAAACCAATCCTCTATATTGGTGATGTGTTTGCTCAAAAAAAATAAAAAAATATTGGTGATGTGAATATAGTATATAGACTTTCTCTTCAAAATTTAAGAATAAAGAAAATATTGAATTTAGAAATATGAATGAATCATATATCATCCTTAATTTTAAAGATTTTTATAAGTGAATAATATTTCGGGTGCTTTTTGTAGATAAGAAGCAAATTAGGTCCCCATGTGTAAATTCCTGAAGTTTAATATTTTAAGAAAATGGATACCAATGCAATTTCCCTAAATTCCTAACCCTTAATATTTTAAGCTAATGTATCACTGTTATGTTTGGGATTGGGATCTAATTGGCGACCGTCAAGATGACTATATAGAAGCTTGAGAAAGGGAGCGAGAGGAAGCGCCATAAGCTTAAAGCTTTTCACTTCTACTGATGAAGCCGACGAATCTCTGCCTTGCTTCTTCCATCTTCCTCCTTCTTCCCGCTCCAGCTGCGATCTTTGGCGAGTCATCATCCCTTTCCGTTCTCTGTCACCCTTATCTCCCTTATCCTTCTCATCTCCCTTTCTCGTCTCACCGTCGTCGGAGGTTTTCCTCGACCCCTAACCCTAATTTAGACGACCCCAACCATGTCTTGAGTTACGTGAGGAGAAATTGCAGAGCTGGTGGTGGTGGCGGCGGTGGGTTTACGAGTGTGGGTGATGCCCTGTGTTGCTTCGGTAAAATGATAAAGGCGAGCCCTTTGCCTTCCTCCGGGGATTTCAGTCTACTGTTGGGTGCTATAGTGAGGATGAAGCACTACTCGACTGTGATCCGGTTGATTGAGCGGCTGCCTTCTTTGGGGATCGAGGGTGATGTTGCCTTGCTGACCATTTGGATGAATTGCTTCTGCCGGTTAAAGCGGGTTGATTTGGGTTTGTCTATCCTGGGCAGAATCTTCAAGCTTGGGTTTCACATTGATGTGGTGGCATCGAACACCCTAATTGATGGTCTCTTTATTCAGGGCAAAACTGATCAAGCCTTGAGGTTCCTCGATGATATGCAACGAAACGGCCCCGAACCTAATGAGACCACGTATGCGATAGTTGTGAAGGGGTTATGCAGGGCGGGTAACACCAAATTTGCGATCGAATTGCTGAGGGACTGGGAAGAGAGAAGCTGCAGGCTTGGTTCCTTCACATACAACATAGTGATTGATAGTCTTTGCAAGGAGGGATTGATTGCAGAAGCGTTGAGACTCCATGAAAGTATGAGTAGGAAAGTGATCAAACCAGATGTTGTTACTTACAACTCCTTGATTCATGGTCTGTGCAATGTAGGCCAGCTGGAAGATGCTCTCACATTGTTGAAAGAGATGACAAGCAGAGCAATCCAACCCGATTTAGCCACTTATAACTCCTTGGTTCATTGCTTATGCAACCTAGGCCAATGGAAAGATGCTACGGTCTTGTTGGAGAAGATGACGAAGGCAGGAATTGAACCAGACGTCGTTACTTATACCTCGGTCATTCAAGGAGTGTGCAATTCTGGCCAATTGACAGAGGCTCGAAGACTGCAGAGTCATATGGTGCAAAGCAGAGTAATGCCGAATGTTCGAACCTTCACTGTCCTGGTGGATGCATATTGCAAAGAGGGAATGCTTGTAGAGGCCGAGGCCTTAGTCGACCAGATGATTCAATTAGGTAAAATGCCTGATAGTGTCACTTATAATGCCTTGTTGAATGGTTATTGTTTCCAAAATAGGATGGATGATGCTATGGCGGTTCTTAATTTGATGGTTGAAAGAGGCTGCTCACCTAATGTCATTTCTTATAACACATTGATTAATGGATACTGCAAAGGGAAAAGAGTTGACAAATCAAAAATACTGTTCCAAGAAATGCTTGAAAGGGGCCTGAATCCTAACGTCATCACATACAGCACTCTAGTATATGGATTTTGCCAGGTTGGGAACCTTGAAGCTGCGGTGGAGCTAATTAATGAGATGCAATCTCGCAATCTCTTTCTAGATCATTATACCTTGAATGCTTTCCTGGATGGCTTGTGTAAAACACAGCAGATTGACAAGGCCATGATATTGCTTCGAAAGATGGAAGATTCCAAATTCATCCCAAACATCGTGACTTACAATATCCTAATAAATGGCATGTGTAATGCCGGAAAGCTCGACGATGCAAAGGGGCTGGTTAATTGTTTGCATGCTCGAGGCTTGCAACCTGATGTGTGGACATGTAACATTCTCATGCATGGGTTGTGCAAAGGAGGATGTACGGAGGAAGCATATCAGCTTCTAAAGGAGATGGAAGGAAATGGATGCTTTCCAGATGGGGTCACTTATAACACAATAATCCAAGGATTGCTAAGAAATAATGAAAATACTAGAGCCACGCAACTTGTCGGTGAAATGGTTGAAAGGGGTTTTTCTGCAGATGTAGCGACAATGGAATTGTGGGTCAAATATCTCGTGACAAATGGAACTTCTTCCTTTACTAGGAGAACTCTCCATTGTCTCTGAGATCTGTCCACATTTTCATCTGAAATGTGATGAAGAGTAAATCAGATATATGTCAAGTTTTCTTCCAAACGTCTTCTCTTTGTGTCCCATGTCCCATTGATGAAGTTTTTTTAAATCGGAGAGATTATTCACTGAATCGAACCGCCCAAGACGGCAAATTTTTGGAGGGGTATAAGGTGGATTTTGATCCTCGTATATCTAGGTTCGGTACGAAATCTCTGTATTGAACTGTTATGTGTACTCATTTGTTAGTGCTTTTGGTGCCTAATGTTGTTCAAACAGGTGAAATTCATACGAATGATCAAGCAGTCTGAGGATGATATCGTATTAAATAGATGTTAATAGCAATAACTTTACTATGTAATGAAGTATATTATGTCATAAATCCTGATTAGCCTATTGTGTATGTGCTTTGAGAGAGAGATCCTAGTTTTCTGTTATACACTTTCTTTTTTGACAATCTGATCCTTTTAATGTCCTATTTACCATAGACACTTCAAAGAAGAGGCATACATTGAAGTGGATGGTATTTGAATCGGTAGTGGAGTATATTTGGATCGAGCTGTGTACTCAGATTATTACCACAGGTCGATTACATATTTGGTTTATTTGCTCTGCTTCTTACATGCAAATAACAGCGAGGTTTGAGGGACGGCTTGCTGACTAAGGAACGTGGCTGCAAATGTATGAAACTACTTGAAGTATCTTCCCTTTTGCACTGCCAGGGATTTTCCGAAAAGCATCTGATGATGGGTGAACATGAATGCCGTTGACAAACATTCCCAATGTTAGCCGTCTTGGGCGAACAACAATCAACTCCATTGCAGTCAGGCCCAGATGATGTAAATTCCATCGTCTTTTCCACTGCATCAATTGAATTACTTTCCCGATCAATAGGGTTGGCTCTCAATGGAAGTACATTCCTTGCCATTTTTATCTGTCTTAATTACTGACTCGGGGTTTTTAAGTGTCTCACTCACAACAGGAAGATTTGCCTGGACAGTCTGCCTCTCGTCGTGCCCTCTACTCTTTGTTTGCTGACCCAATCATAGTAGCGTGCAAGAGTTCCGGAGATGAGTCTTTGATTTAAGTTCACGCATGGATACCGTCGTCAGATATGATCAATTGAGCTCAGAAAAGAGAATTTGTCAAGCAAAAGGTTCAAATTGAAGTTGTGCATATATCACAAGAGGATCAACTCCTTGGCTGTCTCTTTTGTCCGTTTCCTGATTTAACAACGCAGGTTCATGGGCTTATCAACTGAAGCGAGGCCACTTTTACGATGAAAGGTAAAATCTTCAGAGAAAATTGGTTTCTTAAGTATCCCCTACTGCGATAGTATATGCTGGTTTGGTTCAATCTTATGCTGATAAGTCCATTTAATTGTTTCATGCATTAGCTCTTCCTCTGTATTACTTTTGGTTTATGCTGATGACTCTTATATGGTATGACCAGTAACTGATTTGACATAGTTTCTGTTTTGCTGATTTGGCTTCTTCAAAATATTTTCTTGAAAACAAAATGAATGAACCCTCTCGTGGTATTTATCTTGTATGCTGTAAATATGTTCTCAACCTCCTGAATGATTTTCAAGTAGTGATCCTTATGCAAATACTAGGGACAAAGTCAATGTTATTTCTTTCCGAATTTCAACAGAGAGTTGTGCTTCAAGTTCAACGTATAAGTTAAATTCACAAGCGGCTCTAGCAAGGTTGTAACAATTTCTTTTAGCCTTTAGGCAGCGTTTCCTTCTATAAATTCCGGCTTTTGGTTTTGAACTCTCTTGCACGACCTCTTATTTGCGTGTCCCCAACTGCCATCTCTTGAAGACCTGCTTAAGTACCATAGGAACAAACCCAATGACGTGCGTGTAGCTTAGATAGACAATACAGGTTTGATTTTTCGTGTGAATCATTGCTTTGAGCTGCTTTCTTAGGTTTTCTCGGGCATAAAAAGGCAATTTGAGAACTTTAAAATAACAAAAAAGTATAGGAGCCACATATCATATCATTTCCCACAATAAAAATGACAACAAGAACGGCAGAAACATCCACACACAACATAAATTAGGATATATGACTAGAGCATTTATTCTTCAACACATTTAAGCAATGCACATCCCAGTGCCGTTACCGTTCGAACAAGGTTCTCCATGTTTGGCACCAAACCACTTAACCACTAAATGAGTAGTTTTTGTACCTCGTTCTACAATCTTCAAGCTTGACTTGAGCGCCCAGACTGTCCGGACAGATGGCCAATATTTGGGATTTAACAAAGCTCATACATATGCCACAATCACTGTAAGAAAGTGCTTGGCTACAAATAACGTGACCATAGGCAATTGCTGTCGGATAAGGAGATGCGGTGGAGTAGTTGTAGTTCGCGTGATTTGATGTCACGGTCACCATGTGCTCAAGGAGATAAGCCAAGCTGTTTGCATAAGGATCACCGCTCGAATAGGAGCCGGTATTGCAAGCCCAATAAACTATGCCGGTGTGTGTGGCACCTTTGGCAACATTGAACATCAAGGGGGACAACATTAGCATAATTGCAACTCTTGAAGGACTTTTCATAATGTGATATGCCTTAATTTTTTTACTCAACCCAACTTTGTATCTTGATAGACTCAGGTCCTGACTATTTATAGCAGTTGTACCCAATAGATTTTCTCCTATGATTAGCATATCAACCTTTCTTCCATGGTACCAATGCATAAAAAATCTTAAAAGCTTCTAACTATTTGTTTATAGAATGGAAACAATGCAATTTTATATTTGCTGTGGGCTAGATATGCAATTTGATCTGTTTAAGTAATTCAAAATATTTCTTTAGTTTGCATTTGTCCTTTTTTTTTGTCTAACGTGCCGTTTTTAGTACTTGGGCAACAGTTGCTCACAATTGTATGATTTAAGCATACACAAATTTGTCACTCTCTTTCACGAATCATTGGTAATCCTGATTTTTCTTTTTTTGGAATTATTAAGGGTTTTAATTGTCTCTCAATATTCAATGTATGTCGATGATGTTGCTCTTGTCTTTTTTCATCTTATACTCTCATTTAAGGCCCGTCTATTTCTCTAGAGTTATCATTCATTGACTACAACAATTCTAGACAATTTAATCAAGAAGATTCTTGATTCCTTTGCTTATTCTTTAAATCCTTGTTTATTCTTTTTACATCCTCTATTGGATAACATTTGACCTATTCAATCTTAGCTTGACTAGTACTCACAAATTTAAGTAAACCGTTATATTCACATGCATAACATGATATCCCTTGCTGGAGCTCACGAAATAGATGAGATATCTAAAGAAATAGTCAAAAGATTTATTCGTAGGATCATGTTATTGACTATCTCGATGAATACTTGGCAAACATGCTCACAAGAAATTTTCTTATCTTCAATGCATCAAGGTATTCCTTGAAAATTGGAAAAAAAAAAAAAAAAAACCATATCTGGTTACTTAATATATAGCCAAAAGGTGGCGTACATAGATAAAAACCGGTATATATCTACTTATGGACGGAGCTTGAATATCTGGTTATTTAATCAGGGCTCTGGAAGTGTGCAGTCGTGATTTTGATTTGTGTTTTGTTCTAGCCACAACCCATCACTTGCTTGTGCGGTCAATCGCAGGACACATGCTCATGGAGGATCTGAAGTCGTATGTGTGGTGACCTATCTGAGAGAGCTGAATTTAGACCTTTGGCATCATTTACTTTCGATTCATTGCCATTGATCAATGCCAATAGTTGATTACCATTGATCCTGCTTTGCTCTGCTCCGGTTAGAGATGCTGGAAAGTTCGGATTTTACCTAAAGCCTTTATGCTGGTGCCACTTTCTCTAGTTTTCTTCCTTGATTCAGTCAGAAATCGTAGCTTCATATTGTTTCGTGAACAGGTAATTTCATTGCTCTGTTTCAGTGATTCACAAAATTGAGATGTATTCATGTTGTTTGAATATAAATCATCAAGAATTTGAATTAATCTGAGACTTCTTTTAACGATGTGTGAAGGCGTTGTTGTTCTAATGCTGATTTTAGATGAGAAACCATTTCAATGCCATGATTAGACTTAGTAATTTCGTTGCATGAAAGTTTTTTGTTGAAATGTGTCCATGAAGCCGCAAAATGTATTCGAGAGAGAGAGAGTTGATTATATCTGTTGACTGAAAGGTTCACTAATGCTTATATATCAATAGAAATTTTAGATTCATATATATCATTGTTGTTTTGCGAAACTTGAACATGAAATTGAGAATAACATCGCCGTTTGTTGTGTTGCTCTGTTTTCTGCATTAAACTCCTGATGTTGGCTGACATAAGTTGCTAGAGAAATGATTGGGAGTTGATGGCTTAAGCGTGGATCTCCAGAAGCATCCATCTCAATTTGTTTTTTCCTATCCACACTCTAAATTTCTGCAACTCTTTGATTGTGGCTGATAGTGGTGGTCTGGCGGCCGATGGAGGTGGTCACCGGTGAAGACTGCCGGGGGAGCAGTATAAATTTAGTTAACCTCCATTGAAGACTTTCAATTTTCTGGAACTTCTATATTTGGTTATGCGATCTTGGTTTGCAGATCGAAGGAGATACTGAGAGGGATGAATAGAAATGAAAAGCAAAAATAATGAATAAAGAAAAGACGAAAAAATATTGGGAAAAAAAGAAAATAATAAAATGAGCTTAAAATTGGCTTGATTTAGTTTTAATATATTAGGGTGTTTTGGGTTTTAGAAAGTTTGGGCTAGGCTTAGTTTAGGTGACTTTGAGCCGATTCCAATTTTTGTTATAAGGGCTCATTGATGTTGTCGACCTAGGTCCACGAGGCCATAGTAAGACCCACATCTGGATTGAACTCCTTGGTGTTTCCGGCCTAGATTGGCGAGGCCACGTATGGCCCATGTCCGGATTGAGCAGCTCGGTGCCCCTTTTATTAGAATAAAAAAATAATAATAAAAAAAAATTAGAACAAAAAAAAATATAAAAAGGGTAGTAAAATAAAAAATTGTAATAAATAATTTGGTGAAAGTTACAAGGCCATGTTATATTGTTTGCCTAACTTGTATTGGATTACTTTATTGCACTTTACTTTTTACTTGTTCTTTCATTACTTTTTTAAATCAATTGATTGTGTCCCTTCTATGTTGCTTTTTCTAAGTTTTGATTTGTTTGTTTTCGTTGAATGTTTAGGTTACACTTTGGGATTATAAATAAATACAAAAACATTACATTGACACTTAGACGCACGTGATAAACATTTTATTTCTAGCTAAAACTATTTTTCTACTCCCAAGAATAGGTGTAGAATAGAAATCCATTTGTAATGCAATTTTATTTTTTCTATTTTTAGAACAAATTTTTAGTCTAGAAATGGGCTTGGAATATTAATGAGAAGTTAAAATTTTCTACTTTTTTATTTTGTAATAAAAATAATAAATAAAAACTCTTTTCTCGCTCACCTCGCTACTAGTCGGCTGCCCACTTGCTGTCGCCTGCCATCCACCATTGTTGTTTGCCAATCACCACCACTGCCAGTCATCCATTGGTTGCTGCCATTGCCACTAGTCGTCCATTGGTCGATGCCATCGCCGCAACTCAAGAAGGAGAAATTTTGTATCATTAGTAAAAGAATTTATATTCTTGAAATAGAAATTTTATGTTGTCATCAAACGCTATTTTTACTCAGACAATCGTCCCAAAAATAAAATTAGAGAAATCTATTTGTGGAACAAAAATTGATTTCTAAAACATAATTGTTATCATTCGTGCTTTTAACGGTTAAGAACCTAAGAATTCATATTTTGGTGAAAGGTCGTGTTGACACTTCAATTGACAAATAATCAAGTGTAGGTAATGAAATGTACTAGTTAGATAACTAGCATAATCAAATCCTTCTTGACCCTGCTCATCTCACAAGAGAAAAGTTGAACCCATCCAATTAGCGAGATTAGGATATATTTAGTGTTTCGTTAGGAAGGGATTCTTGAATCTATAGTATATCCCAACTTTATGCGTCGAATCTCACAAGTATATCTATGTACTTATATGATTGAAAACCCTTCTCATCGGACGCTATAAGTATGTTACATACTTTTTTAAAATTCTTCTACTTCATCAACTTAAGTTTTCAAAGTTTATATTTGTAATCCACGGTGATCGGGTAAAATGTCTTTTGTGATTTAGATATAATAGGAAGATTGAATAGTTAAATCATTCTCGCTCCCAAGGACCCTCTTGGCATGATGGATAAATTATAGACCAAGGAGACCAACGCTGTGGAAAAAAGTATTGGTTACCTCATATCTCTTCTTCGGGTTAAGTGTCAAGCGAGTCTCATACAAGCGATGGCACACTTTTGGAGCCTGATCACCTTAACATTCATTTTTGGTGGAGATGAGGAATACGACATTACCATCAAAGTTGTCTCTTTCTCCAAGTTGGTCGAACCACTCGTTGGCCTAGAACCCACAAGTGTCCTAGCTCAATTTTTAGGGGTAAAAAAAAGATCTAAGTTGAAAGATATTAAAAAGTAATTGCAATGGTTGTCCACCCTCTTTGTTTATTGAAAAGTTCTCGAGTCTACCTATAGAATCTGGTCATCAATTTACTAAGATTTTTCTCAAATACTCTATTTGTTTAATGCAAAATGTTACATTTCTAATTTCAAGGAAGTCGATTTTCTAAGTTTGGGTGGAATTTGAAAAAACAAAATCGAAACATATTTTTTGTCATTTGAAAAGTAAGATCTAATTTGATTTTCCTAATTACATTTACACTATTCGGGTGCCAATGACTTGCGTATGGACTTTTGAGAAATTAAGCACATGAACAAGGGTTTTAGAAATGAGTCTTAGATCTCTCATGCACAAGTAGAGTTTTTGTTCCAAAATGCAGATGTCTAGTAACTCCTTTGGAAAATAATTTTCGATGTTCTAAAGGGCGAAATATTTTCATCAATTTATGCATAGATTTTTTGTTTAAACAAGTGTGTAATAATTTGAATTTCACTAAAATGATTCTACCTTAGTTTTTCTTAGGGATAAGTATATTAGAAGTCTTAAAACTTATTATGAAAATGTAATTGGGTCTTAAAACTTTTAAAAAGTACAATTAAATCCTAAAACTTGTCACGGAAATTCAATTAAATCTTAAAATTTTCAAAAAGTTCAATAAAATCCTAAAATTTGTCTCGAACATGTAACCGAGTCTCAAAACTTTCAAAAAAAAGTAATCAATGAAAAGACTTAAATTGAATCACCTTGATAAGTTTTAGGAGTTGATTGTATTTTATAAAATTTTTAGGACTTAATTATATTTTTTAATAAACTTTAGGATTTAATTATACTTTTTAAAAATTTTAAAACTTAATTACATTTTTATGATAAATTTTAAAACTTCTAATGCATTTATTTTGTTTTTCTTATCACTCACTCGTTTTAAAGGAAATCGAAAAGGAGTCTTTCAAGCACCCGTAAGCTGATAGGAGTCGCCTTGGTTAGGTTTGTGTGTTCATGGGGCTCCCGTCTTTCTTCTCCTTCGTGCTCAAGATGCGATCTCCAGCGATTCATCATCCCATTCCACTTTCCATCTCCCTCCCTCATCTCTCTCGTGCCCGTTTCTCGTTTCGCGATCGCCGGAGGTTTTCTTCGACCCCTAACCCTAATTTAGACGACCCGAACCAGCTCTTGAGTTACGTGAGGAAATTTTGCAGAGCTGGTGGCGGTGGGTTTTCGAGTGTCGACGATGCCCTGCGTTGCTTCGGTAAAATGATCAACACCGACCCTTTGCCTTCCCCCAGGGATTTCAGTCTTCTGTTGGGTGCTATAGCGAGGATGAAGCACTACTCGATTGCCATCCGCTTGATCCAGCAGCTGCATTCGTTGGGGATTGAAGACAATCACTTTTGGCTGAATATTTCGTTGAATTGCTTCTGCCGGTTAGAGCGGGTTGACTTGGGTTTGTCTATCCTGGGCAGAATCTTGAAGCTTGGGTTTCCCATCGATGTGGTGGCATCGAACACCCTAATTGATGGTTTCCTTATAAAGGGCGAAACTGATCGAGCGTTGAGTTTCCTCGATGATATGCAACGAAAAGGTCCAGAACCTAATGAGACCACGTATGCAATAATCGCCAAGGGGTTATGCAGGGCAGGTAACACCAGATTGGCGATGGAATTGCTGAGGGACTGGGAAGAGAGAAGCTGCAGCATCAATTCCTTCGCATACAACATAGTGATGGATGGTCTTTGCAAGGAGCGATTGATCACAGAGGCACTGAGACTCCACGAAAGCATGAGTAAGAAAGGCGTCGAACCAAATGTCGTTACTTATACCTCCTTGATCCATGGTCTGTGCGGTGTAGGCCAGATGGAAGATGCTCTGGCATTGTTGAAAGAGATGACAAGCGGAGGCATCCAACCCGACATATTCACTTATAACTCATTGGTCCATTGCTTATGCAACCTAGGCCAATGGAAAGATGCTACGGTCTTGATGGAGAAGATGATGGAGGCAGGAATTGAACCAGACGTGGTTACTTATAACTCTGTCATTCAAGGAGTGTGCAATTCCGGCCAATTGAAAGAGTCCCAAAGACTGCTGAGTCATATGGTGCAAAGCAGAGTCATGCCGGATGTTCAAACCTTCACTATTCTGGTGGATGCATATTGTAAAGAGGGAATGGTTGTAGAGGCAGAGGCCATAATCAACCAGATGATTCAATCAGGTAAAATGCCTAATAGTGTCACTTATAGTACATTGATGAATGGTTATTGTTTGCAAAATAGAATGGACGATGCTATGGAAGTGCTTAATCGGATGGTTAAAAGAGGCTGCTCACCTGATGTTGTTAGTTATTCCACGTTGATCAACGGATATTGCAAAGTGAAAAGAATGGACAAGACAAAGATGCTTTTCCAAGAAATGCTTCAAAGGGGCCTGATTCCTAACGTCATAACATACACCACTCTCGTGGATGGATTTTGCAAGGTTGGGAACCTTGAAGCCGCGGCAGAGCTAATTAACGAGATGCAATCTCGCAATCTCTTTCTAGATCATTATACCTTGAATGCTTTCCTGGATGGCTTGTGTAAAATGCAGCAGATTGACAAGGCCATGATATTGCTTCGAAAGATGGAAGATTCCCAATTCGTCCCAAACATTGTGACTTACAGTATTATAATGAATGGCATGTGTAATGCCGGAAAGCTCGATGATGCTAAGGGGCTGTTTGATTGCTTGAATGCTCGAGGCTTGCAACCTGATGTGCAGACATATAACATTGTCATGCATGGATTGTGCAAAGGAGGATGCATGGAGGAAGCATATCAGCTGCTAAAGGAGATGGAAGGAAATGGATGCATTCCAGATGGTGTCACTTATAATGCATTGTTGAATGGTTATTGTTTGCAAAATAGGATGGATGATGCTCTGGCAGTTCTTAATTTGATGGTTGAAAGAGGCTGCTCACTTAATGTTGTTTGTTATAACACATTGATTAACGGATACTGCAAAGCGAAAAGAATTGACAAATCAAAAATACTGTTCCAAGAAATGCTTGAAAGGGGCTTGAATCCTGATGTCATCACGTACAACACTCTCATAAATGGATATTGCCAGGTTGGGAACCTTGAAGCTGCGGTGGAGCTAATTAACGAGATGCAGTCTCGCAATCTATCTCCAAATCATTATACCTTGAGTGCTTTACTCGATGGCTTGTGTAAAACACAGCAGATTGACAAGGCCATGATATTGCTTCGAAAGATGGAAGATTCCAAATTGGTCCCAGATATCGTGACTTACAATATCCTAATCCATGGCATGTGTAATGCCGGAAAGCTCGACGATGCTAAGGGGCTGTTTGATTGTTTGAATGCTCGAGGCTTGCAACCTGATGTGCAGACATATAATATTGTCATGCATGGATTGTGCAAAGGAGGATGCATGGAGAAAGCATATGAGCTGCTAAAGGAGATGGAAGGAAATGGATGCATTCCAGATGGTGTCACTTATAACACCATCATCCAAGGGCTTCTAAGAAATAAAGAAAATACGAGAGCAGCACAACTTGTTGGAGAAATGGTCGAAAGGGGTTTTTCTGCAAACGTAGGGACGATGGAGTTGTGGGTTAAGTATCTTGTGACGAATGGAACTACTTCTCCTTCTTTTTCCAGTCGAACTCTCCATTGTGTGTGAGATCTGTCCGCCTTTTCAGCTGAAATGTGATGCAGAGTAAACCAGATCAACGGCAAGTTTTCTTCCACTCATCATCTCATTGAGTCCCATGTCCCATTAATGAAGTTGTTTTAAGTCAGGGAGATGCTCTCTCTTGCTTCATTAGGAGGCTTTTGGAAGGGTGGAAGGTGAAGTTTGTTTATTGGATACCTAGGTTCTGTAATAAGTCTCTGTATCTAACTGGTACATGGACTCATCAGTTGGTGCTTCTGGTGCCTAATATTTATCAAACAGGTGAAATTCATACAGATGATCAAGCGGTGTGAGGATGTTCTTGAATTAAATAGATGTTAAAGCAATAACTTAACTGTGTACTATATGCAATTCAGACGTTATACACAAATATCTTGGGCCTCTTCCTCAAAATGGAACTAAAGAAAACAATGTCCTTTCCTGGGGTGTAATGCATGTGCTTTGAGAGAGGGAGATAATGTAATGTAATGGCTTATTTACCGTAGTTCTTAAAAGAAGATGCACAGGTGGAAGTGGATGGTATATGATCATGGTGATGGGCAGTTTGAATCAATGGTGGTGAATACGTGTGGCGAGCTGGGTACTCAGACTATCATCGCAGGTCCATTACATATGTGGGTTATTTTCTCTGCTTCTTACAGCGTAGTTGGAGGGATGGCTTGCTGACTAAGGAACATGGCTGCAAGTGTATGGAAACAACTTGCGGTATCTTTTCCTTGCTCTGCGGGGAATTTTCTGAAAAGTGTCTAGCGATGGGTGAACATCTATACTGCCGACAGACATTGCGAATGCCAAGCCACGTTGATATCTTGAATGGCACCAATCAACTTCATTACAGACAGGCCTGTAGGATGTAACTTTCTTTCGCTCTCAATAGAGTACATTCATTGCCAATTTACTGTTTTAATAACTGACTGAGGAAGACGTGTTTTGGTTTGTTTTTGCGTGTTCCACTCAAAACAGCAGGGTTTGCCTGGACGGTCTGCCTCTCATCGTGCCCTCTGCTCTTAGTTTCTTACATGGCAAATAATAAGGAAACTATCTCCTCTGCTTCTTGCCGACAAGGTAACATGGCAGCAAGTGTATTAAAACTTCTTGCAGTAACTTTTCCTCTGCCCTGCTAGGGATTTTCAGAAAAGCCTCTGCTGATGGGTGAACATGAACGCTGTTGACAGACATTCCCAGTGGCCAATGCCAAACCGCATAGAAGTCTTGAGCGACACCAACCAACTTCATTGCAGTCAGTCAACACAAAAAACCCGACCCAAGTACTTTGAAGTTCTTTCTGGAGGGAACAGTTAGTGTAGGTAAGCTGTGCTGTCCATAAAACAAGCTATTACGCTTCAATGTAGCTGGTGGTTGGATATAAGAGACAAATGCCTTTTATTTGCACTAAAAAGGCTTTTATCTAACGTAAATAAGAGAGAGAGAGGGGTAGAAAAAAGTACTTTTTTTCCCCTCAAAGAACAGTATGCCCTGCGAGAGTAAACTTGAATTCATCAGATTAAGTGGGGTAATTGGCTATGGAAACTTGGACGTTTATCCTATTTGTGATTGCATCTTTTACCACAGGTAATCCGTTCATTGGTGAGATAATTTGTAGGACAAGAAAGATATGATTCCGCTAATCCTAAAACCTGACAGGATTAAATGGACCGGTTTAATCGATTCAACTGGGATCCGGACCATGGTCGCTTCTGGTTTTTCTCAATGACCCGGTTTGGTCAAGATACAGTCAAAACCGGCGTTGATCCTATTCATCTGGTCATTCGGTGACCAGTCATCAATTTGACCAGGCCTTTGTAAGAAGAATTTTTAGGGATGGCGCAGCGTGGATCAACATGTTGGCCTCTTGGAATTGCAAGGTTCATTATTCCGTGCACTGAGCAGCTATGTTTATCAGCATAGACTTTTTCAATATATAAGATTTACTTGTATTTTCTAACGTATTGGAACTGGAAGTCAAATCAATTATTTGATTAGTCTTAGGGTCGCTTGTTTCGTGAAAAAATCACGATTTAGAAAATATTTTTCTAAATATAATCAATTGTATTGCTAACAAAAATATATGAACGAAAAATATTTTTATCGTCCACAATAAAGTTCAGGCACAAATTATTATCGATAATGAAAATATTTTTTGTTGGCTAATTATTTAGAGCAACATAACCAATCATTTTTTAGGGAAATGTCTTTCAAGTCTTTCATTTTTCTTAAAACAAATAAATCCTTAAATTAAAAATATTGACCGTCTTTTTCAAGGAAAGTATATTCAAGATAATATTGATGTTTTAGTCATCAAAGTTGGGGAAAATTCCAAACAATGGCTCGAAGTAAACCTTGTGTCAAATAAACGCTTGAAATGATTATGATTATTACAAATAAAGACATAAAGTGGCTATGGTCGTTTCAAATAAGAGCTTGACCTCATCAGTCTTTGGCTAACTAAACATTTTGACCGGTTAAGGGTGTTTTTGTCCAATTACAATTTTAATTTTAGGTTATTTTTATTATTTTCTTTTCTTTCCTTGTTCCCCCCCTTTTTTTTAATGTTTTTAATGTGACGATGGTGAGAGGTCGTCACCAAGGGTTGTCGCTAGTAAGGGCTGGTAAGAGCTTGGCCACCCTTGTCGACCGCTGGCAAGGGCTAGCAAGGGATATGCTAACCTCGTTGGCTATGCTCAAGGCCACCCTCGCCAAATGTGGCGAAGGTCAGCCTTGCCTAGGGCCAACGAGGGCTTGGTGACCCACATCGGCTGTTAATGCTTGGGCGAGGGGACTCTCACCTACCTTGCCTAGTGCTAGTGGCTAGTGGCTAGTGAGGGTTGTTGAGCCCTCGTCATCCCAGGTCAAGCCGACCCTCACTAAATCTAGTGAGGGTGGCCTCGCTTGTGGCCAACGAGGGGCCCTTACTAGCAACCACCAAGGTCAATCTTTGCCCAACCCTTTCCAGCATCATCGGTGGCTAGCCACTAGCAGCAATGAAGAAAGAAAAACTAGAAAAGGAAAAAGGGAAAAAGAAAAGAAGAAAGGAAAATATTCAATAAAAAAGGCAAATGGCCAAAATAATCTTGACTAATTGGAAAGTCAGGCCTTGAAATAGATATAATTATTTCAGGCCATTGTTTGAAATAAGATCTACTTTAAGCGTTTACTTGAAAAAATGATGGCACTTCATGTCGTTGTTTGAAATAAGGTTTACTTTGGGTCTTATTTGAGAAAATAAAAACATGCCAAGTTTTTATTTGAAATTTTATCTTAAAGTTGCTTTGTGTTAAAAAGTCAATGGAGACGATGAGAAGCGATTTCTCTCATTTTCCTTTCTTCTGAAATATTTTTAGCTACTCTATTTGATTAATTGACCAAATATTTTAATAAAAGGTAAATGAAAAGGGTACGTAATTGCTAAAAGGTAAATGAAAAGGGTACGTAATTGCTAGTAGGATTATTCTCATATTGTGACAATGACACTAATAGCTCCATGGATTTTTGTTTAATATACAGAATGTCCATGTCTTCCCAAAAATTTTAATAGGTGTAGTTAGGTTTTTCAACTATGTCTAATGTATGAAGTCATCCATGAACTTTAAATTAGCTCAATTGGGTCTTTAAATTATTTCTTTTTAATGTCAATGTGATCCTTGTTTTGAATAAAAGACTCCAAATTAGTAAAATTCACGGACCATCGGTGGTGTCATCTATTTTCAAATAAATTGAATTTCATATTCTCCCCTGCAATTTTTCAGCTACTACCGTCGCATTGGGAGAAACTCTCGTGCACTTACCATTAGAGTCATTATCAATTTCCCAATTAAATTGAATTTCATGTTCTCGCCTGCAATTTTTGAGCTATTAAGCGTGCTTCGTGTGTGTGTGACAGCGAGAGAGAGAGAGACCCCAGAACGATGAAGCCGACGAGTCTCCTCCGCCCTGCTTCTTCCATCTTCCTCCTTCTTCATGCGCCCACTGCGATCTCCAGCCATCCATCATCCCCTTCCATCCTCCCTCTCTCCTCTCGCCGCCGTCGTCGTCGTCGGTTTTCCTCGACCCCTAACCTTACTTTAGATGACCCCAGCGAGGTCTTGAGTCACGTGAGGAAAATTTGCAGGAATGGTGGTGTGTTTTCGAGCGTCGGCGATGCCCAGCGTTGCTTCGGTGCAATGATGAAGACGGACCCTTTGCCTTCCCCCCGGGATTTCGGTCTTCTGTTGGGTGCTGTAGTGAGGATGAAGCACTACTCGATTGCCATCCGCTTGATTGAGCAGCTGCATTCATTAGGACTTGAAGATAATCATTTTTGGCTGACGATTTCCCTGATCGATTTGGGTTTGTCTATCCTGGGCAGAATCTTGAAGCTTGGGTTTCCCATCGATGTGGTGGCATCGAGTACCTTAATTGATGGTCTCTTTATTCAGGGCAAAACTGATCAAGCACTGAGGTTCCTCATGATATGGGACGAAATGGCCCCGAACCTAATGAGACCACGTATGCAATAATCGCAAAGGGGTTATGCAGGGCTGGTAACACCAGATTGGCGATTGAATTGCTGAGGGACTTGGAAGAGAGAGGCTGCAGCATCAATTCCTTCACATACAACATAGTAATTGATGGTCTTTGCAAGGAGGGATTGGTCACTGAGGCGTTGAGACTCCATGAAGATATGAGTAGAAAAGGCGTCGAACCCGATGTTGTTACTTATAACACCTTGATCCATGGTCTGTGCGATGTAGGCCAGATGGAAGATGCTCTCGTATTGTTGAAAGAGATGACGAGCGGAGGCATCCAACCCGACATATTCACTTATAGCTCCTTGGTTCATTACTTGTGCAAGCTAGGCCAATGGAAAGATGCTACAGTCTTGTCGGAGAAGATGATGAAGTCAGGAATTGAACCGAACGTCGTTACTTATACCTCTGTCATTCAAGGAGTTTGCAATTCCAGCCATTTGGAAGAGGCTCGAAGACTGCTGAGTCATATGGTGCAATGCAGAGTCATGCCGAATGTTCTAACCTTCAATATTCTGGTGGATGCACATTGTAAAGAGGGAATGCTTGTAGAAGCAGAGGCCATAATCAACCAGATGATTCAATTAGGTAAAATGCCTAATAGCGTCACTCATAATGCATTGTTGAATGGGTATTGTTTGCAAAATAGGATGGATGATGCTCTGGCAGTTCTTAATTTGATGCTTGAAAGAGGCTGCTCACCTAATGTTGTTACTTATAACACGTTGATTAACGGATACTGCAAAGCGAAAAGAATTGACAAATCAAAAATACTGTTCCAAGAAATGCTTGAAAGGGGCTTGAATCCTGATGTCATCACGTACAACACTCTCATAAATGGATATTGCCAGGTTGGGAACCTTGAAGCCGTGGGGGAGCTAATTAATGAGATGCAATCTCGTGATCTGTATCTAAATCATTATACCTTGTATTCTTTCCTGGATGGCTTGTGTAAAATGCGACAGATTGACAAGGCCATGACATTGCTTCGGAAGATAATAAATGGCACGTGTAATGCTGGAAAACTCAATGGTGCAAAGGGGCTGTTTGATTGTTTGCATGCTCAAGGCTTGCAACCTAACGTGTGGACATATAACATTCTCATGCATGAGTTGTGCAAAGCAGGACGTACGGAGGAAGCATATCTGCTTCTAAAGGAGATGGAAGAAAATGGATGCTTTCCAGATGGTGTCACTTACAACACAATAATCCAAGGACTACTAAGAAATAACGAAAATACTAGAGCAGCACAACTTGTCAATGAAATGGTTGAAAGGGGTTATTCTGCAGATGTAGCGACAATGGAGTTGTGGATCAAATATCTCATGATAAATGGAACTTCTTCCTATACTAGGAGAACTATCCATTGTCTCTGAGTTCTGTCCAAGTTTTCATCTGAAATGTGATGAAGAGTAAATCAGATTAATGCCAAGTTTTCTTCCAAACATCTTCTCATTGTGTCCCATGTCCCATTGATGAAGTTGTTTCAAATCTGAGAGACAATTCACTGAATCGAACTGCCCAAGATGGCAAATATTTGGAGGGGTATAAGGTGGATTTTTATCCTCATATATCTAGGTTCGGTACGAAATCTCTGTATTGAACTATTATGTGTACTCATCTGTTAGTGCTTTTTGGTGCCTAATGTTTTTCAAACAGGGAAATTCATACAAATGATCAAGCAGTCTGAGGATGATATTGTATTAAATAGATGTTAATAGCGATAACTTTACTATGTAATGAAGTATATTATGCCATAAATCCTGATTAGCCTATGTTGTATGTGCTTTGAGAGAGAGATCCTAGTTTTCTGTTATACACTTTCTCTTTTCACAATCTGATCCTTTCAGTGTCCTATTTACCATAGATATTTCAAAGAAGAGGCATACCTTGAAGTGGATGGTGTTTGAATCGGCAGTGGAGTACATTTGGGTCAAGCTGTGTATCAGATTATCACCATAGGTTGATTATATATTTGGTTTATTTGCTCTTCTTCTTACATGCAAATAACAGCGAAGTTTGAGGGACGACTTGCTGACTAAGGAATGTGGTTACAAGTGTATGAAAGCTACTTGAAGTATCTTCCCCCTTGCACTGCGAGGGATTTTCCGAAAAGCATCTGACGATGGGTGAACATGAACACCGTTGACAAACAATGCTAGCCGCCTTGAGCGAGCAACAATCAACTTCATCGTGGTCAGGCCCAGATGATGTAAATTCCATCATCTTTTCCACTGCATCAATTGAATTACTTTCCCGATCAATAGAGGTACATTCCTTGCCAAATTTGTCTTGTTTTAATTACTGACTCGGAGCACATTTTTCTGTTTGTTTTTAAGTGTCTCACTTACAACAGTAGGATTTCCCTGGACAATCTGCCTCTCGGCATGCCCTCTACTCTTTGTTTGCTGACCCAGTCATAGTAGCATGCAAGCGTTTCAGAGATGAGTCTTTGAGCTAAGTTCACGCGTGGATAGCACGACAGACATGATCAATTGAACTCAGAAAAAATAACTTGTCAAGCAAAAGGTTCAAATTGAAGTTGTGTATATATCTCAAGAGGATCAACTCCTTGGCTGTCTCTTTGCCCGTTTCCTGATTTGACAACGCAGGTTCATTGGCTTATCAACTGAAGCAAGGCCACTTTTACGATGAAAAGTAAAATCTTCAGAGAAAATTGGTTTCTTAAGTATCTCCTGCTGCATTAGTAGATGCTGGTTTGGTTCAATCCTATGCTGATAAGTCCATTTTCTTTTTCATGCATTAGCTCATCCTCTGTACTTATTTTGGTTTATGCGGATGACCCTTATGTGGTATGACCAGTAATTGATTTGACATAGTTTCTGTTTTGCTGATTTGGCTTCTTGGAAATATTTTCTTGGCAACGAAAAGACTGAATCCTCACGTGGCATCTGTCTTGTATGCTGTAAATATGTTCTCGACCTCCTTAATGATTTTCAAGTAGTGATCCGTATGCAAATACTAGGGACAAAGTCATTGTGATTTCTTTTGGAATTTCAACAGGGAGTTGTGCCGAGTTCAACGTATATGTCAAATTCACAAGCGGCTTTAGCAAAATCGTTACCATTTCTTTTAGCCTTTATGCAGCGTTTCCTTCTATTGATTCCGGCTTTTGGTTTTGCACTATCCTGCACGTCCTCTTATTTGCGTACTGCCGTCCCTTGAAGACTCGCTTAAGTATCATAGGAACAAACCCAATGACGTGCAAATTAGATAATGCAAATATTATTTTTCATACGAGTCATTAGCTTTTAGCTGCTTTCTCAGGTTTTCTCGGTCATAAAAAGGCAATTTGAGAACTTTAAACTAACAAAAAAAGTATAGGAGACACATATCATATCATTTCCCACAATAAACATGACAACATGAACGGCAGAAACAACCACGCAAAATATAAATTAGGATACATGGCTAGAGCATTTATTCTTCAACACACTTAAGCAACACACATCCCAGTGCCGTTACCATTCAAACAAGGTTCTCTATGTTTGGAGCCAAATTACTTAACCAGTAGTTTTCGTACCTCATTCTACAATCTTCAAGCTCGACTTGAGCGCCAAATTACTTAACCAGTATTTAGGATTTAACAGCCACAGTGGCTATAAGAAAGTGCTTGGCTAAAGTGTGACCATAGGCAGTTGTTGCGGGATAAGGAGATGCAGTGGAGTAGTTGTAGTCCATGTGATTAGACATCACGGTCGTCGTGTCCTCGAGGGCATAAGCCACACTGTTTGCATAAGGATCACCACTTCAATGGGAACCAGTATTGGAAGCCCAATGAACTATGCCATTGTTCAGGGCACCTTTGACAACATTGAACATCAAGAGGACAATAGTAGCATTATTAGTATCCATAATGTGATATACCTTAATTTTCTCTCAACCCAACTTTGTACCTTGATAGGCTCAAGTCCTGACTATTTATAGCAGTTGTACCCAATAGGTTTTCTTCTATGATTAGTATCTCAAGCTTTCTTCCATGGTACCAATGCATAAACAATCTTAAAAGCTTCTAACTATTTGTTTATAGAATGGAAACAATGCAATTTTATATTTTGCTGAGGGCTAGATATGCAATTTGATCTGTTTAAGTAATTCAAAGTATTTCTTTAGTTTGCATTTGTCCTTTTTCTTTGGCTAACGTGTCCTTTTTACTATTTGAGCAACAGTTGCACATAACTGTACAATTTGAGCATACACAAATTCATCGCTCTCTCCCACGAATCATTGATAATCCTGAGTTTTCTTTTTTGGAATTATTGAGGGTCTAGCCATGTTTCAATTGTCCCTCAATATTCATGTGTACGTCACTGATGTTGCTCCTATCCTTTTTCGTCCAGTACTCTCATTTAAGGGCCATCTATTTTTATGTAGTTATCTTTCATTAACCACAACAATTCTAGACAACTTAATCAAGAAGATACTTGATTCCTTTGCTTATTCGTTGAATGCTTGTTTCCTCTATTTGCATCCTATATTGGATAGCATTTAACCTATTCTATCTTAGCTTGACTAGAACTCAAAAATTTACATAAATCATTGCATTCACATGCATCACATGAGATACCTTGTTGGAGCTCACAAAATAGATGATACATCTAAAGAAATAGCCCAAAGATTTATTTGTAGGATTACGTTATTAACTATGTGGATGGATACTAGGCAAATATGCTCACAAGAAAAATCGGTATGTATCTAGTTATGGATGGAGCTTGAATATAAGGTTATTTAATCGGGGCTCTAAAAGTGTGCACTCACGATTTCAATTTGTGTTTTGTTCTAACCACCATCCATCACTTGCTTGTGTGGTCAATCGTAGGACACATGCTCATGGAGTATGTAGGAAGAAAGTCAGCGGAAGAAATGACTAACATTTTCAATGCGCAATGAACAATTTACCGTGGAACAAACGTTGAATCACGAGCGAACGACAGATAATAAGACTTCATGATGCTCCGAATGCAATTACAAGGAAAACATTCAATTTTCATAGTGTTAACGTCGATTATCTTCTTAAAGCAGTAATGAAATGCCTTTCATTCTTTGATGGAGAGAGAAAAAGAAGAGAAAACTTTCTTTCAAAACGTTCTTTCTGCCAACCACACTAGCAGTTATCTCCATAAGTTATTTATATGACTTCCTTCATATCCTTTCAAAAGAGTATCTCTTCATCATAATATATTAAGATGAACGAGCGCATCTTAATCGCACCCTATTGTGGACGTACTAATAAATTATAACATCTCCCACTCGGACATATCAAGAATATAAGACATTCGATGTTCATTTACTTTAGAAACAATTCATATTGGCAAGAAAGCCGTACGACTAGAGAGTATACTTGCATGTAGAAGCTCAAATTATGCACTTGTTAGGGATGACATAATAGCTATAACCCTAAAAAGAAATAAACAATTGATGTCTCATAGTGCCCCAGACATATTTTGCTATATAATACCAAATATACCTATCCCTTAAAGGTTATACTTGACTATTATCATAACATCATATATTTACAATTATATCTAAGACCACAAAAGACGATATAATTGATCGATCGATCGTAAAACAACGATAATCTTCATTCGCACTCATGTTTTTCTTCATTTCAAAACAACTGTTTTCTTAGACACGTCCCATAAATCTATATTTATTCATGACGGTCAATAACATGCTAAATTAGTAACATTTATCTTTCACTTCGAGAATATAGTCATAAGTAACATATGACACAAAATAAAGTAAATTATAAATTATCTCAAGGGATCATATGATGAGTAAATAGGGATAATTTCACTCACCTTCCCTTGTTAGTCATACAATGCACATGTAGTATGAATAATATACTATAGTGGATTTCTTTAGCTATAAGAGCATATGTCATTTATTAAATACATTCATTATATGAGTTTAACCTAAATATAGTCACGTGCTTCTCACGTACTCATGTTTAGCTCAAGTGTTATATTAGCTCCCTTTCTACAACGCCTAATTAAGTACTTGCATCCGACATCTTACAAACATACATGATTGTGGGATTATCATGTTCGGCCTTATTACATACAAATTGCAGATCTCATCTTGACTCCAATCAAGGCAATGTGTTATTTTATGTACTAAATTTACTCTTTCAGTATTTATATGTACATAACATCCCATCTCAATGTGCTAACTATAGCACCGAAGGTGATTTCTCGTGTGAGTGAGTTAATCATTACTTGCCGATATATTTTTCAACAATATATGCGTGTTCGTGCTAGTCTTATTATGGATTTGTACTTATTGATAAAATATAAAATCACTAAAGACAAATTAGTATAATGCATATATACATAAACAAATTATCATCTACAATAATACATATCACATTCTATGTAACCCTAGAGATATCCAGTGGGTTAAGAACACATCTCTAGGAATAGCCTTTGTAAATGGATCAGTAACCATTCTATGAGTTGAAATGTATTGAAGCATCACTTCCATATGCGCTATTATATCTCTAATGAAATTGATTTTTTTATATCAATGTGCTTATTGTCCTATCATGATACTTGGGATTTTTCACATACGTAATAGCTGCTTGACTATCATAATAAATTGTAATTAGTCTTAGAACCTCAGTGACAATGACTGAATTTTCTTAGAAACATTTTAGCTATACTACTTCTTGCACTGCTGTAGAGCACGCAAAAAATTCTGTCTTCATCATAGATAAACCCATGCATGTTCGTTTCTTACTATTCCAATAAATTGCACATTCATTAAGCAAGAACGCATATCCATAAATTGATTTACGCTCATCTAGATCTCCTCCTCAATTGGCATCTGAGTAGCCTAACAAGCGTAAATCATTCCCTTGATAACAAAGTCGATAGTTTATAGTGTTTTTCAAATATCTTAAGATCTTCTTCACTATTTTATAGTGTACTTGATCAGAATTTGATTGATAATAGATATTGACTCACTAACCCCACGACATGACATATGTTGGCTCAAGTATATATCATAACATACATCAAACTTTCGACCGCGCTAGCGTAAAGAACAGTTTCCATTTATTTCTTTTTTTTCTAGAGTCTTAGGACAAATCTTAGTACTTAAACATTCGTCTTGCATGACAAGGATATAAATGAGATTACAATCTATTGAAACGCTCAAGAATCTTTATTAGACAAGACTCTTATAATAGAGTAAGGAGTTTTCTTAATCGATCTTTTTCTGTCACGACCCGAACCTCGAGCGCATGCACATCCCTCTATGGTTAATAAAATTTGCGACGTCCCATGAAGTATCACCGACCCATTCGTTTTTTGGCACAAGTGGAAACATAATAACAATCTTCAAACAACATAAAAGTGGGATAGAAATATAGGATAATATTTTCACAAAACATACTTATAATACATCAACATATATATACAAAAAAGTCTAACACCACATGGATCTATTTCAAAAAGAAGAGCTTCTAGGCTATCTATGCTCTGAGCTTTTTGTCCATGGGACCAGAGTCCCTTGCGATCACGTCAAACTTCTAGATAACAAAAGGCTGAACTGTCGCCCACTATCCAAACTAGACAGAAGACTCGTCAACATCTGACAGAGACTAAATAAAAACCTAGCTTTCACTTCTTGTGAATCCCTGCACCTCGCTTGACAATCCTCTATCTAAAGACTTCAAAATGGTTATATAATAACCAATGAGACGATGTCTCAGTGATTCCATCCCCTAAATCCTGATTAGGAGAAAAGTACACTCACTTGCAACATAACCATATCTCCGCCAAACTCACGTAACACCAGTGGTCGTCCTGCATGTCAGTACCATTCAATTTGCATATAATTATATTGAAATCATGCATCATTGGAACATCTCGACATGTATACACATATAAATATATATCATCACCGATTCACGGGTCCCGATTACTAGACCAAATCGTTATGGTACGTCCCATACCGCACCACACAATTCCGTCTCCGAATCTGGCCCCTCAATCTCAATCATTCATGTGTTCCAATTGGTTATGACCCATCGGTCACGGCCAACTTAACAATCAGCAGTCTTCCAACTTAACTAGGTTTCGTCTCGCACCATTGAGCACGACAACGTCTACATCTAGACGACATTTCTCAAAGGACCACCGGTCCAGCCTCCACTACGACCGGCATCTATTAACTTGGGGTATTCTCGAACGAGTATCGTTCGGCCCCAAAGGCTCGTGACGGTATCTCATATCATACATGCATTCGTTCAATTTCGGCTCAGGACACCGTATATTGCACTCAAATACCTCAATTAAAATAGTGATCCCGGCCTCTTTTCTTCGTGTTAGAAATGCATGATAAAATAATTGTGTGTAGGAATACGGTCAGATCGAACCAGAAAATTTTTATCATCTCTTTTAAAATTACCTTGATTTGATATAATACTTAAAAACATTTTCGGTGTCCAAAACTTGACATTGGATATTTTCTAATTAAATACAAAAATTCTATCATTTTGAATTAAATATTCACATTTAACAACCATCATTCAATTGCACAATTTAACAATCCATGGCATAAATGGAATATGCTACTACAATCGGCACGGAATTTCGGTCATCGGCTATCTAATATAATTTCCAGAAAATATTAAATAATTAACTAATTTATAATTGAATCATTTAAATTAATTATTTAATTAATTACTATTTATAATTTTTCACTAAAAATTCAATTTGATTATAACTAGAACCAATTGTTAAAATGCCTAACTAAACTAATGCCTTACAATATCCTTCTAGTCTAACCATTTAACTAAATATTTAAGTCTCTAACTAAATAATCCAACCAACCTAACTAACTAGTCTAACTATCTAATCTCATCTCAACTAACTACCTAACTAGTCATTATCCTAACTAAACTAGTTTCTAATCCTATTTAACTTAATCATACTCTTGAGGAATGTAATCAACCCCTAATCAGAAATTAGGAAATTGACTCACATAAACTAAAAACCAATGACCTCCGGCGATGGCAAAGCGGTGGTAGTGAGGTCTCGATCTAAGGGGCCTTTGGAATAACCGGGCGGCCACCCTTGGGCGACAAGGCCCTCGGCCTCTTGTTGGCTTGGTCTTCTCGGCCAAACCAAGCCGAGCAACGATGGCGTGAGCTCGTTGGAGGCGAGGTGGCGACATCATGGAGCGGTTCGGTTGACTGGTGGGCTGCATCACCGCAGCAGGGGTTCTAGTGACAGGGCAATAGCAACGGCGAAGGGATGGCTACTTCCGATGAAGGTGGTGAGTCTAGATCGAGGAGGGATGGGCGGTGGAAAAATCTTTTGTATGCGGTGGCGGAGCTTCGGCGAAGGGATCTGAGAAATCTCGGCGGTTTTTGTGGATTGTTGGTTTGCTAGTGAGGGTGGTTGAG